>NC_135232.1:454702795-455365851 GCF_051348905.1 Ranitomeya variabilis | reverse complement strand
CTATTACCTTCCTAGCCATGTATAACAGTCTGGCAATAGCTATCTTTAGGTTACTATCTACTCCAATCTCATCCACGCATCCCAACAGGCACACAATTGGATCTCTTGGCACCGCACATCCATACGCACCTTCCATACGACTCAAAACTACTAACCAAAATGCAGCCAGTCTCGGACACGTCCACATCATATGAAATATATCCGCATCCGTACATTTACACCTTGGGCATTTGGAATTATCACGCAAACCTGCCTTATATAGTATTATCGGAGACTTATAGACCCTGTGTATTACATAGACCTGTGACAGTCTATATGGTTCGCTCACTGACTGTCTTGGGACCCATTCTAGCATCGACTCCCAAGTCTCTTTATCCATTGGACCCAGATCCCTCTCCCATTTAGCGCTCGCCATTATCGGAAATCCCAACAGGAAAGTATGTAGCAGATCTTTATACAAAGTAGATATAACCCCCCCAGTAGACCCTTCATTACACACATACTCCAGTACTATATCTCTTTGAATTCTAATATCTCCGCTCCTATTCTGAGCTCTAAAAGCATGCAACATCCGCAAATACTGATACTCCCCCACAGTCCCCAGACCAAACTCCACCTGCAATTGGGAAAATGATTTTAACTCACCTCGCTCAAGTATCTGATACACGTACTGAATCCCTTTGACCTGCCATTCTGTCAGTATCCCCAGTGCCTCAAACTCCTGTAAGTTATTGTTATGCCATAGCGGAGAGAATCTCGTCAAGTCCGTGATCCCGCGTATATGTCTCAATCTACCCCACAACCTACGTATCAACAACACAGTCGGGTATAATTTCCCCAGAGCTCCCAAGGATCCATCCTCCAAACATTGTACTACTGGCTTTCTTTTTGTCATCACTTCCATCAACCGCTGTACTGCTCCAAGAGACCCCTCAAGCGCCCATCCCTTTAGATGCTGACTCTGTGCTGCAAGAAAGTATATTTCAGGGTTAGGCAATGCTAGTCCCCCATCGTCCTTGGGTCGCTGAAGTGTCTCCAGTCTAATCCGCGGATATTGTCTCCCCCATATTAAATTCCTAAACAGAGAGTTGATCTGTCCAAATTTCCCGCGCGGTATCCACACTGGTGCATTATGCAAAATATACAGTATTTTCGGCATCAGAATCATTTTAATAAGATTCACCCTACCTACCACAGATAAATGCAGCTTAAGCCAAGCATCCACTTTTGCCTTCAGAACATCCAAGATTGGAGTCAGATTCCTATGTATATAATCAGTAACAGGCATAGATAACCATATGCCAAGGTACTTGAATTGGCTCGTCACCTTCAGTCGCCCATCTTCCAGTGGCTCCCCCCCAACATCATCCACCTTAAACAAGATAGACTTAAGGCCCCGTCTCACTTAGCGACACTAAAGCGATCCCGATAACGATACGACCTGTCAGGGATCGTTGCTGCGTCGCTATGTGGTCGCTGGTGAGATGTCAAACAGTGAGATCTTCCAACGATTGCTGCTGCGATCTCACTGTTTGACATCTCACCAGCGACCTGTAGCGACCTGTACAACGATGTCACATGGGAGCTATTATGACGATTCAGTGTCTGAGTCGTCAACGAGGTCGTTGGTAAGGTGTCAAACACAGCGATGTGTGCTACCCAGCGGGACCTCAACGATCAAAAAAAGGTCCAGGCCATTCCGACACGACCAGCGATCTCACAGCAGGGGCCTGGTCGCTGCTACGTGTCACACATAGCGAGATCGCTACTGAGGTCGCTGTTGCGTCACAAAACTTGTGACTCAGCAGCGATCTCGCTAGCGATCTCGCTTAGTGAGACGGGGGCTTTACTCCAGTTTATCCTAAGTCCTGACACTGATCCGAAGCGTTCAATAATCCCAATGGCTCCCTCCAAGGACGCACCCGGGTCAGCCAAAAACAAAAGAATGTCATCTGCATACAATGCCACCCTTTCTTCAATCCTCCCATATTTAAACCCAGTCATCTCATCAGACCGTCGAAGTTTAGCAGCCAGTGGCTCCACAGCCAGAGCAAACAAAAGAGGAGAGAGTGGACACCCCTGCCTAGTCCCTCAAGTTAGTTGTATGGTCCGTGATAAGTCCCCGTTCACCCTGACCCTGGCCATCGGCATAGAGTACATCAGCCGAATCCAAGATATGAACTGCGGTCCAAACCCCATATTCCGCAACACCTGCCAAAGATACCCCCACTCCACGCTATCAAACGCCTTGTGGGCGTCTAAAGATGCAATAACTCTCTGGCTACAGTTATCGGATCTGAGCTGCAAATTCATAAATAGCCTTCGTAGATTAATCGCAGTGGACCTATCGGGCATAAAGCCAGACTGGTCTGAATGCACCAAGCCGGAAATGACACTTGTCAACCTCATCGCCAATACCTTAGCCAGGAGTTTAACATCTATGGTGAGCAAGGAAATTGGCCGGTATGAATCCGGCAGTGTCAAGTCCTTCCCCTCCTTAGGAATCATCACTATTATGGCCTCTCGCATAGATGCCAGTAAACTTCCCCTATCCCTAGCCTCCTCCAGGACCGCCTTCAATCTAGGGATCAACACTTCCCCCAAGTTTTTATAAATTTCGGCAGGAAATCCATCTACACCAGGCGCCTTTCCATTAGTCAAAGATTGCAAAGCGCGACCCAACTCCTCCTCCGTAATGGGAGCCTCCAAGTCCTCTCTATCTATATCACTCAACCTTGGGAGCTCCAATTCCTCAAGGAACCGGAGCCTCCCTTTGCCCTAGTTTCGCCTCGTCATGGGTAGCGAAGGCTGTATCAGCCTGGGCCAAGACTCTGAGCAGGGGCATTTAGGCCTCTGCTCCTGCTGAAGAACTGTCTGAATTAGCGGATCAGTTTTCGCTGGCAGGAAAATACCTCATGAATGCATCCCTTGATGCAGCGGCCTCCTCTACCAGGGCTAACGGCAACATTGTCGCCATTCGCCGGATTCTTTGGCTAAAGGCGTGGAACGCTGACCCCCGCATCTAAGAAATCGCTCACTGGTCTGCCCTTCCAGGGCTCCAGACTCTTCGGCTCGCAGCTAGATCAAATGATCTCGGACGCTACTGGCGGTAAGAGTACCTCCTTACCCCAGTCCAATCCGAAACGTCCCTTCAACAGGAGGGGCCCCCGGTCCTTTCGTCCCTTTCGGTCTTTTGCCTCTTCGGGAAACCCCGTCCAGGACCGTTCCTCCTCACAAGGGGACCGAAGAATACCTTCTTTCAGGCCTCTGCCATGCTGGAGAGCCAAGAGCCACCCCGCAAAACCATCTGGATCTCGGGGCCACAGGTTTTCTAATAAATGACGGGTCGCCCCCACCTGGAACTCCTTCCAGGGTGGGAGGCCGCTTTCTTCTATTCTCAGAGGTTTGGCTTTCAGTAGTCGATGACGCCTGGGTCAGGGAGATCGTCACGTCAGGCTACAAAATAGAATTTTCTTCGCCCCCAGGAAGACGTTTCATGCTCTCTCGTCCTCCCAAACAGCCCTCTCATCTCCCAGGGCTTCTCCAGGCCGTCGATTCGCTCCTCGCCTCAGGAGTCGTAGTGTCAGAGGTTCCTCCGGTTCGCGATCAGGGACCATCATTACCAGTTCACTGCCCTTCCCTTCGGGCTGGCATCTGCTCCCAGGGTCTTTACGAAGGTCATGGCAGCTGTCATGGCCATTCTGCGTTCAAAAGGGATTCTGGTAATGAAAAAAGGGAGGTAGCCAGCTCACCAGTAATCACCGCAGGTGCACGGAACTCCGCTGCAGGCAGACGTAATGTTCATTGAAGAGAGAAAAAAAAATTGAGTTCCAGCTCCTTAAAACAATTCTTTTATTGAATCCAAATATAAAATCCAAATGTCCATGGTGTATAACTCCCACCAATAAGTGCCCAGGATGACAGAGCTTTAACGACAACGCGTTTCGATCAGAATGATCTTTATCAAAGCTTTTTTTTTCTCTCTTCAAGGATTCTGGTAATCCCATACCTCGACGACCTCTTGATCAAGGGCTCATCCCAGCGGGATTGCAGCCAGAGCCTCCAGCTTACTCTGGACACCCTAGTTCGCCTAGGCTGGTTGATCGACTACCAGAAGTCTTCCTTGATTCCAACCCAGCGGCTGGAGTTCCTAGGCATGGAATTCGATACCTTTCGGGCTCAGGTCTTCCTTCCCAAGGAGAAGTTTCTTTCTCTTCGCCAGGGTGTCAGAGCGCTAAAGGGTCCGAGCCCTCTGTCCCTTCGTCTAGCCATGAGGGTTCTGGGGAGAATGGTCGCTTCTATGGAAGCGGTCCCCTATGCTCAGTTCCACTCTCGTCCCCTCCAGCTGGCTCTTCTGTCTGCCTGGGACAGGAATCCGCTTTCCCTGGACCGTCCATTTCGCCTCTCTCCCAAGGTGAGGCAGTCTCTCACTTGGTGGACGCTGTCCACCTCCATTCTGCGCGGGAGGTCATTTCTCCCTCCCCACTGGCAGGTGATTGCCACCGATGCCAGTCTCCAGGGTTGGGGAGCAGTCTTTCTCCACCTCACAGCCCAGGGCCGCTGGACTGCTCAAGAGGTGTGCCTCTCAATCAACCTCTTGGAAATCAGAGCCATCTTCCTAGCCCTCATCCGCTGGGAGTCCCTCCTCTCGGGAAAACCGGTCCACATTCAGTCGGACAATGCCACGGCCGTGGCATACATAAACCACCAAGGGGGGACTCGCAGCAGTCAAGCCATGGCGGAAGTGGCAAAAATTCTCCGCTGGGCGGAGGGTCACGTTCCCTCTCTGTCAGCCGTCCACATCCCAGGATACTGCAGGCGGCGGTTTCTCACCGGCCGACCTAGCTCCTCTTTTTCTGCAGAATACCCGCCCTAGGGACTTCTTTTGGACGTCCCATGGTTACCTGTGTCCCCCAATGAAGCGAGAAAAAAAGAGGGATTTTTGGTTCTTACCGTAAAATCTCTTTCTTGGAGCCTTCATTGGGGGACACAGCACCCTCCCTTGAAGTTGTACCGTGTTGGCTAACGTGCCGTTGTTGTGGGTTGGTACATAGGTTGAGTTTTATATTACCTGTTCCTACTACTGCTTTTGCACCAACTGAGTTGCCTGGTGCCTGTCGGAGGGTGTATACTGCCGGGGAGGAGTTACTACTTCTTTATTTGCATAGTGTCCAGCCTCCTAGTGACAGCATCATACACCCATGGTTACCTGTGTCCCCCAATGAAGGCTCCAAGAAAGAGATTTTACGGTAAGAACCAAAAATCCCTCTTTTTTGACTGTTTATTTACCATGTACAGTCATGGCCAAAATTTTTGAGAATGACACCAAAATTATATTTTCACATGATCTGCTGCCCTCTGGTTTTTATTAGTGTTTGTCTGATGTTTAGATCACATACAGAAATATAATTGCAATCATATTATGAGTACCAATAGGTTATATTGACAGTTAGAATGAGTTAATGCAGCAAGTCAATATTTGCAGTGTTGACCCTTCTTCTTCAAGACCTCTGCAATTCTCCCTGGCATGCTCTCAATCAACTTCTGGACCAAATCCTGACTGATAGCAGTCCATTCTTGCATAATCAATGCTTGCATTTTGCCTGAATTTGTTGGTTTTTGTTTGTCCACCCGTCTCTTGATGATTGACCACAAGTTCTCAATGGGATTAAGATCTGGGGAGTTCCCAGGCCATGGACCCAAAATCTCTATGTTTTGTTCCATGAGCCATTTAGTTATCACCTTTGCTCTATGGCAAGGTGCTCCATCATGCTGGAAAAGGCATTGTTGGGCGCCAAACTGCTCTTGGACGGTTGGGAGAAGTTGCTCTTGGAGGACATTCTGGTACCATTCTTTATTCATGGCTGTGTTTTTAGGCAAGACTGTGAGTGAGCCGATTCCCTTGGCTGAGAAGCAACCCCACACATGAATGGTTTCAGGATGCTTTACAGTTGGCATGAGACAAGACTGGTGGTAGCGCTCACCTCTTCTTCTCCGAATAAGCTGTTTTCCAGATGTCCCAAACAATCGAAAAGGGGATTCATCAGAGAAAATGACTTTGCCCCAGTCCTCAGCAGTCCACTCCCTGTACCTTTTGCAGAATATCAGTCGGTCCCTGATGTTTTTTCTGGAGAGAAGTGGCTTCTTTGCTGCCCTCCTTGAAACCAGGCCTTGCACAAAGAGTCTCCGCCTCACAGTGTGTGCCGAAGCACTCACACCAGCCTGCTGCCATTCCTGAGCAAGCTTGGCACTGACACAGTTTTAAGATACGGTCCTGGCGCTTGCTGGTCTTTCTTGGGCGCCCTGGAGCCTTTTTGACAACAATGGAAGCTCTCTCCTTGAAGTTCTTGATGATGCGATAGATTGTTGACTGAGGTGCAATCTTTGTAGCTGCGATACTCTTCCCTGTTAGGCCATTTTTGTGCAGTGCAATGATGGCTGCACGTGTTTCTTTAGAGATAACCGTGGTTAACTGAAAAGAAACAATGATACCAAGCACCAGCCTCCTTTTAACCCCTTCATGACCCAGCCTATTTTGGCCTTAATGACCTTGCCGTTTTTTGCAATTCTGACCAGTGTCCCTTTATGAGGTAATAACTCAAGGAACGCTTCAACGGATCCTAGCGATTCTGAGATTGTTTTTTCGTGACATATTGGGCTTCATGTTAGTGGTAAATTTAGGTCGATAATTTCTGAGTTTATTTGTGAAAAAAACGGAAATTTGGCAAAAAAATTTGAAAATTTCGCAATTTTCACATTTTGAATTTTTATTCTGTTAAACCAGAGAGTTATGTGACACAAAATAGTTAATAAATAACGTTTCCCACATGTCTACTTTACATCAGCACAATTTTGGAAACAATTTTTTTTTTTGCTAGGAAGTTATAAGGGTTAAAATTTGACCAGTGATTTCTCATTTTTACAACAAAATTTACAAAACCATTTTTTTTAGGGACCACCTCACATTTGAAGTCATTTTGAGGGTTCTATATGGCTGAAAATACCCAAAAGTGACACCATTCTAAAAACTGCACCCTTCAAGGTGCTCAAAACCACATTCAAGAAGTTTATTAACCCTTCAGGTGTTTCACAGCAGCAGAAGCAACATGGAAGTAAAAAATGAACATTTAACTTTTTAGTCACAAAAATGATCTTTTAGCAACAATTTTTTTATTTTCCCAAGGGTAAATGGAGAAACTGGACCAGGAACGTTGTTGTCCAATTTGTCCTGAGTACGCTGATACCTCATATGTGGGGGTAAACCACTGTTTGGGCGCACGGCAGGGCTCGGAAGGGAAGGAGCGCCATTTGACTTTTTGAATGAAAAATTGGCTCCAATCTTTAGCGGACACCATGTCGCGTTTGGAGAGCCCCCGTGTGCCTAAACATTGGAGCTCCCCCACAATTGACCACATTTTGGAAACTAGACCCCCCAAGGAACTTATCTAGAAGCATAGTGAGCACTTTAAACCCCCAGGTGCTTCACAAATTGATCCGTAAAAATGAAAAAGTACTTTTTTTTCACACAAAGTTTCTTTTAGCCTCAATTCTTTAATTTTCACATGGGCAACAGGATAAAATGGATCCTAAAATTTGTTGGGCAATTTCTCCTGAGTATGCCGATACCTCATATGTGGGGGTAAACCACTGTTTGGGTGCACGGCAAGGCTCGGAAGGGGAGGCGTGCCATTTGACTTTTTGAATGGAAAATTAGCTCCAATCGTTAGCGGACACCATGTCGCGTTTGGAGAGCCCCTGTGTGCCTAAACATTGGAGCTCCCGCACAAGTGACCCCATTTTGGAAACTAGACCTCCAAAGGAACTAATCTAGATGTGTGGTGAGCACTTTGAACCCCCAAGTGCTTCACAGAAGTTTATAACGCAGAGCCGTGAAAATAAAAAATGTGTTTCCTTTCCTCAAAAATATTTTTTTAGCCCAGAATTTTTTATTTTTGCAAGAGTAACAGGAGAAATTGGACCCCAAAAGTTGTTGTCCAGTTTCTCCTGAGTATGCTGATACCCCATATGTGGGGGTAAACCACTGTTTGGGCACATGCCGGGGCTCGGAAGGGAAGTAGTGACGTTTTGGAATGCAGACTTTGATGGAATGGTCTGCGGGCATCATGTTACGTTTGCAGAGCCCCTGATATGTCTAAACAGTAGAAACCCCCCACAAGTGACCCCATTTTGGAAACTAGACCCCCCCAAGGAACTTATCTAGATGTGTGGTGAGCACGTTCAACCCCCAAGTGCTTCACAGAAGTTTACAACGCAGAGCCGTGAAAATAAAAAATCATTTTTCTTTCCTCAAAAAAGATGTTTTAGCAAGCAATTTTTTATTTTCACAAGGGTAACAGGAGAATTTGGACCCCAATATTTGTTGCCCAGTTTGTTGTGAGTACGCTGATACCCCATATGTGGGGGTAAACCACTGTTTGGGCACAAGTCAGGGCTCGGAAGGGAAGTAGTGACATTTGAAATGCAGACTTTGATGGAATGGTCTGCGGGCGTCACATTGCATTTGCAGAGCCCCTGATGTGCCTAAACAGTAGAAACACCCCACAAGTGACCCCATTTTGGAAACTAGACCCCCGAAGGAACTTATCTAGATGTGTGGTGAGCACTTTCAACCCCCAAGTGCTTCATAGAAGTTTATAACGCAGAGCCGTGAAAATAAAAAATAATTGTTCTTTCCTCAAAAATTATGTTTTAGCAAGTAATTTTTTTTTTTTGCAAGGGTAATAGGAAAAATTGGACCCCAACAGTTGTTGCCCAGTTTGTCCTGAGTACGCTGGTACCCCAAATGTGGGGGTAAACCACTGTTTGGGCGCACGTCGGGGCTTGGAAGGGCGGGAGCACCATTTGACTTTTTGAACGCAAGATTGGCTGGAATCAATGGTGGCGCCATGTTGCGTTTGGAGACCCCTGATGTGCCTAAACAGTGGAAACCCCTCAATTCTAACTTCAAGACTAACCCCAACACACCCCTAATCCTAATCCCAACTGTAGCCATAACCCTAATCACAACCCTAACCTCAACACACCCCTAACCACAACCCTAACCGCAACACACCCGTAACCCTAATTCCAACCCTAATCCTAACCCTAATCCCAACCGTAACCCTAATCCCAACCCTAACCACAACTGTAACCCCAACACACCCCTAACCCTATCCGTAACCCTAACCACAAGCCTAATCTTAACCCTATTTCAAACCCTAGCCCTAATTCCAACCCTAACTCTAATTCCAACCCTAACCCTAAGGCTATGTGCCCACGTTGCGGATTCGTGTGAGATTTTTCCGCACGATTTTTGAAAAATCTGCAGGTAAAAGGCACTGCGTTTTACCTGCGGATTTACAGCAGATTTCCAGTGTTTTTTTGTGCGGATTTCACCTGCGGATTCCTATTGAGGAACAGGTGTAAAACGCTGCGGAATCCGCACAAAGAATTGACATGCTGTGGAAAATACAACGCAGCGTTTCTGCACGGAATTTTCCGCACCATGGGCACAGCGGATTTGGTTTTCCTTAGGTGTACATGGTACTGTAAACCTGATGGAAAACTGCTTCGAATTCGCAGCGGCCAATCCGCTGCGGATCCGCGGCCAATCCGCTGCGGATCCGCTGCCGATCCGCTGCGGATCCGCGGCCGATCCGCTGCGGATCCGCGGCCGATCCGCTGCGGATCCGCTGCCGATCCGCGGCCGATCCGCTGCGGATCCACAGCCGATCCGCGGTCGATCCGCTGCCGATCCGCGGCCGATCCGCTCTGTGTGCACATGCCATAACCCTACCCCTAACCCTAACCCTACCCGTAACCCTAACCCTACCCCTAGTTCTAACCCTAGTTCTAACCCTAACCCTAGTGGAAAAAGAAAAAAAAATATTTTCTTTATTTTATTATTGTCCCTACCTATGGGGGTGATAAAGGGGGGGGGGTTATTTATTATTTTTTTATTTTGATCGCTGTGATAGAACCTACCACAGCGATCAAAATGTACTTGTAATGAATCTGCCGGTCGGCAGAATCGGCGGGCGCACTGAGCATGCGCCCGCCATTTTGGAAGATGGCGGCGCCCAGCGAGGAGACGGACCGACACCGGGAGCCTCGGTAAGTATAAGGGGGGGGGGAGATCGGGGCACGGGGGGGGGCGTCGGAGCACCGGGGGGTGACATAGGAGCAGGGGGGGAGCGGGCAGGAGGACGGGGGAGCGGAGCACAGGACGGAGGGGACCGGACCCCATAACGGAGCACTGGGGGGGCGATCGGTGGGGTGGGGGGGGTCACTTCAGGTTTTCCAGCCATGGCCGATGGTATTGCAGCATCGGCCATGGCTGGATTGTAATATTTCACCAGTTTTTTAGGTGAAATATTACAAATCGCTCTGATTGGCAGTTTCACTTTCAACAGCCAATCAGAGCGATCGTAGCCACGGGGGGGTGAAGCCACCCCCCCTGGGCTGAAGTACCACTCCCCCTCTCCCTGCAGATCGGGTAAAATAGGAGTTAACCCCTTCACCCGATCTGCAGGGACGCGATCATTCCATGACGCCACATAGGCGTCATGGGTCGGATTGGTACGGGTTTTCATGACGCCTACGTGGCGTCATGGGTCGGGAAGGGGTTAAAGTGTCCAGTGATGTCATTCTTACTTAATCATGACTGATTGATCGCCAGCCCTGTCCTCATCAACACCCACACCTGTGTTAATGGATCAATCACTAAGGCTATGTTCACACGCTGCGGGTTTTGCTGCGGACCCGCAGCTGTTTTGCAGCTGCGGGTCCGCATCCTTTTTCCATGTAGGTTACAGTACAATGTAACCTAATGGAAAACAAAACCCGCTGTGCCGACGATCCTTTTTTTCTGTGGAAAATCCGCGCGGATTTTCTGCAGAAAAAAAGAAGGACCATGTCACTTCTTGGTGCAGAATCGCAGCGATTCTGCACCCATAGAAATGCATTGAACCGCTAACTTCCCGCATGGGGCTGTGCCCACGTTGCGGGAAGTAAGCGGATAATGAGCGGGTGGTACCCGGGGTGGAGGAGAGGAGACTCTCCTCCAGGCCCTGGGAACCATATTTGGGTGTAAAAAAAAAAGAATTAAAATAAAAAATCATGTTATACTCACCTCTCAGAGCTGCCCGCGACGTCCGGTCTCAGTTGCTGTGCCGAACAGGACCTGTGGTGACGTCGCGGTCACATGACCGTGATGACGCCGCGGTCACATGACCGTGACGTCACGAAGGTCCTTGTCGGCACAGCCGCTTGCAGCGCCGGGGAGATCGCGACGTCAGAGGGTGAGTATAACCGATTTTTATTATTTTTTACATTACTATTGATGCTGCATATTGCTGCATATGCAGCATCAATAGTACAGCAGTAATCCCGCAGCGGAAACCGCGGAACAAACCGCGATAAAATCTGCAGGGATAACCGCAGCGGTTTTGCCCTGCAGATTTTCAATTCCGCTGCGGGATTAACCCGCAGAGGAACCCGCAGCGTGTGAACGTGGCCTAAAACGATGTTAGCTGCTCCGTTTAAGGCAGGACTGCAATGATGTTGAAATGTGTTTTGCGGGTTAAAGTTCATTTTCTGGGCAAATATTGACTTTGCAAGTACAGTAATTGCTGTTAAGCTGATCACTCTGACATTCAGGAGTATATGCAAATTGCCATTAGAAAAAATGAAGCAGTTGACTTTGGAAAAATTAATATTTGTCTTAGGGTACCGTTACACTAAACGATTTACCAACGATCACGACCAGCGATACGACCTGGCCGTGATCGTTGGTAAGTCGTTGTGTGGTCGCTGGAGAGCTGTCACACAGACAGCTCTCCAGCGACCAACGATGCCGAAGTCCCCGGGTAACCAGGGTAAACATCGGGTTACTAAGCGCAGGGCCGCGCTTAGTAACCCGATGTTTACCCTGGTTACCATTGTAAATTTAAAAAAAAAATAACACTACATACTCACCTTCTGATGTCTGTCACGTCCCCCGCCGGCGGCTTCCCGCACTGACTGTGTCAGTGCCGGCCGTAAAGCACAGCACAGCGGTGACGTCACCGCTGTGCTCTGCTTTTACTTTACGGCTGGCGCTCACAGTCAGTGCGGGAAGCAGACGGCGGGGGACGTGACAGGCATCGGAATGTGAGTATGGAGTTTTTTTTTTTTTTTTTTACATTTACAATGGTAACCAGGGCAAACATCGGGTTACTAAGCGCGGCCCTGCGCTTAGTAACCCGATGTTTACCCTGGTTACAAGCGAACACATCGCTGGATCAGCGTCACACACGCCGATCCAGCGATGACAGCGGGAGATCCAGCGACAAAAGAAAGTTTCAAACGATCTGCTACGACGTACGATTCTCAGCGGGGTCCCTGATCGCTGCTACGTGTCAGACACGGCGAGATCGTTTGTATATCGCTGGAACGTCACGGATCGTATCGTCGTAGCGACCAAAGTGCCACTGTGAGACGGTACCCTAATTCTCAAAATGTTTGGCTATGACTGTGCAATGGCATGTAAACGTATGAAACAGTTAAAGGGGTTGTCCAGTCAAAACATATGAAATTATCTCTAAAAGGCCTAAAATTGAAGATTACACATCTCCTTTGTGCTTTGTAATTTCCATTATATATATGTGTGTGTGTGTATATATATATATATATATATATATATATATATATATATATATATATATATATATGCAAAAGCTGGGCACTTTACATCTCCTAGTGTATCCTCACCCCCTGCGCCGTAGACTAAATGGCGCTATATAAATGTATAGTAATAATATATTGTTAGAACCTAGTAGCACCCTCTTTTGAAAGTATCACAGCTTTTAGACGCTTTTTGTATCCAGCCAAGAGTCTTTCAATTCTTCTTCTTTCATTCATTCTTCCTTGGAAAATTCTTCCAGTTCTGTGAGATTCTGGGATGTCTTGCATGCATTGGTATTTTGAGGTCTAGCCACAGATTTTCAATGACGTTCAGATCAGAGGACTGTGCGGTCAATTGTAATACCGTCAGCTTGTGCCTTTTAAGGTAATCTATTGTGAATTTTGATGTGTGTTTAGGATCACCATCCATTTGTAGAAGTCATCCTCTTTCTTCAGCTTTTTTTTTTTTTTTTTTTACAAATAATGTTAAGAATTTGTTTAAATTTCATTGAAACCATTCTTCCCTCTACCCGTGAAATGTTCCTCATTCTATTGGCTGCAACAAAACCACAAAGCATGATTGATCCACCCCCCATGTTTAATGGTTGGCGAGATGTTCTTTTCTTGAAATTCTGTGACCTTTTTTCTCCACACAGACCTTTGATCATTTTGGCCAAAGAGTTATATTTTCTCCTCATCGGTCCACAGGACTTGTTTGCAAAATGCATCAGGCTTGTTTAGTTCATCTTTTGCATACTTCTGACCCTGAGTTTGTATCGTGAGGACGCAGGAGAGGTTTTCTTCTGACGACTCCTACATGAAGGCCATATTTATGCAAGCATCTCTGAACAGTAGAACAATGTACCACAACTCCAAAGTCTGCTAAATCTTTCGCAGTCAAGCTGAGGTTCTGATTTGCCTCTCTGGAACTCCTATGAGCAGCTCACTGAAATTTTGCTTGGTCTTCCAGACCTTATCTTGACCTCCACTGTTACCAGGAACTTCCATTTCTTAATTATATTTCAAACTGAGGAAAGAAAACTTAAAAACACTTTGCTATCTTCTTATAGCCTTCTCCTGCTTTGTGGGTCTCCATAATTTTCATTTTCGGGGTGCTAGGCAGGTGCTTAGGAGAAGCCATGGGTGCTGTTTTTTGGCACAAGGTTAGGGGAGGCTAGGTTTTTTATAAAGCTTGGACATTTGCATCACCTGGCCTTTACGAACGATGATGGTGAACAAGCCATAACGCTATCAGGCTAATTAAGGTCTGAAACCTTAAAGGGAACCTGTCACCCCCAAAATCGATGGTGAGGTAAGCTCACCGTCATCAGGGGCTTTTCTACAGCATTCTGTAATGCTGTAGATAAGCCGCTCATGTTACCTGAAAGAGGAGAAAAAGAGTTTAGATTATACTCACCCAGGGGCGGTCCCGCTCCGATGGGCGTCTCAGGTCCGGTACAGCGCCTCCCATCTTCATTCCATGACGTCCTCTTCTGGTCTTCACGCTGCGGCTCCGGCGCAGGCGTATTTTGTCTGCCTCAACAGGGCAGACAAAGTATGCCTGACCTGAGACGCCCATCGGAGCGGGACCGCCCCTGGGTGAGTATAATCTAACCTCTTTTTCTCCTCTTTCAGGTAACATGAGCGGCTTATCTACGGCATTACGGAATGTAGATAAGCCCCTGATGACGGTGAGCTTACCTCACCATCGATTTTGGGGGTGACAGGTTCCCTTTAAAGTTATCTGAGTGCACAAATTTCCAAGGGTGCCCAAACTTGCATTTGCCCATTTTCTTTTTTGTAATTTTTTAAAATCTAAAAAATGAAAAGATATTTTTTTTTTTGCCTAAAACACTAAGGAAATGTGCCATCTTTAACTTTAGGCATTTAGAGGTCATTTAATCTTCCTGTTCACAGTAACAGTAATACTGTAACTGGAGCTTTCATTGCTTCCCTGACAATGAGGGCCCTCCTAAGTGTGTAAAGACTTAGCAGCTTTGATTACGGCCTGTGATATGTATGCACACATCAGAGAGCGATATGCTGGGCACCTGACCTGCAGCCGCAGGAATTGCTGTGCAGAAGCTATTCTGCAGTGCCATATCTTTACAGTGCTGCAGAAGAAAGAATTAATTTCCTAATATGTCTTATAATGACTTGAATAAATCTATATTGTATCCACACATTCACCATATACTGGTATTATATTCTTTTCTTACAGATGAATTACCATTATTGCAAGAAATTTCTGATGACAATGAAAACCCAAAACTGGAGGAACTGCAGTTTATCTTAATTGAATCCTACCAAGAGAATCCAGATACTCGCACCCTTCTCTTTGTGAACACCAGGGCATTAGTGGTGGTAAGATGCTGTATATGAAATTCCTGTTGAGGTTTAACCCCTCAATGTCCACAAATAAATACATATATATATATATATATATATATATATATATATATATATATATATATATATATATATATATTTTTTTTTTATTATTATTATTATTATTATTATTTTTTATTATTATTATTATTATTTATTTTTTTTTTTTTTTCTGACCTGAGATATAAGATTATAAAGTCCCCAATGGACAAAAATGCAGTGAGTGTCAGCTGTATACTATAGCTGAGATCCTGTTGTATTGTCCCCAATCATTGTTGGCATTGATTGTGACCTTTTCATCTCCTAGATGTTGCTATTAATGGAATCTGGATGCTTAATGAAGAAAATTTTCTAATGCAACGTTTTATATAAGCCCCTAAAAGTGACTTGATGCCTGAATAGTTCCCTAAATCAATAAAAAAAACATTTTTTTGTAAATTTCTGTAAAAAAAAAATGCTGGTAAACTTTGAACCTTTTTAACTAACATACTTCAAAAATAAAGGAGCGTTTGAAAAATGTTGCTGGTACAAGATATAAGTGATGGTATAAATTGGCAATATTTTTTAGCATGATTATTTGGTTTGCGTGTAAACATTCAGAGTTTGAATATTGCTAATTTTTCAAAATCTTTGTAAAATGTTGCATGTTTTTATAAATATAAAATACAGTGTGTCTCAAAAAAAATTTCATAATCGCTGGGATATGTTGAAGCCTTCCAGAAATATTACCACATAAAGTGACACTGGTCAGATTTGAAAAATTGGTCTCAGTCACTAAAATGTTAAATTGACTGTACCGTACACGCCTGTTATCACCTATGCACAATCTAGATGATAATTTGCTGATCCCTGAGAGTAGCACGCTGGAATGCCCAATCTGAATGAATAGATTGTCCTGCATGCTCACAGCAGTCTGAGACTGCCGGAGATTGCTGAGCACTCTACTAGGATATCTTCAGCAGTCACACAGACAATGAAGGGAGCAGTGTGTGCAGAATCTAAGATTTCCTTACTTACCCATCTCTATTACTGGGTAATTTACACTAGGGGAAATTAAATTACTATTAAAATTGAAGCTCCAAACTAATGCTACACCAATAGAGTGTGTAAATTACTCCAATAGATTTACACTTTAAGATTTTGTTGTTATGTCAGATATCTGTATGCAAAAGAAAACAAACCTTAAGAATATACAGTAGCTCTAAGACATATGTAAAGATTGAAAATATTTATTTTGAATTTCACTGATATATTTGTTACACCTGTGATTTTTAGTATACATTTTGATCAAATTGTGGAAGCCCATCTGCCAGTGACATGGCAACATCATCCCAAGAGACCTTACACTAAGGCAAATATTGATGTAAAATACTGACCAATCAGAGGAAATGTATAATAGAAACACGTCACAACCTCTGTATTTACCACCCACTCCTGGTTTTGGTTTACAAATGCTGATGTAAAATACTGAACGTGTGAACGTGGCCCAACAGGTTTACCTTTCTGGAGTGTAGGCTTCAGAAATTAACTACTAGCCGATAGATTCAGCTTTACCTTTCTCTAACTAAAAATGCATGGTCCCTTCTAATCGGGCAGTTTTTTCATTGGCAGATGGGCTCGCCCATCTGATCAAAATGTGTTCTTGGCATCTCAAAATGTATTAGTATAGTAAATATAGCAGTAATGCAATTTAAAATATTAAGCTTAATGTGTCCTACTGTAATTTTTGTATGTTTGTTTTTGCATTGCAGCCATGGTCTATATTTGGGCATTTACTTTACATTGTTTGCTTGTTTTTGCAGTTGAATGTAATCGTTTCTACAACAACATAATACCATGTTTCATTTTTAGGCGTTGAAAAAATGGATTAATGAAACTCCAGAACTCAAGTTCCTGAACCCGGAAATCATAATTGGAAGGAATAGAAGACATGATAAATTAGGTAAAAGAAAACCACAAATGAAAAAACAAGAAGAAATCCTTTTTCCACATCTGGCATTCAGAACCGTTTTTACTGCCTCCTATCACTACAGTTCACTATAAATGGTGGCACCCCACTTAAAGGGAACCCGTCAGCCCCAAAATCGAAGGTGAGCTAAGCCCACCGGCATCAGGGGCTTATCTACAGCATTCTGGAATGCTGTAGATAAGCCCCCGATGTAACCTGAAAGGTAAGAAAAACAGGTTACATTATACTCACCTAGGGGCGGTCCGCTGGGCGTTGCGGTCTGGGTCCGGCGCCTCCCATCCTCATACGATGACGTCCTCTTCTTGTCTTCCTGCTCCGGCTCTGGCGCAGGCGTACTTTGTCTGCCCTGTTGAGGGCAGTGTAAAGTACTGCAGTGCGCAGGCGCCGGGAAAGGTCAGAGAGGCCCAGCGCCTGCGCACTGCAGTACTTTGCTCTGCCCTCAACAGGACAGACAAAGTACGCCTGCGCCAGAGCCGGAGCAGGAAGACAAGAAGAGGACATCATCGTAAGAAGATAGGAGGCCCCGGACCGGATCGCGACGCCCATCGTACCAGGGCCGCCCCTGGGTGAGTATAATCTAACCTCTTTTTCTCATCTTGCAGGTTACATTTGGGGCTTATCTACAGCATTCCAGAATGCTGTAGATAAGTCCCTGATGCCGGTGGGCTTAGCTCACCTTCGATTTTGGGGCTGACAGGTTCCCTTTAATAAAGTAAGCCTTTGCTTGGCAAGTCTATTTATGAAGCAGCCTGACTCCTGGCGTTTTGGAAAGGAAAGTACAGGTAAAAATCGGCACTCAAAAAGAAATGTTATTATTATAATGTTATTATAATATTATTATTATAAGATTTTGTTTCTGCTTAGACCTTCATCAGATAAGTATGGACTGTGTCAGGAAAGATACATCAATCACAGTGCTGGTGTGGAGTAACAGTGTCACTATCAGGAGTGGCGCTACCATCACTCCACACCAGCACTGTGATCAATATCTTTCCTGACACAGTCCATACTTAACAATATAATGATCAAGTTTTCACCATATCTCCTTCTGAGTGCCAAGATTTACTTGAACTAATTACTATGGACTGGGACCCCACTGTGGCCCAGCCAGTCCAGTCCGTGTATTTTTCATTCAGTTTAGCAGGAAAAGTCATAAGTACCCTTGTTTGCCCTGGAGTAGGAAATACGCTCTGGGTAGTGGGAATGTTTTCTATGCAGGCTTCTGTGTGGCTTGTGACCGCACCCTGCTGGAGCAATGGCCTAGAAGAGGATAGGAAGGGCTTTCCAAAACACTAGATCTGTAGGAAGTAAAACTTAATGGTCACGATGTGCGTTTTATAAAACTCAGTGTGTCAAAGATAAATCTGTATATTTATACAGCGTTGTCAAAACTTCTGTCTGGATATGTTCCCTATTATTTGCAGGAATTGAGTTTAACAATAGTGCATATTATGTCTGCAGATCCATAGGTCTCCATAGTGAGCGATTGCAAACAAACACTAGTCTGATCCTTTAGTTCTTTCACCATCTATTCTCCCAACCTACTGAATATACTGTACAATGGCAAAAAATAGGGGATCAGACTACAGTTATTTTTATCCGGTTACCATGTAAACCTATAGGTTTGTCTAGATGCTGTGAACCCAAATTGCTAGAGTATTTTTGTACAGTTGCTTCATTTTTCATTCTTTCTAGATGTACTGTAATTAAAGGTGGATCTTCCCTTTAAAAAAAAATCTAGAGAAGGCTGGATTTTAAGGAAAAAAATATCTGAATAAAAGCAACATGATAGAAAAATCTACTTTGGTACAAAAAATAATAAATCTGTATTTCCTCTACCCCTACGCCTAACATCTGGGTGATGCTGCTTTTATAACAATGTGGTATAGCCAGTTATTTTTCTGGTTATTTTTTATTTCTTATTAGCTTATTTGGTTTGCACAGTTTAAAATGGAACAGTGTTTCCAATGATATAACTACTGCTAAGAAATGCCATGTCCTCTTGTTCTAGGGATGTCACTCCCAGGGCAGAAAGGAGCTCTGGAAACATTTAGAAGCTCTGAAGATAGCAAATTGCTGATCGCTACATCAGTGGCTGATGAAGGCATAGACATACCTGCATGCAATCTCGTTCTTCTGTATGAGTATGTTGGCAATGTCACCAAGATGATCCAAGTCAGAGGTACAAATTACTAACTCTTTTTAGAAACTAGTGTGTGAAAGGGAACCTGTCAGCAGGATTGTGCACAGTAACCTACAGACAGTTTCCAGTCAGCGCCGTTATACTGACTAAAATGATACCTGGATGACGAAATCCGTCTCGTGTCCTGGAAACCTCTTTGGTTGTCACTGCCGGCTTGCTGTGAGTGCCGCCCAGTGGTCGGCACTCATAGCAAGTGAGTAGGGTTGAGCGAAACGGGTCATTCATTTTCAGAAGTCGCCGACTTTTGGCAAAGTCGGGTTTCATGAAACCCGACTCCTGTGTGGGGTCGGCCATGAGGTCGGCGATCTTCTGAATCTGGTATCGGAATTCCGATACCGAGTTCCGATATGTTTGCGATATCGGAAATCGGTATCGGAATCCACATTTAAGTGTAAAATAAAGAATTAAAATAAAAAATATTAATATACTCACCTCTCCGGAGGCCCCTGGACATCGCCGCTGGTAACCGGCAGCCTTCTTTGCTTAAAATGAGCGCGTTTACGGCCTTCCATGACGTCACGGCTTCTGATTGGTCGCGTGGCGGTCACATGGGCGGCTGCGACCAATCACAAGCCGTGACGTCATCTAAGGCCCTGAACGCGCTCATTCTTAGAATTAGGAATTTAGGACCTGAGAATTATGTCACGCCTTGTGATTGGTCGCGTGGCGGTCACATGAGCGGCACGCGACCAATCAGAAGCCGTGACGTCATGGAAGGCCCTGAACGCGCTCATTTTAAGCAAAGAAGGCTGCCGGTTACCAGCGGTAAGGTCCAGGCTGCGTCGGAGAGGTGAGTATATCAATATTTTTTATTTTAATTCTTTATTTTACACATTAATATGGATCCCAGGGCCTGAAGGAGAGAAGGAACCATAGTATCCCATTGCACTGCATTGGGTTTCGTGTTTCGGCCGACCCCGACTTTTTTATAGGATCGGCCGATTTCACTCGACCCGACTTTTGAGAAAGTCGGGTTTCGTGAAACCCGACCCGATCCTAAAAAAATAAGTCGCTCAGCCCTACAAGTGAGTAATTCAGCTACATAGAGGCGATCTGATCATCACCTATATGTAGCTGAGCCGATCAGGTTATGGTAGCAGAGCCGATCAGGTTATGGTAGCTTGTAGTCGCCAATGGACTATTGAAGCATGCCAAAAGTTTTAAAAAAAATGTTTTTAAAAATATATAAAAGTCCAAATCATCCCCCTTTCACCCCATTCAAAATAAAACAACCACAAAAAAATCAAACCTACACATATTTGGTATCGCCGTGTTCAGAATCACCCGATCCATCAATAAAAAAAAAGTATTAACCTGATCGCTAAATAGCATAACAAGAAAAAAAAGTCAAAACGCCAGAATTACGTTTTTTTGTTTGCCGCAACATTGCATTAAAATGCAATAACAGGTGATCAAAAGAACATATCTGCACCAAAATAGTATCATTAAAAGCGTCAGCTCGGCGTGCAAAAAATAAGCTCTCACCCAACCGAGTTCACAAAAAATGGAGACCCCATGGGTCTCGGAAAATGACACATTTTTTCTTTTAAACAAATTTTGGATTTTTTTTTCACCACTTAAGTAAAAAAAAAGAACCTAGACATGTTTAGTGCCTATGAACTCATAATGACCTGGATAATCATAATAGCAGGGCCTTTTCAGTAATTAGTGAACCTAGTAAAAAAGCCAAACAAAAACCAAGTGTGGGATTGCACTTTTTTGCAATTTCACTGCACTTGGAATTTTTTTTCCCGTTTTCTAGTACACTACATATTAAAACCAATGATGTTGTTCAAAAGTACAACTCGTCCCGCAAAAAAGAAGCCCTAACATCGCCATATTGACGGAAAAATAAAAAAGTTATGCTGCTGGGAAGAAGGGGAGCAAAAAACAAAAACGCAAAACCAAAAAAGGGCTCCATCATGAAGGGGCTAACATTTGTCTTAATATTAATTTTATGACATTTTGTGGATCTGCATTGCACTTTTGATTGCTTGTTCTCCTTTAAATTAGATCATGTGTAGTTTCAGATTTTCTGTATATGTTTTTGTTTGTAAAGGCACAGATGATTGGCCTCAGGGAGACAAAACATCCAACACCGCGGAGACACCATCACGTGTTTCTCAACGCAGTGATCCAGAACACTGCCCCCATCCCTTATGGGAAATATGCAAATGCATGAAGAGTAGCTGTGGAGACACCATCACGTGTTTCTCAACGCAAGCAGTGAATAGCCAGGCCTTTCCCCGGGGAGGAACAACCACGGGAAGGGCAGTATCCAATAAAGGAAAACATCCAATATAGGAAAACCACCTATGCCAAGCATGGTATCCATCCACAGACAGCTGTTTCGGGGTTTTTGCCCCTCATCAGTGTGGAGTAGGAATCTGGCTATTAGGAGCAGTGCCTAGTAAAAAGGCTGTAAAGGCACAGATGATTGGCCTCGGGGAGACCAAAACATCCCACACCGCGGAGACACCATCACGTGTTTCTCAACGCAGTGATCCATGCTTGGCATATGTGGTTTTCCTATATTGGATGTTTTCCTTTATTGGATGCCATGGTTGTTCCTTCCCGGGGAAAGGCCTGGCTATTCACTGCTTGCGTTGAGAAACACGTGATGGTGTCTCCGCAGCTACTCTTCATGTATACGTTTTTGTTTGGTCGCTTTCAAACATCAGTTTATTTTTTGCACAAGGCGCTATTCATAGTTTTTACAGATAAACTATATCATAGGCACAAGATTTAATGGGTAGTTCACATGTCCGTTTTTTTTTCCTTGGACCAGGTTGTCCACACCAAGGCACGGAGATTTGTCCAATATCAGAGTGTCGGATCAAACTGATCAATGCAAATCTATACATATGTCAGACAGCTCTTGAAGCCTCCATAATTGTTTTTTGTTTGTCTTTTTTAGTTGAGAAAAGTTGATGAAACTCTGACTAAGCATTGATGGTATAAACTGATATTCTGACCTGACTGTGATCAAAACACTGACCTGTTTTTGTGTACGAGAAAAATTACTGACATGTGAATGAGCCCTTAATCATAATACTAGGATCTTACACAAATGGAAGTAGGGCTAGGGAAGGAGAACTTTTCAGAATAGACATGTGACCAAAAATATTGGTGTGGCTATCGTGCGACCTGTTGTCTTTCCCAGGGCCAGTTTTAGGCAAAGTGGCGCCCTGGGCAAAAGTTTAAAATGGGGCCCCAAATGCTAACATGTTGCACATCACACAGAAGAATTTTGGTTGTATTTACATGCGCTGAGTTCAGGCCGCTTAACGAGCGTGATCAATATTATTGAAGTTGTTCGATGCTGGTTTCCCAGCCTCTTTACACCGGCTGAGGAATAATGATGGAAACAGAGCAATCACTAATAGATCAATCTGTCCCCATAAAGTATCATGTTATCAGCAGCATATCTGCAGTTTTCACCGGGCAGTGCGCTGCTGAGAACAATGATTTTTGTTCCGGCATAAACAATTCAAAGGGAACCTGTCACCCCGAAAATCGATGGTGAGTTAAGCTCACCGTCATCAGGGGCTTATCTACATCATTCTGTAATGCTGTAGATAAGCCGCCGATGTATCCTGAAAGAGGAGAAAAAGAGGTTAGATTATACTCACCCAGGGGCGGTCCCGCTGCGATGGGTGTCTCAGGTCCGGTAGAGCACCTCCCATTTTCATTCCATGACGTCCTCTTCTGGTCTTCACACCGCGGCTCCGGCGCAGGCGTACTTTGCCCTGTTGAGGGCAGAGCAAAGTACTGCAGTGCGCAGGCGCCAGAAAGGTCAGAGAGGCCCGGTGCCTGCGCACTGCAGTACTTTGCTCTGCCCTCAACAGGGCAGACAAAGTACGCCTGCGCCGGAGCCACGGCGTGAAGACCAGAAGAGGACGTCATGGAATGACGATAGGAGGCGCCGGAGCGGACCTGAGACACCCATTTGACCGGACCGCAGCTGGACCGCCCCTGGGTGAGTATAATCTAACCTCTTTTTCTCCTCTTTCAGGTAACATCAGGGGCTTATCTACAGCATTACAGAATGCTGTAGATAAGCCCCTGATGATGGTGAGCTTACCTCACCATCGATTTTGGGGGTGACAGGTTCCCTTTCAATCACTCAAGGAATTGGCAGCATTTTGCTTGTTTAGTATAATATACCCCATAGTCCTCCAAATAGAATAATGCACCCCAAAGTCCTCCATATAGTAAATACATTCCCCATAGTCCTCTATATAGTATGATACACTCCCTATAGTCCCCCATATAGTATAATATACTCTCCATGGTCCTCCATATAGTATAATACAGCCCATAGTCCTCCATATAGTATAATGTGCACCACAGTCCTCCATATTATATAATGTGCACCCCATAGTCCTCCATATAGTAAATGTGCACCACAGTCCTCCATTTTGTATAATGCACACCGCATAGTCCTCCATATAGTATAATACACTCCTCATAGTCCTCCATATAGTACAATACACTCCCCATGTTCCTCCATATAGTATAATATACTCCTCATAGTCCTCCATATATTAAAATACACTCCTCAGTCCTCCTTATAGTATAATATACTCCACAGTCCTCCATATAGTATAATACACCCCATAGTCCTCCATATAGTATAATGTCACCACGGTCCTCCATATTATATGATGCGCACCCCATAGTCCTCCATATAGTAAATGTGCACCACAGTCCTCCATATTGTATAATGCACACCCCATAGTCCTCCATATAGTATAATACACTCCTCATAGTCCTCCATATAGTACAATTCACTCCCCATGTTCCTCCATATAGTACAATATACTCCTCCTAGTCCTCCATATATTAAAATACACTCCTCAGTCCTCCTTATAATATAATATACTCCACAGTCCTCCATATAGTATAATACACTCCGCATGTTCCTCCATATAGTGTAATATACTCCTCATAGTCTTCCTTATAGTATAATATACTCCACAGTCCTCCATAAAGTACAGTAACACTCCGCATGTTCCTCCATATAGTATAAAATACTCCTCAGTCCTCCATACAGTATATATCCACTGTGTGCAGATTTATTAGGCAAGTTGTATTTTAGAGGATTATTTTTATTATTCATCAACAACTATGTTCTCAATCAACCCAAAAGATTCATACATATCAAAGCTTAATATTTTTGGAAGTTGGAGTGTTTTTTTTTTTTAGATTTGGCTATCTTAGGAGGATATCTGTTTGTGCAGGTAACTATTACTGTGCAGAATTCTTAGGTAACTTAATAAAAACCAAATATATTCCCATCTCACTTGTTTATTTTCACTAGGTAAACCAATATAACTGCACAAAATTTAGAAATAAACATTTCTGACATGCAAAAACAAACCCCCAAAAAATTAGTGACCAATATAGCCACCTTTCTTTATGATGACACTCAACAGCCTTCCATCCATTGATTCTGTCAGTTGCTTGATCTGTTTTCGATCAACATTGCATGCAGCAGCCACCACAGCCTCCCAGACACTGTTCCGAGAGGTGTACTGTTTTCCCTCCCTGTAGATCTCACATTTTATGAGGGACCACAGGTTCTCTATAGGGTTCAGATCAGGTGAACAAGGGGGCATGTCATTATTTTTTCTTCTTTGAGACCTTTACTGGCCAGCCACGCTGTGGAGTAGTTGGAGGCATGTGATGGAGCATTTGCCTGCATGAAAATCATGTTTTTCTTGAACGATACCAACTTCTTCCTGTACCACTGCTTGAAGAAGTTGTCTTCCAGAAACTAGCAGTAGGTCTGGGAGTTGAGCTTCACTCCATCCTCAACCCGAAAAGGTCCCGCAAGTTCATCTTTGATGATACCAGCCCACAACTGTACCCCACCTCCACCTTGATGGCGTCTGAGTCGGAGTGGAGCTCTCTGCCCTTTACTGATCCAGCCTCTGGCCCATTAAGAGTCACTCTCATTTCATCAGTCCATAAAACCTTTGAAAAGTCAGTCTTATGATATTTCTTGGCCCAGTCTTAACATTTTATCTTATGTTTCTTGTTCAAAGGTGGTCGTTTTTCAGCCTTCCTTACCTTGGCCATGTCCCCGAGTATCGCACGCCTTGTGCTTTTTGTTACTCCAGTAACGATGCAGCTCTCAAATATGGCAAAACTGGTGGCAAATGGCATCTTGGCAGCTTCACGCTTGATTTTCCTCAATTCATGGGCAGTTATTTTGCGCCTTTCTTGCCCAACTGGCTTCTTGCGACACTGTTGGCCATTTGCGATGAAACACTTGATTGTTCTGTGATCACGCTTCAAAGGTTTGGCAATTTCAAGACTGCTGCATCCCTCTGCAAGACATCTCACAATTTTGGACTTTTCAGAGCCTGTCAAATCTCTTCTGACTCATTTTGCCAAAGGAAAGGAAGTTGCCCAATAATTAAGCACACCTTATATAGGGTTTTGATCTCATTACACAACACCCCTCCTCATTACAGAGATGCACATCACCTGATTTACTTAATTGATAGTTGGCTCTCAAGACTGAACAGCTTGGAGTAGGACAACATGTATAGAAAGTATCATGTGATCAAAATACAACTTGCCTAATAATTCTGCACAGTGTGTGTGTGTGTGTGTGTGTGTGTATATATATATATATATATATATATATATATATATATATATATATATATATATATATATACACACTCACCGGCCACTTTATTAGGTACACCTGTCCAACTTCTTGTTAACACTTAATTTCTAATCAGCCAATCACATGGCGGCAACTCAGTGCATTTAGGCATGTAGACATGGTCAAGACAATCTCCTGCAGTTCAAACCGAGCATCAGTATGGGGAAGAAAGGTGATTTGAGTGCCTTTGAACGTGGCATGGTTGTTGGTGCCAGAAGGGCTGGTCTGAGTATTTCAGAAACTGCTGATCTACTGGGATTTTCACGCACAACCATCTCTAGGGTTTACAGAGAATGGTCCGAAAAAGAAAAAAAATCCAGTGAGCGGCAGTTCTGTGGGCGGAAATGCCTTGTTGATGCCAGAGGTCAGAGGAGAATGGGCAGACTGGTTCGAGCTGATAGAAAGGCAACAGTGACTCAAATCGCCACCCGTTACAACCAAGGTAGGCCTAAGAGCATCTCTGAACGCACAGTGCGTCGAACTTTGAGGCAGATGGGCTACAGCAGCAGAAGACCACACCGGGTACCACTCCTTTCAGCTAAGAACAGGAAACTGAGGCTACAATTTGTACAAGCTCATCGAAATTGGACAGTAGAAGATTGGAAAAACGTTGCTTGGTCTGATGAGTCTCGATTTCTGCTGCGACATTCGGATGGTAGGGTCAGAATTTGGCGTAAACAACATGAAAGCATGGATCCATCCTGCCTTGTATGGAGCATCTTTGGGATGTGCAGCCGACAAATCTGCGGCAACTGTGTGATGCCATCATGTCAATATGGACCAAAATCTCTGAGGAATGCTTCCAGCACCTTGTTGAATCTATGCCACGAAGAATTGAGGCAGTTCTGAAGGCAAAAGGGGGTCCAACCCGTTACTAGCATGGTGTACCTAATAAAGTGGCCGGTGAGTGTATATATATATATATATATATATATATATATATATATATATATATATATAAAAACACAATACAGTACTCACTTTTCCTCCTCCCTCCCCCACTCAGCCAGGCTCTGCTCCGGTCTCAGAAGCTGCACTGCCCAGCACACAGCATGGTGCGTGATAAAGTCACATCCTCGCGTGACCACTGTGTCAGAGGCAGAAGGGAATATTGAGGGAGGGAGCGTCTCTTCCGATACAGTTGAGTGGGGGGTGGCATTGGCACTGGGCGTCAACCCCCCCCCCCCCCCCGACTCACAGGCCCCATAGCGGCTGTGTGGTGTGCTGCTATTAGCTGCCTGCTACTGGCTGAGGGCCCTCAGGGGTAGCGGGTGCCCTAGGCAGCTGCCTAGTCTGCCTGCTTCTAACGTTGGCCCTGGTCTTGCCAAATCGCAGAAATGTCATATGCAAGTCGCAGTCAAGTTTGAATTCAATTGCATGGTATGGAGGCAGAGTTCTACAACTTGCAACCTGCAACAAAAATCTGATAAGTTTTGATTTTTTTTTTAACATTTCACTGTCTACATGCGACGTTTCAATGAGACTGCACGATATTCATTACATGTGACATATCACCGTATCGTTCTAACCTAAAGGGGTACTGTGTGTTTAAAAATCAAGTGGCTTGCCAAAGTATTCAACCCCCCACCCCCTTTCCTTGGCATTTTTCATGTTTTGCTACCTCATGACCTGTAATTTCACTGGGCTTATGTGAGGGTTTGCAACAGTTCATGTAAAGAACATGCCTACAACTGTGAATATTTGGTTTTCTTTATATTGTGAAGCAAACAACAAATAGGACAACATAACTGAAAACTTGAGTGTGCATAACTATTCACCCCTCTAAAAGTCAGTACTTTGTAGAGCCTCCTTTTGCGGCAATTACAGCAGGTCGCTTTGGATAAGTCTCTACTAGCTTTCCACTGGGAGTTTTGCCCATTCCTCAAGGCAAAATTGCTCCAGCTTCTTCAAGTTTGATGGTTTACTCTGGTGAAAAGCACATATTCTCAATAGGATTAAGGTCTGGGCTTTAACTAGGTCACTCCAAAACATTTACACATTTCCCCTAAAATCACTTTGAGTCACTGTCCTGTTGGAAGATGAACCTCTGTCCCAGTCTCAAATCACTGACTGACTGAAATATGTTTTGCTCAAGAATATCCCTGTGTTTCGCACCATCCATCTTCCCCACAACTCGGACCATTTTCCCTTTCCCTGCTGACGAAAAACATCCCCACAGCATGATGCTGCCACCACGTTTCACTGTGGTGATGGTGTTCTTGGGGTTTTCAGTTGAGTTGGTTTGACGCCAGATAAAGCGTTTACCTTTATGGCCAAAAGGTTTATAGTCTCCCACATGTCTTTAGAAAACTCAAAATGAGCCTTACAATTTTATTGTGTAAGCAAAGGCTTTTTTCCTGCCACGCTTTTATAAAGGCCACCTCTATAGAGTGTACAACTCATTGTAATCATATGCACAGATACTCTAGACTCTGCTTGGGAACTCCGCAGCTCTTTCAGGGTTACCTTTGGTCTCTGTGCTGCATCTCTGATTAATACCCTCCTTGCCTGGGCTGAGAGTTTTGGTGGGAGGCAGGTTTGTTGTGATATCATGTTCTTTCCATTTGATGATAATGGATTTGATGGTGCTCCGGTGAATCTTGAGAGATCGGGATATTTTTTATTATCCAACCCTGACTTATACTTCTCAACAATTTTGTCCCTTATTTGTTTGGAGATTTCCTTGGTGTTCATGGTGTTTGGTTACTGGTGATTTTTGCTTAATGGTGTTGCAGCCTCTGTGGCCTTTCAGAAAAGGTGTGTATATACTGACAGACCATGTGACACTTACATTGCACACAGGTGGACTTAATTTCACTAAACTTGTGATTTATGGAGGTAATTGCTTGTGTAACACAGGAGCTCGGATGCAGTGACACAGAGGCGTGAAGCAGGGCTGAACTATTGTTTACCTAATTAACAGTAAGGGTACCGTTACACAAAACGATTTACCAACGATCACGACCAGCGATACGACCTGGCCGTGATCGTTGGTAAGTCGTTGTGTGGTCGCTGGGGAGCTGTCACACAGACAGCTCTCCACCGACCAACGATGCCGAAGTCCCCGGGTAACCAGGGTAAACATCGGGATACTAAGCGCAGGGCCGCGCTTAGTAACCCGATGTTTACCCTGGTTACCAGCGTAAACTTAAAATAAAAAAAACACATACTCACATTCCGGTGCCTGCGTCCGCTTCCCTGCACTCCTCCTGCATCCTGTGTAAGCGCCGGCCAAAGCAGAGCGGTGACGTCACCGCTGTGCTCTGCTTTCACTTTACGGCCAGTGCTCACAGTCAGTGCGGGGAAGCAGACGGCCAGGGACCTGACGGACACCGGAATGTAAGTATGTACTGTTTTTTTTTTTTTTACATTTACGATGGTAACCAGGGTAAACATCGGGTTACTAAGCGCGGCCCTGCGCTTAGTAACCCGATGTTTACCCTGGTTACAAGCGAACGCATCGCTGGATCGGTGTCACACACACCGATGCAGCGATGACAGTGGGAGATCCAGCGACGAAATAAAGTTTCAAACGATCTGCTACGACGTACGATTCTCAGCGGGGTCCCTGATCGCTGCTGCGTGTCAGACACAGCGATATCGTATGGATATCGCTGGAACGTCACGGATCGTACCGTCGTAGCGCTCAAAGTGCCAATGTGAGACGGTACCCTAATGAACTCCTTGAGATAACAGGGAGGGGGAAACAGGTTAAACACTGTAATGGTGATTTAACTTAACAGTCTTTTGTAACAGATTCAACTTATAGTGACTCCGCTGTCCTTTACTCACTTGCAGTCCGATGGGTGATGAGATACCGGTGGAGGCCGTTGTTGTGTCTTCAGGTTTCCCCACCCAACACACGGTCTCGCTTCTGGCATCAGTGGGCGGTCACCGGTTTTGCCCGTTGAGCCCCTAGTCCATTGAACTGCAGAGCTAAAATGTGAAGCTCTGCGCAAGTCTCTACTCGGCGTGTGCTCCCCTGCGCCCCCACCGATACCTGGATGCCCGCACCACAATGTTTCACTCGGTGTTCATCTCTCGGTACACACACTGGTACCTTGATGCCCGCACAGCAATGTTTCACTTGGCGTCCATCTCTCTGTGCACCCACTGGTACCCAGGAGTCCCCACTGTGCCTGTCCTGGGTCTCTGTTCTGCGATCTAACTTCCTCCACAGTGCACAGCAGGTCCCTGCTCTCTCTTCCCTCCGGCGGGAACCCCCTGACTGTTCCCACACTAGACTCTCTCGCTTACCACGCCCCTTCTCTGCAGGTCACGGGTTCTTTCCGTCTCCCATTCCCCCCCCCCGGCAACACCTGACACAGCCGCGGCAGTTCCGTACCCGGTGTCTCATAGGTACCCACAGCCTGGTCTTCTTCCTTACACTTGCACCATAACTTTTTATGGGCTTCATAGCAAAAGGGGTGAATGCATATGCACATGCCAATTTTTAGTTATTTGACCTCATAAATTTAATTGTCAATGTCAAAATCATGGGGCACCTTGAACGTCGACCTGATGGCGTCTTAGATGAACAACAAGGTGCCGCAGTTTGTAGCCAGGTCCTGAGATCCGCTAGCCATCGGTTTCAGTGCCCTAGTAATACCGTAGTCTCAATTCCATCTATCTTACCTTTTTACACCTCTCTCCTTGATTCCGAGTGTTGTGAAAATGATAAGATCGGAAGGGATTCCAGTAATTCTGGTAGCCCCGGATTGTCCCAGAAGAGCCTGGTACGCGGAGCTAGTGAACATGCTCACGGACGTTCCCTGTAGGCTTCCAGACTGTCCAGATCTGCTCTCACAAGGCCCCCTCTTCCACCAGAGTTCACAGTGTCTGAGTTTAACGGCATGGCCATTGAGGCCGCAGTTCTGAAAGAAGACTGTTTTTCCCATCAGGTCTTTCAAACCATGATTAAGGCGAGAAAACCAGCATCCTCGCGTATCTATCACAGATACTGGAAGGCCTTCTTTCGGTGCAGTGAGGACAACAGTTTGGTCCCTATGTCTTTTTTTCTTCCTTCCATACTGGGTTTTCTCATGTCCGGTCTTGACTCTGGTCTCTCTCTCAGTACCCTTAAGGGTCAAGTCTCTGCACTGTCTATTCTTTTCCAATGAAATCTGGCTTCTCATCCCCAGGTAAAGACTTTTCTTCAAGGAGTTGCCCACCTGGCACCTCCTTATCATCCTCCGATAGCTATATGGGATCTTAACCTTGTTCTTGGTGCACTTCAATGCCCTCCTTTGAACCCATTCAGGATATTCCATCTACTCTCCTGTCATGGAATGCCTTTTTAGTTGCCATTATGTCCATCAGGAGACTCTGAGTTAGCAGCACTGTCATGCCCGTTCCTGGTTTTACATCAGGACAAGGTGGTTCTCAGACCTGTTCCTTCCTTCCTGCCTAAGGTGGTTTCTTCATTTCACATTAATGAAAAAATTGTACTTTCTTCTCTTTGCCCCTCTCCAGTCTATCCCCTGGAGAAGTCTCTCCACAGGCTGGATCTGATCAGAGCTATCCTAGTCTATCTTTAAAGGACTGCATCCTTTTGTCACTCTGATGCCCTATTCGGCATCTCTGAAGGTCGTCGTAAGGGGCTTCCAGCTTCCGAGTCCACTATCGCCTGTTGCATTAATTTGGCAATATTGGAAGCATATTGTGTTCAGGACAAGCATCCTCTGCTGGGGGTAAGGGCTCATTTCACCCCAGCGATGGGAGCTTCCTGGCAGCTCGTCACCAGGCCTCTGCTTTGCAGATTTGTAAGGCTGCGACCTGGTCATCTTTACACACCTTCACAAGGTTTTACTGGGTTCATACTCATGCCTCGTCTGATGCAGGCCTGGGAAGGAAGGTGCTGTAGGCGGCGGTTGCGCCCTGTCCGACCTGAGTCCATTTCTTTTGCATTTTTTATGTTTCCACCCTTGGGACTGCTTTGGGACGTCCCAAGGTTACCTGTGTCCCCCAATGAAGCGATACAGAAAGAAGGATTTTTGGTACTCAATTTTTAGCCTTCATTGGGGGATACAGCAAGCTCCCTTAACTGGTTATACCTATATTGGGCCTAATCGCCTTTTTTTTGTTGAGTTGGTACATATGTTGAGTTTTGGTTGCTTCTCCTACTGCTTTAACACTAACTGATGTGCTTTGTGCCAGTCAGTGGGTGTATACTGCTGAGGAGGAGCTATTTTCTTTTTTTTTGCCTAGTGTCATCCTCCTAGCAACAGCAGCATACACCCATTTTAGCTGTGTCCCCCCAATGAAGGCTCCAAGAAAGATTTTACAGTGAGTACCAAAAATCCCTCTTTGGCATTTCATTAGCTAGGAGAGCTCACTTAATTTACAGGTGCTTGTCTCCGGAGGCACGAGCTGAGCATAATGTACTGTGACCACAATTGCAGATTTGCAATTTTCACTTGGCAACATCCACACCAATGCAGTCAAAATCATCACTACCCGTGTAGATAAATACCCAGAGGGGTGTAATTTCCCAAATGGGGTCTCTTGAAGGGTGATTCTGCTCTTCTGCCGCTTGGGGAGTCCCCAAACTATTCTACAATTTGTTCTCCAGGAATCAAAATGCACTCCTTCCCTCCCGAATCTTGCCATGTGGCTAAGCAGTACTATACAGCCGTATATGGGGTATTTCCAATTTCAGCAGAAATTGTTTGACAAAGTTTGGTGTAATTTTTACCCATTTCCCAGTGTGAAAATGTAAAATCTGGGGCAAATATTCATTGAGAGGTGTAGTTTGTAAAATGGGGTCACTTACTGGGGTGTTCTGCTGTTCTGGCACCTTTAGGGGTTATTCCAGTGGGTCATGGCACGTGCTAACCATAACATCAAAATGTGAACTCTAATATGGCGCTCCTTCCTTTCTGAGTTTTGCACTGTGCCTGAAAAGTAATTCCCAATTACATATAGGGTATTGGCACACCCGGGAGAAATTGCACAAAAAACTGTGAGGTCCATTTTTTCTTATGAGCCCTTATAAAAAATTGGGGCTACAGCAACATTTTAGTGGTAAAATGTATTAATTCTTTCTTCACTGCCAATAGTTAGCATTTTGTGGGGCACATGTAGTGTCAAGATGTTCACTGCACCACTACATGAATTCATTGGGGAGTGTAGTTTGTAAAATGGGGTCAACTATGGGGAGTTCCGCTGTTCTGGCACCTCAGGGACTCTGCCATGATGATAAGGCACACTCAAACTATTCCAGCAAAATCTGAACTTCAATATGGTGCTCCTTCCCTTCTAAGCTTTGCACTGTGCTTCACAAGTAGTTTCAAACCACATATGGGTTACTGACATACTCAAGAGTAATTGCGTAACAAATTGTATGGTTTATTTTCTCCTATTCTATGGACAATTTAAAACTTGGGGCCAACGTAACATTTTAGTGGAAAAAAATGGTACATTTCCATTGACTCAGCCCAATGTTATACAATTATGTGATTCCCCTGGGGGTTACAAGTGCTCACTACACCCCTAGATGAATTCCTCAAGAGGTGTAGTTTCCACATTGGGGTCACTTGTGGGGGTTTCTGCTATTTTGGCATGTCAGGGGCTCTTCAAATGTGACATGGCATCTGTAATCTATTCCAGCTAAAATTGCGCTCCAGAATTTAATTGGCGTCCTTTTCCTTGTGAGCCCTACTGTGCACCCAAAGAGTAGTTTTCTACTACATATGAGGTGTTGGTGTACTCGGGAGAAATTGCACGACAAATTGTATCGTCCATTTTCTCCTATACTATTAAAACTTTGGCGCAAAAATTTATTAGAAAGAAAAAACATTGTATTTCAGCTCACCCGCATAACAGGATTTTTTTATAGTCCAGATGTAATCCGACTCCTTGCTGAAGTCTAAGAGCGCTTTCAACGCTCGAAACGCGTCCAGCGATCTGATGGTTGTCTCCATCTTTATTTGGTGATCTACATTTTTTGTAAGCATCTTTCCAATTTTTAAAGATGTTTGTATAAAATTTCTGTTAATTTTACTCCTGGAGCTGGATTTTTTTTCTTTTCTCGCAAAAATTTATTGTTTCACTTCCATGGCTCATCGTTATAAAATTATGTAAAGCACCTGTGGGATCAAGGTGCTCACCACACCTCTAAATAAATTCCTTGAGGGGTGTAGTTTGCAAAATGGTGGTTTCCACTGTTTAGGTACATCAGGGACTCTCCAAACGCACTATGGTGTCACCTATCTATTCCAGCCAATTTTGCGTTCCTAAAGTCAAATGGGCTCCTTCCCTTCCGAGCCCTGCCATGCATCCAAACACTAGTTTTCCACCGCATATGGGGTATCATACTCGGGAGAAATTACACGACAAATTGTATGGTCCATTTTTTCTAGTTACCCATTTAGCCAAAATTCCGATATTTTCCCAAAATTTATCACTAACATAGTGTCACAAAAAATTATCTCAGAATCACTGGGATATGTTGAAGTGTTCCAGAGTTATTTCCACATAACGTGACACCTGTCAGAATTGTAAAATTTGGCCTGGTTAGGAAGCTGAAATCAGGCTGGAATGTGAAGTGGTTAAACACGTACGTAGAAAAAACCTGTACAGGTACCATCAATATTTTCCATCAGTGTGTCCGTCTTTATCATCAGTGTGTCATCTGTATTTTTCCTGTATGGATATCGAAAGATTTAGGGCTCACTCATATGAGCGTATAAATCAGACAAGTGCAATGCGAGAAAATACCACCTTGCACCAATGTTAGTAAATGAGTTGGTGCTCGAGCCATGCATGTGCTCTCCTATTTATGCCCACACATCTCAAAGGAAACCCGACATTTCATAGCCCAGTTAGAATAAAATAGATATATAGAATAGATATGTAGAATAAACAGAATAAAAATCTAGAATAGATACAGGTGCTTCTCCCAAAAGTAAATCAACTTTTTGATGATATTCTATTTCTGTTCTTTAATACAAAATGATAGACATTTCAAACCGAGTGATCTATTTCAAGTGTTTATTCCTGTTTATGTTGATGATTTTGGCTTACAGCCAATCAAGACCCAAAAGTCATTATCTCAGTAAATTAGAGTAATTAACAAAAAACACCTGCAAAGGCTTCCTAAGCTATTTAAAAGGTCCTTTAGTCTGTTTCAGTAGGCTCCACAATCACGGGGAAGACTGCTGACTTGACAGATGTCCAGAAGGCAGTCATTGACACACTCCACAAGGAGGGTAAGCCATAAAAGTTCTTTGCTAAAGAAGCTGGGTGTTCAGAGTGCTGTATCCAAGCATATTAATGGAAAGTTGAGTGGAAGGAAAAACTGTGGTAGAAAAAGGTGCACAAGCAACCGGGATAACCACAGCCTTGAAAAGATTGTTATGAAAAGGCCATTAAAAAATTTTGGGGAGACTCACAAGGCGTAGACTGCTGCTGGAGTCATTGCTTCAAGAGCCACCACACACAGTTGTATCCAGGACATGGACTACAAGTGTCGCATTCCTTGTGTCAAGCCACTCATGACCAATAGACAATGCCTGAAGCGTCTTACCTGGGCCAAGGAGAAAAAGGACTGTTGCTCAGTGGACCAATGTGTTGTTTTCAGATGAAAGTAAATTTTGCTTTTCGTTTGGAAATCGAGGTCCCACAGTCTGAAGGAAGAGTAGAGAGGCACACAATCCAAGCTGCTTGAGGTCTAGTGTGAAGTTTCCACAATCAGTGATGGTTTGAGGAGCCATGTTATCTGCTGGTGTAGGTCCACGGCCTTTTGTCAAGACAAGTCAGCGCAGCCGTCTACCAGGAAATTTTATAGCACTTCATGCTTCGCTCTGCCAACAAGCTTTTTGGAGATGGAAGTTTCATTTTCCAGCAGGACTTAGTCCACACTGCCAAACGTTCCAATACTTGGTTTAAAAACAACAGTATCTCTGTGCTTCATAGGCCAGCAAACTCACCTGACCTTAACCCCATAGAGAATATATGGGTTATTGTCAAGAGGAAGATGAGAGACTCCAGGCCCAACAATGCAGATGAGCTGAAGGCTGCTATCAAAGCAACCTGGGCTTCCATAACACCTCAGCAGTACCACAGGCTGATCGCCTCCATGCCACGCCGCATTGATGCTGTACCGTAATTGATGCACAAGGAGCCCGACCAAGTATTGAGTGCATTTACTGAACATACCTTTCAGTAGGCCAACATTTCGGATTTTAAAATAATTTTTCAAGCTGGTGTTATAAAGTATTCTAATTTACGGAGATAATGACTTTTGGGTTTTCATTGGCTGTAAGCCATAATCATCAACATTAACAGAAATAAACACTTGTAATAGATCACTCTATTTGTAATGACTCTATATGAGTTTCACTTTTTATATTAAAGAACGGAAATAAATTAACATTTTGATGATATTCTAATTTTGTGAGAAGCATCTGTATATAATGGTGACATGTTTCCTGGTTACAATAAGGTGGTGTTCTCTGATATGTATTCACTGAAATGCTGCATCGTAAGGAGGAGATTTATCAAAACTTATTTCATACAGCAGTCCTGTACCAAAAGCCTTAGGCCATGTTCACACAGTGCTTTTTTTACCGCGGAACCGCAGCGGTTTTGCCGCTGCGGTTCCGCAGCTTTTTTCCATGCAGGGTACAGTACAATGTACCTTATGGAAAACAGGAACCACTGTGCACATTATCCTGAATTAAAAAAAAAAAGCCGCGCTGAATAGCTGCGGGAAAAAAGAAGGAGCATGTCACTTCTTTGTCCGAAACAGCAGCGGTTCTGCACCCATAGACCTCCATTGTGAGGTCAAACCCGCAGTAAAACCCGCAGATCAAAAATATATCTGTGGGTTTTATTGCGGTTATGGGTGGAGAAACCGCTGCAGCAGGAAGTGCGGGGAAGCGGCCGGAAGTGCGTGGGCGGAAGTGCTTGGGCGGAGAGACATGGAGGCATACCGTCGCATGGGGATCGTGTCGGCCGTTTGATTGATTTGGTGTGTGTGTGTGTGTGTGTGTGTGTGTGTGTGTGTGTGTGTGTGTGTGTGTGTGTGTCCCCATGCGAAGCTAGTGCCACCATTGTGCTACCATTGTGCTAAGTCGCCGTATGGGACTACTACTCCCATCCGGTATTAGGATGGGAGAGTTGTCCCTGTGTCCGGTGACTTAGCACAGTTGTAAAGTTACACAAAACACACACAATACACATACATGACACACAGTACATACAACATATAACACAGAGTATATACTCACCAACAGCACACTGGTAGGTGAAGCCCTCGATCCCCTAGAAAAAAATCCCAAAATAAAAAATCAAATTCATACTCCTTGTCCGCAGAATCCATAAAACGAGTGTCCCACGCCGATTGGCTGCCAGGAGCGAAGCTCCTAGCAGTGTATCGCGTACTGTTCCGGAGTTCAATGGCTCCGGCGTCTCGGTTAACGGCAGTACAGCTGCGTTGAACTTTCCCATGCAGCACTGCCGTTAAGCGAGAGTGCCGGGGTCAATGACCGCCGGTAAACTCGCTCGCGCATGCGCAGTGACACACCGACAGGAACTATGGCTCCTGTCAGTGTGTTGCTGCAGCCGTGGAGAGCAGACATATCTCTGGATGTGTCTGTTCTCCATGGAAGATCTTCGTGGGACCCTCGATGGATTTCTGCGGACAGGGCCAGGGAGTATGAATTTTTTTTTTATTTTGCGTCTTTTTCAGGTCGAGGGTCTTCAGGACGGATTGAGCGTACAATAAAATATGGACAAAAAGTGGGTGTCTTTATTTCATTAAAATATTTTTTTTCTAGTGTTTGTGTTTTTTTTAAAAACCTTTCATTGGATTAATAATGGATAGGCGTCTTATTGACGCCTCTCCATTATTGACCGGGATTAATGCCACCTTACAATAGCAAAAATACGTGATATGTGGCACTTAAATACGTGGCACTTAAATACGTGATACGTGGCACTTAAATACGTGATACTTGTCACTTAAATATGTGATACGTGGCACTTAAATATGTGGCACTTAAATATGTGGCACTTAAATACGTGGCACTGAAATACGTGGCACTGAAATACGTGATACGTGGCACTTAAATACGTGGCACTTAAATACGTGATATGTGGCACTTAAATACGTGATACATGTCACTTAAATATGTGATACGTGGCACTTAAATACGTGGCACTGAAATACGTGGCACTTAGGCTATGTTCACATTTGCGTTGTGCGTGATACGTGGCACTGAAATACGTGGCACTTAAATACGTGATACGTGGCACTGAAATACGTGGCGCTGAAATACGTGGCACTGAAATACGTGGCGCTGAAATACGTGGCACTTAGGCTATGTTCACATTTGCGTTGTGCGTGAATACGTGATACGTGGCACTGAAATACGTGGCACTTAAATACGTGATACGTGCACTTAAATACGTGGCACTTAAATACGTGGCACTTAAATATGTGGCACTGAAATACGTGATACGTGGCACTTAAATACGTGGCACTTAAATACGTGGCACTGAAATACGTGGCACTGAAATACGTGGCACTTAGGCTATGTTCACATTTGCGTTGTGCGTGATACGTGATACGTGGCACTTAAATACGTGGCACTTAAATACGTGGCACTTAAATACGTGGCACTTAAATACGTGGCACTGAAATATGTGATACGTGGCACTTAAATACGTGGCACTTAAATACGTGGCACTTAAATACGTGGCACTGAAATACGTGGCACTTAAATACGTGGCACTTAGGCTATGTTCACATTTGCGTTGTGCGCCGCAGCGTCGGCGCCGCAACACACAACGCAAACAAAAACGCAGCAAAACGCATGCACAACGCTGCGTTTTGCGCCGCATGCGTCCTTTTTTTTTATTGATTTTGGACGCAGCAAAAATGCAACTTGCTGCGTCCTCTGCGCCCGGATGCGTGCGCTGCAGTGACGCATGCGTCATGTCCATGCGTCCCCATGTTAAATATAGGGGCGCATGACGCATGCGGCGACGCTGCGGCGCCCGACGCTGCGGCGCAGACCGCAAATGTGAACGTAGACTTAAATAGCTGGATAGAGCTGGATCCGCGGTCTGTGATCTGGCCTACGCTCAGCACTCTGCGGAGCGCTGTCATTCAAAACACGTCCACTCATTTTGGTGTTTAGTCCCAAAATGGAGGATGGAAGAAGAAAAGGGTTGGACAAGGAAATGACATCATTTCTTTTTTTTTTTTTCCCCCCCACTGCAGTTAAAGCTTTATTTGTGTCAAACACAGACAATCTGCAGAGAAAACTGCATAAAAAACTGCATCAAAAAACGCATCAAAAACCGCACCAAAAACGCACCAAAAAACGCACCTGCGTTTTCTGCCAAGAGCTGCGGTTTTTAGTCCTGAAAAAAAAGGAGGGAAATCAGGAACGTGTGAACATACCCTTACAGTACACAATTATTTTCTCTGCTAAAGTGCACCTACATTGGAAGGCTACTACATGAATATTTTTGGTGATAGATTGTACCACTACAAGGTCTAATTTTGGGGTGGGTGGGACCTTTAGGAGCCCCATTTTTTTCTTCTCAGCACTTTTTGGGCTAATGATGAACTTGTATCATGGAATGTTGTGGGTCTTTGCTATAATGTTAAAAGGATCATGGTTTTCGGCCTTTAAAAGAATCATTTCCTAGCCATTGTGTGGTTGCAACAAGCACACTTATTGTGCATTTACATTAGGTGATCTGTGTTCTTAAACCACCTTTACACATTTATCAACCAGTGGTCATTTAATAGCCTGTTTACACAGGCAAACTTCACTTAATATGTGCATAAAACTATCAGTAATAGATTGCTCCGTGCTCCTAGGCTGCCATTATTCTCGCCAGAGTTCTGTTTACACAGGACGATGTGCTGCCAAGAATGATGATCTTTTAAGCAAGGTATTCCACCCGATCTAGGGTTCTGGTAGTCTGTTGGGTGATCAGCAGCAATGCATCTTCCCAATAATTATGCAGTGTATATGCATCAGGGGTTGTTTATTAAGGCCTCGTTCAGACGTCTGTGTTGCACTTACATGTTGTATCCAGGTTTTTTTCATGAATAAAACACGTCCTCATTATAAACTATGGCACTGTTCACATGACCATGTTTTTTCATGAACCATTTGTCCATGCAAAACTCAGAGACTTGTCCATTTTTTGCCCTCGGTATCACTGATGAAAGTGCCAGTACAAGTCTGCGAGTCCGTGAAAAACTCGTACAGCACACGGATGCCATAGGTGTATTTAATGTATTACTACGTGCAAAAACACTGCTGGTAAAAACGTACACACGGATGAGACACTCATGATACCGGTACCATTGTTTCCCAGACATGTTTATACATGGACATGTGAATGAGGCCTAGGAGAAAAATCCAAGTGCAAGAAACAACACCTAGCCCAGGAAATTGAGCAGCTCAACAAGTCTGCTATATTGAGAAGGCCCATTTAGATTGTTCATCTGAAGAAAGGAAAAAAACTACAAATATGTTTTTTTCTTTTTTTCTCTCCGCTTCTAGAAGAAGTAATGGGTAATTTTATGTTTGGAAAATGTATATTTAATGACTATCTTGTGCTTTGTTTATTTGTTTATTTTTCATTTAATAAAGTTTCATAGAATAAGAAAACAAAAACAGGTAGCCTGTAGTATTTGTAAAAAAAAAAAAAAAAAAAAAGTGTGCATGACAAACCCAAACATGATGGAAAAAAAGTTTGAGATTTTTAGATTTATTGTTATGTGTACACACAAATAAATGTACAAAATTTCACCAGTAGATCATCAGCCTCCAAAATAAAGTTGAATTTCCAATTCCCTAGCATCACCATAAATAGCGATGAGGGCTGTCCACATAATGAGGCCTAATGTTTATGGAGTAGGTCCCGATCTGCCTTCTGATTGTAGATGGATGATGCTATAGCATGTAGACTGTCAATGGAGGGAAGTGCCCTATAATTGTATACCGTAAGTGCTTACAGTATAACGTGCCCATATTGTACATGCTAAAACGGGAATTTCTTTCTTTTCTATGTTCCATGTAGGACGAGGCAGAGCTAAGGAAAGCAAGTGCTTTCTTGTCACAAGTAAGAAAGAGCTAGCTGTTAAAGAAAAGCATAACATATTCCGCGAGACTATTATGAATGAAGCTGTGACACAGTTACAGAAACAGGACAAGGCCGAATTTCTGGCACAGGTAACCTTTACTGCAGGACGGAAGAAATGAGCATCTAATGTGGATGAGGATATTGTGGTGGAGGAAAGGGCCATTTTGTTGTTTTAGATTACATGTAGAATCTTTCATCTTTGTCTACTTTTGTACATGGAAACTAAATGGTGTAATTGTAAACTTTTGTGTAATAGTAGAGTGCAGGTACAGCAGGACAGGGAATTGGTTTTCTTTGTCAGTAGAACACCCTCACACTGTCTTGATGCAATGGCTAGCTGGCCAGGGACTTAAAGCTATGTTTACATCACATTCAGGCACATTTTGATGGCTCGAGCCGGGCTTCCGTCAGAGCCCTCGAAAACAACATGATCCACACCGAACTCCCAGCAGAGCCTTCACTATAATGAATTAGCAGTATCCACCTTTTAACACACAAAAGTCCAGTCACCCAAAAGTGTGGATATGCCTTGGAGCCAGACACTGCCCACACATAGGGCAGACAGAGCACACAGTGACTGTTTGCCCATTTGTAATGAATGGCTGCATTGGGGGTGTGTTATGACCCCAATGGCGAGGGTCTCAGAGATATCAGCAAGTCTGCGAAGTACAAAAATCCAGCTCATAGGGCAGTGGTAACTGGGTTGACCATATATCTACTCCTAACGCCAACACTAGAAGTAGCCGGGGAACATGCCTACGTTGGTCGCTAGATGTCTCGCGCCAGCCGGAGGACTAACTACCCCTAGAAGAGGAAAACAAAGACCTCTCTTGCCTCCAGAGAATAGACCCCAAAAGTTGGATACAAGCCCCCCACAAATAATAACGGTGAGGTAAGAGGAAATGACAAACACAGAGATGAACTAGGTTTAGCAAAGAGAGGCCCACTCACTAATAGCAGAATGTAGTAAGATAACTTATATGGTCAACAAAAACCCTAACACAAATCCACACTGGAGATTCAAGAACCCCCGAACCGTCTAACGGCCCGGGGGGAGAACTCCAGCCTCCCTAGAGCTTCCAGCAAGGATAGGATACAGATTATGTACAAGCTGGACAAAAATGCAAAACAAAAACAATAGCAAAAAGCAAGAAAGCAGACTTAGCTTAATCAAGCAGGAACCAGGATCAGTAGACAAGAGCACTACAGATTAGCTCTGATATCAACGTTGCCAGGCATTGAACTGAAGGTCCAGGGAGCTAATATAGCAACACCCCTGACCTAACGACCCAGGTGAGCATACAAGGGATGATAGACATACCTAGAGTAAAAACACTAGTAGCCACTAGAGGGAGCCAAAAGGTAAATTCACAACAGTACCCCCCCCCTTAGTGAGGGGTCACCGAACTCTCACCAAGACCACCAGGGCGATCAGGATGAGCGGCGTGAAAGGCGCGAACTAAATCGGCCGCATGCACATCAGAGGCGACCACCCAGGAATTATCCTCCTGACCATAGCCCTTCCACTTGACCAGGTACTGAAGCCTCCGCCTGGAGAGACGAGAATCTAAGATCTTCTCCACCATGTACTCCAACTCGCCCTCAACCAACACCGGAGCAGGAGGCTCAGCAGAAGGAACCACAGGCACAACGTACCGCCGCAACAAGGACCTATGAAATACGTTGTGAATGGCAAACGACACCGGAAGATCCAGGCGAAAGGACACAGGATTAAGGATCTCCAATATCTTGTAAGGACCAATGAATCGAGGCTTAAATTTGGGAGAGGAGACCTTCATAGGAACAAATCGAGAAGACAGCCATACCAAATCCCCAACACGAAGTCGGGGACCCACACCGCGGCGGTGATTGTCAAAACGCTGAGCCTTCTCCTGTGACAACTTCAAGTTGTCCACCACATGATTCCAGATCCGCTGCAACCTATCCACCACAGAATCCACTCCAGGACAGTCAGAAGGCTCCACATGTCCCGAGGAAAAACGAGGATGGAAACCGAAGTTGCAGAAAAATGGCGAAACCAAGGTGGCAGAACTAGCCCGATTATTAAGGGCAAATTCAGCCAACGGCAAGAAGGTCACCCAATCATCCTGATCAGAAGAGACAAAACACCTCAAATACGCCTCCAGAGTCTGATTAGTTCGCTCCGTTTGTCCGTTAGTCTGTGGATGAAAAGCGGACGAAAACGACAAATCAATGCCCATCCTACCACAAAAGGATCGCCAGAACCTGGAAACAAACTGGGATCCTCTGTCCGACACAATATTCTCAGGAATGCCGTGCAAACGAACCACGTTCTGGAAGAACACAGGAACCAGATCAGCAGAGGAAGGCAGCTTAGGCAAAGGAACCAGATGGACCATCTTGGAGAAACGATCACATATCACCCAGATGACAGACATGCCTTTAGACACCGGGAGATCCGAAATGAAATCCATAGAGATGTGTGTCCAAGGTCTCTTCGGGACAGGCAAGGGCAAGAGCAACCCGCTGGCACGAGAACAGCAAGGCTTAGCTCGAGCACAAGTACCGCAGGACTGCACAAATGACCGCACATCCCTTGACAAGGAAGGCCACCAAAAGGACCTGGCCACCAGATCTCTGGTGCCAAAAATTCCCGGGTGCCCTGCCAACACTGAGGAATGAACTTCGGAAATGACTCTGCTGGTCCATTTAGCAGGCACAAACAATCTGTCAGGTGGACAAGAGTCAGGCCTACCAGCCTGAAATCTCTGCAACACACGTCGCAGATCTGGAGAAATCGCTGACAAGATAACTCCTTCCTTAAGAATACCCTCAGGTTCAGCGACTCCAGGAGCATCAGGCACAAAGCTCCTAGACAGAGCATCGGCCTTCACATTCTTAGAACCTGGTAAATACGAGACCACAAAGTCAAAACGGGAGAAAAACAATGACCAGCGGGCCTGTCTAGGATTCAGGCGTTTAGCAGACTCCAGATACATCAAATTTTTGTGATCAGTCAAGACCACCACACGATGCTTAGCACCCTCGAGCCAATGACGCCACTCCTCAAATGCCCACTTCATGGCCAACAACTCCCGATTGCCCACATCATAATTTCGCTCTGCCGGCGAAAACTTCCTAGAGAAAAAGGCACAAGGTCTCATAGTAGAGCAACCAGGGCCTCTCTGCGACAAAACGGCCCCTGCCCCAATCTCCGAAGCATCCACCTCAACCTGAAAGGGAAGTGAGACGTCAGGCTGGCACAAAACAGGCGCCGAAGTAAACCGGCGTTTCAACTCTTGGAAGGCCTCCACGGCAGCAGGAGCCCAGTTAGCTACATCAGAGCCTTTCTTGGTCATATCCGTCAGCGGTTTAACAACGCTAGAGAAATTTGCGATAAAACGACGGTAGAAGTTAGCAAAACCCAAGAACTTCTGAAGACTCTTAACTGACGAGGGTTGAGTCCAATCATGAATAGCTCGGACCTTGACTGGATCCATCTCCACAGCAGAAGGGGAAAAAATGAACCCCAAAAAGGGAACCTTCTGTACACCAAAGAGACACTTTGAGCCTTTTACAAACAAAGAATTTTCACGCAAAATCTCAAAAACCATCCTGACCTGCTCCACATGCGAGTCCCAATCATCAGAAAAAAACAGAATATCATCCAGATAAACAATCAAAAATTTATCCAGATACTTCCGGAAAATGTCATGCATGAAGGACTGAAAAACTGAAGGTGCATTAGAGAGCCCAAATGGCATCACCAAGTACTCAAAATGACTTTCGGGCGTATTGAATGCGGTTTTCCGTTCATCGCCCTGCCTAATGCGCACAAGGTTGTACGCACCACGAAGGTCTATCTTGGTGAACCACTTGGCACCTTTAATCCGGGCAAACAAATCTGACAACAACGGCAAAGGATACTGAAATTTGACAGTGATCTTATTTAAAAGCCGATAGTCAATACAAGGCCTCAAAGATCCGTCCTTTTTGGCCACAAAAAAGAATCCCGCACCAAGAGGGGAAGAAGAAGGACGGATATGCCCCTTCTCAAGAGACTCCTTGATATATGAACGCATCGCGGTATGTTCAGGTACCGACAGATTAAACAGTCTCCCCTTAGGAAACTTACTGCCAGGGATCAAATCTATTGCACAGTCACATTCCCTATGAGGAGGCAGTGCACTGGACTTAGACTCGCTGAAGACATCCTGATAATCAGACAAATACGCCGGAACTTCCGAAGGCGTAGAAGAAGCAATAGACAAGGGCAGGGAATCTCCATGAATTCCATGGCAGCCCCAACTTGACACTGACATAGCCTTCCAGTCCAAGACTGGATTATGGGTCTGTAACCATGGCAAACCCAAAACAACCAATTCATGCATTTTATGCAGAACAAGAAAACGTATTACCTCCCGATGTTCGGGAGTCATGCACATGGTAACCTGTGTCCAAAACTGCGGTTTATTTTTTGCCAATGGCGTAGAATCAATACCCCTAAGAGGGATAGGATTTTCCAATGGCTCAAGAACAAATCCGCAGCGCTTGGCAAATGACAGATCCATAAGGCTCAGGGCCGCACCTGAGTCCACAAACGCCATGACAGGATACGATGACAGTGAGCAAATCAAAGTTAGAGATAGAATAAATTTAGGTTGCAAATTACCAATGATGACCGGACTAACAACCTTAGTAAGACGTTTAGAGCATGCTGAGATAACATGTGTAGAATCACCACAGTAGTAACACAAGCCATTCTGGCGTCTATGAATTTTCCGCTCATTTCTAGTCAGGATTCTATCACATTGCATTAATTCAGGTGCCTGTTCAGACAACACCATGAGGGAATTTGCGGTTTTGCGCTCCCGCAACCGCCGGTCGATTTGAATAGCCAGGGCCATAGAATCATTCAGACCTGTGGGAATGGGAAAACCCACCATCACATTCTTAATGGCTTCAGAAAGACCATTTCTAAAATTTGCAGCCAATGCACACTCGTTCCACTGGGTCAGCACGGACCATTTCCGAAATTTTTGGCAATACACCTCAGCCTCGTCCTGGCCCTGAGACATAGCCAGCAAGGCTTTTTCTGCCTGAATCTCAAGATTGGGTTCCTCATAAAGCAAACCGAGCGACAGAAAAAACGCATCAATATCAGCCAATGCCGGATCTCCTGGCGCCAGCGAGAAAGCCCAATCCTGAGGGTCGCCCCGTAAAAAAGAAATAACAATTTTCACTTGCTGAGCGGAGTCTCCAGAGGAACAGGGTCTCAGGGACAAAAACAATTTACAATTATTCCTGAAATTTCTAAACTTAAATCGGTCTCCGGAAAACAGTTCAGGAATCGGTATCTTAGGTTCTGACATAGGATTTCTGGTAACATAATCTTGTATGCCCTGCACACGAGCAGCAAGCTGGTCCACACTTGTAATCAAGGTCTGGACATTCATGTCTGCAGCAATCACAAGCCACTCAGAGGTAAAGGGGAAAAGAAAAAAAAATGAGAGAGAGAAAAAAAAACTCAGAACTTTCTTTCTTATAATCCCGCTTCTGCAATGCATTTAACATTTAATACTGGCCTGGCAAACTGTTATGACCCCAATGGCGAGGGTCTCAGAGATATCAGCAAGTCTGCGAAGTACAAAAATCCAGCTCATAGGGCAGTGGTAACTGGGTTGACCATATATCTACTCCTAACGCCAACACTAGAAGTAGCCGGGGAACATGCCTACGTTGGTCGCTAGATGTCTCGCGCCAGCCGGAGGACTAACTACCCCTAGAAGAGGAAAACAAAGACCTCTCTTGCCTCCAGAGAATAGACCCCAAAAGTTGGATACAAGCCCCCCACAAATAATAACGGTGAGGTAAGAGGAAATGACAAACACAGAGATGAACTAGGTTTAGCAAAGAGAGGCCCACTCACTAATAGCAGAATGTAGTAAGATAACTTATATGGTCAACAAAAACCCTAACACAAATCCACACTGGAGATTCAAGAACCCCCGAACCGTCTAACGGCCCGGGGGGAGAACTCCAGCCTCCCTAGAGCTTCCAGCAAGGATAGGATACAGATTATGTACAAGCTGGACAAAAATGCAAAACAAAAACAATAGCAAAAAGCAAGAAAGCAGACTTAGCTTAATCAAGCAGGAACCAGGATCAGTAGACAAGAGCACTACAGATTAGCTCTGATATCAACGTTGCCAGGCATTGAACTGAAGGTCCAGGGAGCTAATATAGCAACACCCCTGACCTAACGACCCAGGTGAGCATACAAGGGATGATAGACATACCTAGAGTAAAAACACTAGTAGCCACTAGAGGGAGCCAAAAGGTAAATTCACAACAGGGGTGATTATGCAGTGCAGCTTACAGACATGACCCAAAGGAATCCTCTGAGCAATGCCCCCGTTTTAAATACCGTAAAATTTAACAAATCAACCACACTTAATAAAAAAAGGACCATATTTCTGGAACTGCAAAAAGGAATTTGTCAGGAGATTTTTGCTACGTAATCTGCGAGCACTTTGATGAAGTCGAAAAGAGCTTGATTCCATTGATGTGTCACTTACTAGGCTGTGCTTTGCTGTTTCAGTTAAAACAGTGTTTTATCAGCAAGAGATTATCACTACAGGACAACCAGCCTCCTAGTCCAACCACACCCCCAGCATTGATTAGCAGCCTGCCTCCTAGTCTAACCACACCCCCAGCATTGATTAGCAGCCCGCCTCCTAGTCCAACCACTCCCCCAGCATTGATTAGCAGCCCGCCTCCTAGTCCAACCACACCCCCAGCATTGATTAGCAGCCTGCCTCCTAGTCCAACCACACCCCAGCATTGATTAGCAACCTGCCTCCTAGTCCAACCACACCCCCAGCATTGATTAGCAGCCCGCCTCCTAGTCCAACCACACCCCCAGCATTGATTAGCAGCCCGCCTCCTAGTCCAACCACACCCCCAGCATTGATTAGCAGCCCGCCTCCTAGTCTAACCACACCCCCAGCATTGATTAGCAGCCCGCCTCCTAGTCCAACCACACCCCCAGCATTGATTAGCAGCCCGCTTCCTAGTCCAACCACACCCCCAGCATTGATTAGCAGCCCACCTCCTAGTCCAACCACACCCCCAGCATTGATTAGCAGCCCACCTCCTAGTCCAACCACACCCGCAGCATTGATTAGCAGCCCGCCTCCAAGTCCAACCACACCCACAGCATTGATTAGCAGCCTACCTCCTAGTCCAACCACACCCCCAGCATTGATTAGCAGCCCGCCTCCTAGTCTAACCACACCCCCAGCATTGATTAGCAGCCCGCCTCCTAGTCCAACCACACCCCCAGCATTGATTAGCAGCCCGCTTCCTAGTCCAACCACACCCGCAGCATTGATTAGCAGCCCGCCTCCAAGTCCAACCACACCCACAGCATTGATTAGCAGCCCGCCTCCTAGTCCAACCACACCCCCAGCATTGATAAGCAGCCCGCCTCCTAGTCCAGTTAGAAGTGTAAAAAATGGTCCTCTAAGGATATGTGCACATAAAAATCTTCTGCAAATACTGATGTGTTAGCAGGAACTATGGTGCGTCTAATACTCGCGGTTTTGGTGCATTTTTTTCCCATTCACTAAAATGAGTGAAAAACACTGCAAACAGGGCCGTATTTAGAGTTTCTGCTGCCCTAGGCACTTTTAGTGCTGCCTCCCCCTTTGGTGAGTATGACACTATCGGCAGTGACTTTGGCAAGAATCGCTGATGTGAAAGTAGCCTTTTGCAGCAGATATGGCAGTTTTTCTGCATCTGCCGGGTAGCGGATCACTTATGGCAACACTGCATTCAGCCTCATTCATTCCCCATGGGATTTGTGGCACTTGCTGTGATCTGGCAAATGCGGTACCATACCTCCCAACTTTTGAAGAAGGGAAGGAGGTATAAAGTTTGCGGCGCGCGTAGTGCGCCGCGGCAAATTTTAGGCCACGCCTCTGACCACACCCATTTCACAACTAGTCACACCCATATCCACGTCCTAACCACAGCCATTTAGCACTGCTGATCACACTGTTTTATATACAATAATTATAAACAAAAAAATATGGCCACACAGTGCTCCATACTGTATAATGGCCACACATGATGCTCAATACTGTATAACGGCCACCACACATGATGCTCCATACTGTATAATGGCCACACATGATGCTCCATACTGTATAATGGCCACACATGATGCTCAATACTGTACAATGGCCACACATGATGGTCCATAGTGTATAATGGCCACACATGATTCTCCATAATGTATAATGGCCACACAGTGCTCCATACTGTATAATGGCCACATAGTGCTCCATACTGTATAGTGGCCACACATAGTGCTCCATACTGTATAATGGCCACACATGATGCTCAATACTGTATAATGGCCACCACACATGATGCTCCATACTGTATAACAGCCACACACAGTTCTCCATACTGTATAATGATCCCACATGATGCTCAATACTGTATAATGGCCACACATGATGCTCCATACTGTATAACGGCCACACATGATGCTCCATACTGCATAATGGCCATTGGCCACACATGATGCTCCATACTGTATAACGGCCACACATGATGCTCCATACTGTATAATGGCCACACACAGTTCTCCATTCCATACTGTATAATGATCCCACATGATGCTCAATACTGTATAATGACCCCCCCTCCTGTATGCATGGCTCATATCCCCCCTACTGTATGCATGGCTCATATTCCCCCTCCTGTATGCATGGCTCATATTCCCACCTGTATGCATGGCTCATATTCCCCCTCCTGTATGCATGGCTCATATTCCCCCTCCTGTATGCATGGCTCATATTCCCCCCTGTATGCATGGCTCATATTCCCCCCTCCTGTATGCATGGCTCATATTCCCCCCTCCTGTATGCATGGCTCATATTCCCCCCCCCCCCCATATGCATGGCTCATATTCCCTCCTGTATGCATGGCTCATATTCCCCCCTGTATGCATGGCTCATATTCCCCCCCCTGTATGCGTGGCTCATATTCCCCCCTCCTGTATGCATGGCTCATATTCCCCCCTGTATGCATGGCTCATATTCCCCCCCCCCCCGTATGCATGGCTCATATTCCCTCCTGTATGCATGGTTCATATTCCCTCCTGTATGCATGGCTCATATCCCCCCCCCTTCATGCATGGCTCATATTCCCCCCTGTATGCATGGCTCATATTCCCCCTCCTGTATGCATGGCTCATATTCCCCCCTCCTGTATGCATGGCTCGTATTCCCCCCCCCCGTATGCATGGCTCATATTCCCCCCTCCTGTATGCATGGCTCGTATTCCCCCCCCGTATGCATGGCTCATATTCCCTCCTGTATGCATGGTTCATATTCCCTCCTGTATGCATGGCTCATATTCCCCCCCCCCTTCATGCATGGCTCATATTCCCCCCTGTATGCATGGCTCATATTCCCCCTCCTGTATGCATGGCTCATATCCCCCCCTCCTGTATGCATGGCTCGTATTCCCCCCCCCTGTATGCATGGCTCATATTCCCCCCTCCTGTATGCATGGCTCGTATCCCCCCCCCCCGTATGCATGGCTCATATTCCCCCCTCCTGTATGCATGGCTCATATTCCCCCTCCTGTATGCATGGCTCATATTCCCCCCTCCTGTATGCATGGCTCGTATTCCCCCCCCCCCCCGTATGCATGGCTCATATTCCCTCCTGTATGCATGGCTCATATTCCCCCCTGTATGCATGGCTCATATTCCCCCTCCTGTATGCATGGCTCATATCCCCCCCTCCTGTATGCATGGCTCGTATTCCCCCCCCCCGTATGCATGGCTCATATTCCCCCCTCCTGTATGCATGGCTCGTATCCCCCCCCCCCCGTATGCATGGCTCATATTCCCTCCTGTATGCATGGTTCATATTCCCTCCTGTATGCATGGCTCATATTCCCCCCCCTTCATGCATGGCTCATATTCCCCCCTGTATGCATGGCTCATATTCCCCCCTCCTGTATGCATGGCTCATATTCCCCCTCCTGTATGCATGGCTCATATTCCCCCCTCCTGTATGCATGGCTCATATTCCCCCCTCCTGTATGCATGGCTCGTATTCCCCCCCCCCCCGTATGCATGGCTCATATTCCCTCCTGTATGCATGGCTCATATTCCCCCCCCTGTATGCATGGCTCATATTCCCCCCCCCCAGTATGCATGGCTCATATTCCCCCCCCGTATGCATGGCTCATATCCCCCCCCCCCGTGTGCATGGATCATTCCCCCCCCCCCCCCGTATGCATGGCTCATATTCTCCCCCGTATGCATGGCTCATATTCCCCCCCTGCATGCATGGCTCATATTCCCCCCTGTATGCATGGCTCATATTCCCCCTCCTGTATGCATGGCTCATATTCCCCCTTCCTGTATGCATGGCTCGTATTCCCCCCCCGTATGCATGGCTCATATTCCCCCCCCTGTATGCATGGCTCATATTCCCCCCCCCCCATCCCGTATGCATGGCTCATATTCCCCCCCCCGTATGTATGGCTCATATCCCCCCCCCCCCGTATGCATGGATCATATTCCCCCCCGTATGCATAATTCCCCCTCCCCCCCGTATGCATGGCTCATTTTCCCCCCTCCTGTATGCATGGCTCATATTCCCTCCTGTATGCATGGTTCATATTCCCTCCTGTATGCATGGCTCATATTCCCCCCCCTGTATGCATGGCTCATATTCCCCCCTGTATGCATGGCTCATATTCCCCCTCCTGTATGCATGGCTCATATTCCCCCCTCCTGTATGCATGGCTCGTATTCCCCCCCCCCCCCCCGTATGCATGGCTCATATTCCCCCCTCCTGTATGCATGGCTCGTATCCCCCCCCCCCCCCGTATGCATGGCTCATATTCCCTCCTGTATGCATGGTTCATATTCCCTCCTGTATGCATGGCTCATATTCCCCCCCCCCTTCATGCATGGCTCATATTCCCCCCTGTATGCATGGCTCATATTCCCCCCTCCTGTATGCATGGCTCATATTCCCCCCTCCTGTATGCATGGCTCATATTCCCCCTCCTGTATGCATGGCTCATATTCCCCCCTCCTGTATGCATGGCTCGTATTCCCCCCCCCGTATGCATGGCTCATATTCCCTCCTGTATGCATGGCTCATATTCCCCCCCCCTGTATGCATGGCTCATATTCCCCCCCCCCCAGTATGCATGGCTCATATTCCCCCCCCCCCGTATGCATGGATCATTCCCCCCCCCCCGTATGCATGGCTCATATTCTCCCCCGTATGCATGGCTCATATTCCCCCCTGTATGCATGGCTCATATTCCCCCCTGTATGCATGGCTCATATTTCCCCCCCCCCCCCGTATGCATGGCTCATATTCCCCCCCCCCCCCCGTATGCATGGCTCATATTCCCCCAGTGTGCATGGCTCATATTCCCCCCCCCCCATATGCATGGCTCATATTCCCCCCCCCCCCCGTATGCATGGCTCATATTCCCCCCCCCCCCCCCCCCGTATGCATGGCTCATATTCCCCTCCTGTATGCAATGGCTCATATCTCCCCCCCATATGAATGGCTCATATCCCCCCCCCTGTATGAATGGCTCATATTCCCCCCCCGTGTGCATGGCTCATTCCCCCCTCCCTGTATGCATGGCTCATATTCCCCCCGCAGCATGCTTGGCTCATATTCCCCCTCCTGTATGCATGGATCATATTCTCCCCCCCTGTATGCATGGCTCACATCCCCCCCCCGTGTGCATGGCTCACATTCCCCCTCCTGTATGCATGGCTCATATTGCCACCCCCCCTGTATGCATGGCTCATATTTCCCCCCCTGTATGCATGGCTCATCTCGCCAACCCCCCCCCCCGCCTTGCATGGTGCCGCTTACCGTCCTCCTTCATCCCCCCGTCCCTCATACTCACCTGTCGCACACCGCGCGGCCGCGCTGACATCCCTCTGGCTCTGTCCCGTCTCCTGGCGCAGCGCCTTCTTCCTGCGTGAGCGGTCATGTGATACCGCTCATTAAGGTCATGAATATGCGCATATTCATGATCTTAATGAGCGGTACCACATGACCGCTCATTCAGGACGAACTGCAGATGCCGAGACCAGGCATCGCTGGAGCAGGGTGAGTATCGTCTTCAAGGAGGGTGGGTGGGAGGTGGGCAGGCGCCTGGAGGGGGGGGGCGTGGGGGGCGGTAGGTCGGGAGGTGAAAAAAAAAAAAAACCTTGCTCAGGTGCCGCCCCCTGCATTGTCCCCGCCCTAGGCACGTGCCCTCAAGTGCCTAGTGGCAAATACGGCCCTGGCTGCAAACACATTGGAAGAATTTACATGTTTCAGATTTGAAACTGCTTCAAATTTGCAAGGAAAAAATCAGAGCCAGATTTTAGCTATCTCATTTACAGAAAAAAAAACACTAGAACACAGTGTGAACACAGCCTAACACTTCTTGCAGTTAGCACTTCACCAGAAGTTAAGTTTCCAATGTCCATATTTTGGCCATAATTTAAAGTCTGTATAATGACCACAAGGCCCGATCTGACACATTTCAGTACCTGAACAGCATGATCTTGGTTGGGCTGGAAATTGTGACCATATCATAGATGAGAATTGACAGTAATCAATATTTGGCTCCACTTTTGGAGCAGTTGGTATATGAGCAGTATAACATATTGGAATGGAGTGTGTTGCATATGTCCATTGAGCAGTGTATTCAGGGTGTGATGTGTATGTATCACATATAGCGTACTTGCAGAAGTCTGACCAGTGCACTCAGCACATACATAATGGAACAGATTATGCAAATATATATATAATATATAATTCTGACTAAGTATTATTTGTTCATCAGAGTCTCCGATTCCAAAGAGAAGATAAGAAACAGCGCGATTTGATAAGGAGCTTAAAGCCGAGAGAACTCAGTGAAGAAAATAAACGGCTGCTTTGTGCAAAGTGCAAAATGTTTGGGTGTAATACAGATGACATTCGAGTTATACAAGTAAGTGAATGTGATTTCTGAACATAGATCTAAAAACAAGAGTGTTCCGCAAACATTTACGGTATCTACTTGTGGCTTTTCCAGTTTCTCCCAGGTCCGCCAAAATTGGCGGGGTGGGGGGCCTGAAGCCACAGCTCATCTAATCTAACTGGAGGTGTGACGTTCCTTAGGCTGGTTTCACACTTGCGTTTTGATCTGCAGCGTTTGTACTGAAAAAAACGCATGTGTTTTTTTTTCCTATGTTTAACATTAAAAACGCATGCGGTTTTTTTGCATGCATTTTGCCGCGTTTGACAACGCATGCGTTTTTTTCATGCTTGCGTTTTGTTGCAGAAATGCAACATGTAGTAATTTCTAGAGGCGTTTTTTGCCGCAAAAAAACGTATTGCTGTCTATGTAAACGCATGCGTTTTTAAGCACATGCGTTTGTTTGTGTTAAAAACGCATGCGTTTTTATAGAAAAAAACAAGACTACACACTGATAAGCCACCCCCCACCATCAAGGTGATAAAGGGATCCAAACCCTAACCCTACCCCTAACCCTAAAGCCGGTAATTCAATTGCCGGCTTTTCATTTCTCCTGCCTAAACCCGACATGATATGAGACATGGTTTACATACAGTAAACCATGTCATATCCACCTTTTTTTTGTGTATTCCACACTACTGTTAGTAGTGTGTATGTGCAAAATTTCTGCGCTGTAGCTATTAATTTTAAGGGTTAAATTGCGGAAAAAATTGGCTCCCGCGCAATTTTCTCCGCCAGAGTGGTAAAGCCAGTGACTGAGGGCAGATATTAATAGCCTAGAGAGGGTCCATGGTTATTGGCCCCCCTGGCTACAAACATCTGCCCCCAGCCACCCCAGAAAAGGCACATCTGGAAGATGCGCCTATTCTGGCACTTGGCCACTCTCTTCCCACTCCCGTGTAGCGGTGGGATATGGGGTAATGAAGGGTTAATGTCACCTTGCTATTGTAAGGTGACATTAAGCCAGATTAATAATGGAGAGGCGTCAATTATGACACCTATCCATTATTAATCCAATTGTATGAAATGGTTAAAAAAAACACACACACAATATTGCAAAGTATTTTAATGAAATAAACACACAGGTTGTTGTAATATTTTATTGCTCTCTCAATCCACCCGAAGACCATCGTTCTGTAACAAATTAAAAATAATAAACCAACAATATACATACCTTCCGTAGATCTGTGACGTCCCATGATGTAAATCCATCTGAAGGGGTTAAAATATTTTACAGGCAGGAGCTCTGCTATAATGCAGCTGTGCTCGTGCCTGTAAACCCCGGGGAATGAAGGTAATGTAGGTCGATGACCTATAGTTACCTTCAGTCGCGGTGATGCGCCCTCTGCTGGATGTCCTCATATGACGTCGAGCGTGGGAAAAAGTTCCCAGGCTGCAATTCATGAGGACATCCAGCAGAGGGCGCATCACCGCGACTGAAGGTAACTATAGGTCATTGACCTACATTACCTTCATTCCCCGGGGTTTACAGGCACGAGCACAGCTGCATTATAGCACAGCTCCTGCCTGTAAAATATTTTAACCCCTTCAGAGGGATTTACATCGTGGGACGTCACAGATCTACGGAAGGTATGTATATTGTTGGTTTATTATTTTTAATTTGTTACAGATCGAGGGTCTTCAGGTGGATTGAGAGAGCAATAAAATATTACAACAACCTGTGTGTTTATTTCATTAAAATACTTTGCAATATTGTGTGTGTGTTTTTTTAACCATTTCATACAATTGGATTAATAATGGATAGGTGTCATAATTGACGCCTCTCCATTATTAATCTGGCTTAATGTCACCTTACAATAGCAAGGTGACATTAACCCTTCATTACCCCATATCCCACCGCTACACGGGAGTGGGAAGAGAGTGGCCAAGTGCCAGAATAGGCGCATCTTCCAGATGTGCCTTTTCTGGGGTGGCTGGGGGCAGATGTTTAGCCAGGGGGGGCCAATAACCATGGACCCTCTCTAGGCTATTAATATCTGCCCTCAGTCACTGGCTTTATCACCCTGGCGGAGAAAATTGCGTGGGAGCCCACGCCTATTTTTTCTGCGATTTAACCCTTAAATTTAATAGCTACAGCGCCGAAATTTTGCACATACACACTACTAACATTAGTAGTGTGGAATATGCAAAAAAAAAGGGGGATATGACATGGTTTACTGTATGTAAACCTTGTCTCATATCATGTCGGGTTTTTAGGCAGGAGAAATGAAAAGCCGACAATTGAATTACTGGCTTTTCACATATATCGCGCTGAAGTAAATATAGCTTTTTCTATTTATATTGGGTTTTCTAGATGATTTTGATGATTGGCAGCTGTCACACACTTCTCAGCATGCGTTTCAAAAACGCAAACGCAGGAAAAAAACGCATGTAAACGCGTCAAAACGCCGCGTTTTTTTACCGCATGAGAAAAATGCATGCGTCTAAAAAACGCAGCGTTTGCACGCGTTTACATTCGTTTTTTCAACACCTGCGTTTGCGTTTTAAACGCGTTTTTAAATGCAAATGTGAAACCAGCCTTACACCAGAAATCTTACTCTAGTTCCAGACTGGCATAAAATTTGTGTTGAGGTGCATGCAACTTCTCAGATGCCCCTGATTCATTAAGGGGCATGCTTCTCTGCATGAATCGGGAGCACCTGAGTCCAGGACATCAAGACATTCATGAAAATATCCAGTCTTGACAAATTGGAGACACTGTGTGGACAACAGCCAATTTCAGATGGGGGTGGCTTTAACCCCTTCCCGACATGGTCAATTTCTGTCTTTTCGTTAACTTTTTTCTGTCCACATAGATTTATGAAAAAAAACCACAAAAATTGAGCTTGGATTTAGGCTACGTTCACATTTGCGTTGTGCGCTGCAGCGTCGGCGCCGCAACGCACAACGCAAACAAAAACGCATGCACAACGCTGCGTTTTGCGCCGCATGCGTCCTTTTTTTCATTGATTTTGGACGCAGCAAAAATGCAACTTGCTGCGTCCTCTGCGCCCGGATGCGGGCGCCGCAGTGACGCATGCGGCGCAAAACGCAAGTGCGACGCATGTCCATGCGCCCCCATGTTAAATATAGGGGCGCATGACGCATGCGGCGACGCTGCGGCGCCTGACCGCAAATGTGAACGTAGCCTAAGTTGGTACACATGCAGCACATACGCATGTTCACATTGGTCATAAAGCATACAAAACCTACAAGAAACAAAATGAGCAAAAACCCTGCTGTAACTAAATAAGTAAAAAGCTAAAGTGCTTTTAATGACATAGAGTTCTTATTAATACTGTTTTTGATCAAAAATAGCATAAAAGCCATCCCACCTCGACATGGTGACTCTGATCGGGACGGTCCTACGCTGTCTAATATTAAAAAACCTTACCATGTGTCAGAGTTGACTTCAGTGTGTGAATAAGGGCAGACAAAAGGACCGGGTCCCGACATGTGGACACCAGTCTGGGAAGTCTTTAAGCATAATTTCCAGCTCAGGAGAGGAAGGCTACACCCCGGCTTGCACAAAATGCAAAGATACAAAGAAAAAAACATAAAAATTGAGCTTGGATTAAGTTGGTATACATGCAGCACATAAACCCATGTTCACATTGGCTATTGGTTTGTATAGATATCCGATAGCTGCTGTTGCGCAGGCGGCACTATCTTGCTGTAGGAGAAAAAAAAATGTCCTACTACAAGATGGCGCCGCCTGCGCAGTAGCAGCTCTCGGAGATCGCCGATAGCTGCTATTGCGCAGGCGTCACCATCTTGGAGGAGGAAATTTTTCTTTCTTCTCCAGCAAGATGATGCGGCCTGCGCAACAGCAGCTATCGGATATCTATACAAACTGATAGTTGCTCCTGCGCAGGTGCATCAGGCACCATTTTTAAATTGACTTTTTTTTTTCTCCTTCAATTAAATCAGCAAAAGGGATTAAGTGCATAGTAACCATACTATTATGATGCAGCACAGGTGTCACGGCCGATATCTGCCTGCAGAAGCGTTTTTTTTTATTCTGTATGTGCTGGTATTCATTATGCAAACTAGAGGGCGGGTCAGTGAGGGATCAGTGACCTGTCAGCAGTCTGCATTATGAATACCTAATCAGAGCACCACATGCAGACCTCCAACTTTGCCTTAGGGCATGAGAATCTCATTGACACAAAACTGAAAATAAAGATTAAACAACCACCACAAGACGGATTTAATCACCGAGGTATCATTTTATTCAGTATAACGGCGCCGACCTGACACTGTCTGTAGGTTACTGTGCACAATCCTGCTGACAGGTTCCCTTTAACAGCTGCAAGAGCTCGTAGGTCACTGACTTGGAACTTCTTAATATTACATTCTACTCTATAGATCTGTTGATTAAATAGCACTTTGTTCATGGAAAATGCCTTTCAAAAAATGCACTAGATTTACCATAGCGTTAATTCTGAAATATTTGGTGCCTGTGTCTAATCTAATTTACACCATCTATTATTTTACCTACTGTTGTACCATAATTAATGCCAAATCTTGGCTAAATTTGGTACAGGACATCATAATTTAGGCCCTGCCTGTTTCCATTCAACTATGCCCACTTTTTATGCATGTCGTAAAATGTGTCCAAAACGCATAAATGTGGCTTAATTGGTGAGAAAAAACCCACTTGCCTTGCCCTATAGTTCTGGCACATTTAGTTTAGTAAATCTGCCTTTTAATCGGAAGTATGATTACCTTTTGTCCATGGGGTGTTTGATATTACAGCACAGATCTGCTCATTTAGGGTACATTTCCACTGGCGAGAGACAAATCGGTCCGTAATCTGGACCGAAAAAACGGATGTAACGTATGCGATTGTCATGCGAGTGTCATGCGAGTGCAATGCGATTTTTAATCGCATCATCAGTATGACATCCGTATTGCTGTCCGATTTTTACGCACCAGTGTCCTTTGAAAAGCCGGCAATTCAGCGCCGTGTACAGTAAAATCACACTGACAGGTTAGAATAGAGTAGATATATGCACATAGAATGTGTATATATACATATATACATGTCAGTGAGACACCTATATATGTATATTTATATTTAATGCAGCGCTAGATAGCATAAAAGCCTCTAATTCAATTGCCGGCTTTTTCCTTCTCCTTCACAAACCCGACAGGATATGAGACATGGTTTACATACAGTAAACCATCTCATATCCCCATTTTTTTTGCATATTCCACACTACTAATGTTAGTAGTGTGTATGTGCAAAATTTCGGCGCTGTAGCTGCTCAAATAAAGGGTTAAATGGCGGAAAAAATTGGCGTGGGCTCCCGCGCAATTTTCTCCGCCAGAGTGGTAAAGCCAGTGACTGAGGGCAGATATTAATAGCCAGGAGAGGGTCCATGGTTATTGGCCCCCCCGTGGCTAAAAACATCTGCCCCCAGCCACCCCAGAAAAGGCACATCTGGAAGATGCGCCTATTCTGGCACTTGACCACTCTCTTCCCACTCCCTGTAGCGGTGGGATATGGGGTAATGAAGGGTTAATGCCACCTTGCTATTGGAAGGTGACATTAAGCCAGATTAATAATGGAGAGGCGTCAATTATGACACCTATCCATTATTAATCCAACTGTCTGAAAGGGTTAAAAAACACACACGCACACATGATTAAAAAGTATTTTAATGAAAGAAACAAACAGGTTGTTTTAATAATTTATTGCTCTCTCAATCCATCAGCAACACCCTCGCTTGGCAAAATAATAAACACACAATATACATACCTTCTGATGTCCGATCACGTCCCACGCGGTAATCCATCTGAAGGGGTTAACTAATATTACAGGCACGAGCTGCGATAAACCACTCGCTCGTGCCTGTAATCCCCGGGTGCTGAAAGGAAAGCAGTGATCTATACTTACATTGAGTCGCGGTGATGCGCCCCTGCTGGATGTTCTCATGAACTGCAGCCTGGGAACTTTTTCCCACGCTCCAGGTCATATGAGGACATCCACCAGGGGGCGCATCACCGCGACTGAAGGAAATGTAGGTCAATGACCTACATTTCCTTCATTCTCCGGGGAATTACAAGCACGAGCAGAGCTGCCTTTGCAGGGCTCCTGCTTGTAAATTATTTTAACCCCTTCAGATGGATTACTTCGTGGGACGTGACGGTTCAACAGAGGGTATGTATCTTGTGCATTTATTGTTTTGCCAAGCGAGGGTCAGCAAATGGATTGAGAGAGCAATAAAATATTAAAACAACCGCTGTGTTTATTTCATTAAAATACTTTTAAATCATGTGTGTGTGTGTTTTTTAACCCTTTCAAACAATTGGATTAATAATGGATAGGTGTCATCATTGACGCCTCTCCATTATTAATCCGGCTTAATGTCACCTTACAATAGCAAGGTGGCATTAACCCTTCATTACCCCATATCCCACCGCTACACGGGAGTGGGAAGAGAGTGGCCAAGTGCCAGAATAGGCGCATCTTCCAGATGTGCCTTTTCTGGGGTGGCTGGGGGCAGATGTTTTTAGCCACGGGGGGGCCAATAACCATGGACCCTCTCCTGGCTATTAATATCTGCCCTCAGTCACTGGCTTTACCACTCTGGCGGAGAAAATTGCGCGGGAGCCCACGCCAATTTTTTCCGCCATTTAACCCTTTATTTGAGCAGCTACAGCGGCCAAATTTTGCACATACACACTACTAACATTAGTAGTGTGGAATATGCAAAAAAAAAAGGGGATATGAGATGGTTTACTGTATGTAAACCATGTCTCATATCCTGTCGGGTTTGTGAAGGAGAAATGAAAAGCCGGCAATTGAATTAGAGGCTTTTATGCTATCTAGCGCTGCATTAAATATAAATATACATATATAGGTGTCTCACTGACATATATATATATATGTATATACACACATTCTATGTGTATATATCTAGTCTATTCTAACCTGTCAGTGTGATTTTACTGTACACCGCGCTGAATTGCCGGCTTTTCAAAGGACACCGGTGCGTAAAAATCGGACAGAACTCGCATGGTGCGAGTGCTGTACGATTTTTTTCTCGCACCCATTGACTTGCATTGGCGAGTCTCGTCCGAGACTCGCAGCAAATCGCAGCAGGCTGCGATTTTTTTTCTCAGTCCGATTTCGGCCGAGAAAAAAATTGCAAATGAAAAGACACCTATTGAATAACATTGGTCCGAGTGCAATCCGATTTTTTATCGGATTGCACTCGTCCATTTTCCTCGCCAGTGGAAATGAACCCTTAGAGTGAGGCTGAACTGCAACACCAAATACAATTGATGGAAAGAGCTGGAGTGCCGAGGTTTCTGTGAAAGAAAAGACCTAGTAATCAAGTGATTTACCTGTATTCTTCCATTAAAATATTTCTGAATGATTACACTCCTGATTTTGCTGGAGACATCCAGACATTTGGCGGAGTTTGAGGCATAAAGTCTATCTGATTGGCAGTTATTTCATGTAGTTCTATTCACCAGTTGGAGATAGAACAAATCATTAGGAGATCCACCTTCAGTCTGATAAATAGTGAGGATAACTACACCTGTATTTCTTGTTTCATTTATTTCTATATTTAGCATTTCTTTAAATGGGAATAGGAAAAAAACAATATAAGAAAATATTTTTCTGCTACAATTTTAATGTTCCTTTTGATCTAGAGGAGCAACATTATCTAAAAAAAAAAAGAAAATATCTTTGTTTTATGTCAATTACTGATTCTTCCATTGTGTCCCCATTTCTTTCAAGTTATAATGTAGGCCTTGATTCTGAATTACCATTTATCAGCAGTGTATCGTCTTCTTCCACAACAGGTTGCACATCACACAGTGATCGATAAAGACTTTAAAGATCGGTATATTACAAAGCCACATTCAAGTCCAAAAGCGTTTGATGGAATCCGGAAAACGCACAAAATCTACTGCAAGAATCCCAATTGTGGGGAGGACTGGGGGATCTCGGGTACCTACCTCATGTTCCCCGACATTCCTTTCATCAAAATTGAGAAGTTTGTGGTTGAAAATGCTAATGGATCTCAAATATATTTCAATAAATGGATAAAAGTCGACTTTAAAATGAAAACATTTAGTCCCGAAGAAATAGATGAGCCATTCTCTGTTAGTCAAGAGTAAAAGCAACAATGGACACTGCATGCAAAAAAACGGTTCCAAAATAATAGTAAAAAATGATTCAGAAATGTCAAACTCCTGTCTAAATTACTTCTGTAGGCTTGGATGGTTCTAGCCCAATTCCACCACAGTGAAGCTGCCTAATGTCTGCCTTTTCTCCTCATGTTCTTAGGTCCTGAATGCTGTGCTGATTAATGTCCTATTAGCTCTCAAGGCCGCTCTCATACTATCGCACCTTTTACCCCGATTTTCTTTCAGAACAGACCATCCACATGTATTCTTGTGTGAAAGAACTTTAACAGAAGGGCACGTTTCCACAGAAACTGTGGACTGCCAGCAGCAAAATAGGCAGTGGTTAAAAACACAGCATTTCCATGGGCATAATATGTGCCACATTCATCGACATGCTGTAGACTCCATATTTGCAATTCCGGTCAACTATTCTACTGTGGATTTTGTCAGCAGCGTGTGGATAAGATTTTGGGAAATACTGCTACTGTAGTACGCAGCTTTTCAGCATTCAATTCTGCGTAGAAAAATAAGCTGTGTATATGGCGTGTAGGCATTAGGATACATTCCTATAATAAAGTTCCAGATATTCTACATTCACAGACCCGTTCTTCTCAGCTTCTCAGTGACGTCACTGGCACTGCAATTGTGACTAGCCAGATCACTCTGTGTGTGAGCCTGGAGATCTCTTTTACATTGTAAGCCTATGGAGGCTCGTTCAGTAGACTTATATTGTAAAAGATACTTCCGGGTCACACAGGGCGCAGTGTATTCTGGAGAGTCTGCTGAGCAGTGATGTCACTGAGAAGAGGAGAAGACCGGCACTGGACACCAAAGAAAGTAGTACACTGAGAAGAGGAGAAGACCGGCACTGGACACCAAAGAAAGTAGTACACTGAGAAGAGGAGAAGACCGGCACTGGACACCAAAGAAAGCAGTACACTGAGAAGAGAAGACCGGCACTGGACACCCACTGGACTCCCACTCTACATAACATACACATATACACACAGTTTATGAATACAAAAACTTAATGAGAGTGCTTTAAGGGTTTAAGTGTGGCTTTTTCTGGCATCTTTCTCCACAGACTTCTCTACAGAACAGGAAAAAATGCAAGCATAAAATATGAAGTGCTATTGTGTTTTCCAGTGTGCGCAGGAGTCTGTGTTTTTTATGATTTGCTTGCAGAGAGCTTAAAGTGGACATTAACGTACTTTTCCAGATTGTGACAGTTCATCGTCTTCACTGCCTAAGCCAAATTTATCGGTGTTTTACACTATTTATTACACCATTTTTAGTATCTACGCCCAATTTATTTATTTTTTTAAATGGCATTAACTAAAAGGTTAGCACATATTAATGATTTACATTTCTCCATAAAAGTCACAAAAAAGTCACGTATTTATACTGGAAAAAAAAAATGTGGAACAAATATTTATGTTGGAACCATTTTTACCAAGGATAAAAAGTTGCAATTTGTGCAAAATTCGACATTAACGTGTGATATTTGACAAACTGGTACACTTCCCAATTTTAGAAAAGAGCTGCAGACCAATTAACATGCTCTTATCTAATATTGGGACGTGTACTGCCATGCTTAAAAAGTTGATCTGGTGTAAGTCATGCCAAATTTATCATTACGGTTCATCCTTTATTAAAGTGGCAGAGTTGAAGTCAGTACTTGGCACAGATTATGTCATTATTGATAAATGGGGACCAGTATGTGAAATGACTGTAGAGCTTATGGTGCTACAGTTTATAATGTAAGTAATGCCCAGAAAAAAATAAATCTATAGTGACCTGGCATGTTTCAGATATGAGAAGCCACAATGACATGAGACTGGTGCAATCGCCGCAGTGCTATGGATTGGTTCTTTTCTGACTGAAGCAGCCCTCAGAAGGAAGAGGTTTTGGAACCTGGAAACCCATTAATAGATGACCTGTCAGAAAAGCACAACCTGCATCAAAAGCTCCTGGCAACCACAAATATAGCATAAACCAAGTGTTGGGCTCTTTATACCACTACATACAATGGAAGATTTTCCTCAACATAGGTGCAATAGCAGTATGAAAAGGACTAAATTTGCAAATGTTTATATATTTTTCATATGGACAAATGGTGAATGTAGATTGTTTTAGCATATCATTAATTCAGTTAATATTCTATTGGGGGGCTTTTTAGGTCTAATTAGGAGAAAGTTATGCGTGAGTTATTGAAGGGATATAGGGTAGCATATACTAACATTCTTGTGGTGTTATTTTGGATGTACCTGCATTGGGTCTGATGGTACTTGGGGTGTATGTGTGGGGGTGTTCCACACTTCAGTGCTATGATCTTTTATATGTAAACCTGTCTATAAGCCAATAAATTCCTGCTAATCAAATTTCCTAATATCATTTTATGATATTGTAACTGTTAAATTACAAATCTAACACTTTATTGAATCACTAGCTGGCGGTTTTCTTTATGAATAAATATAAATATGATTAGTTGGGACTTTTGGGTTGTGTGTCTATTATGATGTGCTAAAATGATTCAATGTTAACAGATTTATTCAAATATAATGTTATAGAACATCGTCATTCAGAAAAACGGTTCTAGAACTGGAAAAGGAAACAAGATCTCAATTACGTGCTATTTGCAATTAGGAAATAGCATGATTTTTTAAGGGCTCCTGTCACCCAGGTTCGACAGATATGAGATACAGCCACCACCTTTCAGACCTTAGGTAAAGCATTTTAGATGCTGCCCCATCCCAACCTGCAAGGCAAGAAAAAGAGTTTTTATTATAATCACCTGTGCAGGTGTACTTGTCTGTCCTGACGAGGGCAGAGCAAAGTACTGCAGTGCGCAAGTGCAGCAAAAGGTCAAAGAAAACTGCCACATGCGCACTGCAGTACTTCACTCATACCTAGTCAGGACAGAGAAGTACGCCTGCGCAGGAGTGAGACGGCGTGGATGATGTAGGGATGCGTCATGCACACGAAGCAAGAAGGAGGACTGCATTCCAAGAAAAAAAGAAGGCACCGGACCAAGACCAGTAACACCCTTCAGACCAGAGCACCCCACAGGTGAGTATAATAAAAGCTCTTTTTCTTGTCTTGGAGGTCGAGATGGAAGCAAATATACAGCATTATAGAATGCTGTATATGAGACCTGAGAGGTGGTGGCTGTATCTCCTATATGACAAACCTGGTGACAGGTTCCCTTTAATGTCATTTACAGGCTGACTGTACAATCCATCGAGATCCTAAAAACTTGGGTTTTCATTGGTAGTTTCCAAGGTGCACGTATACATCATTACCACAGTAGCAGGGTGCCTGATCATAGTCCAAAAGGTGTAGAGATGCGACTCTGGGAGTAACATGCACAAAACTGAGGGATGTGGGGAAAGCAAGGAAGTGATGGGCCTTATTCACATGTCCATGTTTAACCCTTTCCTGATGGGTCTATTTTTCGTTCTCGTTTTTTTTACCCCTTTTTCCAAGAACCATAACTTTTTTTTTATCTTTCCGTCTATAGTGTTAACTTTAGCAAATAAGTTACCACTATACACATCTATCTTTTAGAGTCTACTTTCTTTCACTTTCTTTCACTTTACTGTTGTCTCTAAGACCAGGAAAATTCTTGAAAGACTCTCTATCTCAAAACATACACATACTCCATTTTGGAAAGCAAGGAGATGTATGTGGAATAACCAAAATGAAGTCAGGATAGATAAATGAATCCTGCTCTCTTAATTCCCTTCTCTAGTGGCTGTTCCTGCTGAAGTGCACACCTACAGACTCCCCAAGATACATTCTCCTTCTATAATAAAATAAGCCGGTTTACCTACACCTCTTCACCAGATCCGTCTGCCTGTCACACCATTGGATGGACACACACACAAGCCACAACAAGCAAGGAAACTATACGGGTGCCATATTCATGTGCCGATCAGAATTAGCATCCAACAGTTGGTCATAGTACTCATCATCTCTCACGATCACAGGGTGTGAACCAGTAACAGGTCTCTGTGACCTTGTTTATGCCTTTAAAAAAAAATGCCCCGGACACAGGGTAAGAGGCAGCAACCAAGTACCGCAAATGGCCACCTGTACGATCACCAAAGTACACGCTATGTTACTAAGAAGGGATTCACATTTACCAAAAGTGTTTTCTAACTACTTACTGAAAGGGGTTAGTAATACCTGAGTATTCAGCTAATTCGTTGGACAGGGCATCAATTCCTCTCAGGGCTTTACTTATGCTACCATCTGGAGCAGTGTTGGGAATAAAGGTACAGCATGATGCCCCAATCATCTTACAGACCCCTGCCCTCTCTGCCAGGATCATGTCATGGGCAAGTCTATTATGAAAGGTCATGGTCGAGGTGGCACCCAACTAATATAAATCATAAACCTACCCTATAAAAGCCAATTTTTATTATTCATTAAAAAAACCAATAGATAGGTCACAAAAAGAACCAAAAAACACAGTGAAATAATAACCAAACAAAACTATGGGATATTAGGGGATCCCTATTACTGTATCTATGCTGTCACCTTCCTACCAGCGGGGGTTGGCACCCTATGGGAAACGGATTGGCGCCCCCGCTCAACGATGGCTGCCCCTAGTGGCCCTAAAAATATCATGAGCCGTAACCCTCCCCAAGTAGGGAATAAAGGGCACCTCTAGGTCTATACAGTGATCACTCCTACAAAACTAAGGATAACCCTAATCCCCAAATGTGAATGCAAATAAAACCAAATGACGAACACAATTGGCGAATGGTGGAAACATTATGCATATAAATCCTGCTTAATTGATATCAATGGGGTAACCGTAAAGAAAAATCTCAACAATATGGTTAACCCTTCAAAATAACAAGTACCAAAAAGTCATGTCTATTTCTATTGACAAAGGTTTGCTGCAGTCCAAACCATGCCCTATTTGCCCTTTAAGAATATGAGCACAAATTAAGACATGACAAAAAGAAAATATATATATTGGTACTCATCCATGCATGTCCACCCGCCTCAACGCGTTTCGCCCCTCTGGCTCATCAGGAGGCCCGATGTAGAGAAAGTGTTCCTCATCATCAGATATAGAGACCTCTGATTCAGAAAGGGCTGATCTACCAAACCGAGATACACATTTCTTTAGGAGTTTTCCACAATGACAAAGATGGCAGGGCAAAAAAACGAGGTGGCCTTGGAAGGAGAGGGAAGGGAGGTTTAGGAAATGGGGGAGAGCAGAGAAATACATCTGGGGTGGCCCCCTCCTCATCTGCACCTGTATCCTCTTCTTCCTCTTTTTTAAAGCAGGGTGCGAGGACAGGTTACTTTCTAAGAACCAAGTACAATTAAATAGGGGTCAGATGATCAACCTTTCCTCTTATTCCCCTCTCAAGGACTGAAACTGATGTTTTACTTAAGGGGTTAAATTTCGTTCCAACAAATAAATTCAATTGTTTCGAATGGGTTAAAGACATCAACCTGTTTTGCAGGAAATTAAAATGGAAAAAATTCTTTAAGTCAAATGATCGGGAAGAGTGTCATAGGCTTGGTCTACAGGAGGAGGACCTCGAGGGGTATCAGGCTTTACTTGGACTAATTAGCGAAAACACAGAATTTAGAAAGTGGAAAGGGCCCCTTTACCACATTAAAAAATAAAAGCACCCGTATGGCATCTCAGGGTGATATAATGAATATTGATATTTTCCTGCAATTAGTGGAAAGAGACCTGAGAAAAATAAAAGGGTCTAACTCGGACATAGAATTTAATCTAACAGAGAAAGAAAGAGAAGCCCTTGAGGTATTGAAAAGGAATGATCGTTTGATCATTAAGTCATCTGATAAAGGTGGTAACTTAATAATTATGGACCATGTGGAATACTGTAGAATGTGTAATGCCATTCTTCAGGACAGATACTTATGAGGTCTTGAGATCTGACCCAATGAACACATATAAGGCTGATTTGAAATTAATTCTTGATCTGGCATTTACTGCGGACCTCATTTTGAAAACTGAATATGACTTTCTATTACCTTCTTTTCCCGTAGTGGCAACGTTTTATACACTGCCTAAGATACACAAGGGTTTGGACCCCTTGAAAGGACGTCCAATCGTGTCAGGGGTAGATTCACTAACACAAAATTGTGGGCTATATTTAGATGAGATACTGCACCCTTTTGTAACATCAATTCCATCCTACCTAAGAGACACTTCGGACCTTTTGCAGAAACTTGTGGGCCTCCACGTGGAAAAAAGGGCTTGGCTGACATCAATAGACGTGGAAGCCCTGTACAGTAATATACCACATAAAAAAGGAATGGAGGGAGTTAATCACTTCCTTAGGCAAAGGTCAACAGCATGCAGTGCACATAATGAATTTGTCTTGTCTCTTTTAGAGTTTACCCTCTCTCATAATGCCTTCATCTTTAATGGGAGGCACTACCACCAGCTCAGGGGCACTGCGATGGGGAGTCCATGTGCCCCATCGTATGCAAATTTGAACCTGGGCTGGTGGGAGGAGACAATAGTTTTTGGGGAAGAGATGGAATGGTGGCATGAATTTATAGCCATCTGGTATAGATTTATCGATGATGTTTTCGTGGTCTGGACAGGTACCAGGGAATTGTTCGAGCGGTTTATTGGTTCTTTAAATATTAACAACATAGGCATGACATTCACATCAGAGATTTGGGGGGAGGAGATAGCTTTCCTGGATGTCAAAATCAAGAAAGAACCTGACGGTAGTTTGTCATCAAACATATATCGTAAACCGACGAGCACAAATAACCTCTTGAACTGGCAAAGTCATCACCCTGTCCCCCTGAAAAAAGGGATTCCTAGGGGTCAGTTCCTAAGACTCCGTAGGAACTGCTCTGACAACAAAATCTTTAGGAGTCAAGCAGGAGACATGTACAATAGATTTAGGGAAAAAGGGTATCCAGGATATGTGTTAGAGGCAGCCTATAGGGTTGCTGAAAAAGAGGATAGAGAGAAGTTGTTGCAGGGGAAGAGTGGTAGAAAAACACAAGAATCTGAGAATGATGTGATTAGAATCATTGGTACTTTTGATCATCAACACCAGTGTCAGAGATATCATTAATAAACATTGGGACATATTAAAAATGGACCCAGACCTGAGTGATTGTATAGGCGAGCGACCGAATATTACATTTCGCAAAGGAAAGTCCATCAAAGATCTTTTGGTGCATAGCCACTAGAAAAGACCAGTGGCAGAAGGGACTTGGCTGGATAGGAAGCCATGTGGCTTCTATCGTTGCGGCCATTGCCATATGTGTAAGTGGATGAAGCCAAACAAATCCTTTGAGAGCTCATCTACGGGTACAAAATTCTACCAGAGAGACTTCTCCAATTGTAAAACGACTGGTGTTGTCTATAAGGCCACCTGCCCTTGTCCAAAGGACTACGTAGGGAAGACTAAACGTGAGTTCCGGAGAAGGGTGGGGGAACACCTGGGGGATATAAGGAACAATAGGGATACCCCCCTGGCCAAACACATGAGATCAGTCCATGGAGACCAACTGGACAATATTCACTTTATGATCATTGAAGTGGTAATACATAATTGTAGAGGTGGAAACCGGGATAAGTCCGTCCTCTAAAGGGAATGTGAGTGGACATTTAGACTGGACTCACTGGTGCCCAAAGGTCTAAATGAACAAATATCTTTTGCCTGCTTCCTGTAGGCCGGGTGTGTGGCTCCAGCCATATGGGTGAATTGTCCCACTTGGACTGTTTAGATATAGACATAGAAAAGCTAATAGGGAAGTACTGGACTAAAAAATTTCCAGCCATATGTTGGGGTCTTACATATTGTTGTAACCTATTTTTAATAAAAATCCTCTATTGGTTCCTGACCTGTTCTCCCTCCCCCTCCTCTTTAATTATAATGGCTATTGTTGTGGAGTTTTATACTCCATTTGGAATTTATTACACCGTTGAGAAAACTTTTTGCAATTTCTATATGTGATTCAATCTAGGGGTTTCTTTGTAATTTATTAATTCTATATGATATAGGATACTTTATTTAGAATCAATGTTACCATTTGTAACCTGTTTTCCCTTTGGCTATTTAAAAACAATAATTATGGGCCAATCGAATAATGTGATTCAATTTAGGGGTCGCCCCTTTAATCTATTAATGCAGTGCTCTGGTTTTGTTTTGAGTTATCTGTATTTCATAGGGTTAACAATTCTGTGGCAGTCATTTGACTGCATTTAGCTAGGATCACGCATTCTGGTGGACGCATGCGCCATCGGCTATCCATTGAAAAGCCTGAGGATATTATCATAGTGCAGCCCTTCCACATTGCAAGGGCTGCGCGTTCCATACTGAGTCTGCGCAGTTTAACCTTATACGTTCCAACTGGGGCATGAGCAGTGGAATGTTTCCCACATGACTGTGTGGCCACGGCACTTCCGGTTTGGTGCAACGGAAGTGTAAAGGGGAGAGAGATAATAGCGGGACTATTTAAATGGAGGGGTTGTATCCATCGGTAAGCATCATATTAGAATCGGAACACTTTCTCTACATCGGGCCTCCTGATGAGCCAGAGGGGCGAAACGCGTTGAGGCGGAAGTGGCGGGTGGACATGCATGGATGAGTACCAATATACAGGTCCTTCTCAAAAAATTAGCATATAGTGTTAAATTTCATTATTTACCATAATGTAATGATTACAATTAAACTTTCATATATTATAGATTCATTATCCACCAACTGAAATTTGTCAGGTCTTTTATTGTTTTAATACTGATGATTTTGGCATACAACTCCTGATAACCCAAAAAACCTGTCTCAATAAATTAGCATATCAAGAAAAGGTTCTCTAAATGACCTATTACCCTAATCTTCTGAATCAACTAATTAACTCTAAACACATGCAAAAGATACCTGAGGCTTTTAAAAACTCCCTGCCTGGTTCATTACTCAAAACCCCCATCATGGGTAAGACTAGCGACCTGACAGATGTCAAGAAGGCCATCATTGACACCCTCAAGCAAGAGGGTAAGACCCAGAAAGAAATTTCTCAACAAATAGGCTGTTCCCAGAGTGCTGTATCAAGGCACCTCAATGGTAAGTCTGTTGGAAGGAAACAATGTGGCAGAAAACGCTGTACAACGAGAAGAGGTGACCGGACCCTGAGGAAGATTGTGGAGAAGGACCGATTCCAGACCTTGGGGAACCTGAGGAAGCAGTGGACTGAGTCTGGTGTGGAAACATCCAGAGCCACCGTGCACAGGCGTGTGCAGGAAATGGGCTACAGGTGCCGCATTCCCCAGGTAAAGCAGCACTGGACTGTTGCTAAGTGGTCCCAAGTACTTTTTTCTGATGAAAGCAAATTTTGCATGTCATTCGGAAATCAAGGTGCCAGAGTCTGGAGGAAGACTGGGGAGAAGGAAATGCCAAAATGCCTGAAGTCCAGTGTCAAGTACCCACAGTCAGTGATGGTGTGGGGTGCCATGTCAGCTGCTGGTGTTGGTCCACTGTGTTTCATCAAGGGCAGGGTCAATGCAGCTAGCTATCAGGAGATTTTGGAGCACTTCATGCTTCCATCGGCTGAAATGCTTTATGGAGATGAAGATTTCATTTTCCAGCACGACCTGGCACCTGCTCACAGTGCCAAAACCACTGGTAAATGGTTTACTGACCATGGTATTACTGTGCTCAATTGGCCTGCCAACTCTCCTGACCTGAACCCCATAGAGAATCTGTGGGATATTGTGAAGAGAAAGTTGAGAGACGCAAGACCCAACACTCTGGATGAGCTTAAGGCCGCTATTGAAGCATCCTGGGCCTCCATAACATCTCAGCAGTGTCACAGGCTGATTGCCTCCATGCCACGCCGCATTGAAGCAGTCATTTCTGCCAAAGGATTCCCGACCAAGTATTGAGTGCATAACTGAACATTATTATTTGATGGTTTTTTTGTTTGTTATTAAAAAACACTTTTATTTGATTGGACGGGTGAAATATGCTAATTTATTGAGACAGGTTTTTTGGGTTATCAGGAGTTGTATGCCAAAATCATCAGTATTAAAACAATAAAAGACCTGACAAATTTCAGTTGGTGGATAATGAATCTATAATATATGAAAGTTTAATTGTAATCATTACATTATGGTAAATAATGAAATTTAACACTATATGCAAATTTTTTGAGAAGGACCTGTATATATTTTCTTTTTGTCATGTCTTAATTTGTGCTCATGTTCTTAAAGGGCAAATAGGGCATGGTTTGGACTGCAGCAAACCTTTGTCACTAGAAATAGACATCACTTTTTGGTACTTGTTATTTTGAAGGGTTAACCATATTTATTGTTGAGATTTTTCTTTACGGTTACCCCATTGATATCAATTAAGCAGGATTTATATGCATAATGTTTCCACCATTCGCCGATTGTGTTCATCATTTGGTTTTATTTGCACGCACATTTGGGGATTAGGGTTATCCTTAGTTTTGTAGGAGTGATCACTGTATAGACCTAGAGGTGCCCTTTATTCCCTACTTGGGGAGGGTTACGGCTCATGATATTTTTAGGGCCACTAGGGGCAGCCATCGTTGAGCGGGGGCGCCAATCCGTTTCCCATAGGGTGCCAACCCCCGCTGGTAGGAAGGTGACAGCATAGACACAGTACTAGGGATCCCCTAATATCCCATAGTTTTGTTTGGTTATTATTTCACGGTGTTTTTTTGTTCTTTTGTGACCTATCTATTGGTTTTATTAATGAATAATAAAAATTGGCTTTTATAGGGTAGGTTTATGATTTATATTAGTTTATTTATGCCCTTGAGTAATCTACTTTGGTATTTAGTGGCACCCAACTATTCAGGTATCCCCCGGAATTCATCCCTAATAAAATTAACAAATGTCTGTTGGTTATAGTAGATATAAATTATCCAGTCCACATTTTTATTCACTTTAACAATGGCAAATAGCTATTCAAATCCTGCTGCTACTTGATCGCTGGCTTTGGCTTTGAACACACCTGGTATTTCTCTGGGGACTCCAATAGCATCAATGTACACTTGAGGGTCGAAAGAAGAAGGAATGCTGGTGTCATGCTTGTGCCTGCTTCTGGTTTTCCTTTGCATATTCGTGGAGTTTGTATTTGGAGTCAAAATCTGGAATGGTATCAGGAATTTAACAATAGCACCTGTACCCTTCCATCCCACTGGCAGTACTTGATAAAAGCCACCATTTCCACATATCCACAACAAGTCAGCCCTATCTACCGTCTGATTCAAGAGTGCATGACCTCTTACTGCAGTCCCACAGCCACCACTAACTTGGTATGTGGGACCTAAATGCTTTAGGTCAATGGTACCCGTTAACTCTGGAAACCTAATTCTCTGGATAGGGGCTAACACCATTGGCCTTTACATGTTTAGGGTTCATGGGGGCATACAACTGCTGAAGCACATTACACTCTGAAGTATTTTCTCTTTCTGTAACAGAAAATAGCTGAATTAGGCAGGAGAAAGCAATGGGGTTTGTCTGGTTGATAATAGGGAATGGCACCGTGCCTAGATGGGTTCTAGTTAGGGCACAGACTCTACAATCACTCTTGTTCATAGCGAGTGCAGAGTTTTTCAGAGTTTTCTTAACCAATAATTGGTCTCCAAGTATCCTGTCTTTATTGTCATAGTTTAGGGGCACTAGTCTTTGGAAGTATTAGTTTGCAGGGTCTCAGTTTTATTTAGAATCCGTCGGTCCCTGATATCCTTAAGATAAGTGTTTTAATTGGCTAGTGCCCCCTGGGATATTTATTTATTTTACTCACTTATATAGCGCCATTAATTCCACAGCGTTTTACATACATTATCGGCACTGTCCCCAATGGGGCTCCCAATCTAAATTCCCTATCAGTATGTCTTTGGAATGTGGGAGGAAACCGGAGAACCCAGAGGAAACCCACGCAAACACGGGGAGAACATACAAACTCCTTATAGATGTTATCCTATTTATGCCCATCACATATAGTCCAGCATCTGTGACAGAGGGGTTTTCTATCATCAAGTTTAGGGGAAGACTGTTACCAGACTTACAATTAAGACAGGACCCTACTGTATAACATTTGGACACATATTCTGGTTGTATTCAATTCTAGTTAAGAGGCTTCTACTCTTGCTGTCTGTCATTTCTCTGGCTTTGGAAGGGTTGTAGGCCCAGTCTTTCCCAGTGTTCTACCTCACTATATTGCAAGACTCACAGACCCATAGCCAGTATTGGCAGTGGTGGCATATATATACTTTTCGGTGAGTTTATAGGTGTTCCCACACTGCCACTTGATCTTAGGGCAGGAGACCATGTTACACAGGTCAAATTTATAATTGACTACAGGGTCTGAGATATTAAACCAGAAAGTGGTAACTGGCTACCTATTCTTTCTCTCTTTGGACATAGCCCTCGATGAGCCTCCATTTATCAAGGCAAAAAAGGTAAGGCAGAGGGTGTGAGCACATCATTCGGTGGCTTCCTTGAGCTGAGCTGTGTTCTTGCAGTGTGAGCTGTGGATCTAGTTGGGCAGTCCCTTGAGCTCTATGGCCGTCTCCGTTGTCAGCAAAACTTGGAATGGTCCATCAAATCGAGGCTCACAGGCTCTTCTGACTTGTCTTTTGACCACCACCCAGTCTCTGGGCTGCAGGGGGTGGCTCCGTTCCACAGAATCTGGATCTGAAAGAGAAGAGTAAGACAAGAGTTTTGTAAGTTCAATAACATATTATGTTGCATCTGGAGCTGCTGTGGAAAATACAACACTAGCATAGTGGCTGATCTAAACTGCACCTCATATGGGCTGACACCTGTCTTTTTGTTGGGAGCATACCTGATAGAAAAAAATGCAAGAGGCAAGCTTTTTGTCCATGGTCTGCCTGTTTCAGCCATTGCTTTTTGGATTTTCAGTTTCAGGGTCCCATTCAATCTCTCTTCGCTACTGCTACTTTGTGAATGGTACGAGTATGAAAGGCTTGTTCCACTCCCAGGGCAAACATTATTTCCTGCATTACTTCTCCCTATGGTGTCAGGCACCCATATCTGCAGGCGACTTCTGATATAAGCTTCTTCGCTGTTGACTTGGCTGTGGCTTTACACACAGGGGTACACTTCTTGCCATCCTGAAAAGAGATAGACACACCAAGTTCATACTTGTAGGTTTGCATCTTGCGAAGTTGAATGTAGTCTATCTTAAGGCACTGGAACGGGTACAAGGGCCTCGGTGTGTGTCTCATAGGCTTCTTTGTGATGCATCCCACATTGTTGGGCGAACATGTTAAACAGGTTTGAACATGTTTGGCTGCAGTAAGCCTAAACCCAGGAGCATACCAATGGCGGTGGACGAGGTCTGTCATAGCAGTCTTCGATTGGTGGGTATTGCCATGGGAGACATGAGCCACCATGGGATACAGAACCTGGGGAAGGCAAACTTTGGCCCTCGTGCTACAGTCCTGGTGACTGCACAGCTCCCTTCTCTTGCTGTCTGGCAAATTCTTCAACACTAGCATGTTAAAATGTGTGCATATACCCGGTAAATCTCTGCCACTACTCACACGAGGTAGGTTTTAACATTAGGGAGTGTAGTTACTGTCCCAATTGGGTACACCTTGTCGCGGTGAGACAGCTTTATGCTTTTTTTTTTTTTTTTTTTCAAAAACAGTGTTTACTAAGTACCCTATGTTAATTATTTAATGCACGTGCTTTTTTACTTATTTATTTTCATTAGGGTATATGCACACATTGTCTCTTCTTTGGTCTTGTTTGTTTCATTGCCAGTGTGAACATGCTTTTACATTATGCATGTTTTCAAGTCATACTACGGCTCAGTTTTCTGTTTTTAACACCATAATGTTGTAGCTTCTGGAGGTCATAGGTCACAGGTAGATCTGCTGTGGAGGCCACCTGTGTAGCTGCCAACCCAGTAGGATTGTCTCTTGGTTGGCAAACTGCAGATTTTGAAGCCAGGTGGTTACCTTTTAGGTGTGGTTGAGTCTTCCTTTGCATGGCCTTTGACTTTCATTATGGCAACTTTCACAGGTAAAAGAACGGCTTCCATCAGGGTGAACGTATCTATAATTCTTAAAAGATTTGCATGCCGCGGTGAGGAAAGATCGAACTCTCCTTACAGGTCCATAGTCATAAGCTATGCCAAAAGCATAGCATCTGACTGTATAAATGGTGGCAGTCTGGTCTTTAGCATGTCTGCAGGCTTCTTCTAGGGCACAGAATTAAATTTTCCTGAGTGGACATGTGGAGGCAGCGGTTTTGGTTTCATAGGGAGAAACAACAGCATATCCTGAGTAGAATCAGCCATCCAGCCATACTGCGATCCATCCACAAAGAACTTCTGGTCTGGGTTGTCTAGTGGGACATCGGTAACAAGACTGAAATCCCCCCCCCCCATTTCCTGCGACATTAGATGTGTACAGTCATGTTCCTCTTCTGGTTCAACTAGCAGGTCACCCAGATTACCACTACCACCCCCTGCCCTCTCCAGAGGCAACAAGATGGTTGGATTCACAGTAGTGCAAAGGTGAATGGTGAGGTTATCAGGCATGGGGAGAGCACATTGAAACCTAAGATCGCAAGCAGTACTGGGTTGTTTTGGTTGTACTTGAGAAAGAATAGCAGTAACATCATGAAGGACATAAACTGTAAGTGAAAAAGAACAATTTCAGCAGACTTAGAAGATGCACATCATTTATGGCTCTCAAACAAGAGGAATCACCTCTTATCACAGGGTCTAGGTGGGTGGAGTAGTAGGCCACTGGTTGCTGTTGACCGCCATGTGCTTGGGTTAATACACCAGAAGCATGGAAGAAAATTGAAGAAAAGTAGCACTCACCAGTGATGCGATTCAAGAGTCCTTTATTTCCAGTACATTGGACCAGGATATGACTGAGCGGAGGGCAGAGTGTTCAGGGGAAGGAAGAACGACGGCTGTTTTGCACAACTGCGCTTCAGCGGGTTAAAACGAACAATGACATAGCAACTGCTTCCTTTTGTAACAAAACAGGTGCAGAATAATTATCATTATCACAATCTGTGCATGCAAGACATCATGCAGTTTGAAAATAATTATAAAAACACAAACATATCCAATTCATCATTGATTCCCAAATGACTCTGGGCTGCAGAATTAAAAATCCACCTTGCTTCTTTTTTTTAAATAACCGATTATGATTTCCACCTTGCAGGATTGGAAGGAGGAGTGAGCATCTCAATAGCCTTGTTTCTGTCTATAGTGAGGTGCTTCATCCCCGCAGAAATACAGTGGCCCAAAAATGTGACAGTTGTACAGCAAAACTGGAGTTTCTTTTTAGAAGATTTGCAGTCACTGTCTCAAGGAACTGTAGGAGGGACAGAGAGTTTTCAATATGGCCCTCTTTACTGGGGCAGCAAAAGAGTAAATCATCGACACTGGTCCTAGAGGACTGGCACACACCAGGCAGTCCTTCTCCAAACACATGGCTGCCATGTATTGACTGGATGAAGTTTGGGTATCTTGGGGGAGTACCTCCCAGATCTACTGTTTGCTCTGATGTGTGAAAGCAAACAACTAAGAATCGGGGTGGAGTGGCACTGAGAAGAAAGAATTGGCTAGATCAATGACCATGAAGTGTGTGGCCGGGTGTGGGATCTTTGCCAATATTGTATGTGGTTGAGGCACAATGGGCGTATTGAGGACAGTGGCCTCATTAACATCCTGCAAGTCCTGGACCATGCTGGGCAGGCTGACCTTTCTCTACCTTTTTCTTGACCGGGTACAGTAGGGTATTGCTTGGGGATGTAATTTCGACAATAATCCCTTTTTATAAATACTCCTTCGCTGTCTTGAATATTACATCTGCCTGTGCCTTGCTCAATGGGTATTGTTGCTTACTTGGCAAAGGGGCTCCAGGCTTTAGATCAACTCTAACTGGGGCGCAAAGACAGGTGGTCTACATCTGGTGGCCTATTGAAACAGCTATTCTGGTATAGCAGACAGAAACTGGTCGGTCTCCTCTTCGGAGCATCCTGTGACAAACATAGACAAGAGTTATAATCACAGGCAGCCAGTATGCAAACCTCATTGTTTAGGGTGCCGGAGAGACACAGTACCATCCTCCAGATACTGTATGTTAGCATGTATCTTCTGCAGGTCAGCACCAAGAAGATTCACTGGGTCAGTGTCACTATGAGTCTGCTGAGGGTAGACTGATTGGTTTGGAATTAAACTGTAATGGGGTGTGTCAGTAGGGTGTGTATGGTTTTGGCAGTGTGCCAACGTTGCGTTTTTTTGCCGCAGCGGAAGCGCTAAAAAATGCATTCCCATGCAATCCTATGGAATTCCGCAGTTGCTGTTCCCATGCTGCGGATTTTCCCGCTGCGGAATCGCATAGCAGTAAAATTCGCAGCATGTTCATTATAATGAAATAATTATTTCTGTGGAATTGTGGCGATTTTGCTGCCATAGGATTGCAGTGAACGCTCACTTTATGCATGTGGCTATGCCTACAATGCGTAAAGTGAGCGCTTTATGTTTGGATGGTACCCGGGTTTGGAGGAGAGGAGACTCTCCTCCAGACCCTAGGTACAATATCCCTGTAAAAAAAAAGAATTAAAATAAAAAATAGGGATATACTTACCTTCTGATGGCCCTGGAGTCTTCCTGGCTCTCAGTGGTGCACGCGGCAGCTTCCTTCCCAGGGATACATTGCGCGATTCACCTGGGATGACGTTGCGGTTACGCGACCGTGACGTACAAAGGTTATTAGTGTAAAGCTTCCCTGGGAACGGAACGTCTTGGGAGCGCCGCTGAGGAGATCGGGGGCCGTCAGAAGGTGAGAATAACCATATTTTTTTAATTATTTTTAACATTCTATCTTTTACAATTGATGTTGCATAGGCAGCATCAATAGTAAAAAGTTGGTCACACCTGTCAAGCACTATGCGTGACAAGTATGACCAACCTGTCAATCACTTTTCCAAGCGATGCTTCAGATCGTTTGGAAAACGCAAGCATTCTGCAAGCTAAAAACGCTTGTGTTTTGCGGGAAAATGCATGCGAATTCCGCATGCGTTTTACCCATGGCAGGGAGTTGCGGAAATGCTGCGGACATTTCCGCAGCATTTCTGCAACATGGGCACATAGCCTTTTCCTTCTACCTCAACACAAGGACGAGACTGCATGGAGAGGCAGCTAGCATCTGGTTTCCTGAAAAATCCCCACAGATACCAGATGCAGCACACAAATAGCCTCTAACGGGACTCCAGTACCTCACCTGGGAACATGCCCTCTTCCTGTTTCTTTACTATGAGTAAGGTTTGATAAAGACCCAGTGGGTCGAAACGTTACCTTACACCACTGCGGTGAATTGTTTAAAATTTTGGTGTATTGAAAATAAAAAAAACACTTGCTTGGCAAAATTCTGAAGGAACTTTGTGTGGGTGTTTATGCTTGGGACTATGTTTGAGGCTGTGGACAGGCGTCTTTTGTACTGATAACAAGTTCAAACAGGTGCCATTACTACAGGTAATGAGGACAGAGGAGCCTCTTAAAGAAGAAGTTACAGGTCTGTGAGAGACAGAAATCATGCATGTTTTTAGGTGACCAAATACTTTTTTTTCCACCATAATTTGCAAAATAAATCTTACCAAATCAGACAAGGTGAATTTCTGGATTTGTTTTCTCATTTTGACTCTCATAGTTGTGGTCTGCCTATGATGTCAATTACAGGCCTCTCTCATTTTTTTAAGTGGGAGAACTTGCATAATTGGTGGCTGACTAAATACTTTTTCCCCACTGTACCTTTAATAGTAATGGGGACTTTAAGGGTAGGTGCACACGATCAGTAAATGCTGCATGTTGGATGCTGCGTACTTGTGCAGCGTTCAACCAGCAGCAGCCAGATGTTACCGCATAGTGGATGGGATTTCAAGAAATCTCAAGCCCACTATGCGTCCACAGACGCCCGGGGCTCACTCCGTAACCCTTTCAAGACCGGAGGTATTTTAACTTTTGCATTTTAGTTTTTTGCTCCCCTTCTTGCCAGAGCCATAACTTTTTTATTTGTCCATCAATATGGCCATGTGAGGGCTTGTTTTTGTGGGACAAGTTGTACTTTTGATTGACACCATTGGTTTTAACACATTCTGTACTGGAAAATGGGAAAAAAATCCAAAATTCAGTGAAATTGCAAAAAAGTGCAATCCCACAGTTGTTTTTTGTTTTGCTTTTTTGCTAGGTTCACTAAATGCTAAAACTGACCTGCTATTATGATTCTCCAGGACAGTACGAGTTCATAGACACCAAACATGTCTAGGGTCTTTTTTATCTAAGCTGACATTTTTATTGATATCATTTTTATGCAGTTATATCTTTTAATCGCCCGTTATTGCATTTTTATGTAATGTCGCGACGACCAAAAAAATGTAGTTCTGGCGTTTTTACTTTTTTTTCTCACTACACCGTTTAGCGATCGGATTAATCCTTTTTTTTATTGATAGAATGCTGCAATACCAAATATGTGTAGGTTTGATTTTTTTTCTTGTTTTATTTTGAATGGGGCGAAAGGGAGGTGATCTGAACTTTTATATTTTTTTTTTATTCTTTTTAATATTTTTAAAAATATTTTTTTTTACTTTTGACATGCTTCAATAGTCTCCATGGGAGACTAGAAGCTGCCATAACCCGATCGGCTCTGCTACATACAGACGATGATCAGATCGCCTGTATGTAGCAGAATGCCTCACTTGATATGAATGCAGACCACCAGGTGGCACTGATAGCAATCCGGCAGTGACAACCATAGAGGTCTCCAGGAGACCTCTGGTTGTCATGCCAACCCATCGTGACCCGCGATCACGTGATGGGGTCCCTGATGGGTGAATTTCCGGTGCTACTGCCAGAAATGCATGTTAAATGTCGGGTTAATAGCCACAGGTTGATCGCAATTCCACTCGTGGCTGTTTCGGGCACATGCCAGCTATCCAAAACAGCTGACATGTGCCGGGAAAGATGTGGGTTCACAACCGGAGCACATATCAAAGGGAGGGAGTGCGACGTGGGCTTATTATTAGTCCCAACGTCGTTAAGGGGTTAAAAGTTTTATCCGTGCACCTCCTCAACATTTCCCCAGAGCCTTATCGGATCACTCTTCTCTACTATTTCAGGTTCAGATAGAACCATTAAGGACTAGGCACTCCTTAGACTAGAAGATGTACCCATTCTGGTTCAAGCTGATAAACTGTAGTACAATGAAAGAAAAATTAGTGGTTTTCTTTGACACTAACTTGGAGTCTGCACTTAGTGTCACGGGTGTGCCTGAGGTTGCAGACCGTCGCACTGCATCTGACTGCAGAAGGTCTCAGCAGTTTGCTTTGCAGATGTATTCCTGGGACTTGACTCTAGGACCCAGTGGCAACCTTCCCCCGTCACTAGTTGACACATGGACCAGGGTGTTTATGACTTCCAGCTTGCTGTTGGAAGTTGCTGTTGATATTTCTATTTCCAGTTCCCTGATGCGGCTTGGAGCTATTGTAGTCGGCTATTTTCCTCCTTGGTGTTGCTGGAGAATGTCTGTGTTTCTCTTTGAGTCTACTCAAGTTAAGTGTTATCCCTTGTTTGTGTATCCCATTTGTCTTTAGTGGTAGTGGGGATTGACTATCGCAAATCCTGTCCTTCCTGCTGCAGGGCTTATCACCAGGGTCAGGCAGGGATTCGGTATCTTGCTCGGCGATAGGTCTGGAACCTATAGGGGGACAATGGGGCAGACAGGGTGACGTTAGATCTGCCTAGGAGTCTCCACTCCCCCCTTCCCTAGTGTTTGGTTTCCTTTCCCTTATCCCTTCTTGTTGCACTTAGCCTTTCCTACACGCTGCATGACAGTAAGGCAGTGTGGGGCGTTAGTGCTTGAAGCCCTAGCCCAGGGGTCTCAAACTCTGTGTATTATATTTTTTAGAGTTTGGGTCATTATGGATGTGGTGATAACTACAATATGAGTGCACATTTGTTATGTCCCCATATCCAGGTCCCCATATTATATTTATGACCCCATATTGTAGATATGTCCCCATCCAGATTATCATATTGTAGTCATATCCCCATATTGTAGTTATGGCCCCATCCACATCCCCATATTGTAGATAAGTCCTCATCCAGGTCTCCATATTGTAGTCTTATCTCATTATTGATAGCCTCCTCATATTGTAGTTATGGCCCTAGGTTTTAGAGGAGGAAAATAGAAAAAAATTGAAGCAAAAAATGTAAATTCTCTACTGATATCCTCCATCCTAGTATTTGTATGTCCTCAATCCAGGTATACATGGCCCCCTCATTCCTATCCTGGTTTGTATGGCCCCCTAATCCCTATCCTGGTATGCATGGCCCTCTCATCTCTATCCTGGTATGCATGGTAGACTAGAAGCTGCCATAACCCGATCGCCTCTGCTGCATACAGGCGATGATCAAATCACCTGTATGTAGCAGAATTGCTGACTTGCTATGAGCGCCGACCACCAGGCGGCGCTGATAGCAATCCAGCATTGACAACAATAGAGGTCTGCAAGAGGTGGATTTCAGGCGCAAATGCCGAAAGCGTGCGTTAAATGCCACTGTCAGAGTTTGACAGCGGCATTTAACGGGTTAAATCACGACCCACCTTTTTTTTTCCGGGCACATGTCAGCTGTTCAGGCTGAGAAAATCTTTTTCTTTTTTTTTTTTTTTTTTTTTACATTTTAAGGAAATGCAACCCCCACATTAATAGGGAGGGAACTAAGGGTGCTGTCATGGGTCTCCGAAAAACGCTGCTACCGGTAAGTAGCTTAATGCTTTATTCGGACTCCCATGACAGCACAACGAGAGATTTACAGAGATATAAGCTACCTTAGGCTAGTTTCACATTAGCGTTTAAATCCGCAGCGTTTAAAACGCATCCGCAAGTGGTGGAAAAAATGCATATAAACGCGTACAAACACGGCGTTTTTTAGACGCATGAGGTATCGCATGCGGTTAAAAAAATGGCGCGTTTATATGCGTTTTTTCCTGCGTTTGCGTTTTTGATGCGCATGATGAGAAGTTTCACAAGATAAAAATCAAGATAACCAGACACCGCCAATGGGACTACAGAGGGCGTGTATTATGGAATCTCTATATATAGACCCTAGGGCTACTGAAATCTTAACGGTTTACTACTGTATCCTGTGTCATGATGGATCTTCGCATGGAGAGCTTTTATTTCAACCTGGATTTAAGCATCAAGCTGTTTCTAGCCTGTGCTTTTGCTTGGGAGCAAGACAGAAATCGCGAAAGATGGAGAAGGAGACAACGTAGGCGTTTTTGGAGACACCCCATTATTGAACTACGTGAGAGCCGTGGAGCCTATCACACTCTGTATGGCGAGCTTAATGCCAACCCGGAGAAATTCCAGGAATACACAAGGATGTCGCAAGACTCGTTCCGGGATTTGCTTGGTCGTGTCCAAGGAGCCATACGGAGACAGGACACCCAGCTCCATAGAGCGATTCCACCGGAGGAACATCTGCTGGTTACATTAAGGTACGTTCCAAATCTAAACCAATGACAGTCCAAATTTTTGGTGTTCTGACATGCATGTTTTGGGTATTTTCCTTTCTTTCTTTAGCGTAATCACACCATAAATAGAATAGTTTCTAATTTTTTTTGTGTTTCTTTTTCGTACAGATTTCTGGCAACCAGAGAGAGTTTATCATCCCTCCACTTCCAATACTTGGAATATCCACCCTGTCCGGAATAGTTGCGGACACCTGTCGGGCTTTGTGGAATGTACTCCGGGATGAGTTTATACCCCTACCCACCGTCGACATGTGGCTTGAAATTGCGGAAAAATTCTGGAGTGTGTGTGATTTCCCCAACTGTTTAGGAGCGGAGGATGGAAAGCACATCCGCATTATCAAACCTGCCAGAACAGGATCGGAGTATTTCAACTATAAAAAATATTTTTCTGTTGTGCTCATGGCAATAGCTGATGCGAACTGTCGCTTCATCGCCGTGGACATTGGAGCTTTTGGCCGTGGCAATGTTTCCCAGACTTTCAAGAACTCGGATATGGGCTGCCGTGTGTATGGCAAAAATTTCAATTTTCCCCCGCCACAACTTCACCCCAACACTCAAGGTCCACCGATGCCATTCGTTATGGTTGGGGATGAGGCCTTTCAGATGTGTGAAAACCTACTGAAGCCCTATTCCAGTCGGGACTTGAACCACACTAGAAGGATCTTTAACTACAGACTGACCAGGGCCCGAAGAACTGTAGAGTGTACCTTTGGCATTCTGGTCGCTAAATGGCGCATTCTTGCATCAGCCATAAATCTAAAAGTGGAAACAGTCGACGAGGTGGTCAAAGCCTGTGTGGTTCTGCATAATTATATAATGGCTAAGGAGCAACCCAACATTGAACTGGATGAACCAGTTGCACACCCACTGCCCGATTTCCAGCATCACCCGCTGCGGTCAACTGCAGCAGTTGGTCAAATGCGGGACCAATTTGCTGCCTTTTTTGATTCAGATATTGGACGTGTGTCATGGCAGGACAATGTTGTGTAAATGTCCTGTTGTAATTCGATCTGTACCAGTAATTTTCTGATATGAAAATAATATTTCTCATTAATAAACTTTAGTTTTGGTTGTGTTGACCGTGTCTCCTATCTTTTTCCTCTCCAAACCAAGGCTGTCCTAAAACTGGCAGTATTTGATCTGTATTTAATATCAGTTTTTGTAATCCAAAACCAGGAGTGGGTGATAAAGGCAGAGGCGCTAGTTATTATGTTAATATCATAATTTACCTCTAATTGTTCCACTCCTTGTTTTGGCTTACAAATACTGATATAAAACACTGGCCACATACTGCTAGTGTTATGGCAGCCATGTTGCTTTATTGGTAAGCTTGTTGACGTCATTGCGTCCTGATTCTGTTCTGCTGTATCCATTGGACACAGACTGAAGAGACAATGACTGTCACACTATCTATACTCATCAAGTCAGGTGTCAGAAATAATTAATTCATGATGCACATATAACAGCCTCATGAATTCACTATTTTTGACACCTGTGCAGGTGAGCATAGATAAGCAGTGTGTGACCACCATTGTCCCTCAATTTGTGTGTAATAGATTATGTATAAAGAAGAGAAAATGGTGGTTATACAAGGCAGTTCTCTACTCACCAGGTCAGGTGTCATAACTAATGAGTTTTTTGACACCTGACCTGTTCAGTAGAGGTCTGCACTGTATTTCCACCATTTTCTCTTCAGACTGCCACACTAGTCACAGACAAAAAGAGATTATGGAGATACATGTAATATTTTTTGGCCCACCTCATATCTGTATACTAAAGACACACAAAGCTGCAGTCTTTTTTTTTTATAACTGCTGGAGATATGATGTGGCCCAAAAAGTAAGTGTGTGGCGAAGTTTCTTGGCGCACGGTGTGTGTTGCTGGCGGCGGAAGACACAATAAACCAAACATAATTGTGGCAAATCAAATTTTTTTTATTTTCTAACAACCAAAAAATGTATTTACTGCGCCGGCTTGGGGTAGAGTGATGTAAACGGGAGGTGTGAAGCACTGAGGCCTGGCTAACTGTGAACGACACAGCAGAGGTGGCAGGAGAAGGGGCAATGAAACTAGAAGGGTCTGGAAGTTCGGGGATGGGGCTTAACACATGAGAGGCTTGAGACGCACTGGAAGGGTGAGACAAACAAGACATTACAGACACATTGGGAGGTGAAGGGGGAGGAATGCTAAGAGTCCTCTGTTTTTTTTTTTTTTTTGGGGGGGGGGGTTTGGTTTGCCTGGTTGTGGGAGGTCTTGGTGGGCTCATATGGCGTGGCGTGGTGGGTGTCCTGTCAGGGTCCGGCTGCACTGTGTCAGAGTCCATAGTGCTCGTAGATCGTGCAGCCATGCCAGAGTCCATAGTGCTCGTAGAGCGTGCAGCCATGCCAGAGTCCATAGCGCTCGTAGAGCGGAAGGCCATGCCGGAGTCCTGCTGCGTCGTGGTGGTGGCGGTACGGAAGGCCATGCCAGGGTCCTGCTGCGTCGTGGTGGTGGCGGTACGGAAGGCCATGCCAGGGTCCTGCTGCATCGTGGTGGTGGCGGTACGGAAGGCCATGCCAGGGTCCTGCTGCATCGTGGTGGTGGCGGTACGGAAGGCCATGCCAGGGTCCTGCTGCATCGTGGTGGTGGCGGTACGGAAGGCCATGCCAGGGTCCTGCTGCATCGTGGTGGTGGCGGTACGGAAGGCCATGCCAGGGTCCTGCTGCATCGTGGTGGTGGCGGTACGGAAGGCCATGCCAGGGTCCTGCTGCATCGTGGTGGTGGCGGTACGGAAGGCCATGCCAGGGTCCTGCTGCATCGTGGTGGCGGTACGGAAGGCCATGCCAGGGTCCTGCTGCATCGTGGTGGTGGCGGTACGGAAGGCAATGCCAGGGTCCTGCTGCATCGTGGTGTCAGTGGAGGAGGTCCAAACAGGAGCAGCGGATGTCATGGTGGTGGCGGTGGGATGTCCAACTGCACTCGTCATGGTGGTGGTGCTGTAGTGGTGTCCGGCTGTGGAAGGAATTGAGGTGGCCGTGCAGTGGGATGCAGCAGACGTCGGCATTGAGGTCAATCGTGACAGTGAAGGCACAGGTGGATATGCCGCCACTGTCTGCTGGAAATACCGACTCTGCTGCATAGCCTGCACGTAAGCAGCATTGCAGGCCTGCATGACACTCAGCTGGAGATCAGGAGTAAGGTGTTCCAACATGCCCTGCTCAATTTTGTTAAAAAAATGATGTGCTGGCCTCTGGAGGTCGGCTTTCACTTGATCAAGGCTTTTGCTGACCTCCTGGATACGTGCATTCAAGAGGCTATGTGAAACATCCATTCGGTCACCCAAAGCATTGATTGCTTCGTGTAAAACCGAGCTCAAGTGCAAAAACTCGGGCATGAGTGACCTGTCCGAAGCCCTCTGCCGGGAGGAGCCCAAAAAAAAGGAGCAGTGGAAGAGGACTGCGAAAGGGGAAGACCTGATGGACAAGCTCCCTGGTCTCCAATTAGTGTGGAAGGCCCACTTGCTGCTACGCTGCTGGATGGCTGGGACGGGTCCGTGGCTGTCGGATGAAGGACCGCTCCAGAACCTGGGCCAACAGTAGTGCTGTATGCCCTGTGAAAAAAGGAAAAAAAAATATCAAAAATTTACCAGACGCAAAATCCTGTGGAATATAAAAATACAGATTATGGCAATACAATACAACCTAATGCACGTGATTAATACTTACGTTCTCTGGGCAAGGACCGGTCTTAAAAATGCCAGAACTCGATGGTATTTGTATAGTCTGATCCTTGCTCCTGAACCACTGGGAACACGGCTCTCTTGATGCAGTTCCTTGTTGAAGCGGTCCTTCATCGAACGCCAACGTGTTTTGACTTTGGCTACTGTTAAATAAAAAAATTGTGGTCAGAAAAAGGACTTTTGGCCGTGCTCACACAACTGTGTGTGATGAGAGAAACTCTGTAGAGTTTCTTTCATCACACACAGTCGAGTGAGCACGGCCAAGGTCTCTGCTGCTTCACACTGCAGTGCAATACTTACCAAATGCATTTCGGACCCGTGTCGGGGCGTTGTCCCAGCCATCCCACATCGCTTGGGCCACCTCATTCCAAAAGCGCCGGATCGTGACGTTGTTTGAGTGCAGTGGATCCCGGGTGTCCCACAACGGGACTCGCTCCTGGACCAGGGAGATGAGGTCATTCTCGATTAGATCATCCTCCCGTTGTGAAACCTAAAAATTAAATAAAGTCATTAAAGTTTGCTCAATTAACATAAGGAAAAGAAAGAAAAAAAATGCTGAGAAATGGCATGAATAGGAAAGTCAACATACAAAAGGATTCCAGAAGAAAAAAGTAAAGAAATACGAATGGAAAGAAAGGCAGATTCAAGAATATTCCACTGAGGATACAGTAAACAGTCAGCCTTGTATACGTACCCGCTGCCGTCTTTCCACCGGACCTTGACTCCGCTGCTCCTGCCCAGTCTCTGCCGCAGTAGAAGAAGAGCTCTAAAAAAAAGAAAAATTCAAATTGTCACATGTGTAGATGTGACAGTGAATACTTACCAATCTGACGAGGCAAGTACTCACCTCACTGACATGCTCCACTTTCGACTGTCCTGGACGAAACTCCTCATCAGAAGAATGTTAACACACCGAAACACCAAAGATGACTCAAATACAATATATAACAATCAATAAAATTATTCAAATCATTGACTCCTCACGGTGTTCATTGAATGTTAGTGACTACCACCACCAAGTAGAGAAAGAAAACCAACCACCCTATGGATTTATCAGAGAGACCACACACAGGTATTATATCACAGAAATATCTTTATTCCAAATTATTCATGACAACCATCTAAAAACAATTACCGTATTTTTCGGACTATAAGACGCACCGTACTATAAGACGCACCCCAAATTTGGGGTGAAAAATGCAGAAAAAAAGATTTTTTATAAGATGGGGGCCCGTCTTATTGTCCGAAATTAAGATCTCTTACCTGAGGGCAGGCAGTGGCAGAGCAGGGTCACAGGAGGCATGGTGGTGGCAGAGGTGAGGTGATGCTGAGGTGCGGTGGGCGGAACGGCGTGCACCTGAGCAGGGTCCCATCCTGCTTAGGTGGGCGACGCCATGGCCTGGTGTCCATGGGGAGGTTGCTGTGGCGGTGGCAGACGTGCGGTCACTTCCTCAGGTGGCAGCGGCCAGGGTCCCTTCCACATTTGAGGTGACGCCACAGCAGTAGTGAAGGAGAGCAGCAGAGCTGGGTGGTTTTCCTGGTGGCGGCGGGCTTACCGGCATTGTGGCGGCGACAGAGGTGCGGGCATGATGTGGCACGGTGAGCTGTATGGCGTGAGCAGGTCCCATCCATATTTGAGGTGAATCCGCGGGCCGGTATTGATGGAGAGCAGCAGCGCTGGTGAGTTACGGTATTTTCCGGTGGCGGCGGCCATCTTGCTGAGGCCGCGCGTGCGCAGATTCACTACTCTGCGTCCCAGGGCTTCAGGAAAATGGCCGCCGCGATCTCCATCTGCGCACGCGCGGCCTCCCACGGCCATTTTCCTGAAGCCCTGGGACGCAGAGTAGTGAATCTGCGCACGCGCGGCCTCAGCAAGATGGCCGCCGCCACTGGAAAATACCATAACTCACCAGCGCTGCTGCTCTCCATCAATACCGGCCCGCGGATTCACCTCAAATATGGATGGGACCTGCTCACGCCATACAGCTCACCGTGCCACATCATGCCCGCACCTCTGTCGCCGCCACAATGCCAGTAAGCCTGTGTTCCGAATATAAGACGCACCCCCCATTTTCCTCACAATTTTTTTGGGGAAAAAGTGCGTCTTATATTCCGAAAAATACGGTAATATGTACGCACAACAGGACATACAGAATTAATATATAAGATGTTATCGCTACCCAGGTAACCACATAAATAGTCCCCCCCCAAAAAATGAAAATAATAAAATTTCATTAAAAATTAAAACAGTGTGCCTCAATCCACCACATATTGCCTGTATCCATATAATATATAAAATGAAAATGTGCTAAAGGCCAGCGGCTGGCAAAGCATGTACACAAAAAAAAAAAAAAAGTGCTATGTGCTCAAAGAACAAGGGAGTAATAAATATACATCTTTCAGCGTTCCATACCCAAAACAAGCAAAACATGTGCTCAAAAATCCATAAATTGCTATGTGCTGAAGGGACATAAATAATAATGGGTATATACCTTTAAGGGTATCTGGGTCCTGTAATCGCGTACCCCGACGAGCGTTTCGAAAGATTTCCTTCGTCAGGGGGTGATTACTAAGGCTCCAGAGTGTGTTTTTTATGCTGTGTGTCCACCTAACACTGACGCCCGAGCAATGCCGGCGCGTGCGCGGTCAGTAGGACCCGGAAGTTCCAACCCACGCCCCACGTGACCGGACGTACGGGACAGAGTACCTGACGTTTCCAAGGACACGGGGACGCGGTGTGAAGGGACTCAGGATCGCAGACCGGGCATGCGCACTTGCTTGAGGCGCAGTCTAGGAGGAAAATAGGTAAGGGAGCACAGCATAACTCGTATCAGGGGGATATACTCAGATACGTATTGGATCAAAGCATACCGTACGCAAGGACAGGAGGTGGTAAGTACCCGGGGATACTGTGTATAGGGTGGACCGTTAAACAACAACAACACTGTAAATACAATTAAACCATAATAACTAAATAATAACAATAGATTAACATATAATTATATAATATACGGGAGAGAATCATAGCACCATAAATATTAATTATAATATAGAAAATAATAAATAAATAATAAATAATGACAACATAGTGAATAAATATAGCATCCACAAATCACATACCATTGTATGCTAAAAAAAATCAGTTATAAATATAACAACCATTTTTGTAAACTTAACATTATATACTTTTTTCTCTACAGTATTCAGTCCTTATATCTCCACTGGGAACTTCAATCCAGAACCAAAGCTGCATACTCTCCAAGATGATCGATTCAACTGAGACACCCACACAGCAAAATACACACGGTAAATAGTATCTAAAATAAACAATAAAAATAAGTTAAAATACTAAAACAACATAAAAGAGCTTAAAAAGAGTTGTTTGCAGTAATCCCAATTCACAGAAAGGGAGCAAAGCTAATATTTTCATTTAGACCCATAGGTGTTACTGTATCTAAAGTCCAGATCCATCTGGTTTCCATTTTGGCCAACGGTATACTAATTGCCCCGCCACGTTCACTGGTTTCAATAGTATCAATACCGATGACTTTCAGCAGAGATTAATCACTATTATGATGGATTCTATAGTGTTTGGGGATGGTTTTCAAAGTTGAAATGTCCTCCACTTCCCTTGTATTCTGTATCCCCAACACATGCCTTCCCCTGGATCAACATGTTAGGGCATGTTAGGCTATGGGTTGAACTAGATGGACTTAAAGTCTTCCTTCAACCTTAATAACTATGTAACTATGTAACTATGCTCACGGACATGAACTTTTAACTGCCTCGTGGTCATCCCCACATATATTAGGGGGCACGGGCATGTAGCGTAGTAAATTACTGCCTTTGAAGTGCATGTTATTGAGTGTCTGATTTCTTTTTTTTATTTTTTTTATTTTACTGAATCGTGTTTATTAAAAAAATTTCAGATTACACAGATAAACACAACAATTCCGCAAACAGAGCAGAGTAGATTATTAATACAATAAGAAAACAGACATACCAACGCAAGGGAGGGGGGGAAAGGGAGTAGGTACACATAGGTATACAACTGTAGATTATTTAGATCAAAGGTCTAAACATAAACTAACCTACTGAAATACAGGTTCCTGAAAGTCAAAGCGACATATAAACTAGACAGCTAGGCACAGTGCAAGATTTTCACGTGCCGGGAGTATCAGATCCCGGATCGCAGTAGGACAAGCGTCTTCATGCTGGGATAAAGGAAAACCGGCTATCAAGCCACGGCTCCCAGATCTGAGACTTTTTTGTTTTTGATGACGCAGATAACACCAGTGCCCGTTCGTATTGGCAATGAAGGTTCATCCTATCAATCACAGATTGTATGGTCGGTGCGCTAGTCACTCTCCATTTGGAAGCCACTGCCAGTCTAGCGGCTATAAACAAATGTGAGAACACACCTCTCAGCCCATGTGGGATCTCATCCAAACCAATATGCAATAAAACCATACTAGGTCGCAGGGCCACCCGAATCCCAGTCACCTCCGCTATCACGTCCTCTAAACTAACCCAAAGATTTTGTAATTTCGGACATGACCACCACATATGGCTAAGCGTCCCCAACATACCGCAGCCTTCCCAGCACAATGGGGAGCATTGAGGGCCAAAATGGGCAACTTTAACTGGGTAATAGTACCAGCGTAAGTGGACTTTTTTTAATTGTTCCAGATGGTTTACACATGAGGATACTCTCCGAACCTCTAACACCGCTTCCCGCCACCCATCAGGCGCTAGGGTGACCTGCAAGTCATCCTCCCACTGGCTCATGAATTGCAACTTAACCTCTGGGTCAGGATCATTCAGGGCTCTATACAAAATAGATACATTGCGAGTACTAGGACCAGGCACCAAGAAAAGACCATTTACTGTACGAACTAGGTTGGTATTAAAAAAGGGCGTCAGTTGAGTAGTGTGCATAAGATGTCTTAATTGTAAAAACTGATAAAATCTATGCCGAATATCAGGGTGTTTCGCAACTAGGCGATCAAACGGTTTAATCATTGTGTCATCAAGCAGCTGATGAAGTGATTTTACACCAGCTAGTACCCATGGCTGTAAATCTATATATGGAATATGTAATTCTAGCGCCTTCAGTGACACTTCAGTTAACGGAATTTTAATAAGAGACGGGACCGTCTGTCTCCAAAAATGCAGTGCAGTAGACATGGTCGGTAGGGGGAGACTACCTGTCCGCGGACCCAAAGTTTCAACCTCCAGCATGAATCGGGTGGAGCCTCTAGTTGCATAGAAATTTTCAATTTGCAACCATCTATGATCCTTATCAAGCTGCCACCAGTCCCGCAACCCTGCCACCACCGAGGCCTTATAGTACGCCATCAAATTTGGTAATCCCATTCCCCCCAACTCATAAGGGTAGTACATAAGGGATTTAGCCACTCTAGGAGTTTTGTGGGCCCATATGTATCTATTTGTTAAGCGTTGAAAGTTTGTTATAATTTTGCTTGGAACCCTCAAAGGGAGACATCTAAAATAATATAATATCTTGGGGAGAATTTTCATTTTGAAAATGTTGATTCTGGCCACCCAGGATGTCATAAACATATGCAAGGTGTCTAACTCAGACTTAATCTCTCTGAATAGAGCAGAATAATTCACCTCTATAATATGTTGAGAACATGTAAGCTTTATACCAAGGAAAGGGATACCCTGATCAGTCCAACGAAAGGGAAACTTATTCTCTAATTCAGTTCTGACGACCAAAGGGACCGCGACAGGGAATACCAAAGATTTGGATGCGTTCAGTTTGTAATAGGATACTGACGCAAAATCCTCTAGTTCAGCCATGACTGCCGAGAACGACCGCTCCAGATCCACACAAGTTATGATAACGTCATCCGCGTATAGACCAATCTTATGAGCAGCCGGGCCCACCATCAGGCCTGAAATATCCGAGTTAAAACGGATTTTCTCCGCCAATGGCTCCATGCATAATGCAAATATAATGGGGGATAATGGACATCCCTGCCGCGTCCCATTGGTGATCAGAAAGGGGGCAGATACTACTCCAGAGGCGAGAACTCTGGCAGATGGAGTGGAATATATGGCCGAGATCGCCGATAGGATGGGGCCCTCCAAACCGAACTTCCGAAGAACACTTCCCAAATATCCCCAATGTACCCTATCAAAAGCCTTCTCAGCATCCAAAGACAGAAAGGCACTGGGAAGGCCCGACAGTTCCGCCACCCTGATGAGATTCAACATTCGGCGGGTACCATCCTTAGTTTCCCGGCCAGCCACAAAACCGACCTGGTCAGGAGAGACAAGAGAGGGGATTATCAAATGAAGGCGGGAGGCTAACAATTTGGTATATATCTTTAAATCACAATTCAATAAAGCAATGGGCCTAAAATTTCCAGGACTATCAGGGGTCTTACCTGGCTTAGGGAGAGTGGTAATAATAGCTTCCAGATTGGAGGCAGCAACTTTGCCTGATTCCCTCCAACTAGAAAACAACCTCAATAGATATGGGGCCAGAAGATCCTGAAAAGTGCGATAATATTCATTTGATAGTCCATCCGGACCAGGTGCGGTGTGCAGCTTACTACTTTTAATGGTTTTTTTAATCTCCTCCTCTGTAAATGGGGCATTTAACAAGAGTAATTGTTCTTGGGATACGCATGGTAAATTAACTGACTGTAGATATGAGTCGATTGATACCTGGGTGGGTTGACGGGTCTGCTGGTCAGAATGTAAGTTATATAAATGGGAGTAATACTTTGCAAATGTCTCTGCGATTTCAATCGGATTCCTAACCAAACACCCATTCTGCCCTAGCAAACCATCTAATCTGGATTTAGCCTCTCGCTTGCGTACCCTACGGGCCAGTATAGCTCCCGCCCTATCTCCAGTGGCATAAAAATGAGTTTTAAATTTACGTAAATTATGGGCATAGGTAGAAAGCAAATTCTCCCGCAATTTAAAGCGAACCCCGTATATCTCATCCGATACCGCCTGAGAGGGTGAGGTTTTATTCAGTGATTCCAATTGATCAAGTCTAGTTAAGAGGTCATCCCGTAACCCTCTATTGCGCTTCAGTATGGAGGCTTGTTGTATGAGATATCCCCGAATAACCACTTTATGTGCAGCCCATAGCGTTTCATCTGAAACTTCCCCATTATTGTTAATGTGGAAATAGTGGGTCAGCTCATTAGAAATACCACACGTCACCCTCTCATTTAGTAAGAGAGAAGGATTCAGGCGCCATCTAAAGGCAGGATTCACATGATGTTTTAATGCTAACTGTAACACAATGGGAGCATGGTCAGACCAGGTAATTAGTCCTATGTTGGAGGAGATGCATCTTGAAAGAACCGTAGTATCTACTAAAATATGGTCTATCCGAGAGTATGTACGGTGTCGGAAAGAATAGAAGGTATAATCTTTTTCACTCGCATGGGAGTACCTCCAGAAATCATGTAGATGATATTCTTTGGTTAAGCCTTTCAACTCTCCCCTAGGCCGAACGCCACCTCGTGAGTAGGGTTGAGCGACCTTTAGTTTTTTAGGGTCGAGTCGGGTTTTGTGAAACCCGACTGTCTTAAAAGTCGAGTCGAGTGAAATCGGCCGACCACCGTGAAAAGTCGGGTTTCGGCCGAAACACGAAACCCAATGAAGGATTTTATTTTTTTTATTTTTTTTATTTATTATTTATTTATTTATTTATTTTTTTTTCTCTCTCTCTCTCCCCCCCCTCCGTCCCAGCACAGAAAATTTCGTTTTGCACATTCCAAATCCCTACTGCGCACAAGCGATAACATGACGATAGGTGTTCACTCCCCTAAGACCTATGTCATCACTCTGCCCACGCTCATTCATTGGCTGAAAAAATGGCGCTAAACGCGTCATACGAAACGCGACTTTGGCGCCAAGATCGCGTACCGCATGGCCGACCCCGCACAGGGATCGGGTCGGGTTTCATGAGACGCCGACTTTGCCAAAAGTCGGCGACTTATGAAAATGAACGACCCGTTTCGCTCAACCCTACTCGTGAGCAGTCTAAATCTCTATCCATGGGGAGATTAAAGTCTCCGCAATATAACTTTTCACCCTGTGCCAAACCATCCACTCTTTGTAATACCTTGCGGATAAATGACTGTTGCGAATTATTTGGGGCATATAGGACTGTGATGGTGTGCAACTCGCCATTCAATGTGCATATGAGGATCAGAAATCTGCCCGCAGGATCCGCCACCCTCTGAATATATTTAAAGGCTAAAGTATTTTTAAAGATGATGCACACCCCAGCTTTTTTAGTGTTATTATTAGCGAAGTAGATATTAGAGAATTGTGGGTGACAAAGCCTAAAATTATCAGCTTCTATCAGATGTGTCTCCTGCAGGCAGATTATCTCCGCACCTGATTTTTTCACTTCTTTCCATAGGATGGACCTCTTACAGGGGGAGTTCAACCCCCTAACATTCAGAGACCTGTGTTACCTGTGTTAGCCACATAAAAGATCACAGGAACCACATTAAAAAGACCCATCTCGGAGGTGTACCTAAAAAAAGAAAGACAAGGGAAACAAACCACAAAGAAAACTAGAAGAACTTCTAAACACAAAGTCATGTAGCCACTAGGCCAAAGGCCAGGCTGGTCAGGCGATAAACACCTAAAAGGTCAGTCCTAGACCGTAGGTGGATGCCAGCTCAGGGCAATTCCAAGAGTCACTCCCAAACAGGTAAAAATAACCAGGAGTTATCTTGGACGGGGTGCTGGAGCAGAGAAAAAAAGGTGGAGAGAAAAAAAAAAACAACAAAAATAGAGAAACAGAATATAAGATCCGTAGCACCCTCACAGCATAGTCCTGCATCCGGACAGCAACTCATTCTCCTCTTCAAGTTTGAAACCAGTCCTGAGCAATTTTCTTTCCTGTCGGATTCTGACGGGGAGTGAAGGAAATCTTCCATTCAGTTAGCATGATCTCAGCCTGCTTGGGAGATTGGCAGACTACACCACGACCTTCATAGGAAATTATCAGCTTGACAGGGTTGAATCCCCATTTGTATCGGATATGAACATCACGTAGTGCTTTACAGACATGAGCAAATTCTCGCCTCCTTGCCAGTGTGGGCGCTGATAAGTCAGAGAACACTTGTAACCCATGGTATTCAGCAGGGAGCTCAGGGGTTTTCCTCATCTTCTGCATGAAGGCGTCTTTGGTAGAATAGAAATGTGCCAAAGTGTCTCTGGGCAAGGCTGGGTTCACATGCCGTGGCTTAGGGAGTCTATGTATCCTATCAATTAGGAAATCCCTGGGGAGCAAGGAAGGGAGCACAGATTGCATGAACTTAAGTAAAAAGTCAGCTAGATCTTTGTCTGGAATGTCCTCTGGTATACCCCTGACACGTACATTATTTCTCCGTGATCTATCTTCCAAGTCATGCATCTAATCTTGTACCATATCCATATCCTCCCTCAAAGCTTTGTTTTTATCCACTAGAGCATTTATAGCTGTGGCATATTCGGCCATCTTGCTCTCAACATGTGCAGTCCTCTCCCCCAAGGATGAGACTTCCCCCCTAATCTCTTGCAACATAGACTGCATGTCTTCCTTTAGAGAAGCACGGATGGAGGCTAAAAATTCCTTCATGTCTCCTTTAGTAATAGGAGACAAGTTGCTAAGAGTCTCAGATGTCTCCCTCCCTCCAGAGCCACCAGATGAGTGGGAGGAAGCCGAGGGGGAAGCTGCTGCCATTTTACCTGCCGCATGTGCAGACTGTCTTCTGGGGAAGAAATCTGGGAGCCTCGGTGGGGAACTGCGTTTCTGCGATCTCCCTCGGGTCATCATGTGCCCAAGATCTTCCAGGAGCCGTTACAGTGCACAGAGAGGAGAAGAGATAATAAAAAGTGCTGATATTAGCCGGTTTAAGTCCGGAGAAGCAGGAGCCTGTGAGTTATGCTGCTTCTCTAGTCTGCATGCAGGCCACCGAGTGTCTGATTTCAAAGGTCTTTGCCCCATTAGAGCTACAAAAATTATGTGCCCTTACAATATTGGGGCAGGCCACGCATTTCCCGCATGATCTACAACCCAGATTCTTTTTAGCACTGTCCAGAAAAGAGGGAGGGGCCAAACTGTGTGTATAGTGACTCTTTATCAGACAATCCCTAAGGTTCCTTGACCTTCTATATGTTATACTGGGTTTCTCACCTATGTATTTTGATAATATTGGGTCCGCTTTAAGAATTCCCCAAGATTTACTTAGTAGGGATCTCATCATCTCGGTTTGCCCATGATATTGGGTGATGTATCTAACAAGCTGATTCGATTTGGTTGGTCTAACCCCATACAAAGCCTGATGCCTAGTGGTATTTTTCGCCCGATTATAACCTTTTTTAATCGAACGTCTACTATACCCTCGTTCCAAAAATCTATTTTTGAGTTCAGAAGCCTGCTTTTCAAATTCAGTATCGTCCGAACAGATTCTTCGCAACCATAAAAACTGTCCAATGGGTATAGAATTAATCATTGTAGGTGGATGCGAGGATGTCACGTGTAGGAGTGAGTTCACTGCCGTAGTTTTACGAAATATGTTGGTATATAGGCAGTTATCATCACCTCTGTATACCTTCACATCCAAAAATTCCATCTCATTTATATTGAATTTATACGTCAAGCGTAGGTTGCGAGCATTTTTATTTAATACGGACATAAAATCCTGTAAAGATTTAACCGAACCCTGCCAAATAAAAAATATATCGTCAATGAAGCGCACCCACAGAGGGATGCAATCCACTGACGACGTAGGTTCAGACATAAAGAGGTCCCTCTCCCACAGCCCCAGGAAAAGATTTGCGTAAGCTGGCGCAAAAGCCGCGCCCATTACTGTGCCCTGGAGCTGCAGGTAGAGGGACCCCTTAAACATAAAAAAAATTGTTGTTAGTGAAAATTCAAGCAACTGGACAGTAAACTGTCTCATTGGTTCAGGCAAAAAGGATGACTCCAAAAAGTACTTCACAGCCTGCACCCCATCATTATGCCGGATATTTGTGTACAGGCTTTCAACATCACACGACACCAATAGAGTGTCCGTACCAATGTGTAGGCCATCAACTTTTTTTAGGAACTCATTCGTATCTGTTATAAACGACGGTAACCCTTCAACTAATGGTTGTAATTTTGAATTCACAAATTTGTTAATTTTTTCCAAGTAATTGCCACACCCTGAGATAATTGGTCTCCCGGGTGGGTTAGTTTGATCTTTGTGGATTTTTGGCAATAGGTAAAAGGTTGATATTGTAGGTTCAACCACTATTTTTATTGTTTATTTTAGATACTATTTACCGTGTGTATTTTGCTGTGTGGGTGTCTCAGTTGAGTCGATCATCTTGGAGAGTATGCAGCTTTGGTTCTGGATTGAAGTTCCCAGTGGAGATATAAGGACTGAATACTGTAGAGAAAAAAGTATATAATGTTTAGTTTACAAAAATGGTTGTTATATTTATAACTGATTTTTTTAGCATACACTGGTATGTGATTTGTGGATGCTATATATATTCACTATTTTGTCATTATTTAGTATTATTTTTATATATTATAATATTTATGGTGCTATGATGCTTTGGTTCTCTCACGTATATTATATAATTATATATTAATCTATTGTTATTATTTAGTTATTATGGTTTAATTGTATTTACCGTGTTGTTGTTTAACGGTCCACCCTATACACAGTATCCCCGGGTACTTACTACCTCCTGTCCTTGCGTACAGGGAACCATGCTTTGATCCAATACGTATCTGAGTATATCCCCCTGATACGAGTTATGCTGTGCTCCCTTACCTATTTTCCTCCTAGACTGCGCCTCAAGCAAGTGCGCATGCCCGGTCTGCGATCCTGAGTCCCTTCACACCGCTTCCCCGTGTCCTTGGAAACATCGGGTACTCTGTCCCGTACGTCTGGTCACGTGGGGCGTGGGTTGGAACTTCCGGGACCTCCTGACCGCGCACACGCCGGCATTGCTCGGGCGTCAGTGTTAGGTGGACACACAGTATAAAAACACACTCTGGAGCCTTAGTAATCACCCCCTGACAAAGGAAATCTTCCGAAACGCGTGTCGGGGTACGCGATTACAGGACCCAGATACCCTTAAAGGTATATACCCATTATTATTTATGTCCCTTCAGCACATAGCACTTTATGGATTTTTGAGCACATGTTTTGCTTGTTTTGGGTATAGAACACTGAAAGATGTATATTTATTACTCCCCTGTTCTTTGAGCACATAGCACTTTTTTTTTTTTGTGTGTACACGCTTTGCCAGCCGCTGGCCTTTAGCACATTTTCACTTTATATATTATATGGATACAGGCAATATGTGGTGGATTGAGGCACACTATTTTAATTTTTAGTGAAATTTTATTATTTTCATTTTTTTTTGGGGGGGACTATTTATGTGGTTACCTGGGTACCGATAACATCTTATATATTAATTCTGTATGTCCTGTTGTGCGTACATATTAATTGTTTTTAGATGGTTGTCATGAATAATTTGGAATAAAGATATTTCTGTGATATAATACCTGTGTGTGGTCTCTCTGATAAATCCATAGGGTGGTTGGTTTTCTTTCTCATCAGAAGAAGACGACATTCTGATGCATGTAGAAAGAAAGAAATGGCAGAAATTAGGACATGTAGAGAAAGAAAATAGAAAATAATGGCATTGGCTAGGATATACTCACATTGTTCAGAGGCTTGTTTGCTCCAAGGTGCTGGGGTCTGTCTGCTCTGCTTGGCTGTCTGCTGAGAAGTGACCTGCAACTGTCCACACCCTCCCTTTATCACCTTGATGGTGGGGGGTGGCTTATCAGTGTCTAGACATGTTTTTCTCTATTGAAACGCATGCGTTCACGAACGCAACCAAACGCATGTGCTTGTAAACGCATGCGTTCATATAGACAGCAATGCGTTTTTTTGTCGCAATCCTTGCGCAATCGACTGCATGCGTTTCCAGGCGGCAAATTGACGCCTCTAAAAATTACTACATGTTGCATTTCCGCGCCAAGCCGCAAACGACGAGACGACGCATGCGTCGTCAAACGCGGCAAAACGCGAACAAACAAAAACGCATGCGTCCCTAATGTTAAATATAGGAATACATAACGCATATATGCATATATGCGGTACAAACGCTGCGGACACAACCGCAAATGTGAAACCAGCCTTAGGGAGGGACTATGGCCTGCAGCACCCTTAACCCGAAGGTGAGATCTGAGGAGAATCCCAAGTCCAAACGATAGTGTTTGAAAAAGGTGGAAGGGGATGACCATGTGGCCGCCTTACATATCTGGTCGATTGACACTCCAGACCTTCCCGACCAGGATGATGCCATGGCTCGGGTGGAATGCGCCCTCAGATTCTGCGGAGCCGGACCCCCACCTGCTGTGTAAGCCAGAGAGATAGCCTCCCTAGTCCATTTAGCTAGTGTGTATTTTGATGCTTTAAAGGTACCTTCACACTAAGCGACTTTGCAGCGAGAACGACGACGATCCGTGACGTTGCAGCATCCTGGATAGTGATCTCGTTGTGTTTGACACGCAGCAGCGATCTGGATCCCGCGGTGATATCGCTGGTCGGAGCTAGAAGTCCAGAACTTCATTTCGTCGCTGATCACCCGCTGTCCATCGCTGGATCGGTGTGTGTGACACCGATCCAGCGATGTGTTCACTTGTAACCAGGGTAAACATCGGGTTACTAAGCGCAGGGCCACGCTTAGTAACCCGATATTTACCCTGGTTACCATTGTAAAAGTTAAAAAAAAAAACACTACATACTCACCTTCTGATGTCTGTCACGTCCCCCGGCGTCCACAGGGTTACGCGCTGCTGCCGAGAACTTCCTGCACTGAATGTGTCAGCTCCGGCAGAGCACAGCGGTGACGTCACCGCTGTGCTCTGCTTTACTGCCGGCGCTGACACATTCAGTGCAGGAAGCTCTGAGCAGCAGCGCGTAACCCTGTGGACGCAGGGGGACGTGACAGACATCAGAAGGTGAGTATGTACTGTTTTTTTTTCTTTACTTTTACAATGGTAACCAGGGTAAATACTGGGTTACTAAGCGCGGCCCTGCACTTAGTAACCCGATGTTTACCCTGGTTACCCGGGTGCTGCAGGGGGACTTCGGCATCGTTGAAGACCGTTTCAACGATGCCGAAATCGTTCCCTTGATCGTTGGTCGCTGGAGAGAGCTGTCTGTGTGACAGCTCCCCAGCGACCTAAACAGCGACGCTGCAGCGATCGGCTCGTTGTCTATATCGCTGCAGCGTCGCTGAGTGTGACGGTACCTTAACCCCTTTACTAGGACCTTGGAAGGATAAGAATAGTGCATTATCTTTCTTCCAATCATTAGTGACTGAGATATTTTGTAGAAGGCATCTCCTAACATCTAATGTATGGAGTTCTTTTTCTTTAGGGTTAGAAGGATTAGGGATAAAGGATGGAAGAACTATGTCCTGTTATCTGTGAAATTGGGATGCTACTTTTGGTAAGAAAGCTGGGTCCGGCCTGAGAATCACCCTATTCCGTAAGAACTCTGTATTCGGGGGAAGTCTTGAAAGTGCCTGGATGTCTCCTATTCTGCGAGCCGATGTTATAGCTACCAGGAAAGCTGTTTTAAGGGACAACATTTTAATAGAGGCTTCATGTAAGGGCTCAAATGGGTCTTTCGTTAGAGATGAAAGTACTAGATTTAGGTCCCACGGTACCGCCTTGTTTTTATACAAAGGTCTAGCTCTACAGACCGCCTTAATGAACCTTGACACCCAATAATTATTGGCAATATTACAAGAGAACAGGGCACCAAGGGCTGATACCTGTACTCTCAGTGTACTTGCAGGAAGATTTAATTCTAATCCCTTTTTCAGAAATTCTAATATCTGGCGTATTGGTACCCCTTCTTTGATGTTAAAATCTGAGAATGCCAAGAACTTTCTCCAGGTTCTTGAATAGATTTTTATTATTTGTTTTCTACTTTTTAGAAGGGTGTCTACCAAATTTGGGGAGAAACCTTTGTCTTTTAATAGTGACCACTCAAACTCCAAGCCGTTAAATGGAGTCCCTTCACTTGTGGATGGCATATCGGCCCCTGGAAAAGTAAATTCGGGATATCTGGTAGAACCCAGGGATCGCCTATCGACATTGTCCTGAGCCATGCTAACCAGGTTCTCCTGGGCCAGAAAGGAGCAATCAGAATGACCTTTGCACGATCTTCCCTGATTTTCCTCACCACTAGAGATAACAGATTCAGTGGTGGGAAGGTGTAATCCCATTTTATTAGGAAGGCATCCACCGCCAGAGGATTCTCCCTGGGATTTAAAGAACAAAATCTTTTCACTTTTTTGTTGTCTCTTGTGGCAAATAGGTCCACCACTGGTTGACCCCATCGGCGGACAATCTGACTTAGAGACCATTCCCCTTGTCTTAGTATATTGTGGCTGAGAAAGTCTGCCTTTATGTTTTCTTTCCCCTTGATGTGAAGAGCAGTCAAAGATTGAAAATTTGTCTCCGCCATCCGGAATAAGCGATTTGTGACCTGCATCAGAGCCTCGGAACGAGTTCCACCTTGATGATTTATATAGGCCACTGCCACCTGGTTGTCCGAGAGGATCCTGATGTGGTGTCCCTGAAGATATATGAGGAGTTTTTTAACTGCTAATTCAATCGCCATTAACCCCTTTCTGTCATTGGACGTACTATTCCGTCCATGTGGGGTGGGCCCTACTTCCCAAGGACGGAATCATACGTCCAGCGCGATCGGCCGCGCCCACGGGGGGGACTATCGCAGCTGACATCCGGCACTATGTGCCAGGAGCAGTCACGGACTGCCCCCGGGGCACACTGCGATCAAATATGAGCTCAGTGTTCCGGCGGTACAGGGAAGCATCGCGCAGGGAGGGGGCTCCCTGCGTGCTTCCCTGAGACGATCGGTACAAGGCGATGTGCTCACCTTGTACCGAGTGTCTCCTCCTTGCAGGCCCCAGATCCAAAAAGACCGCGGGGCTGCATCCGGGTCCTGCAGGGAGGTGGCTTCACAGCGCCTGCTTAGAGCAGGCGCCGGGAAGCCTGGAGCTGTGCACGTCAGATCGCCGATCTGACACAGTGCACAGGAAAGTGTCAGATCGGCGATCTGTCACTTTATTGTGATGCCCCCCCCCCGGGGCAAAGTAAAAATGTAAAAAAACAATAATGAAAAAATAATAATTTACATGTGTAAAAAAAAATAATTCCTAAATAAATTAAAAAAAAATATATTGCTCCAGTGAATACATTCCTTTAGCTAAATTAAAAAAAAAAAAAAAAAAAAAACACACAAAAGTACACATATTTAGTATCACCGCGTTCATAACGACCCGCCCTATAAAACTGTCCCACTAGTTAACCCCTTCAGTGAACACCGTAAAAAAAACAAAACACGAGGCAAAAAACGCTTTATTATCATACCGCCGAACAAAAAGTGGAACAACATGCGATCAAAAAGATGGAAATAAATAACCATGGTACCGCTGAAAACGTCATCTTGTCCCGCAAAAAACGAGCCGCCATACAGCATCAGCAAAAAAATTAAAAAAAAAAGTTATAGTCCTCAGAATAAAGCGATGCAAAAATTATTTTTTTCTATAAAAAAGTTTTTATCGTATAAAAGCGCCAAAACATAAAAAAATGATATAAATGAGGTATTGCTGTAATCGTACTGACCCGAAGAATAAAACTGCTTTATCCATTTTACCAAATGAGGAACGGTGTTAACGCCCCCCATTTCATGAATAGCTTGGTTTTTGGTCATTCTGCCTCACAAAAATCGGAATAAAAAGCGATCAAAAAATGTCACGTTCCCGAAAATGTTACCAATAAAAACGTCAACTCGTCCTGCAAAAAACAAGACCTCACATGACTCTATGGACCAAAATATGGAAAAATTATAGCACTCAAAATGTAACGCAAAAAACATTTCTTGCAATAAAATGCATCTTTATTGTGTGACGGCTGCCAATCAAAAATCCGCTAGAAAACGTGCTATAAATAGTAAATCAAACCCTCCATCACCCCCTTAGTTACGAAAAATTAAAAAAAATGTATTTACTGTATATACTCGAGTATAAGCTGAGATTTTCAGCCCAAATTTTTGGGCTGAAAGTGCCCCTCTCGGCTTATACTCGAGTCACGGTGGCGGCAGGGTCGGCGGGTGAGGGTGCTGAGGTATACTTACCTGCTTCCAGCGCTCCTGGCGCTCCCCCTGCCCGTCCCACGGTCTCCGGGTGCCGCAGCTCTTCCCCTGTTCAGCGGTCACGTGGGACCGCTCATTAGAGAAATGAATATGGACTCCACTCCCATAGGGGCGGAGCCGCCTATTCATTTCTCTAATCAGCGGTGCCGGTGACCGCTGACAGCTGACAGAGGAAGAGGCTGCGGCACCGAAGACCAGCTGTCCGGGGGAAGGAGCGGGACGCCGGGAGCAGGTAAGTATGTCATATTCACCTGTCCGCGTTCCACACGCCGGGCGCCGCTCCATCTTCCCGGCGTCTCTCCGCTCTGACTGTGCAGGTCAGAGGGCGCGATGACGCATATAGTGTGCGCGCCGCCCTCTGCCTGATCAGTCAGTGCAGAGAGACGCCGGGACGGGACGCTGAGGAGCTGCAAGCAAGAGAGGTGAGTATGTGGTTTATTATTTTTATTGCAGCAGCAGCAGCACAGCTTTCTATGGCACATCCTATGGGGCAATAATGAACGGTGCAGAGCACTATATGGCACAGCTGTGGGGCAATAACGAACGGTGCAGAGCACTATATGGCACAGCTATGGGGCAATTATGAACGGTGCAGAGCACTATATGGCACATCTGTGGGGCAATTATGAACGGTGCAGAGCACTATATGGCACAGCTGTGGGGCAATAACGAACGGTGCAGAGCACTATATGGCACAGCTGTGGGGCAATAACGAACGGTGCAGAGCACAATATGGCACAGCTATGGGGCAATAACGAACGGTGCAGAGCACTATATGGCACAGCTATGGGGCCATAATGAACAGTATGGAGCATCTATTTTTATTTTTGAAATTCACCGGTAGCTGCTGAATTTTCCACCCTAGGCTTATACTCGAGTCAATAAGTTTTCCCAGTTTTTTGTTGCAAAATTAGGGGGGTCGGCTTATACTCGAGTATATACGGTATTTCCATTTTCTCATTAGGGATAGGGTTAGTGCTAGGGTTGGGGCTAAAGTTAGGGTTTGGATTACATTTACGGTTGGGAATAGGGTTGGGAATAGGGTTGGGATTAGGGGTGTGGTTAGGGTTACAGTTGAGATTAGGGTTACGGGTGTGTTTGGATTAGGGTTTCAGTTATAATTGGGGGATTTCCACTGTTTAGGCACATCAGGGGCTCTCCAAACACAACATGGCATCCCATCTCAATTCCAGTCAATTTTGCATTGGAAAGTCAAACGGTGCTCCTTCCCTTCCGAGCTCTCCCTTGCGCCCAAACAGTGGTTTACCCCCATATATGGGGTATCAGCGTACTCAGGACAAATTGTACAACTTTTGGGGTCCATTTTCTCCTGTTACCCTTGGTAAAATAAAAAATTGGAGCGGAAGTAATTTTTGTGTAAAAAAGTTAAATGTTCATTTTTATTTAAACATTCCAAAAATTCCTGTGAAACACCTGAAAGGTTAATAAACTTCTTGAATGTGGTTTTGAGCACCTTGTAGGGTGCAGTTTTTAGAATGGTGTCACACTTGGTTATTTTCTATCATATAGACCCCTCAAAATGACTTCAAATGAGATGTGGTCCCTAAAAAAAAAAATGGTGTTGTAAAAATGAGAAATTGCTGGTCAACTTTTAACCCTTATAACTCTCTAACAAAAAAAATTTTGGTTCCAAAATTGTGCTGATGTAAAGTAGACATGTGGGAAGTGTTACTTATTAAGTATTTTGTGTGACATCTGTGATTTAATTGTATAAAAATTCAAACTTTCACCAAATTTCCGTTTTTTTCACAAAAACGCAGGTAACATCAAAGAAATTTTACCACTATCATGAAGTACAATATGTCATGAGAAAACAATGTCAGAATCACCGGGATCCGTTGAAGCGTTCCAGAGTTATAACCTCATAAAGGGACAGTGGTCAGAATTGTAAAAATTGGCCCGGTCATTAACGTGCAAACCACCCTTGGGGGTAAAGGGGTTAATTCCCTCTGGTTGGATGAAGACGGTATATATGGTTCCCATTGTCCCTGAACCGCAATGTCACCCATGTGGGCCCCCCACCCTGAGGGGCTGGCATCCATAGTTATCACCCGGGTTCTGTCTGTCATCCAGGGAACCCCTGTTGATAAATTATCTCTATCTAGCCACCATTTTAGGGATTCAAGAGTTACCGGCCTCAAGGTTATTTTTTCCCGTAAGGCTCCCCCCCAAGATTTTATCGTTAATCAAAACATCTTTCTGTAGGGTTCTAGTATGAAATTGAGCCCATCTGACCGCCGGAATGCATGACGTGAGGGATCCTAGCAGGGACATAGCCTGTCGAAGAGTCATGGAGGGTGTATTGATTGCCCTTAATACCTGGCACTGAATTTGATCTGATTTCTCAGTAGGGAGAAGACACTGCTGTGTAGCTGAATCTAATAACAATCCTAAAAGCTTTCGAATTTTTAGGGACTGCAACCGAGATTGCTCATAATTAATTATCCAACCCAGGTGTTCCAATCTAAGGCCGGGGTCACACATGCGTGTTTTACGTACGTAAGAGCGCAAAAACTACGTACGTAAATGGAGCGCCCCCACACCGCCGCAGGGCCGAGGGGTACCCGGAGCCGGGCCTCGGGGATCTCAGTCCTGGGGTTGTCACGGTGGCTAGACCCGGTCCGTGGCCCTGTCTGTCAGTGGGGGGCGTCCGTTGCAAATAGGTACTGTTAACGGTGGTATAGCGGTGCAGTTGTGGGGTGCAGGTCGCGGTAAATAACGAGGACACCAGGTTGCAGTCTCTTTACCTCTTTACTGGAGATCTCTTGGTCCTCAGTCCAGAATCCGGTCCACCAGGCTGCGCAAGTCCGGCCGGTCCAATGGCACTTCCAGAGTTCTCCTCACAAGTGGAAATCAGTGCCTTCCTTCTTAGCGCTTTGTGTTGTAGTCCTTCCCTGCTGTGCTTACGGAAAGTACCCCACAACTGTTGTGTCTGTTTCTTAAGTTCCCTCACAACTCGATTAACTGATCTTCTGCTAATCTTCCGTCCCTTCCTGATGTTACAGTAAGAACGGCACCCGTTTGTCAGGTAGGCCTGGAGTTCTTCCGGGACCCTAGAGACGCCCCTCTCCCGCAATTGCCCCCCAAGACTTCATAGGTGATATGTGGTAGACAGCCCGCCTGAGACTGACTGTCCTGCCGCTGTTTGGAGTATGGCTTAAAGCTGTATCTTATTCCACTCCCTCGGCGTTCCGGCCACCGGTAATGCGCCTCAGCAAGGTGCTGCCTCTTTCAACAAAACCCCTGCTGGTGTTCTCCTTCTGCTTGATCTCGTTTCTCACTCAGCACAATCTATCTCGCTTCTAATCCTTTCTTAGGGCACCGCCGCTATTCTGAGCAGGCACGGTCCCGTTACGTTCTTTCAATGCCAAGCCTCTGCCAGGATCCCACCCCTGGCAGAGACCCTACTGTCTCTTCCTCCACAACACCCTCTCTCACTAGGTGTTGCTTCGTTCAATCCAGTCAGCTTTCTCTACTAACTTCCTGCCTGACCCCCAGTTTACCCACTATGGTGGGGAGTGGCCTAATGAATAGCACCCTTAGCTCCCCCCGGAGGCCCAGCTGTGAAACATATTGGTGTCTGTGATACCTGATTGGAGGAACTCCTTCAGTGCCATCGAACGCACCATGGCTCCCCTTAGTGGCGGAGCCACAGTACTGCAACGACCAGGACTCTGGGGCGCTGCACTCCCCCCTGGTTAAACACAGTACTCCGGGACTGGGAAGAAAACAACAATACAGGTTAGCAAAAAGACATACAAATTTGTTGAGTGCAAAACAATAAGCATACTTGAACAGGCTTCCCTTTATGGGAGGTGAGGACACTTTAACGTTACAAAACATAATCAAATATCATAGCAACAGGCTACAATTAACTCTCATTACCCAACCGGGTATTCTACTAAGTGCAAATGCTGGAACAATAAATTAACATTGCCTTTAAGAAACATACACTCTTAGTTTATCAAAGGCCTTCCTATAATCACATTACAGGGCAAGGTAACTTCACATTCTCCTACTTTGAACCTGCAGGACCGCCTGTCCCTATGGCACCAGACCTACTGCCTCTCCTTTCTTTTACAGGACCGCCCCGTTCAGCCAGGGCCTACTGCCTTTCTCTACTATACATAGTATAGACATAACATTCCTTTCAATTTGAGAGCATGGAGCACACTCTGCTTGGCTCCTATAAGGACTCACTCACTAACCCCTACGGGTCTACTTTCTGTCCTTAGTAACGAACTAACTTTCTATGGGGACGCAGGGTTTACCTTCTATCCTCACCTTCGTTATTACTTCTTTACTTTCAGTTAAACGGAACTCTACATCTACCCCTACGGGCTTTCTACATCTTTCTCTTCAAAGAACATTATCTAGGTTTCACATTTTAAACAAATTAAACACACATAACTTTTCCATGAAAAACAGTTAAATTTCCTTCAAAGCATTATCTTGACATTACTGTTCTAAAACAGTATCACTTTCAAGTTCAATTCTAACCTCCCCTTTAAGAGGAGATCAAGTCTTTCTGAGGTAGCTCTTCTTCTCAGCCTACCAGTCCATGCAAAGGCTCCGGAATGGTATCTTCGCAAAATGTCTTTAAACAAAACCAGTAGGAAGCACCTTTAAGAAGGTGCAAACTATTTACAAGAAAGTTCAAATCATGCACAGTCCATGATTTCGCAGTTTGTGTAACTTTGTGCAAAACTTCAAGAAAACAACAATAGTGACCCCGGGTCAACAAAGGGGTCACCTTTTTAAAGTTTACCCTGGACGGGTTTAGCAGCAACTTAAAGAACAAACAGTAACTATTTACATTTTCATAAAAGAGCAATAAAATCTTACTGGGGTTCTGCGGAAGGCGACCTCTTATCCGGCCTCACCAGGCCAACAGATCGCACCGGTGAGCCAGGACGCCGTTCCGGTCCCAGTAACGATAAAATCCCTCGCCGGGAGGTCCTCCTTGTCGGCAGGTGCACCCGTCCCTCCGGGGCACGGCGAGGCCGAGCTTCTCGCGATTCCTCGGGGCCGGGTCCTGCTGCCTTCCCTACGGGATTATCTCCTTCCGGTGCTCCCGCCGCAGCCTGGAGGGCGACGCATCGTTGGACACCTCGGGCGAACCAGCCCGTCTCTCCAGTGCCCCTTCTCCACCTCGTGTAGGTGACGGCGTCTCCCGGCTCCAGGTCACGATCGAACCTTCCGCTGCAAGGCTCCACCTCCTCCCGGTCCACGCGGATCTGCAGCGGCTCTCCAATTTCCTGGATCACCCCTCTTCCATACCGGGGGTTAAAGGCCACCACCACACCCCAGTGTGAGGACGGAATCTCCGGAACACTAATCAAATTAACTTGCTCCGCCTGGGGCCGGCTCCGCCACTCTGCCATAAGACGCCGTAAGTGCTCAGCATCCGGCATGATTTTCAGGCCCGGTGCGGGTAGCGTACCTTCCGCCGCGACCGGGTAAGCAGCAACAGGAGACAACTTGATCTCGGTGGGCTGGCCCACCCGGGTGAGGGCACGGGCATCAGCCTTCAGGCGGCGGGCCAGCTGTCGGGCCTCGGCTGCAGCCACACATTCTTTGGACAGTGGCACAGGGGGTCGGCCCAACAGTGGCTCGGTGAGGGTCAGACCCTGCAGCGTTGGCGTTTCGGAGCCTGTCCCAGCTTCTGCGGCCTCGGACTGGGCCGGGTCAGCTCCGCGCTGTGCTCCTGGTGCCGCCATTTCTTGTTCTTTTCCCGCGTCTTCTTCCCGCGGTCTCTTCCGTGGGCGGCCCCGTCCCCATGGTCTCCACCCTCCGGCCAGGATCAGGAGGCGGACCTCAGCTGTTGACGGGCACGTCCTCAACACACAGAAATATTTAGACTGGGCGGCCATTGCTGTTCGCGCTCTCCAACTTGTCTACGCCCACTCCACGCCCCTCTTCTCTTCCTGCGCTCTCCTCAGCACTGCAATGGCGGCGGATTTTGGCGGCAAATGGCACAACACACAGTCTTTTCAATAAAGTACGGTTCAAGTACAGTAAATCACAGTCTCTAGGCACACATGACCTGATTCTTCAGGCTTAAGTAGATCCTGTTCGTGACGCCAAGATTTGGAGCGCCCCCCACACCGCCGCAGGGCCGAGGGGTACCCGGAGCCGGGCCTCGGGGATCTCAGTCCTGGGGTTGTCACGGTGGCTAGACCCGGTCCGTGGCCCTGTCTGTCAGTGGGGGACGTCCGTTGCAAATAGGTACTGTTAACGGTGGTATAGCGGTGCAGTTGTGGGGTGCAGGTCGCGGTAAATAACGAGGACACCAGGTTGCAGTCTCTTTACCTCTTTACTGGAGATCTCTCGGTCCTCAGTCCAGAATCCGGTCCACCAGGCTGCGCAAGTCCGGCCGGTCCAATGGCACTTCCAGAGTTCTCCTCACAAGTGGAAATCAGTGCCTTCCTTCTTAGCGCTTTGTGTTGTAGTCCTTCCCTGCTGTGCTTACGGAAAGTACCCCACAACTGTTGTGTCTGTTTCTTAAGTTCCCTCACAACTCGATTAACTGATCTTCTGCTAATCTTCCGTCCCTTCCTGATGTTACAGTAAGAACGGCACCCGTTTGTCAGGTAGGCCTGGAGTTCTTCCGGGACCCTAGAGACGCCCCTCTCCCGCAATTGCCCCCCAAGACTTCATAGGTGATATGTGGTAGACAGCCCGCCTGAGACTGACTGTCCTGCCGCTGTTTGGAGTATGGCTTAAAGCTGTATCTTATTCCACTCCCTCGGCGTTCCGGCCACCGGTAATGCGCCTCAGCAAGGTGCTGCCTCTTTCAACAAAACCCCTGCTGGTGTTCTCCTTCTGCTTGATCTCGTTTCTCACTCAGCACAATCTATCTCGCTTCTAATCCTTTCTTAGGGCACCGCCGCTATTCTGAGCAGGCACGGTCCCGTTACGTTCTTTCAATGCCAAGCCTCTGCCAGGATCCCACCCCTGGCAGAGACCCTACTGTCTCTTCCTCCACAACACCCTCTCTCACTAGGTGTTGCTTCGTTCAATCCAGTCAGCTTTCTCTACTAACTTCCTGCCTGACCCCCAGTTTACCCACTATGGTGGGGAGTGGCCTAATGAATAGCACCCTTAGCTCCCCCCAGAGGCCCAGCTGTGAAACATATTGGTGTCTGTGATGCCTGATTGGAGGAACTCCTTCAGTGCCATCGAACGCACCATGGCTCCCCTTAGTGGCGGAGCCACAGTACTGCAACGACCAGGACTCTGGGGCGCTGCATAAAACCCGCATTACATACGGCACAATGCTTCTCAATGGGGCTGCTCCTATTAGCCGTATATTACGGTTCAGTATTATACGGCTTTCTACGGCCGTACAAAATCGCAGCATGCTGCGTTTGTCAGCGTATTGCGCAAATAATACACCAATGAAAGTCTATGGGGGCGAGAAAAATACGGATTCCACACGGACCAGCAGTGTGACTTGCGAGAAATACACAGCGCTGTTAGTGAAAAGTCGGTAATTCAATTGCCGGCTTTTCATTTCTCCTGCACAAACCCGACAGGATATGAGACATGGTTTTCATACAGTAAACCATCTCATATCCCCTTTTTTTTTTGCATATTCCACACTACTAATGTTAGTAGTGTGTATGTGCAAAATTTCAGCGCTGTAGCTGCTGAAATAAAGGGTTAAATGGCGGAAAAAATTGGCGTGGGCTCCCGCACAATTTTCTCCGCCAGAATGGTAAAGCCAGTGACTGAGGGCAGATATTAATAGCCAGGAGAGGGTCCATGGTTATTGGCCCCCCCTGGCTACAAACATCTGCCCCCAGCCACCCCAGAAAAGGCACATCTGGAAGATGCGCCTATTCTGGCACTTGGCCACTCTCTTCCCACTCCCTGTAGCGGTGGGATATGGGGTAATGAAGGGTTAATGCCACCTTGCTATTGGAAGGTGACATTAAGCCAGATTAATAATGGAGAGGCGTCAATTATGACACCTATCCATTATTAATCCAATTGTCTGAAAGGGTTAAAAAACACACACACACACACACACACACGATTTAAAAGTAGTTTAATGAAATAAACACAGCGGTTGTTGTAATAATTTATTGTTCTCTCAATCCATCAGGAACACCCTCGCTTGGAAAAATAATAAACGCACAAGATACATACCTTCTGGTGAACCGTCTCGTCCCACGAAGTAATCCATCTGAAGGGGTTAACTAATATTACAGGCAGGAGCCCTGCTAATGCAGCTGTGCTCCGTGCCTGTAATCCCCGGCGAATGAATGAAATGTAGGTCATTGACCTACATTTCCTTCAGTCGCGGTGATGCGCCCCCTGGTGGATGTCCTCATATGACCTGGAGCGTGGGAAAAAGTTCCCAGGCTGCAGTTCATGAGAACATCCACCAGAGGGCGCCTCACCGCGACTCAATGTAAGTACAGATCCTGCTTTCCTTTCAGCACCCGGGGATTACAGGTACGAGCGAGTGGTTTATCGCAGCTCTGCCTGTAATATTAGTTAACCCCTTCAGATGGATTACTTCGTGGGACGTGATCTGACATCAGAAGGTATGTATATTGTGCGTTTATTATTTTGCCAAGCGAGGGCCTGGAAATGGATTGCGAGAACAATAAATTATTACAACAACCGCTGTGTTTATTTCATTAAAATCCTTTTTAATAATGTGTGTGTGTGTGTTTTTTAACCCTTTCCAACAATTGGATTAATAATGGATAGGTGTCATAATTGACGCCTCTCCATTAATCATCTGGCTTAATGTCACCTTCCAATAGCAAGGTGGCATTAACCCTCCATTACCCCATAGCCCACCGCTACAGGGAGTGGGAAGAGAGTGGCCAAGTGCCAGAATAGGCGCATCTTCCAGATGTGCCTTTTCTGGGGTGGCTGGGGGCAGATGTTTGTAGCCAGGGGGGGCCAATAACCATGGACCCTCTCCTGGCTATTAATATCTGCCCTCAGTCACTGGCTTTACCATTCTGGCGGAGAAAATTGCGCGGGAGCCCACGCCAATTTTTTCCGCCATTTAACCCTTTATTTCAGCAGCTACAGCGCTGAAATTTTGCACATACACACTACTAACATTAGTAGTGTGGAATATGCAAAAAAAAAAAGGGGATATGAGATGGTTTACTGTATGTAAACCATGTCTCATATCCTGTCGAGTTTGTGCAGGAGAATGAGAAACCGGCAATTGAATTACCGGCTGTTCACAGATATCGCGCTGAATGAAATCTAAATACAGAAATAAATATATATATATATATATATATATATATATATATATATATATATATATATATATATATATATATATATATATATACACACACACACACACATATACTGTATATATATGTTTTCCCTAACATTTGAGCACATAAATCCATTAGATGTCGGTTTTGCAAGCCTGCGCGAAAATCTCGCAGTACGGATGCCATACGGATTACATACGGAGGATGCCATGCGCAAAATACGCTGACACACCCTGACTACGGATCACTATTTTGGGAACATTTCTCCGTATTACAGCCGTAGTACGGACGTATAATACGTGGCGTATTGTCTTACGCCATGTGTGACTCCAGCCTAAGTCTAACTGTTTTTAAGTGAGACAAACAGTGATCCATCGAATTCCCTGCAATGAGGAAATCATCAAGGTAGGGGACAATAAGAATATTAGACTCCCGTAAATGTGCCATAACCTCCGCAATAATTTTTGTAAATACTCTAGGGGCAGAAGTTATACCGAAGGGAAGCGCCCTGTACTGGAAATGGCGAACTATTCCCCACATTAAAACCGCTACCCTTAGGAATTGTTGGAAATCTGCATGAATGGGCACATGATAATAGGCATCTTTCAAATCCACTACTACCATGAAAATCTTTAAACAGCATTTTTATTGTTGTATTGATAGATTCCATCTTGAAGGAATGTTTAACCAGGTAACTATTAAGGTGTCTGAGATTTATGATGGTCCTATAAGTCTTATCAGGTTTCTGAATAAGAAACAGAGGAGAATAAAATCCCTTCCCTCTATCAGATTTTGGGACTTCTATAAGGATATTTTTAGAACATAGAGACAACACCTCTTCCTCTAAAGCGGACTGCTCAAAGGGAGAAGGAATGGAAAGGAGTCAATTTAAAACTATCCCGTGGGGTATGAATAAACTGAAGTGTGAGACCCTGGGATATAGTGTTTTGTACCCAAACACTATTTGTGATCTTTGACCATTCCGAACAGAAATGTAACAGTCTACCCCCCACCAGGATTGCTAGTCATTTGTCTTCTTTCTTCCTTTCCTTTGAGGAATGATGGAACATAAATCCTGTACCTCTTCTACGCCTATCATCCCATCTAGACCGATCTCTAACGGGTGAAAAGGCACGCCTCCTTCCCCAGCCATATCCCCAGGGACGACTGTAGGATCCAAACAAATTAGGAAACTTCTTTTTATCATCTCCCGCTTTTTCTAGGAGTTCGTCCAAGGTGGGACCAAACAAATATTCTCCATTACAAGGAATGGCACAGAGCTTTGATCTTGTCTGTATATCCCCTGGCCAGCATTTCAACCACAAGGCTCTTCTGGCTGCGTTAGAGAGTCCTGCTGCTCTAGCAGCCATTTTAACAGAGTCAATGGAAGCATCTGACAAGAAGGCAGCCGCCTCCTGAATTACTGGTAAAGCAGTTAGAATAGACTCTCTAGAGGCTCCCTCCTTCAACTGTGTCTCTAATTGGTCCAGCCAAACCATCATAGACCTGGCCGTACACGTTGATGCCACCGCAGGTCTTAAGGAACCAGCCGCCATTTCCCAGGTACCCCTCAGAAAGGTGTCCGCCTTTCGGTCAAGGGGGTCCTTAAGGGTTCCCATATCCTCAAAAGGAAGAGAAGCTTGCTTCGCCACTTTGGCTACTGCCGCATTTAATTTAGGAGCCTTCTCCCAATTGCTAACTGCCGGGTCATCAAACGGGTATATCTGCGCTTTTGTGCTGGAGGCAAGGAACTTTTTCTCAGGTTTTTTCCACTCCCTATTAATGAGTTCCTGAATTTTCTCATTTAGCGGAAACACTACGCTTTTTTTTGCTCTTGTCCACAAAACATCATTTCCTCTCTGGATAATTGAGGCTTGGGCTCTGCTATGCCCATTGTCCCTCTGACCGCTTTTACTAACTTATCTATCCTTTCGAGGGGTAGACAAAAGCGGGCGGTATCTTCCTCCGAGGACGATGCAGCTGAATCGGAGGAAATCTCATCTATATTCTCATCCACGGAAGAGTCAGAGGCCAGAGGAGCTTTGTTTTTAGAGCTTCCTGCTTTAGATAAGGACCTAATGGAATGTCTGACTTCCGTCCTGACCATCTCCTTCAGGCTTGCTGCCATACTAAGGGATTCTTCCACTACCTGAGGGGGCAAGTAAGGCATTCTAGATCTAATGCCCTCACCCCCTCCCCCTTCCTGAGACCTCACCGTCTGCTGGATACAGGGGCCACATAGCTTTTTAGGGCAGTTATCAGGTAAGGGAACCCTGCAGATGGCACACTCTCTATGTTTCGCCTTACCGATGCATTTCTTCCCTTACAATAAAGAATATGAGGGGAATCACATCACTGGGTGAACATTCTCGAAGATCACTTACCAGTGCCTGCCCCCAAAAAAGGAAATACCGGAATATGAGGGGGATTCTTCCTGGCTGATGCTCCAGACCCCTGTCTGGAGGAGCTTTTGCGGCCAGAGTCATCACTCCTTCTGTCACCTTTAGGCTCCTGACAAACCTTGTCCAGCAGCTGAGGCTGCTGTTCACGGTCTCTCTCCATACATCACGGATTGAGGCCAGAAGCAAGGGACCAAGCTCTGGAAACTTCTTATAACCCTTCTTCTGGTCAGCAGCCACGCCAGGCGCACTCCCCTGATTCAATGTCCCTCCCTCCAGGTGCAGGATATCGGTGGGGGGGCTGTAATTGAGCGGCTTGCAAATTCCCGGTGGGCGCAGCCATCTTTGAGCCACCGCACATGCGCAGAACCCCCGACCCGGAAGCAGATGCCGGCCATGCCCCCAGGCGTCACCCGGCTCCACAGCGCTTCCCGTCAGCGCTGAGAGCAGCGTGGGACGCCCGGCGGACCAGCGATACCCCGGGTGGCGCCACCGCAATGCCGCCGCACGAACTCCAGCCCGCACACACGCCTGCCTGAAAGGAGGGACCCCAGGGAAATACTTACCCGCGCTAGCCCCTGGAGACAGAACACCACCGGTGACCGCTCCCTGCTGAAACGCCACCGCTGTGCAGTCCTGCCAGGACCACCGTGACGTCTTCCAGGATCTCCGCACCAGCCGAGGTAGGAGACCCCCTCGCTACCTGAATCGGCCGGCCTGAGATCCTTGACAAAATTCTGTAGGATCCCGTCCCTTTAGGAACAGGAAACCAACTGATACGTGGGAGAGGTGCCGCCCTTTTGTATCTGAAGGTTTCCTGTTCCTAAGGGGCGGATCCCCTCTCTCGTGGTGCTGTCATGGGAGTCCGAATAAATGCATGTACAACATGTCCTGGCTTCACCCTTATATAAGGGCCACCTGATTCTCACCTGTTTCTTCACAGAATTATTGACCTCACTAATTGAACTCCACCCTGCTATTAATTTGAACACACCCGCTTTATATTAATTATTCTAATACACAGCCTCAAAACCATACAGATCACGAATGTTGTATCTGTTGGTTTTCTTAAAATCTACTGCACCAACTGGTAAATTGTTTGACGTGGTAATATAATTTATACCAAAAACAATGATTAATCTGGTTAGTCATATTGGACTGCTATTACCGGTATTTTCAACACTACTGTATACTGGCACCTTCTTTGGGACTGGTTTCTGCATTAGGTTTAATACGTCCATTCCCAGTGCTAGTTCTTCCCTGGGGGATGATATCCTGTAGGTGTGCAGAACATTTTAATGGAGCAGCAACAGCTTCCAGAGCCCACTCCGTATACTATGGTCAGGATGCTGATGTATAGCAGGTTGTGCATAATAGGGTTTAACCCCCCCCCCCCTCAAAAAAAAAAACGGGTGACAGGTGTGAATGACATCTTAAGAAAAAGGATCCATCTGCATGTTTCCTGCAACTAATCTTTTCCTGCTCTTCAAAATTGATCAGAAAAATGGGAATATGACCATATACGAAGAGAAGGAATACATTCATGAGAACAAATGTGAACTGTACAATTGAGGTGGAGTGGAACTTTATGAAAAGGACACAACATTTACATCTGAAAATAGATTTATTCCCACTGATTCTTTTGTACACAAGGCGTTTATTGCGAATAGGACTTTAAAACAAGCAGAAATTGAGGAAAATGGTAATATGTGCAAACCTGGGAACAAAATCTAAAAAGAATTACATTTTCATTAACTTTATTGTGTAATGGCTTTAAGTCTTTGGAAAACTTGTAATATTTGGATGATTAAAGCAGCCAACATTGTAGTTATCCAAAGTGAGAAAAACAAATATATATTTTTTTTACAGAATAGGGGTCACTCTGGTATTCAGCTCTGCCCCATTTATATGAATGAGCTGTAATATGTTAGAAAAAAAAAATCAGATGTGTTTTGTGCAACTGCTGAATGGCTTCGGAGCCAAGTGAAGGCTCGAGAGATCAAGGAGTTAAACATGAATACAACTGATGACGATTGTGATAAGGGACAAATGTGAGCACCACCTCTCTATTAGTAGCTCTGGCATTATGGGCGAGAAGCTCCAAGACCAGAATTACATACATACTTATGGTGACACCAGAGCAATGGACTGTCACAAAACTTATTCCTGAGTATTGTCACTAGCCTGCAGAAACATGGCAGCACATGGATATCCTTCTGCTTTATTACACCAAAGCCTCCACATTTTAAAGGTCACAGATCAAGGTTTATCTCCACCCTTCTAAGTTACTGTTCATATTCCAGATCTCACGCCTAACTAGAATGGGCCATTTTGCGGATCATGTAGTTCAGGATGCCTCCATTGCGGTAATAGGTAAGCTCCACGTCTGTGTCAAATCGCATTATGGCTTCAAAGGTTTTTCCTGTATCCAACTGTAAAGGGATGAAGCAGAAAATGTTATTAAAAACTGCCATGCCATGTTAAGAGTAACAGTCGTTTTAATTAAAAAAACAACAACTATAAAATCAATAATATATGTAAAATAAGAAACTTTGTGATGTATCTTAGAGAAATCTGCTTCTTTCTTCGCCCGGACTGATCAATCTCAAAATTCTCAAGTCATTGATAAAAATCTATATTTCAGTGAAGACAGATTTTTAGATTACTGATGTAAGAGATTATAGTTGGTTTTTAGAAGATCCCATGTAAAACTGAGGAAGGAGGAGCTCTGGCTACAGCTCCTCCCTTCTCTATACATAGAATCTTATCAGCACCAATTGTCATCTCAGGAACCTTCACTAAATAGATTTTAGTCGAGAATTGAGAATTTTGAAAATGATCAGTTGAGGAGGAAAATGCAGGTTTCTCTGTTAAAGTTGCTTATTTTCATGTGCACTATTGATTTATAAAAAAACACTTTTTTCATTTTTAAATCACTCTTCTCTAACAGACATAGCGGTTTAATTTTCGAGTCATAAGTGACATCTGTATCAGTACAATTATGGAAATATAAAATGTTATATAGTTTGTGTAATAAAATTCATATCTTAGCCATATTCTAATAAGTATGGAGCGGCATTCACATGTCGGAAGGGGATGTGATACACAGCAGCGACTCAAGCTTTCTTCAAATCATTGCTGTTTAACCATTTCAATGTAGCAGTTCAATCACTGACCGCAGCATTTAAATAGCTTGACCATCCAAAGCACTAGTCACCATCGCACCCACTCACTCATGGCAAGACTGCACAGACGGCTACTAACTTAATCCTCCTATGGAGTCCAGCCCTGGGTTCAGCACCGGAGCCCACATCAAAGGGGGAGACACGACATGCGCCATACTAGTACAGCGCATGTTGTGAAGGGGTTAAAGGGTGTTTCCACATGACTTCGAATAAGACAACAAACTACACCCACCATTAGCAGATACTTGTCTTGGAGTGCACGCTCCTCGTCAGTGCTTAGTAGGAGGTCTGATTTGCGTAGGCGAGACCCCTCTGACTGGGAATCTAAGGGGAATTGTTTCGCTATGGAAAGTGTCAATCTCTGGCACAAAGACTTCAAAGACTTCTAGACCATGCAATGCTCCTCTGGGAAATTAAATATGGAAAAAAACCTCTTCAGAGAAAGAGAAGTCTTAAACTCCAGGGCAGCACATTTCTTAAAGTGAACCTGTCAGAAGGATTTTGCTAAATAACCTACAGACACTGTCAGGTTGCTGCTGCGAAACTGATTAAAGCACAAACATGTTCCTCATCAGAGAGACTCCGCTTCCCTGTGATAAAGTGACAGCAGGGTGCGGACGATTAGACAGAGGGAGCACCAGTCGGCCAAACACCTAAATGGCATGGCGGCTATAGATAAGGGCATCTAAGGGTTTAAAACCACAGCACTTCAGAACACAGATCCTGACAATTTCAGCAGAAGCCTAGCCATGTTCATCACCCAGGCCTATGTAACTGATCATGATTGACCAATAAGTTACCAGCACTCCTGACAGATATAGACATCAAGTAATGTTAATGGGTTAAAGGATTATTCGCAACATTGAAAGCAATTTCCCATTTTTCAAATAGTTGATCATTTGCTCACTGATGGGGAATTTCAAGACCTGAAATAACCCTTTAAGAAAAGCTCTGATGATAGGCATTGTCAATAAGAAGCAGGAGGGAGACAATACAAAGGCTTGGAAGTAAAGGAAATACTTTGCAGCAGACTCCTTTCATTTACTGGCACCATATTGTTCCTCTATTCTAGACAAAATGAAAAATGGTTTCCCATATTTAAAAAAGTGGTTCTCAAACATTGGCACTCATGTAAAATCTAATCAGATAGTTCTAGTCCTCCCCCGGTCCAGTGACGTCTCATGGCCACTGCTCCTGTCCATTGTGGCTGCAGTGGGGATGTCAGGTCGCCGACACACAAGAATGTTGCTACCAACCATTGAGTTTAGTGGCCGTGCTGATGTCGACAGCACAAGCAACTGACATCATGCATCACTTCAGCCAATGTGCCAATACAGAAGAGGAGCGCCATAGAGCCAGTGCGGGCCCCGGGAAGGATAAGTACTATCTGATTTTGGTATTTTTCATGCGCGTTATCATTTGAGGACCACTTTAATACATGTATTAATTTATTTATCCATAATGGCATCTCCACTTTCGTCTTTGCAAGTTTTTCCGGGTCTTTTTACCTTGATCTCTACAGTCATGCCTGGCCGGAGGTCTTTCTCTTCTGGAATGAGAATGGTGTAACGCTCTTGTCCAGTTAGGCCCAAAGCTTCTGCATTTTCTCCTGGTAAATACTGCAGAGGAACAATTCCCATCCCTACAAGGTTACTGCGGTGGATCCGTTCATAGCTTTCAGCGAGGACAGCCTTGATTCCCTGTGGGAGAAAGAAAACATTTTTATATCCTTAATAGTACCCAAACTGCAGCTATGGGTAAAGTATTCATTGTAATGGGCAAGAAGAAAATGATGGCTAAACTAAGGTTTTAATGATGTGCTCATTAAAGTGTAAAAAAGCCACATATCTATTGATGCCAGCATTTTCTGGATCAGATGTACCTGGAGGAAGGGTCCTTTGGCTGCCCAGTCCCTGGAGCTTCCCGATCCGTACTCCTTGCCAGTAAGAATGATTAAGTTCTGTCCCGCCTGCATATATCTTTCAGCTGCATCGAAAATATCAACCTAGGAAAAAATATAAACCTTATGTAGCTGTTCACACATCCCAAGATTAGCGATGCTGCACATGCTATGTTATGCAGACAGCATCTGAAAGGCATCCACTTACCGTTTCATTGGATGGAAAGTGTATGGTTAATGGGGCCTGTTTGTTGATGAACTTGTTGAACAAGCGAATGTTGGCAAAGGTTCCTCTTGCCATCACAGCATCATTACCCCGCCGAGAGCCATATGAATTGAACTCCCTTGGTGTTAGACTATGAAAAAGACAAATACGATGACAAGTAAGTTATGACACAGACGAAGTCGGCCGTAGACCAGGCAGTTGACGGCTTAATGACCACTTGCTGAAAACAATCATCCTACAATATGATTTTAACATGAGGATCAATGTATGGAGATTCAGATTCAGCATTTGCTACTTATCGAAAGGAACAAAATGTCATCATATTGGATTTTTTCCTTGCTACCCCAGACTGACATTAGAGCGCTAGATTCTATCAGAAAACAGAAAGATCTGGTGACAAGCTGCCAACAAACAGGCCCTTAACTCACCAAGGAATACCGAGTATTATTACAAGATTTAAAGAGCTGCCCAATAAAGGCAACCCTACAGATCTCAAAGGTCTTCTGAGGTGCTGATCCATCTGGGATTAGATTGATATAGAGCTAATCACCCAAAGAATCTACAAGAAGCACAAATGTAGAAAATATCAAGCGAAATCCACAAGAGCTTGGACCACCAGAGAGAATCACACTCTTTACTATGGTTAATAGATAGGGTTTTCCATGTGGAGTCCCTCCTTTGTATTCATATGCTTTATGGCGGGGTCAATCATTTAACTACAACTTTCCACCCATCTCTCACTTCATTGAGAGATTTGCCCTTCTCTGGCTCTAAGAAAAGGGGGTGGAGATTGATGTAAAACAAGGTGGAAAGACGTATTATAAATGATTGGCCATGGCTTTGCGCACCAAGCGGCACTACTTTGTCAGCAGAAAAAAACTAAAAACTATTCTATAGCTACCCAGAGACAAATGGTGGTTCCGTTATGTAGAGCTTTTTCAGAAATTGCATCAGTACCTGCTGAAGATTGTTCAGCTTACCCTCGGTTAGTTAGGTATCGGGCTGCAGGGCTGTTCCTCGCAATGTTTCCAGCAGGTGAAATGTGGTCGGTAGTAACGGAGTCGCCCAAGTTTAAGAGGACATAAGCATCAGTGATTGGTTGAGAAGGTACAAGCTCCATTGTCTAGTGAAAACAGATAGTGCTTAGTTGAGTAGATGTACGTCATCTCTGCCGTTACTAGTGATAAGCAAACGTGCTGGGATAAGGTGTCCTCAGAGCATGCCTGTGTGCCAAACGAATGGCTTTGGCGTGATCGAATGATATGTTCACGTCCCAGCAACTGCATATCTCATGGGTGTTCGACAGCTGCAACACATGGAGGGATAGGCTGTTTGTTAGGCTATCCCTGCATCTGTCGAACAGCTGCGAGACATGCAGGCACTGGGACTTGAACATATTATTCGAGCACACCGAACGAAGACACTTCGCACCCGAGCATGTTCGCTCATCACCTGCTGTTACCTGTAGAAATCTTGGATAAAAAGAGATTGATTCTAAATGTCACATATGTAACTAAAAATATTGGGATTTGTAGTTTAGGCAATTCGCCAATACATCACGAGCCAAATGTAAACCACCATTGGACAGCACTAGGGGTAAAAGTTTGCTGCAATTATGTTTAATGGGGTTTTCCATCTTAAGGTTATGGCCCATCACTAGAACACTAGATCACTTTCTGATTACAAGGGGTTGTCCACTGCTCCAACGACCCCCTCTCAATAACTATACTTCCATGTAAAATAACAGCAGCTATACTCCCCTCCGATGTGGGCACCCTTCCAGCAGTCAGCTATCAGTCTCCTAGGGCACTGCAGCCAATCAGCAGCCACTTCACTCCCTTCCTTCGGATTAAGCAGACACCCAGAAGTAGGGAGGGCTGCTGCTGCTCTCCAAATTTCCTCCAAACATCAGTTCAGTCCGAAAGAGTGAAGCAGCTGACAATGGTTAGGTCATACGAGCAAGGGAGAACATGTGCCATCGCCGCACCAGAGAAAAGTATAGCTGTTATTTTACATGGGGGAAATAATGATTGAGAAGGGATTATCTCAGACCTCCAACAACCAAAATGATTCTTTCCAAATAGATCTCATCCAAAGAGTGAAACAGACACGGCTAGAATGGATCACTGTGTCCGCATCTAGTTTTTTTTATTCCACAGTAGTACGGTACTCAATATCACGCCAGCCAGCCCACGACATCTAAAGGGGCAACACTGCTGTGCTCTGCAAAGCTGGGTATATGGGTGCACTGCGCAGGGGGAAGAAATTAAGGTATAGGGCAGTAGACAAGGTTTCATCTCTGGGTCAGTAGGATTCCCAGACGTCAGGTTGCAGCCAATCAAGATAATGGCATATTCCAGCAATATACCACCACCTTTTTGTTAGGAAATGCCCTTTAAACCTTCATCAAACTTCCTTTGGTTATATAGTATGTAACAAAGTCTATAGCATTGACGAGCTTTCACTTGTAGCTCATTTATACACATCCCATAGCATGGTACAGAGGTGCAATTGGTTATTCCAGTCCCTGTTCACAGTACACAGTTCACTTTTACTGTATTTAATGACTAATCATTTATACTTCAAATTCAGCTTCATCAGTAATAGAAACTGTTTTTGTACCAAAAGTTATACATACCAATTCGTCAAAGAAAGGTGGCGATTTGATATATGTTGATTTTTGATCCCAAGGATATAGCTTTTCAGTAGGCGCCTTCAGGTTATTCCAGCTCTCATTGACTTTCTGCAAAACAGAACAGAACATGCTCAAATGACAAAAAGGGGGACGCATCCCCTTACAATACTAGTGTAGAGGTACATCCAGTATTCAAGTGAGACACACTTTGGAGAACTTTCAGCTATCTTTAGCCTCATCAGTGAAACCTAAAAACAGAAACCGTTCTTTAGCTCAGTTCTCTTTCAGTCGGATCCAAACAACCATCAGAGTACAAACTAGCTGCAGGGACCAGACCAGTCCTAGAGATGCCTAAGCTCAGATCAGGAGACGTGTGGCCGGTCAAAGCATAACAGTCCAAAACACAGACCAGTGAGTCTGGACTTAATAGCGGACCACCGAAATATGGATAAGATGGGATAACTGCATGATAGCAGACCCCACATTGTGTCCTCTGGGGGATACAACACTCTCTTTAAGACATCTGAATATTTTTCTTATCACACCATAAAAAGGTTATGCGACAATCAATCACAAGAATGGAAGAGCCAGCTCCTCATTTCTGAATAAAGTTTTTTTTATAGGAATATAACACTATCTCCTCAGTGAACACTGCAATTGCCATCTCCTTTTCTCCTATACACTCTTCCAATTATATTTCTTAGTTTTGTTTTCAAGTGATCGGGGCTGAAAAAAAAAAAAAATAAATAAAAAAGGTGGTGCTGTCTTAGGGTCAGTTTATATGGAACAACCTGTGGCACGTTCAGAATGGCGATCAGTAAAGTTTTACCAATCGCTGGTCATTTAAAATGCCCGTTTAGACAGGCCGAATAAGTTAAACAATGCACACTGAGAGACCTTTACTAGCTCGCTCAGTGTGCATAGACTGCCATAGCTCTTGACAGTGTGAATCCCATTTCTACAAACGATGCACAGCTGAGAACAATAATTTGCGCTGCACAAAACATTATTTCTCCTGATTAACAAGTGTTTCGCTCCTTCATCGGGCGATAGGCAGCCTGGTTACACCGCAAGATAATCATGAAACAAGCATTACCGCCGCTCGTTTACGATGATCTTGAAGGCCAAGTGCAACCTAAATAGTGATTCAATTTTTTTATTTCACAAAATAATAATTAATGCACATGAAAACAAGAAACTTTGCAATATATCTTATCAGAGAAATCTGCTTTCTCCTCCTGGACTTGAACATTTACGCTCAAACTTCTCAATTCACGGGGAAAATCTGTATTCAGTGCAGACAGATTGTTGCATCACTGATATAGGAGATGGCAGGAAATATGGTTGCAATAATATATTTATTGAAGAATTCAGATTTCAGTGGCGTTTTCTTATACTGTGACCCCCCTATAGTACCAAGTACAATTTCTGCAGTAGTTCTTTTTATTTTCCTGTATAGCATCGATTTTTGAAATAAAAGTTACAATGATGGTACCGCTCAGTATTTGGTGAGTTTTTTACATCAGTATTTGTAAGCCAAAACCAGGAGTGGGTGATAAATACAGAAGTGGTTACGTGTTTCTATTATACTTTGCCTCTTATTGTTCCCTCCTGGTTTTGGCTTACAAATACTGAGGTAAAATACTGACCAAATACTGAACGTGTGCAGACACTTTATCACAGCTCTGCCACACTAATAAAGTTGCTCTTTATGTCCAAATAGCAGACACTAGAGATGGATTCATACCTCAATCTTTTCATAGACCTCTTTGAACATTCCAGGGATCACACACTTGCGCTCCACAGCCTGGATTTCATCCCTTGTGGGCCAGATGTCCCTTAAGAACACCGGCTTGCCATCAGCATTCACACCTATGTAGTTAGTGGAAAAAAGATCAGGCAAAGAGGACAGCAAAGCATCTTCCATCTGGGGAAATAATGCAATAAAGTGGTGCAAATATCATGGCATCAGGTTCTTGAAGACCATTATGGCAGCGATTTCTCCAATTTCACACAATTTCTATTATATTTTTTAAATCTTCTTCAAAGCCTTCACAAAAAATGGTTAGCCAAACAAATAACGAGGAACATTAAACAATATCAATCATCAGGCAAGACATGACAAATAGGCAGGGCTTACCCAGGGGTTCGGTCTCAAAGTCAATCCTGATGGTTCCAGCTATGGCATAGGCAATGACAAGAGGAGGGGACGCCAAGTAGTTTGCGCGAGTATTTGGGTGAACACGACCTTCAAAATTCCTATTACCAGACAAGACACCAACAGCAACCAGATCTCCCTACAAATAAAAAAAGAGCAATGTCAGCTGTAAGTCTGTACAGGTACCAATATTTACCCTGCTCATTACAGTCCTAGATCCAATTTCACAATACCTCGTCACTAAGTAACATGGATGATAACGTAGACTAGCTTTTAATTAAAGGGTAACTGTACTTTCAAGTAACTTCACAATAAGCCATCATATATCACAGAAAGAATACAATTATACCTGACCGTTTTTTTGTGGTGCTGGAGAGAATGACATATCCGGACCTCTAATGCCTGTCATTCAACAGACTTTATCGAACACGTGGGCAATAAACTCTGGGGACAAAGGAATCTGGTAGGCTTCATTCCTCAAACTAACTAAATTAGGTCATAATTCTGGAACATATAAATATGGCGGTCTCTAGTACACTCATTGCCTCCCATCCATGATAATCTTCAAGTATGGCTCCCGATGAACTGACAGCACAAGGAGAAATGAGTCAAGACGTATCCTGTGGTCAGCGTTACTCACAAATGATCTGGATACAATGTCTACACAAATATACACACACACTTCTCACAAAATTTGAATTTCAAAAAGTTAATTTATTTCACTTCAATACAAAAACTGAAACTCATTATATAGAGTCATTACAAACAGAGTGATCCATTTCAAGTGTTTATTTCTGTTAATCTTGATGATTATGGCTTAACAATGAAAACCCAGAAGTCATTATCCCAGTAAATTAGAATTAAGAAAAAAAAAAAAAACACCTGCAAAGGCTTCCTAAGCTTTTAAAAAGGTCCCTTAGTCTGTTTCAGTAGGCTCCACAATCATGGGGAAGACTGCTGACTTAACAGATGTCCAGAAGGCAGTCATTGACACACTCCATAAGGAGGGTAAGCCACAAAAGGTCAGTACAAACTTCTTGCATTGAAGAGCTGAAATAAATTAACTTTTTGATCATATTCTAATTTTGTGAGACACACCTGTATTTGTTTGCTTGTTTGAAGGAATGAGGAGTATTTACTGACTTGTAGACCTCAATACTTACAGGACACAGGCCTCATGCAACCTTTTTCATCTCTAGAAAAGGTGTCATCATTCACTATTTGCCACATACATACAGTAAACATTCTGATATATTGTGATTAGACCACCATTACCTATTTATTTTTTTGAGTATGTAACTGGTTATATTACTCAAATACATTTTTTTTCTTGCAATCTGAGGTACTGGTTTGAATATCCGAATACAAAAATATTTTAAGTTCCCTGGTGTTCAGTTTTTAGAGAAATAATCATACTGATAATCTCTATAGATATATATGCCTCCCGTTTGGAGAAAGATAGGTGACTATCCTTATAGGTAGAGAGGAGCGAACCTTTCAAGGTTCGGTTTGCTGAACGTACCCCAACCCCATTAGATTCAATGGGAAGCCAAACCAAAACGTATACACAACACCTTAAGACAATAAGCTTTCCAAACAGCTAAAATTAGGGGCAGACATCATAAAAAGTGGCATCAATTCACCTACATTAGAAAATTGCATGTGGCACAGCAGTAGTCTGCCATGGGCCATGCATGAGGTTATCAGGGTTTGAGCCAGCATTTACCGATTTGACTTGAAGCTTCAATGAGGACCTGGTGGTTAAAAAGTAAGCCTTCTTAGCTGGGGGACCTGATGCCTCATGCAAGACCTCCAATTTTTTTTTCTATTCCAGCCACACTCAGATGGCACAAATATCAGTTTCATACAGGAACATTGGCAGAAAAATGTAAGGAAAGTAACACAGGAAAATGACAAAGTGCAGGCCTGCCTGTCTGTGAGCCCTACTTACACTAGCAACCCACCAGAGGGAGACCTAACTTGGAGTGTCCACATTTCAAAAAATAATTGTCACACACACCACTAAAGTGGCATCAATTTCCACAGAGTAGAATTATTATAATAGGCCCCTGACAACTTCCACCACATGCAACTGACCAGCTGGAGACCTAACTTGGAGTCTCCACAATTCAAAAAATTGTTTGCAACATCAGCAGCAATAGCAACAGCAGGTACAGAAGACACCACAAAGATTGCAGACTGCAATAACGCAAGATCAATGCATGACACTAAAATCAACACCATTGCCTAGTCCATGACTGGGATGTCAAAGTAACTATAGATCCATGACTTGTTCATTTTGATGAAAGTTAGGAGGTCTACACTTTCAGGGATGCGCTTATCCATCAAGACACCACCAGCGCTGAAGACATGTTTTGAAAAAACGCTGGCTGCTGGGCACAACAAAACCTCCAAGGAGTGTCAGGCGAGGTCAGGCTTCTCTCCCATTTTTGAAGACCAAAATGCAACCCCCTTCTGGCTCCAGGTTCAGTGGAGACAGCCATTGCTTTAACTCGACCTGGATAGCTGTTGACAACTCGAGCTGTGCGACTGCGATCCCCAAGGCATATTCATTTGAATACTGCCTCATTGCGGTGAGCCATGGCTGAGCAGTATGGAGGTGGGGGAAGGATAGGAAATTCTATCTGCTCTGTTGGAACATATGTCGGATTAAAGGAGAGGTTAAGGGCACAGGTGGAGAAGCCAGAAGGGTTGGCAAAAGTGTTAGATACAGAGGTTTGTCCCACAAGCCTTGGGGATTCAAAGACTTGTGGAGAAGCCCCTTGACCGCCTGCCACCAGAGTCACCCAGTGCCCAGTCAATGAGATGTAGCGCCCCTGCTCATATTTGCTAGTCCAGGTGTCAGTGGTGAAATGCACCGTCAGACAGATTTTTTTTCAGGGAACAGATGATGCTGTCTGCGACATGCTGGTGTAGCGCAAGCACAGTTTTCTTAGAGAAGTAATGGCGACGGCCATTAACATTCTGAAACAGTCTGTATCCAGCAGGCGAAAACCGGTTTTTACATACCGGTAATAGGATTTTACAGAGTCCACGACAGCACCCACAACGAGAGAGGGGATCCGCCCACCTTCCGGACAGGAACCTACAGGTTAAAAAGGGGCGCCCCCCCCCCCTCGCCCTCCAGTTTGTGTTCCAGAGTACAAGGGATACCGCCAATGAATCAGTACATGATAATATTATCTTAAACATTACTAAATACCACCACCTCTATAGAGTGATCTCTAAGGCACACCTTCCAACAGAGTGCAGGAATAAGTAAATATGGGGGGGGAATGCATGGGTGCTGTCGTGGACTCTGTAAAATCCTATTACCGGTACGTAAAAACCGGTTTTCCTATCGCCACGACAGCACCCACAACGAGAGACTTTCAAAGACTATTAACTGGGAGGGACCACAGCACTAAGTACTGAACGGCCAAACTGTAAGCTGGAATTAGCAGATAGATCAAGGCGATAGTGTTTATAAAAAGGTGGAAGGTGATGACCAAGTTGCCGTCTTACATATCATTTCAATGGGGACATCTGCCTTCTCCGCCCAGGATGATGCCATGGCCCGAGTGGAGTGCGCCCTGATGCCTTCTGGTGGTGTTACTCCCTTGGCAGAGTAGGCAAGACATATCGCTTCTCTAATCCATCTGGCGATAGGGTTTTTCGTGACACCAGAACCCTTTTTCCGATTCTGGAAAGAAATAAACAGAGCCCTACTCTGTCTCAAGCTTTGTGTCCTATCCAGGTATTCTAATATTGCCCTCTTTACATCTAAGGTATGATATTTTTCCTCCTCCTCTGAACCTGGATTTTCATAGAAAGATGGTAAATAAATCTCCTGACTTCTATGAAATTTAGTTGCTACTTTTGGCAAGTATGCAGGATCAGGTTTTAAGACAATCTTATCCTGGAGAATTATTAAGTAGGGAGGATCTACTGACAGCGCATGTATATCACTGACCCTCCTGGCAGACGTTAATGCTAAAAGTAGAGCTGTTTTTAAGGTTAAATTTTTAATCGAAATAGATTTTAATGGCTCAAAAGGAGGTTCAGTCAACGCCTCAAGCACCAAATTGAGGTCCCAAGGGGGTATTCTTACAATATGGATTGGGTTAGAACGCTGACATGCCTTAATAAACCTAGCAACCCATCTATTACCAGCTATATCACTGTTGTACAGAGCTCCTAAGGCTGAAACATGAACCCTTAGAGTGTTGACCGCTAAACCCAATTCCCAGCCTTTCTGAAGGAATTCTAAAATGGCTGAAATCAGAGCATTATCTCCCAATGGTTTCTGATAAAACATAAGGAATTTTTTCCAAATTTTCGAATAGATTTTTGTAGTAACCTCCTTCCTGCTTTTCAATAAGGTAGTTATTAAAGCATCGGAGAACCCCCTCTCCTTCAGAAGCTCCCTCTCAAGTTCCACGCTGTTAAGTGAAGAGTCTCCAAATTTGGATGACGAAATGGACCTTGAGAGAGGAGATCCGGAACCACTGGCAACACCCAGGGATCGGTGACAGACATTGTTTTGAGGAGAGAAAACCAAGGCCTCCTGGGCCAGAAGGGGGCGATTAAAATTACTCTGGCTCCTTCCTCCCGGATCTTCCTGAGAACTATCGGAATTAGACACATAGGGGGGAAGGCATATGCTAGCCGGAAGTCCCAACGGACGCGAAGGGAGTCCACTATGAGAGGTTGGTCTGCTATGTGTAAGGATGCGAACCTCCTGACCTTCCTGTTCTCCCTCGTAGCAAACAGATCTATTGTCGGCAATCCCCACAGATTGACTATCTGATTGAATATGTGTTGATCTAGGGACCACTCTCCCTGACGAAGGGAATGGCGACTGAGGTAGTCTGCTTCTATATTGAGTTTCCCCTCTATATGAACTGCCGACAGAGATTGTAAGTGATCCTCGGCCAGAGACAATATCTGTGCTGCAGTGGTCATTAGGGATCGTGACCTTGTCCCTCCCTGATGATTGATGTAGGACACCACAGTCCTATTGTCTGTCTGTATCTGTACGTGCGAATTCTTCAGGGAAGGTAGTAAGCAAAGAAGAGCCTGGTTGACTGCAGCCAGCTCTCTTAGGTTTGAGGAATTCTGGGACTCTAGAATTGACCAACGCCCCTGGGTTAGAATGTCTCCCATATGGGCTCCCCAACCGAACGGACTGGCATCTGTCGTGACCACGTTGTCCGGAGTGATGGTCCAGAGGACTCCTTTTGATAAATGTACTGGATTGAGCCACCATCTGAGGTCGTGAAGAGTGGCAGGTGATATACTGAACTTCCCGCTCAGAGCACCGTGAAGATCTTTCTCTGCTTGAAGAACCTCGTATTGAAGCATTCGGGTGTGAGATTGAGCCCATCTCACCGCCGATATACACGCAGTCAAAGATCCTAGAAGAGACATTGCGTCTCTTAAACTTAAGTTTGGAGCTTTCCTCACGGCCGTGATCCTCTGAATGATCTTCTGCTTCTTTTCTTCTGGTAGGAAGGATGACTGATTTTCTGAGTCTAGGAGAACTCCTAGGAATGATTGATGTCTTGTGGGTTCTAGTTTTGACTTTTCCCAGTTGATTATCCATCCGAGTCCCTGTAGGGATGATATTATGGCATTTACCCTAGATGTACACTGAGCGATTGAATTTCCAATTATTAAAAAATCGTCTAGATAGGGCACTACCAGGGTTTCTTTTTCCCTGACATGGGCCATTACTTCCGACACAACTTTTGTAAAAATTCTAGGTGCCATGGATAGGCCAAAGGGCATTGCTAAAAATTGGAAATGTTTAATCTGATGGTTTACCCATACTGCCATCCTGAGGAATTGCTGATGATTTCGGTGAACTGGAAGATGGTAATACGCATCTTTTAGATCCAACACTGACATGTAGCACCTAGGAAACAAAAGCTTAGTTGTTGATTTAATGGATTCCATCTTAAAAGCGTGATACTGAAGATATTTATTCAATTTACGTAAATTTATGATAGTCCTAAAGGACCCATCAGGCTTAGAGATCAAGAACAGCGGAGAATAAAAGCCCGTCTTCTCCTGATGTTTTGGTACTTCTTCAATAACTCGCTTTGTAAGCAATTGTTGAATCTCTAATTCTAAGGCCTGTTGTTGGGCCTGAGTATCCAGTGATGTTATAATAAAATGATTTGGGGGAGTTCTCAAAAATTCTAATTTTAATCCTGACTCAACAACCCCCATTATCCAGGTACTAGAAGTTATTTTTTGCCATTCTGCTGAGAAGAACTTTAGTCTTCCCCCTACTGGCAGCTCTGTTTTATCTGTAATTACGTCTCCGTCTTGAGAAAGATGAAGGGTTCTTATAGTATCCACCTTTCTTCTTCTGATCCAACGTCTCCCAGTCACGATTATATTCCTGCTGGTCTGACTGGAATTTTCTGAAGGGCAAGCGTCTCCGGAAGGCATTCCTAAAAGTGGGATTAAATGCTTTAGGAAATCCCTTCTTTCTGTCCTCTGCCTTTGCAAGGATGTCATCCAGCACCGGGCCAAATAGGTACTCACCCCTACATGGAATGGAGCATAATTTGGCCTTTGCCTGGGCATCCCCCTTCCAGGTCTTTAGCCAAAGTGCCCGTCGGGCTGCATTTGAGAGCCCCGCCGATCTTGCAGCCAATCTCAGGGAGTCAATTGAGGCATCTGCCAGATAAGCCGCTCCTTCTCTGACCTGAGACAGGGAGTTTAGTAATTTATCTCTAGGTGTTTTAGCTTTAAGCTGTTCTTCCAGCTGCGTCACCCAGACCATGATTGATCTCGCCGTACAGGTGCCTGCGATTGCAGGCTTAAAGGCTCCAGATGAGGCTTCCCACACTTTCTTAAGGAGCATGTCAGCCTTCCTGTCTGAGGGATCTTTAAGGAGTCCTACATCCTCTAATGGCAGCGAGGCTGTTTTCGAGGTAGAGGCTACTGCCGCATCTACTTTCGGGATTTTCACCCACTGGGATAAGGTGTCATCCTCGAAGGGGTACCTTCTTTTTGCGGCCGAAGGTAAGAATCCCTTATCCAGCTTGTCCCACTCTCGTCTGACCAGATCTTTAATGGTATCTACCACGGGGAAAGCTTTGTGACTTCTCTGGTTCAGTCCTGCAAACATGATCTCCTGGGTTGTTTTTGGCTCTCTACTCTCTGCCACACCCATAGTTGCACGGACTGCTTTAATTAAAGTCTCCATATTGTCGGTGGAAAAGCAAGGCCTTCCTTCCTCATCTGAGGAGGCTGATGATGAACTCTCCGAGCATTCACCCTCCTGCAATGAAAGGCTGGAATCGGATATTATTTCCATACTACTCTTCTCATGCCGTTTAGTTTTTAGGGACGATTTTATTTCTTCCCTAATTACTTCCCTTAAATCCGATACACGGAGGGGGGCCTCTTCCTCTAACGTACGGCATATACATAACTGACATAATTTCTTTAAATAGGTGTCAGGTAGTGGCTCCGTGCATAATGCACACTGTTTATGCTTGGATTTTGAAACCTTTTTTCCCTATAAAAAAGCATAGTAAAGGAGACAGTTGTGTTAGCCAACGGCTCAGATATCAACTCACCACCGCTGATGAAGAATAGAGTACCGGTTTCTGAGGGGGTGAGGTGCGACGTGACGTGCTAGGGTCCTGCTGCCCGCGTGCCACATCTCCAGTATGAGATCTGCTGCTGCTCCTCTGCTCTCCTTGTCGGTGTTCGGCGTCTCCTGTGGAAGACATGTTGCCGCACACCACTCACCAAGCGCTGCCTCCTTTTCAAAGGTCCCGCGCTCTTCCTCCCGGCCTCCTCCGGAAGTCGTTAATTCACTTCCGGGTCATAAGCGCCGACCTGCTCCTGCAGTGTCGCGCGCGTATAACGACCCTGGGCGGCGCGCCTTCCCCCGGGAACGCCACTACGACCGCCATCATCACTCGGTCCCTGCCAGACGAGGGGGGAAGCTGGACACAGAACTTCCCCCGACGCTACTTCCGGGCCCCCGACTCTGCCGTTCTCACCTGGACACCGCACAGAGGCTTGGCGGACCTGGGTAAGCGAAAACTGTAGGCTCCCGCCGTCCGGACAGGAACCCAAACTGGAGGGCGAGGGGGGCCGCCCCTTTTTAACCTGTAGGTTCCTGTCCGGAAGGTGGGCGGATCCCCTCTCTCGTTGTGGGTGCTGTCGTGGCGATAGGAAAAGGCAGCATTTCCATGGCCAACAGATAGGAGATAGTGGAGTTCAAGCTCTTAGCTTTGGCATGTGTAGGAGGGAACATTCTTTTACGTGACCACAACTGCTGGACCAAGAGCTGGCAGCTGTGCTGAGAGAGAGTGGAGTACAGAGAACAGGACAAACTGGTGGACTGTGAGTGATGTGCAGGTGGAGATCTTATGCGGGATTTATAAATATGCTGTGCTAGGTGACAAAAACAGCAGTTATGCCCACAACCGTAACAGCCGAGGGGCTCTCACTCCCCTGACTGTAGGGGGTAAATAAGTGGAGTTTCTGCGGCCAGAGACCTGTGTGAGAAGACTTGTCATGGTGACGGAGGAGGAAGAAGCAGCAGATTGGGTTGATTGGACGGTTGGTGATTGGCGAGGCCAGCTAGTCTGCATTTTAGTGCAGCGAGATTCCCACACTAAGGCATGTTGATCGTGCATGTGCCAGTTCATGCAGGTAGCTGTCAAATTATTGCAATTTTTGCCTCAGAGTTTTTTTTTTTGTGTACAGATTTGACAAATAACGTGTTGGGTCATCTTTTGTGGTCTCAATAAAGGCCCAGGCTAAGCAACCCTGGTAGTCCTTGCGAACTGCATACTCGCGACCAGTGCTGGCCACAGCCAGAGGCTGCTGGTGCAGTGCTTGTCGTAGTCGCATCACTTTGTGTCTGTGTGGGAAGCCAAAACATAATGACCTCATCTTCCTCCTCCTCTTCTGAGCTTATCAACTGCGTACCTCTGGGTTCACACCAAGTGGGATCTACAACCTCATCGTCATCCTCACCTTGAGAATCACCCTCCTCCTCTTCCTGCCTCGACACCACAGTACAGTCTGCATGCACCTCTGGTATCTGAGTCTCATCACAATCACCTCATCCCTTGGTGGTTAATGTCTGGTGATGATGGTCTGGATTCTGCTAGGACCCTATTTTGTCCAGCCCTGTATTGAACATGAAAAACTTTTGGGCATCAGTGCACATGCTTTCCTCCTCTGGATTCTGTGATTCTTCGGAGCAGACCTCTGATGCACATGGAATAGAATGAGTGAACAGCTCTGCAGAATGGCCCATCTGTGGTTCTCCACAGTCAGTTGGGAGTTTGGAAAGTTTTGATGAGGGAGGAAACAAGGGTGATTGGGGTGCGACCTAAGGATTGTTTTGTGTGTGATGTTAAGGTGGAGGAAGAGGAGGAGAGGCCATGTGATTCAGCGCTTCCCATGCAGTTTCTGAGCCTCATCTACAAGGCGTACTGCTGTGCGTCTGTCAAAGGGAGTGGAGTAACCTGTCCAGTAACAGATGTTGCCAGTGGTCTTTCGATAGGACGAGACGATGTTTATCACTTGAGCGTTCATTAACACCTAGCCCATGTATACGTTTAACACCAAGTTGTTTCCCCCCTTCTCCACTGATATAAGTAGCTTTCATCTCTTGTAACCTACTGTTTCACAACCTTAGGCCGGAGACACACTGGTGCGAGATCCGTCCGAGTCTCGCTGGTGAAAAGCAAGCTGTGGCACCGGCACTCCGGAGCGGAGCGTGCGGCTCCATGTATTGCTATGCGGCTGCACGCTCCGCTCCGAAGTGCCGGTGCCACAGCTTGCTTTTCACCAGCGAGACTCGGCCGGATCTCGCACCAGTGTGTCTCCGGCCTTAGACCCATAGCAGTCAGTTACCTGTCACTAAATCAACAACCACTATTTATTTTCTTACATATGTGTAACAGTGTTGTTCAGGCACACTAACGATTTAAAGGGAAGGTACTGCGTTTGTAGGTCATTAATAAATCAATGTAATGTAGCATAACATGCTGTTATAACCAATATTTGATTGCATTTGAAACATTTTGTGAGTTATAGGAGTTTAAGGGTAAGTTCACACAGGGCGTTTTTGCTGCTTTTTTTTTCCTGCAGCAAAACCTGATCATCTTGGCAGGAGAGAAGCTGCGTCAACGCAGGTTTGGTGCGTATTTTGCTGCACATTTGGTGTGGTTTTTTTTCCTCTGTCCATGCTAATGTCATTGGATTTTCAGCAGCAAAAATGCAGCAAATAATGATACCTGCGTTTTTGCTGCATTTTTTAACACCCATTCAAGTCAATGGGTGAAAAAACGCAGCAAACACGCTGAAAGAAGTGACATGCTCCATGTCCAAAAAACGCAGCAAAGCACAAAATACTGATCAAACAAAAAAATCAGTGTGTGCATGAGATTTCTGAAATCACATAGGCTTTGCTGGTATTGTAAAAAGCAGCTGAAAATTAGCATTAAAAAACGCAGCAAAAATGCCCTGTGTGAACTTACCCTTAAGGCACTGGAGGCTGACATCTTGCTTTCACAGCAGCAGCACAAAAGTATCAGTGTCATAATACCCATGGTCATAGGAGATAACAGACTAGCGCTGACCCCATCTCCAGCATTACAGCAGCATTAGCAGTGACCTGGGCACGCCTCTGTGGGCCGCACAATTCACAGCAGTGGGAGTGTTCTGCTGCCATATTCATGGAGCCCTCGGATCTGCTAACAGAAGCATTACTGCTTCAGAACAGATCCTAGACTGACAGGAGTAATATGCAGGAGAAAAGCCTGGGCACTGCAGGCAGAGTATCAGAGACTGCAAAGACATCAAGGAGGAACAGCATTATCATTGGGGAGCTGTCTGTGACTCATCCCTCAGTAAGATAAGAAGGAGCTCCAGGTCTGCAGTGAAGGGCCAGGCATTGTGGAGGGAGGGGAGAGATACATTAGTATGGCTGAGAGAGACTGGTGGGAGAGAGAGAAAGAGACATGTAGTATGATGAGTGAGACACATATGGATGAGTCACAGATAGCTCCCGCTCCGATAATGCTGCTCCATACACACCAGATGTCTTCACTCTTCCTCGGGTCCAAGATGCTGCTGAGTCCATGGTCTTCTGCTCCTCTGTAAACAAGCTGTGCATCCGATGCAGTAACTGCTGGTGATAGCAGATCACAGGGCAGTCACACATAAAATGGCGCTGCCCTGTGCTGCTACTCTTCATTCTGCCCCAGGGATACTAGACCACCCAAAAGGGGAGGGAAATGGTGATGTCAGCAGTTACTGCAACAATTTTCCAGCTAACAGTAAAGCTGGTAAGTCTCACTATAGCTGCATGAGGTCTAAAACGGAAAATGCTCCCCCTAGTGGTAATATATATATATATATATATATATATATTTGTAAGAAAATCTACTATATAATTGTCTAAGGGTCACTTCCGTCTTTCTGTCTGTCTGTCACGAATATTCATTGGTTGCGGCCTCTGTCTGTCCTGGAAATCCAAGTCGCTGATTGGTCGTGGCTGTTTTGCCACGACCAATCAGCGACAGGCACAGTCCGGCAGCAAAATGGCCGCTCCTTCCTCCCCACAGTCAGTGCCCGCTCCATAAACCCCTCCAGTCAGCGCTCACACAGGGTTATTGGCAGCGCTAACGGACCGCATTATGCCGCAGTGTAACGCACTCCGTTAACGCTGCTATTAACCCTGTGTGACCATCTTTTTCACTATTGATGCTGCCTATGCAGCATCAATAGTAAAAAGATCTAATGTTAAAAATTAAAAAATCGTTATTTACTCACCGTCCGTCGGCCCCCGCATCCAAAGCAGGCCTTTCCCGCTCCTCGCGACGCTCCGGTGACCGCTCCATACATTGCGATCTCACGAGATGATGACGTAGCGGTCTCGCGAGACCGATATGTCGTCATCTCGCGAGACCGCAATGCACTCTTGAGACCGTAGCGCGCGACGAGCGTCGGTAACCGCTTCGCCTGGATCCAGGGCCAAAGGAAGGTGAGTATATAACCATTTTTTATTTTAATATTTTTTTTATTTTATTTTTTTTTTTAACAGAGTTAGGATGCCCACTGCGTGGGCTGCGCAGCGTACTGCGTGGGCTGTTCTATACACTACGTGGGCTGTTCTATACACTACGTGGGCTGTTCTATACACTACGTGGGCTGTTCTATACACTACGTGGGCTGTTCTATACACTACGTGGGCTGTTCTATACACTACGTGGGCTGTTCTATACACTACGTGGGCTGTTCTATACACTACGTGGGCTGTTCTATACACTACGTGGGCTGTTCTATACACTACGTGGGCTGTTCTATACACTACGTGGGCTGTGCTATACACTACGTGGGCTGTGCTATACACTACGTGGGCTGTGCTATACACTACGTGGGCTGTGCTATACACTACGTGGGCTGTGCTATACACTACGTGGGCTGTGCTATACACTACGTGGCCGGCCACGAATTGGTGCGGGATTTGAACCACGCTTCGCTAATTGGTTGCGGTTTGCCGAATCCTTTGTATTCAATGTATTATTCTAAAATCTTCATAAATAAAACTACATACATATTCTAGAATACCCGATGCGTTAGAATCGGGCTACCATCTAGTACAGGGGTCAGGAACCTTGGCCCTCCAGCTGTGGGAGAACTACAATTCCCAGCATGCCTCAACTGCTGCAAGTTGCTAGGGCATGCTGGGAGTTGTAGTTTTATAACAGCTGGAGAGCCGAGGTTCCCCACCCCTGATCTAGTATATAATATTTTTCACGTAGAAATGTTTGCAAACAGTGCAAACATTGCATTAATACTTTTTAATTACTATTTTAAGCTTAATTTCACAAAAAAGCAAACTACAAGAAAACTGGTGGCACCTTCCCTTTAACCCCTTCACCCCCGGAGCTTTTTATGTTTTTCGCTCCCCTCCTTCCCAGAGCCATAACTTTTTTATTTTTCCGTCAATATGGCCATGTGAGGGCTTATTTTTTGCGGGATGAGATGTACTTTTGAACGATACCATTGGTTTTACCATGCCGTGTAACAAAAACGGGAAAAAAAATTCCAAGTGCGATGAAATTGCAAAAAAAGTGCAATCTCACTTGTTTTTTGCTTGGCTTTTTTGCTAGGTTCACCAAATGCTAAAACTAACCTGCCGCTATGATTCTCCAGGTCATTACGAGTTCATAGACACCAAACATGTCATGTTCTCTTTTATCCAAGTGGTAAAAAAAAATTCCAAAGTTGGCTAAAAAAAATTGCGCCATTTTCCGATACCCGTAGCGTCTCCAATTCCCATGATCTGGGGTCGGGTGAGGGCTTATTTTTTGCGTGCCGAGCTGACGTTTTTAATGATACCATTATGGTGCAGATACGTTCTTTTGATCGCCCGTAGTTGCATTTTAATGCAATGTTGTAAATTTTGGCGTTTTGATTTTTTTTATCGCTACGCCATTTAGCGATCAGGTTAATCCTTTGTTTTTATTGAAAGATCGGGCGATTCTGAAAGCGGCGATACTAAATATGTGTAGGTTTGAATTTTTTTTATTGTTTTATTTTGATTGGGGCGAAAGGGGGGGGGTGATTTGAACTTTAAAAATATAAAAAAATAAAAAATATATAAAACACTTTTTTTAAATTTTGGCTAGAAGGATGCACTACACGATCGGCTCTGCTACATAGAGGTGAAGCACAGATCACCTCTATGTAGGAGAAATGCAGGGTTGCTTTGAACGCCGACCACAGGGTGGTGCTCAAAGCAATCGGCCATCAACAACCATAGAGGTCTCAAGGAGACCTCTGGTTGTTATGGCAATACACCGATGACCCCCCGATCATGTGACGGGGGTTAGCGGTGCGAGCACTTCCGGCCGCGCTAGTTAAATGCCGCTGTCGTCGTTTCACGGCGGCATTTAACTAGTTAATGGGCGCGGGCGGATCGCGATTCCGCTCACGCTTATTGCGCGCACGTCAGTTGTACAAAACAGCTGACATGTCGCGGCTTTGAGGTGGGCTCACCGCCGAAGCCCACCTCAAAGTAGGGGTTCTGCCAGCTGACGTACTATTCCGTCAGCTGGCAGAAAGGGGTTAAGAAGAAATCTGGCCTTCTGGTTTCTCACTGAAACACAGTTTTATCACAAACTATTTGGATTAACCAATTGGGCCTCGTGGCTGCACCCCAATATTAGGACCAATGAGTTTTAAAATGGCAATATGGCCTTCTAATTTGCCACTAACACAGTTTTAGCACAAAATCTGGTTAGATGCTGGAAGATCGATTTCACACACAACAGCATCCTATCTAACTAACTGACAAGTTCACTTGCAGCATTATCAGGAGTTGCTTCTCTGTACTGTGAAAATGAGAAAATGGTACCCGCAAAACAAGATGTCCACTTTTTATATGGCCGGGGACATGCGACTTCGGCAGCCAATCACAGTAGACCTTGTGTCGTGATGTTGTGGATGGTATCTGTGCCCTGATTAGCTGCCGGAATTACACAAAGTTAAGGGGGAAGAAAAAAAAAAGGCGTGCGGCTCCACTAACTTTGCCACATCTCTCAAACGCATCACCCCTGCTCATCATACAGCACCACTATCCTAGCCAAAGTAATAAAAAATTTTGTAGAAATGTGATGACTTACCGAACTGTGACCGAATTGTGCCGACTGAGTAAAAATGTTCGTGAAAGTGAACACGAATCCGAATGTGCTACGTGCGTGCCGAATTTGAGATTGGCTAATGTTTTCTGAACAAATTCGCTCATCTCTACTTATAGGGCCTTCATCCAGGGTGCCAGCTTCTTCGGCATAGGCAGGGATATTATTTAGGGAGAGATTTGGTTATTGGTTAAGATTTAACAGATTCCGCCTATTCTTCTAGATTGGTGTATATCTTTCATTGAGTGGACTATTGATCAGTGACATCCCTAACCAATACGTGGGGATGAGGACTAGGGTGACCATTTTGAATCTTTATTGAATTTTAACACTAATTTGTGTTTGCTAGTGTGGATATTTTAATATATTTAATAGTATTTTTTAAGGAAACTTATGTTCGCTTATACCTGACCATTATATGACTTGTATCCGGCATTTTCACCGGTTTTCTCCTCTGCATGTTCTCGCTCTAATTTGCAATCCACTCTGAGCTAGTGGGAGGAATCTAGCTGCAACACTCTCTCCCAAACAGAGCACACAGAGGAATTCCTGCTTTTCATTCATTTTTAGCACATCTCTTCAACAGCATGAAGGAAACTATTATAGAGGTACTGAGATAACAGGATGTAAATTAGCTCTAGGATACGATAAAAAAAAACAAAAAAAAAAACAGTCATTGTGGCTGCCGCTGCCTGCTTTTTCACCTTGCTCCACTCTCTGTTTTGAGTAGACAGTATAATAGGCCTTGTTAAGTGACAACTCAACTGGCTTGCAGTGTACCGTATTTTGCAGACTGAGACGTGCTCAAAATTTTGGGGTGGAAAATAGGAAAAAAAAATTCTAATAAAATGGTGGTGTGTCTTATAATACGTTTTAACAATAGCTTACCGCCGCTGTCCTCATGAAGCAGCGACCCTGCCACTTGAGATCCCTCCAGTAAGCCCACTTCGGATTATAAAAGCACCCCCATTTTCCTGCCATATGTGGAGGTAAAGTGTGTGTCTTATAATCTTAAAAATACTGATATCTCTCTCTCTCTCTATACACATACATACACACACACACACACACACACACGTTTAAGGGTCACTTACGTCTGTCTGTCTGTCACGGATATCCCGCGTCGCAGATTGGTCACGACCAATCAGCGACGGGCACAGTCCGGCCGCGAATTCGCCCCTTCCTACTCTGTCAGTGCCCCCTCCAGTCCGCGCTCACACAGGGTTAATGGCTGCGTTACACCGCGGTGTAACGCAGTCCATTTTATCACTGCTATTAACCCTGTGTGACAAACTTTTTACTATTGATGCTGCCTATGCAGCATCAATAGTAAAAAGATCTAATGATAAAAATAAAAAAAAAATTAAAAAAAAATCAATATATACTCACCTTCCGGCACTTTTCCCGCTCCTCGCGACACTCCGGGCCATGCATTGCGGTCTCGCGAGATGAGGACGTAGCGGTCAGGAATATGGTGCCCACATTGCTATATACTACGTAGCTGTGCTATATGCTACGTGGGCTGTGCTATATTTCTCTGCTGTATCTATGCATCATGAATCATGGTATATGTTAAAGAGGGGGGCCCACTGGGACTTTTGCCCGGGGCCCTCAAAAACCTGGAGCCGGCCCTGGCTTGACTGACTGATTGTTCGCGGCCGGCCGGGCGTGACCAGCGACAGGCGTAGTCTGGCCGCGAATTGGCGTGGAATTTGAACCATACTTTGCTAATTGGTCGCGCCCGGCCAGCCGAATCCTGTGTATAAATTGCATTATTCTGAAAACTTCATAAATAAACTACATACATATTCTAGAATACCCGATGCGTTAGAATCTGGTCACCATCTAGTGTGTGGTTATATGTATGTGTGCATGTGTGCGCGCGTGCGTGCGTGCGTGCGTGCGTGTGTGTGTTTTAAGACATACAACATAGATTTCACAAGTGAGGAGGACACTGTGGACAATAGTTTACAATCTGACTCAAAGAGTGGTTACCTACTGGGCATTCGCAAAAAAGGATTTAAAAAAAAATAAAATAAAAATAAATAATCAAATAAAGAAAAAAGGGCAGCCTCACTTACCAACACCAGGTCACAATAAAGCACTAGAGGAATCAGCAGACTCCCCCATTCACAGAGACGGAGGTTGCCTAGTATTATATATGAACACGTAAGGCACCTTTCACACAGGTGTGTGATGCAGTGTCTGGCCATTAGTTATGCCCATACTAATATCAGGAGGGCTTCCCAGCACTATACAAGTGCACCCCACAATGAGATACAAATACTGGACAATGCATGAAGAAAGAAAAAGAGCTATTGTATATGGACAGCTCAAATAAAGCTGATTTTTTACTTTTAATATGAATAACTGTCTAAAAGTGTAAACTATTTCTTTGTTCACCATATGACCCTACAATTCAAGGGTTTATCCAGGACTTCGTTTTAGATTTTTTTTTTTTTTTTTTTACTATGGGCCCAAAAACTATTCTATCCGGCCGCATGAGAAAGCAATCAATGACCGCTCCTGCCAGCACTACAGCTACTGCACGTCAGTAGATCAGCTCTTCCTCTTACAGGTTGCTCTGTTGACAGGAATGACTGCTGAAATCATGCCCAGTCAGAGCAAATCAGATGCCGATGTCGATGTATGTCAGCGGGAGCCACTGAATTGCTAAAAGGAGATAAGTTGTGTGCCGGTGGAGATCAGCACTGGACACAACAGGCAGGTAGGTAGCATCTGGGTGTGCCTGTACCCATAGTAAAAAAAAAGTCTCGGTTAACCCCTTTAACCTTAGCCCCATTTAGAGTTCCAATAAATACCACACTGTACCTGAGTAATAGCTTCCACAACTGATTCAGGCAAAGGTCCGCTGTTTCCAATACAAGTCATGCAGCCATAGCCTACAACATCGAAGCTGAGAAAAGTAATTTATGAAATTAACACACGACTCCAACGTCCAACACAGCACTGATAACAATGGACAAATCAAAGGACTTTTCAAGGCATCTAGTATTGATGACGTACCCACAGAAAAGAACATTAGAAGGGTGTGAGTCTTGATTCCCGGCACTCCACTGATGAGCTGCTTTTAGCTAAGGTGGTGGCTGGATGCAAATATTGAACAAAGCTCTGCTGTAGAACGCCGTTCAATTACTCGGATTATCTTGAAAAGCTGAATTTTACAACAACTCATCGGTATTTAAAGGTTATGAAAAATAGGGATTTTTGTGTACTCACCATAAAATCCTTTTCTCTGAGCCATTCATTGGGGGGACACAGCTCCCACCCTATTATTAGCTTGTCCTTGTTCTATAATTTGACATGAATATATATATATATATATATAATTTATTGTGATATGCTATACGCTCATATATTGTTATTGATCGCCTGCTTTTGCACAGAACTGGTTAGCTGAGAGCCAACAGGAGGGTGTATACTGCAAGGGAGGAACTAACTTTCTTTGTATCACTTAGTGTCAGCCTCCTAGTGACAGCAGCATACACCCACGGTCTGTGTCCCCCAATGAATGGCTCAGAGAAAAGGATTATACTGGGAGTATACAAAAATCCCTATTTTCTCCTTCGCCTCATTGGGGGACACAGACCGTGGGACGTCCCAAAGCAGTCCCTGAATGGGAACACCATCAGATCAGGCCTTGTGAAACTGCTACTTACAAGTCCACCACCGCGGCCTGCAGAGTCCGCCTGCCCACACTCACATCTGTGAAAGTCTGGGAATTATAGTGCTTCAAGAATGCATGCGGACTGGACGAAACCGCAAGCTTGCAGGCGTGCTTTGCCTACGCCTGGTGCCTCGAACACAAGAAACCTCGATAGACAGGGAGATATGCTGACATCTAACACAGGACTCCTGGATGGTGCACTGAATCCACCAGGCTAACATGGCCGATGAAATGGCTAAACCCTTCCAGTAACCGTCAGGAAGCCGTGAAGTAGTCCAAATAAAGTGTCCAACCATTGGAAGGACGCCGTCCTCGAGACGTACCTACTCAGAGCACTCACCTCGTCCAGAATACGGGGAACCCATTCCGTTTTGTGGACTGGTGCCGAAAGAGATGAGGGAAGAACGATGCCCTTATAACTCTGGGAATACAATACCACCTTGGTAACAAAGGGACGGGGATGGCCTGAGGGCAACTTTACCTTGATGGTAAGGGAAAAAAGTCTGAAAGAACGGAGCGGCTAGCTCCGAAAATTCATCAGGGTGAGGAGATCGCAGAGAAAAAAAGGGCGACCTTCCCTGATAGTAAAGTCTGTCCGGATCAAAAGGAGTCTACTGTACGACTCCCAGGACCATTAAGGTCCCAAATACCTAACGGTATGCGATAGGGAAGAACCACATGTGAAGACTCCCTGCAAGGAGTCCATATTTGCAGTTTTGTTGCAATAAGATGGAAAAATACTAGTTCTGCAAACGAGAAAACCTGACATGGTCAGTGCGGATCTCCCAGGATCACTGGGGAGCTTCCTGCTTCCGTAAAGATCTTGGAAGTATTGGAAGAAGGGTTATGGAAACTGGTGCCACGGAAGAACCAGAGCAAGCACTGCGATGGCTTTTGGATCTGGAGGCCGAACCATGAACTAGAGTACATTGGCATTCAGTCTGGACGACATCGACCTACATCTGGAGTGCTTCAGAGAAGACAGATCTGATTGAAGACTTCCGGGTGAAGTTCCCACTCACATGAAGCAGGACCCCGACGGCATCTGACGCCCAGAGTTCTACTCCTGAGATGTGTAGTGCAGAGATCACAGAATGATAAATCGTGGCCCAACAGAGAATGTGAGGTACCTCGGCCATGACGCCTGACCGTGGGTACCTGCTAGATGATTTGACGTATGGCACAGATTGTCTGATTGAATCGGATTGGGTGACCCACCAGAAGGCAGTGGACCTGCTGTAGAACTAGATCCCCAGAACAATGAACAGGAGAAGAGGACTGGCATCGGTAGTCACTAATAACCATAGAACCGGGAGAAAGGATCTCTCCTGGATGAGGAAGGAGCTCAGACTACCCTCTGAAAGCCTGCTTGACCTGCAGAAAATGAGAGGAGCGAAGGAAACTGCTTCCATTGTCGTCACCAATTTTCCTCAGAACCCTCCTACCAAATCGAATGGAATGAGGGGATGAGTGAAAAAGTGTGCGAGCTCCCTGTTGAAGGGCCATGGCCTTGTCTCAAGGGAGAATCACCAACCTTCTGGAAGATTCCAGGATCATCCTCAAAAAGGATATCTGCTGGGCTGAAAATGAGGAAAAACTTGTCTAAGTTTAGCTGCCAGCCCAGGAGAGAAAGGGTATCGCAAGAGATATAGACGACTCAGCGCAGGGCTGGAAGAGCGGCTAGAAAGTCGAGCAGATTGGGCAGGACGATCATGCCTCTAGGGTGCAAGAGGAACATGACAGCCGCCATAACCCTTGCGAACACTCTGGGTGCGGTAGCAAGGCCGAAGGACAAGGTCGCGATTTGAAAATGCTGTTCATGAAAGGGAAAGCAAAGGAATTTTTGAAGAGGGGAAAACTTAGGAATGTGAAGGTAAGCATCCCGAATGTCGATGGATGCCAGAAACTCCACCTTTTTCCGTTGAAGTAATGGCTGAGTGGAGGAACTCCATCCGAAGAAGGGGGACCTTGTCAAGCTTGGTAGAAGTTTGAAGTTCAGGGTCAGTCTTACTTTTCAGTCCCCTTTTTAGAACCAAGATCCCTCAGATCTAGACCGTCCCGGACCACTGATCCACTGCTGGTTGGGTCTATAGGAAACATGCGATCCTTTGTTCCTGCGTGGGAAACACTCCCAACTTCTCACCGAATAACCGATTACTCTAGTAAGGGAGTGATGTCAGAGGCCTTTTGAAAGCAGAGTACGCTTCCATTCTCTGAGCTATAGTGTCCTTCTGAGTGTGATGGCATTTGCTGCTGACAGCGTCGTGCTAGTAGATGCATCCGAGAGGCGTGAAGCAGCTAGTCTCCTCGCTCAATAAATTTGATTGACCAGCTGTACCTTCTTCAGAAGAAGGTTACTGTTGGAAATCAATGTAGTTAAGGTCTCTGACCAGGAGACCGTTGCTGTAGCAACACATGCGGCGGCTAAGGAAGGGTAGAGCGCTGAACCGGAGATCGCAAGACGGAACTAACCAGATTTGCCATCTGACAGTCGGTTGTATTTTTAATTGATGACCCATCGGGCAGGGATACTGGTAGGTATACCACAGGAGATTCTACCCGGTTAATATGCCAAGTGGCAGAATGCGCGGCTGCATGCAGAAGGTCAGGAAAAGCCAGCTCTTGCCATCGCCGCTCTCTTTTGATGGTGCGGAGTTAAAATGATGAACCCTCAATCCACCATTCTCTCAACAGGGAAGTGGAGAGGTATCATCCGCCTTCTTGCATCATCTGCTAAATAGTGGAGATGCAGAGGGGGATGTTTGGATGCCAAAAAGGGAGCCTCTGTACATTCACAGAGTTTAGGTCCCCGGGTGGACAGGGCTGGTTGTCCGGCGTTGGCCTGGCTGCAGAAGAGGATATATGGAGGCGACACGCCCACGTGCTCGTCTATTGATGATGTGGGGAGATCGGTGTCCTTTAAAAGAATCAGACCAGGCATGGCATCTCACGTCTTAGGTGAGTATATGTGGAGGGGACACTCCACGTGTTTGCATATTGGCTGAAAAAAGGATACTGCCCTTGCAGAGGTTTCTGTCCAGTGGATTGCTTATCCGGACGCTCCCTGTCCGAGTGAATGGCAAATGCTCTGCTGGGAGTTTAGTCTCCTTATGAGGGACACTGCGTGATCTAGAGTAGAAATGAAGTCCTCATCAATCTAAAGAGATTGGTTGATGATATCAATAGGCGAATCTATCCTTTTCTTAAGTTCTGGAGTCCAGAACCAAGGCAATATCGGATCCATATTCACAGACTTGTTCTCAGCAAATCATTGGTGAGGGATCAGGAAATGAAACTTCCGTTTTCTAGGCACGTGTACGTTTCTAGACGCCTGTACGTTTCTAGAAAACTTGCGGCTCCTGCTAGCTGACGGCTCGTATGAAGGAAAGGGACCATCTATATTGGTCCTGTGAGCACTCCGAGCCACAGAAGGCTCACGAAGCCCACTCAGGGAACTAGGTACTCTGGGATAAGCTGGGATCGGCGGTGGAGGGCTCCTGAGCTCATTTAGAGTGACCGGCTTTGGACTGGTCATGAGCCTTTAAGACCAGGGGATACTGGTTCTGTGCATTTAAGACTAGGTAATACTGGTTATGTGCCCTTAAGACCAGGGAATACGGGTTATGTGCCTTTAAGACTAGGGAATACTGGCTGGTCGTGTACCTTAAAGACCAGACAGGAGATAATAGACATGTGTCTTTAAGAACAGGGGGAAGATGCAGGGGAAGAGAGCAGTACTTCCTTACCCGGTTGCAGAGTCGTTGTGCCCCTTTAATGCAAAACCATAGCCCCTGTGTGTGTTGGCAGGGTGAACCAAGATGGCCACCGGAAGTTGCAGAGGTGGTAAAGTCTCGCAGAGAGTGAGAGGCGCCAATTTGGGGGTGGAGCCACAGACGTGATGTGGGCGGAGCCTAGTGACTTCCATGAATAGGCCCAAGCCGGGGCCTAAATTTCTGCAGCCAGCGTGAGCAATACCAGGGGTAGAATAGAGTGGGCGTTGCCGAGATAAGTGATCGCTCCTGTGCCAGGGAAGAAGCGCCATAAAAGGTGGGCGGAGCCGCCTTAGCGCGCCATAGTGGGTTTCAGCGCCGAGGAAAGCGCACACACTCTACTGTTCTGCCGCAGGTCAGGTATTGCAGCGTGGACGGTGCAGGGATAGAGGGATAAACCTCAATCCACCATACCTTTGTTAGGGAGGTGGAGAGGAACCGTCTGCCTCTTTATGCCATCCGTTTTAACAGTAGTGGGACAGTGGGGGCTGCTCGGACGCCGAAGAGAGGGGCCTCTGTACATCCACGGAGTTCAGTCCCTGGGTGGACAGGGCCAGTTGTCCGGCATTAGACCTGGCTGCAGAAGAGGATACGGAGAAGCGACACTCCATGTGCTCGTCCGTTTAGGGTGCGGGGAGATCGGTGCCCTTGAAGGAACCCGTCGCCCCTAAGAATCAGCTCAGGCGTGGCACATTGCTGGAGAGGATATGGAGAGGCGACACTCTCCGTGCTCACCTGTTGATGGTTCGGGGAGATCGGAGCCTTGAAAGAATCCGTCGCCCCTTCGATGTAGAAAGTAAAATCAAAAATGTAAAAGGTAAAAATAAAATAATAAAGTTTTGGGTCTGAATAGCAGACCCATTCGTGTGCCTCCTACGGACACTAAGCAAGAACTGGTTAGCTGAGAGCTAGCAGGAGGGTGTATACTGCAGAGGAGGAGCTTACTTTCTTTGTATCACTTAGTGTCAGCCTCCTAGTGGCAGCAGCATACACCCACGGTCTGTGTCCCCCAATGAGGCGAAGGAGAAAAAGTCAATATTGAATTTGAATTATTAAACCACTTCTGCCCCAAGATCTAAGCTGCAGGGCAGGGTGATGCTAAATCAATATGGGGATTACCTTAGAGATAAGGTACACTTTTAGATATTGAAATCTGCATGAGTGACTGACAACAAGGATTGCATGCAAGTGTAACATCCCCGCAGTCCCACCAGACCCCCTTGTTGATATAGATCACTTGAAAATGTTATAGGGTTCTCCATGTGATTGAATACGCAGATAAGTGGGGTTTCAAGTTTGAGGAACCACGAGTGACCATGAATGAAGGGGCTGTGGCCCATTTAGCATTCTCTAGAATGTGCTCACACTTTAAACCAATAAAGAACCGGCTCAATCAAGATAATGGAGTTGCACAGTGAGTGCCAAGATGCAAAGTATAATTATTAATTTTCCTTATACCTAGTATTGTAGTAATCATTCCTTTTTAGGTTAACATACCCAAGCTTAGAAAGGTAAGGCATGACGCCACTGTCTCGAAGATAGTAAGTCACTACCCCACTGCCAGGAGACAGACTTGTCTTGATGTAAGGCTTCACAGTTAGTCCAGCTTCAACTGCATTTTTGGCCAATAATCCTAATAAAAATAAATCATAAAAATCAGAGATTGTGTAATTCCCATCCACAACTATAAAGAAGAATTTCCGCAATACCAAGCACCCCAATCTAAAATGTGGTCAACTGTTTTTTCCCCCCTTAAACAAATGATCCATGCTGATAACACCTAACTGGTCCCAATAAAAGGAAAAAAAAAACAAAAACCCACAAATGAAAATGCTAAAATAAGCGGTGCTCACCTGCGCCCAGCATGACAGAAGGGTTACTAGTGTTGGTACAGCTGGTAATAGCAGCTATGACCACACAGCCATGGGTCAGCTCATAATCTGCATCATTATAGGCAAATTTCATGCAGTCGTTATGGTGTCCTTGAGGGATATGGAAGCCTTTGAACCCTTGCTGTTAAAAAAATAAATAAATAAAAAAAATAAAAAGAGCCCTTTTAACTTACTTTGGTTAGCATTTTATGGGGCATTTAATCTGTGGAACCCACTTCACTTTCCAGATCCAAAGCCCCGGGCTTCAATTTAATGGCAATATGTCCTGTGCCAATTGTGTCATGTGTTACCAGACCCCTTGGGCAGCTACAAATCACAAAATCTACATCCTAACCGGCTGATCATGGAGACCCCTTTATGGATTTTGTAATATTATATCATACAAAGTTACCATCTGTATCGGACAGAAATTTAGAATGACATCTGATTTTTCCAATAGTGTACCATAGGCTTTTGGCCTGTCACATCAAGCAACGACAGCATTGAAGACGCAAAAAGAACAGAAAATCTGCTGTCTGAATGGTAAAGAAGTGGCGCTTCTTACCTTGGCTCCTAGGCAACTCTCAAAGTCCGTTTTCATGTCAGACACGGCCACTTTATCCTGAGGTCTTTTGGGTCCACTACAACAGGGCACCACCGTGCTCAGATCCAGCTCTACCACCTGTGGAGTGAATATATGCCCAGTGACCTACCATACGCTGCGGACAATAAGACATCCATTCTAGGTGTGTTATACACGAAGCCTGAATATACCATATGTAACAAGTCCTTGGGTGATCCGTTTCATTATTACCTGGGTGAAGTCCGGGTCCTGGTCTGTATTACTGAAGTCCCTAAATAGACCAACAGCCTCTAAATACATTTGGATGTATTTCACTTTGTCTTCTTCACGACCTGGGACACAAAGTATGAATGTTTTATTCGATGACTTGACAGGCACTTAGACATGGGCTACTAAGGACCAACAAGGTTTATCATTGCGTTCTCCAGCCACTCCACTCTTTGGGATGATTATTTTCAGAGACAATGAGGACTAGGCTTTAGCTTTAAGAAATGAGGAACTGCGGGAGATAGTGTGCTTTAACCACTAGGAATGTCAAGAAGGACTTTTCTTACTAAGGAAGTTGCAGGCTTGTCTTGACTGTGGAATGAAAGAGAAAGGTTACACTGCTCGAAGAATCATTAAGGTGGGGAACGGAGGAGGGGTGACCATGTGGTTATTATTTTTTTACATTTCTGGAGCAGTTGGTGTCTGGTGTTACAATTGAAAGCGTTGGCTCCTAAACCTCGGTAAGATTTGCTCTGCTATGCCTGAAACCATTACTAGGTTTGCCTTTCCCTTTTACATTTAAGGCTTGTTATTCACTTCTATTAAGATTCTTATATTTAATCCCCAACTAATAAACTGCATAAAAAAAACAAACCCTTCTCCGCTTAAAAAGACCAGGACGAATGCCGTTTCTGCATATCACAGCATACCAGACATTCCAAGTAGGGAAAACTAGCGAAAGTGTGATTAGAAGAATGTAAATGATGTTAAAAATGTAATTTGTAGGCTTAATACATGCCCAGCTTTTTCACACAGTAGAAATCAAGGGTGGCATTCATTAGACTATGGCACGTTGCCAGAAGACAGGATTGAAAACTACATGGCTTCTCTGTTCCTAAACTACACAAGTACTACACTATATACACATGTATAATAAAGGGTTGCCCTTACCTGTTTGCTGTAAATACTGAACGCTGACCAAATCGACAGGGAAAAACGCTGCAGTGGCACCATACTCTGGACACATGTTGGCAATAGTGGCACGGTCAGCAATAGAAAGTTGTGCCACACCAGGGCCAAAAAACTCAACAAATTTACCCACTACTCCAACCTGACGGAGGTGCTGCAATAAAGACACACAATGTTATAGGCTGGTCTTTAATATTGGTAATGGAAGAGTCACAAGTACTTTTTTTTAAATAAAAATACAAAAGAGATACCTTAGTCACTGTCAGCACAATATCTGTAGAAGTCACTAAATGGTTAGGGTTCCCAATCAATTTATATCCAATTACTTCCGGTAGCACCATACTGATTGGTTGGCCAAGCATGACAGCCTCAGCTTCAATTCCTCCAACACCTGATCAAGCAAACGTAACAGGGGTTAACAGACGGCAACCAGAAATGGCCATCTCACATGCACAAATAAAGAAAACAAAACTGAGTAAAAGAGGGTAAAAGTGTGTTTCTAAGAGGCCACCATTGTCATTGTCAAATATCAATAGGATACCAGTAGTTAGTTAATTGATTGTATTAGCTGCTGCAGCTCTGCTAGTCTTCTCAATGATGAGCTGTGTATAACCCAATCTGTGGCAAATGTTTGACAGCTCAGATTTCTCCCTGGTGCACAAGTAGCACACATCAATGGTGGGGCAAGAATAATCAGAGATCATGAATATCAAAGACCACATAGCAGGGGTTTATCATTAGGAGGACTACCAGAGCTGCAGCAAATAAAATAGTACTGCAAGAAGCCCAGTAAGTGAACCAGAATAAGAATCAGAGTCTTAAGCTGCTGTCAGTGGAGGCAGCCTAAACATTGTGACATATGCTGTCTAAATAACTGGTCTTATATTTATGGTACATCCTAGCGCATAGTAGGAGACCCTCTTTAGAAGATGCCTTCAGTTCATACTGCATCTTACACATGAGTCCCGTAGCAAGGAAGTCAAGTCTATGAACCCTCTTACAGTTAACAAAGCAACACTTCTGTAATCAAGGGGTTAAACTTACCCCAACCTAGAACACCAAGACCATCAATCATTGTGGTGTGCGAGTCTGTCCCAACAAGACTATCAGGATAGTAGAAGCCATCTTGATCAAAGACTACTCTTGCCAGGTATTCCAGGTTGACCTGGTGAATGATGCCAGAGCCTGGTGGAATGATTCTCATGTTCTGAAAGGCCTGAGAGCCCCACTGGAAGTAGAATTGACCGAACCACGTCAATAACAGTGATATGGCATATCCCATCTTATGACACAGAAATCCTTGCATACTCACTTTCAGAAACTCAAAACGTTCGCTGTTCCTTTCAAACTCCAATTCCTGATTCTTTTGTAAGCTATCTTCCCTAAAACACACGACATAAGAAGGAGGAGATGCGCAGATAAAGGCCACATTTATTCTTCTGAAAATCAACCATTTTGGATAGGTGTGCAGAAAGTGATGTTTGAAGCTGTGCAGACCACCATGCACAATTTAAGGGACTCTGATTTATTTATTTTTTCAAAAAAAGAAGTCCAAAATGGACTATTTTACCAAAAACGGCATTACTGTTGTCCTTGGGCCATCTTGTATTGCATTCACGTCAATGAGGATGAGCTGCAATGCCAGACCCAAGGTTGCAGTTTCTGGGAAAATAAGAGCAGATCCTTTTTAAAGTTCTAGACAACCCCTTTAACCAGTCTCCGATATTGGTGCATTTACTTTCATGCAAGTTGTGTGCGTGATGCAGTGGAATTGCCAAAGCGATAAATAAAAAGATTTCTCTGCATATGTCCAGCAAATGTGAGGTTGGAAACAAATCAGATGTAGAATGCGCCGTGCATTTGGGCCATGCAGAAGAATGCAGAAAGGCTGTATAAGATGCACTGCCCAGGAACCGTCTCACCTTCTGTTGAAATCAACTTGTATGGAATGGTCAATCACCAAGTCTGCCGGGCACACAGGGTTGATTTTTTCTGGATTTCCTCCCAATCGCTTTACTGCATCTCGCATTGCTGCAAAATCCACCACTGCAGGGACACCTCTGAAAACAAAACGGACACATAAGACACCGAGGATGAATCATTAGGTCTCCAGTGGTGAAGGTCATTCATAGGGAGTGCAGTTTTTGGGGACAGCAAAATTCTTACGTTAACCAAATAGCTGCCCTTCCTTGTGACCACATGCTCCAATGCCTCCAACACTGTACAAGAACATGCCAGGACCATTGGGCACTACCTTCACATTACATATCATCCACATTAGGGTCTAGTGCAAGACAGACACAAAGAAGTCAATACCTAGCACTTCCGACTGCCCATGTTTGTACAGTGTAGCATTTTGATAGGTGGTGGTACGAGGGCAGAGACCCCCAATTCATTGCATTATGAACCTCAAAACACAGTAAAAATAAAAATCAGACAGATCAGCAGTAGTAGAAAAACAGGGCAATTACGTGAAATCCTGCAGAATAACTCTTGCTGGACGGAACGGGACTTCCACATTCTCATTCTGAGTGACTTTCCAGTTGAGGATAGCATCAACATCTGTTCTTTTTACCAGAAATCCATCACAGTTCCTGATGGCCGACTCCAGGAGGACTCGTATGGAAAAGGGCAAGCGGGCTGGAAAGAAATGGGGAGCGAGCATCACAGCTTCATACAATGCAAACAGGAATCAGATGCTTGTAGCAGAGCGAGAGAATTCAGTCACATTTACTGCATTTAAAGAGAACCGGTCAGCAGGATTGTGCACAGTAAGCTACAGACAGGGTCAGGTCAGCGCTGTTATACTGATTACAATGATATTTGGTGATGAAATCCGTCTTGTGGTTGTTTAATCTTTATTTTCACTTTTCAGGTAATGATCTGCTCGTGCTCTGGGGTGGGGTTGGGGTGCTCTGCATAGGTATGGTATGCCCAGCTGTATGGCTTCTGATAGGTCACAGATCCCTCACTGACCTGCCCCCTGTTATATATACAATATTCAGTATGCTTTAATATATATATATATATATCAGCGACGGCCATAGGCTGGCAGCGAAATGGCCGCTGCTTTACTGCCCTGCAGTCAGCGCTCACACAGGGTTAATGCCAGCGTTAACGGACCGCGGTGTAATGCACTCTGTTAACGCAGCTATTAACCCTGTGTGACCAACATTTTACTATTGATGCTGCGTATGCAGCATCAATAGTAAAAAGATCTAATGTTACAAATAATAATAATAATAATAAAAAAAAAAAGTTATTCTCACCTTCCGACATCGCGCGCTGTCCTCGGCAGTACAAGCGGCAAGTTCCGGTGCCAAGGATGCAATGAGAGAAGGACCTGCCATGACGTCACAGTCATGTGACCGCGACATCATCACAGGTCCTGCGCTCATACCAACCCTGGGACAGGAAGCTGCCGCGTGCACCATACACAGGCGCCAGGACTTCAAGGGGCCTTCGGAAGGTGAGTATATGTTAATTTAAGTCTTTTTTAACCACGCATATAGTGGCCATATTGCTATATACTACGTGGGCTGTGTTACATACTGCTTGGACTCTGTTATATACTACATCTCTGTGCTATATACTATGTAGCTGGGCAATATACAACGTGACTGTGCAATATACAACGTGACTGTCCAATATAATACGTGGCTGTGCAATATACTACGTGCTCTGTGTTATATACTACGTAGCTGTGTCGGTTCTGTTATATACTACATCGACTGTGCAATATACTACGTGGCTGTTACTATGCAATACACTACGTAGCTGTGCAATACACTACGTGGCTATGTTATATACTATGTGGCTGTGTTACATACTACGTAGCTCTGTTATATACTACGTCGGTTGTGTTATATACTACGTCACTGTGCAATATAGTACGTAGCCTGTGCTATATACTACCTACATATTCTAGAATACCCGATACGTTAGAATTGGGCCAACATCTAGTATTCATATAATTATTTTATTTGTTTTTTTAGCATAAATTTATATCACCAAATAAACTAATTGCATGGACATTATAGATGTGATTTTTTTTCTGAAAACATACATTATATTCATTATGTAAACTAGGGAGCAAAGGTCAGTGAGGGATCAGTGACCTGTCATGAGCCTTCATTATGAATACCTAAGCAGAGCACCACATGAAGCCCCCCACATGCCGGCCCGGGGGACGAGTATATTCACTCAAAACTGAAAATAAAGATTGAACAACAACCACAAGACTGATTTCACCAACCAAGGCATCATTTTAATCAGTATAACGGTGCCGAACTGACAGTGTGTAGGTTACTGTGCACAATCCTGCTGACACGATCCCTTTAAGATTATAAGACGCATTCTTGACTGGTCAATCGAAAAAAAAAATTTGTCACTAACAAAAACCTTTCCAGTATTGTAAGGAAGTCAATTTTCCTGGTTAAGTCCAATAAAATAAGATTAAAGAAGATATTGGGGACTTTAAAAAAAACAACAATGTGTCTAAGCACCCACATGCATGTAGATCCTAACAGAGGCAACTACCTGCCTGGTGTACCCGGTGTCGGTAATTGACCGCTCATGCTGGAGATTAAGTTGCTAACTGTCAACAGAGCAGCAGTTTCTCTTTTTGTTGACAGGGCGGGAGGACTGGCATCATGCGGATTGATAGCCAGCTTCCCCAAATTAGTCAGCGGAGAGCCGGCTCACAATCAGCATGACACCAGTAGTCCCATCCTGTCAGCAGGAAAAGAAACCGCTGCTCTGTTGGCCTGACAGCAGCATAAGTCTGTGACCACCCAGTGCCAGAAGAGAATAGCGCCGGGCACAATAGGCAGGTAGCTACCCGCCTGTTAGTGCCTAGGTACTTTATTTTATGTCAAGGATATAATATTTAAATTCAAAACACCTAATAAGCTTTGTACAATCATAAGTGCTGGGATGTGGGTTCCCCTAATCATATGTATTTTATTAAGTAGATGGGTGCTAGAGCAGTTAAACGAAATCTGTCAGGTAATTTTTGCATACGCTACTAATAGTATCCTCAGATAGGGCTTGGGCAGCCCTTTCAGGATATGTAACCCTTATTGATATACGTTACCACATTGTGTTGCTGTAAGCTATGGCTATTCAAACACTTGTTAATGCCAAATGAATACAAATATCAGGAGACTAACGTCACGCCAACAGCAATCAGGTGTTTACATGTGCTTACTAACAGTAGCCATTTCCACATATAACAAAGTACTACTCTGTAGTGCTACAGCATGCAAACATAAAATACTCTATATACTCGTGTATAAGCAGAGTTTTTCAGCACTTTTCTTTGTGCTGAAAATGCACCCCTCAGCTTATACACGAGTCATTGTCCCAGTTCATGGCGGGGAGGGGGAGCAGAGGGTCACAGGAGGCAGGTGGCTAAAGCCTGTGCCCGCTGCTAAAGAGAAATGAATATTCACTGCGCTGGCAATGAATATTCAATTCTCTTATAGCACCCACAGTTACAGCTGCTAGCTTCCAGCAGCTGCCAGGCTCTCATGGGTGCCCGCTCATTAAGGTAATGAATATTCACCTCTCTCCACTCCCATAGGCTGGAGAGTCCCTTAATGAGCAGGAACACGTGATCGCCCAGCCGCAGGAGCTGCTGGGAGCCAAAACAAGACGCTGCGAGGGCGTGCAGGGAAGGAAAGTAGGATATTTTTTTCTCACGTGGGCCACACAGACAAGGATGGGGATGAGGAACCACGCAGACAGGGATGGGAATAAGGAGCCACGCAGACAAGGATGGGAATAAGGAGCCACGCAGACAAGGATGGGAATAAGGAGCCACGCAGACAAGGATGGGAATAAGGAGCCACGCAGACAAGGATGGGAATAAAGAGCCACGCAGACAAGGATGGGAATAAGGAGCCACGCAGACAAGGATGGGAATAAGGAGCCACGCAGACAAGGATGGGAATAAGGAGCCACGCAGACAAGGATGGGAATAAGGAGCCATGCAGACAAGGATGGGAATAAGGAGCCATGCAGACAAGGATGGGAATAAGGAGCCATGCAGACAAGGATGGGAATAAGGAGCCATGCAGACAAGGATGGGAATAAGGAGCCATGCAGACAAGGATGGGAATAAGGAGCCATGCAGACAAAGATGGGGATGAAGAACCATGCATACCAGAATAGTGACAAGAGGACAATGCATTCCCAGCTTATACTCGAGTCAATACGTTTTCCCAGTTTTTCGAGGCAAAATTATGCGTATCGACTTATACTCGGGTCGACTTATACACTAGTATATACGGTATATGAAATTTGAATTGCATTACTGCTCTAGTGAGTAGGAAAAATTGAGAATGCTTCACGAATAAACTGGCCAATTCATGTGTACCCAGCAGCCACGATAAGGCGATTGCTGTAGCTGGGAACCTATCTAATGAGAATCTGCTCATTGGCCTAAATTTATATGGAAAAGTAGGATTCTGATGCAATTAAAATCCCCATAGGCTGACGGCTGGAGTGCTCAGTCATAGAGCCCAGCCTATTAACCCCCAGCTGTCTGCTTTGCCTTTGCTGATTAAAAATGGGGGATACCCACCCCCCAAAAAAAGATAATATAAAAGGGGGGACCCTTTTTTTTTTTCTCTTTTAATAACCAGCTAAGGCAACTTAGACAGCTGGGGGACGATAGTAATAGGCTGGGAAAGTCCATGGATATCGGGCCCTTTCCAGTATAATAAGACAAGCCTTCAGCTCTTCCAGAAATGGCACTTCTATTAAAAGCACCAATTTTGGTGCTTAGCTTTGGCTCTTCCCAATTGCCCTGGGGTAGTGGCAATTAGGGTAATGTTTTTTGGGGATGATGTCAGCTGGCATCAAGCTGACGTCATCGCTTGCGAGACATGACCGCGAGCAATCTATAAAGCGTTAATCTCAGAAGGACGCTCCATAGGTTGCAGGAGAGAGAAAAGAAAAAAAAAAAAAAAAAAAAAAAAAAAAAAAAAAAAGAGTAAAAATATATATATATATATATATATATATATATATATATATATATATATATATATATATATATATATATATATATATATATATATATATATATATATATATATATATATATAAAAAAAATTATATAAAAAAAGTTTCGCCCCAATCAAAATAAATCAATAAAAAATAAATAAATCAAACCTACACATTTGGTATCGCCGCGTTCAGAATCGCCCGATCTATCAATAAAAAGAGCATTAACCTGATAGCTAAACGGCGTAGCGAGAAAAAAAATTCGAAACGCCAGAATTACGTTTTTTTGGTCACCGCGACATTGCATTAAAATGCAATAACGGGCGATCAAAAGAACGCATCTGCACCGAAATGGTATCATTAACCCCTTCACCCCCGGAGCTTTTTCCGTTTTTCCATTTTCGTTTTTCGCTCCCCTCCTTCCCAGAGCCATAACTTTTTTATTTTTCTGTCAATTTGGCCATGTGAGGGCTTATTTTTTGCGGGACGAGTTGTACTTTTGAACGACATCATTGGTTTTACCATGTCGTGTACTAGAAAACGGGAAAAAAATTCCAAGTGCAGTGAAATTGCAAAAAAAGTGCAATCCCACACTTGTTTTTTGCTTGCCTATTTTGCTAGGTTCACTAAATGCTAAAACTGACCTGCCATTATGATTCTCCAGGTCAGTACGAGTTCATAGACACCTAACATGACTAGGTTATTTTTTACCTAAGTGGTGAAAAAAAATTCCAAACTTTGCAAAAAAATAAATAAATAAAATTGCGCCATTTTCCGATACCCGTAGCGTCTCCATTTTTCGTGATCTGGGGTCGGGTGAGGGCTTATTTTTTGCGTGCCGAGCTGGCATTTTTAATGATAGCATTTCGGTGCAGATACGTTCTTTTGATCGCCCGTTATTGCATTTTAATGCAATGTCGTGGCGACCAAAAAAACGTAAATCTGGCGTTTCGATTTTTTTTCTCATTACGCCGTTTAGCGATCAGGTTAATGCTTTTTTTTTATTGATAGATCGGGCGATTCTGAACACGGCGATACCAAATATGTGTAGGTTGGGCTTTTTTTTTATTGATTTATTTTGATTGGGGCGAAAGGGGGGTGATTTAAACTTTTATATTTTTTTTATTTTTTTCACATTTTTTTTTACTTTTTTTTTTAACTTTTACCATGCTTCTATAGCCTCCATGGGAGGCTAGAAGCAGGCACAGCCCGATCGGCTCTGCTACATAACAGCGATCATCAGATCGCTGTTATATAGCTAAAATGCAGGTGTGCTGTGAGCGCCGACCACAGGGGGGCGCTCACAGCCACCGGCGATCAGTAACCATAGAGGTCTCCAGGACCTCTATGGTTACAATGGAGGAGCATCGCCGACCCCCGATCATGTGACAGGGGTCGGCGATGCGCTCATATCCGGCCGCACGGCCGGATGCGGTAGTTAAATGCCGCTGTCTGAGTTTGACAGCGGCATTTAACTAGTTAATAGCGGCGGGTGATCGCGATTTCACCCGCCGCTATTGCGCGCACATGTCAGCTGTAAAAAACAGCTGACATGTCGCGACTTTGATGTGCGCTCACCGCCGGAGCGCACATCAAAGCGGGGGTTAAAAACGCCAGCTCGGCACGCAAAAAAATAAGCCCTCAACCGACCCCAGATCACGAAAAATGGAGACGCTACAAGTATCGGAAAATGGCGCAATTTTTTTTTTTTTTAGCAAAGTTTGGAATTTTTTTTTCACCGCTTAGGTAAAAAATAACCTAGCCATGTTAGGTGTCTATGAACTCGTAGTGACCTGGAGTATCATAGTGGCAGGTCAGTTTTAGCATTTAGTGAACGTAGCAAAAAAGCCAAGCAAAAAACAAGTGTGGGACTGCACTTTTTTTGCAATTTCACCGCACTTGGAATTTTTTTCCCGTTTTCTAGTACACGACATAGTAAAACCAATGATGTCGTTCAAAAGTACAACTCGTCCCGCAAAAAATAAGCCCTCACATGGCCAAATTGACGGAAAAATAAAAAAGTTATGGCTCCGAGAAGGATGGGAGTGAAGAACGAACATGGAAAAATGGAAAATCCCAAGGTCATGAAGGGGTTAATGTTATTTTAAGTCATTTTCCTATCCACATTTGTAGGGCAAATGTGCTGCTTTTACCACTATTTTTCTTCCTTTTGCAGCACCCTAGCACTTACCATGCACCAAAGTTTGGACCCCCATTGACTTATATGGAATTTGAGGCAAGTTCTGGTACCCGAACTGGACTAAAGTTCGGCCCGAACTCGAACTTACAGGGCTTCGCTCATCTCTATTCTTAACCCACTAGTGTGAAATTCAATCGCGTTTCCACGATTGACCTGCAGTTATAAAAAGTAGAACATACCGTATCTTGCATCATTCAACTTTTGGAGATTATAAAATTTCTTGTCGGGCTCCGCATGGTTGAGCGGCTCCACCAAGTGCTGAAATGGGTTACTCATTCTTCTTCCAAACAGACCTGAGGATGGATATATGGCAACTTATTAGATTCATTTATTATTATCTTTTTAATCTGCAAATAAAACATGTTTAGCATTACTTGGTTAACTAAAAAACCAGTCATACAAACCGGGGAGTGTAAAGGCAATGACAAATCAAGGTTGGCTGAGGAGATGGATTTAATATTAAAGGGAACCTGTCACCCCCCTCAGGTGTTTGTAACTAAAAGAGCCACTTTGTGCAGCACTAATGCTGCATTCTGACAAGGTGGCTCTTTTAGTTATGCTCCCTGCACACGGTGAAATGTTCCCGGGGGCGGGTCTTTCCCCCCTAATGAGACGCATAACAGCCGTCACTCCGGACCTGTGCGCGCCTCTTGCTGCATTATCGTCCCCGGCGCTGTAAGTACGAAGGGCAGCACAACTGCACATGCCCAGAAAAAAAAAAACAACTTAACGCGCAGGTGCCAGGGACGATAATGCAGCAAGAGGAGGCGGGGCCCAACGCGCACAGGTCCGGAGTGAAGGCTGTTATGCGTATGATTAGGGCGGAAAGACCCGCCCCCGGGAACATTTCACGGTATCAGGGGGAACATTTTATAAACGTTTATTTCAACGTGTACAGGGAGCATAACTAAAAGAGCCACCTTGTCAGAATGCAGCACAAGGTGGTTCTTTTAGTTACAAACGCCTGAGGGGGGTGACAGGTTCCCTTTAAAGGTTTTACCTGCACCACAACTATTCATTTATTCCTTTAGCTCAGGCATAACTGGACACACAATAAATGGGAAAAAAAAATCTTGGGTCTACACTGTGTTCCAAGTTATTATGCAAATTGGATTTAAGTGTCAAAACGATTTAATGGTTTTGTTTTTCAAATAAACTTGTGGATGGTATTGTGTCTCAGGGCTCAATGGATCACTGAAATCAATCTTAAAACATGTGATAATTAGTTTTCCAGGTGATTCTAATTAAAGGAAAACTACTTAAAAATGATGTTCCATATTATTAAGCAGGCCACAGTTTTCAAGTAATATGGGAAAGAAAAGGGATCTCTCTGCTGCCGAAAAGCATCAAACAGTGCAATGCCTTGGTCAAGGTATGAAAACATTAGATATTTCTTGAAAATTTAAGCATGATCATCTTACTGTTAAGAGATTTGTGGCTGAGCACAGTCGTGTTCGTGCTGATAAAGGCATAATGAGGAAGGTTTCTGCCAGGCAAGTTCATCGGATAAAGAGAGCAGCTGCTAAAAAGCCATTACAAACCAGCAAACAGTTATTTGAAACCGCTGATGCCTCTGGAGTCCCTCGAACCTCAAGGTGTAGGATCATTCAAAGGCTTGCTTTGGTTCATAAACCTACTATTCTGCCACCCCTAAACAGTGTTCACAAGCATAAACGGTTGTAGTGGGCCCAGACATACATGAAGACTAATTTTCAAACAGTCTTGTTTACTGATGAGTGTTGAGCAACCCTGGATGGTCCAGATGGATGGAGTAGTGGATGATAGGTGGATGGCCACCATGTCCCAATAAGGCTGCAACTTCAGCAAGATGTGGAGGAGTCATGTTTTGGGACGGAATCATGGGGAAAACAGCTGGTAGGGCCCTTTAAAGTTCCTGAAGACGTAAAAATGATCTCTGCAAAGTATATAGAGTTTCTGACTAACAACTTTCTTCCATGGTATAAAAAGCAGAAATGTGCCCTCAGGAGCAAAATCATCTTCATGCATGACAATGACACAAAGGTGGCAGATGAGGTTTAACAATGATAAATGTAAGGTTATACACATGGGAAGAAGGAATCAATATCACCATTACACACTGAACGGGAAACCACTGGGTAAATCTGACAGGGAGAAGGACTTGGGGATCCTAGTTAATGATAAACTTACCTGGAGCAGCCAGTGCCAGGCAGCAGCTGCCAAGGCAAACAGGATCATGGGGTGCATTAAAAGAGGTCTGGATACACATGATGAGAGCATTATACTGCCTCTGTACAAATCCCTAGTTAGACCGCACATGGAGTACTGTGTCCAGTTTTGGGCACCGGTGCTCAGGAAGGATATAATGGAACTAGAGAGAGTACAAAGGAGGGCAACAAAGTTAATAAAGGGGATGGGAGAACTACAATACCCAGATAGATTAGCGAAATTAGGATTATTTAGTCTAGAAAAAAGACGACTGAGGGGCGATCTAATAACCATGTATAAGTATATAAGGGGACAATACAAATATCTCGCTGAGGATCTGTTTATACCAAGGAAGGTGACGGGCACAAGGGGGCATTCTTTGCGTCTGGAGGAGAGAAGGTTTTTCCACCAACATAGAAGAGGATTCTTTACTGTTCGGGCAGTGAGAATCTGGAATTGCTTGCCTGAGGAGGTGGTGATGGCGAACTCAGTCGAGGGGTTCAAGAGAGGCCTGGATGTCTTCCTGGAGCAGAACAATATTGTATCATACAATTATTAGGTTCTGTAGAAGGACGTAGATCTGGGGATTTATTATGATGGAATATAGGCTGAACTGGATGGACAAATGTCTTTTTTTGGCCTTACTAACTATGTTACTATGTTACAATGCACCATCTCATGCTGCAAAGAATCCCTCTGAGTCATTGGCTGCTATGGGCATAAAAGGAGATAAACTCATGGTGTGGCCACCATCTTCCCCTGACCTCAACCCTACAGAGAACCTTTAGAGGATCATCAAGCAAAAGATCTATGAGGGTGGGAGGCAGTTCACATCAAAACAGCAGCTCTGGGAGGCTATTCTGACTTCATGCAAAGAAATACAAGCAGAAACTCTCCAAAAACTCACAAGTTCAATGGATGCAAGAATTGTGAAGGTGATATCAAAGAAGGGGTCCTATGTTAACACGCAACTTGGCCTGTTGGGATGTTTTGGAGTTAAATAGCTTTTTTGTTCAGTGAATGTGACCTCTTAATGGTGCAAATTCCACAAATGAGCATTTTCAGTGCTTTAAAACATATCAAATGTTTAGAAATTCTACTGTGCCTAATAATTTGGAACAGTGCATTTTAAGTTTTTATTCATTTTGGAGATTATACTGTTATCATTGGGAGGTTTCTTCAATAAAATTGATGTATTCTCTAAAGGGTGATGACTTTTATTAGACTGACTGTCATTTGCACCGACCATTTAGGAAAATCCGAGAAAAATATCATTTGCGTAATAATTTGGAACATAGTTTAGATATTAAAGTTATGGTACATTCTTATGTTGTCCTGCTGCATTTTAGATGCCAGGTTAAAAAGTCCATTGTGGACAATCAGAAAACCGCTAAACAACTGCAGGGGCGCTATAATATTTGCTTATCAGCAATAGCTGTAAAACAGATAACTACTTTTATTTATTTATTTATTTTTTTTTACAAAGAATTACAATTCATTATGCTTATATCTGAAATCTAACAAAGAAGTTAACCTTTCCTATCATGAAAAAACCCTGTAATTTATTCCAACTTATGCGGAAACATGCATAGCAGATCCCATGCATAGACCACACATGAAGTGCTCATTAAAAGCTGCCAAGCTGAACAGCAGAATATATACTTTTCTACTCTCTACAGACTTTGGATAAGGCTAGCCCAAAACATGAATTTAATTGTAAAGCACAAGTATGGTATATTCATTGTTTATATTCCTAAACAATACATTAGCCAAGTCCAGCTCCAAACAACATGGCTATAACTATAAAACACAACATGGGAAATGTTACATACTACATGGTAGTACATGGTGCCATTCTAAAACAGTTTCAAGAGGTTTTCCAAGAATGTAATAAAATGGCCATTGTCACATAGTTCAAACAGCAGCCCATCCTAGTCATGTGATAATGGGCTACAGTCTGAAGAAACACAGCTCCTGAAACTTACCTGGGTCTCAACAGGAGCAGTATAATAAGAATCATATGCACATGTACCACCATGAGACAAGAAGTGTGTGACAGGAGAAGAAATATGATACACCATTTTCTTGGCTGACTGAGCAGGATGACTTTTCCTCAGCCTCACTTCATGTTCATGTAAAATTGTGGGCCCCTCTGGTCAAAATTACTGTTATTGTGAACAGTTAAGTTGAAGATCAAATGATCACTGCAAGGGTTAAAGAAAAATATGTCATTTTTTTTTTTTTTGCCTAAAGCACAAAGGAAAAGTAATTTTTTAGCATCTTAAGGCTGTGTGCCCACATTGTGTTTATGCGTTTTTGCCACGTTTTTTTGCCGCAGCGGAAATGCATAAAAACGCTGAAAAAAAACCACATTCCCATGAGATTCCGCAGTTGCTGTGCCCATGCTGCGGATTTTCTTGCAGCAGAATCGCATAGCGGTAAAATCCGCAGCATGTTCATTATTTCTGCGGAATCGCTGCGATTCCGCAGCCATAGGATTGCATTGAAACGCTCACTCAGCGGTGCACGCGGCAGCTTCCATTCCCAGGGATGCATTGCGCGATTCACCTGAGATGACGTCGCGGTCACGTGACCGTGACGTCACAAAGGTCCTTTGCGCAAAGCATCCCTGGGAACGCAACGTACCAGAAGATCCGCTGAGGGGATCGGGGGCTGTTGGAAGGTGAGAATAACCATATATTTTTTTTTATTATTTTTAACATTCTATCCTTTAATATTGATGCATCAATAGTAAATAGGCAGCATCAATAGTAAATAGTTGGTCACACTTGCCCAACACTATGTTTGACAAGTGCGACCAACCTGTCAATCACTTTTCCAAGCGACGCTTCAAATCGCTTGTAAAGCGCAAGCATTCTGCAAGCTAAAAACACTTGCAAAATGCTAGTGTTTTGTGGGAAAACGCATGCAAATTCCGCATGCGTTTTACCCGCAGGAGTTGCGGAAATGCTGCGGACATTTCCGCAGCATTTAAGAAACGTGGGCACATAGCCTAAATAACAAAAAGGGGAATAGGCCAGTGCAAAAGTCTGGGTACCCTTGTAGATGTGTGTGCTTTGATAAGGTTTGAAACCTTGGTCAAAGTTAATTAGCCTGTTACCATCTTCATTAGGAAAGGCCAGGTGATGCAAATTTCCCACCTTTATGAAAACCCAGCCTCCTCTAACCTTGTGCAAAAATACAGCAGCCATGGCTTCTCCTAAGCAGCTGCCCAGCACTCTAAAAATGAAAATGGTGACGGCCCACAAATCAAGAGAAGGCTACAAGAAGATTGCAAAGTGTTTTTTTTCAAGGTGCTCTTTCCTCAGTTCGAAATGTAATTAAGAAATAGCAGTTAACGGGAACAGTGGAGGTCAAGATAAGTTCTGAAAGACAAATCAAAATTTCAGTGAGCTGCTCATAGGAGTGCTAGAGAGGCCAATCCAAACCCCCTCTTATTTGGAAAAGACCTTCAGAAAGATTTAGCAGACTGGAGTTGTGGTACATGGGTCTAATGTTCAGAGACACCTGCACAAATATGGTCTTCATGGAATATCCATCAGAAGAAAACTTCTCCTGTGTCCTCAACTTAAAATTCAAAGTCAGATGTATGCAAAAGAACATCTAAACAAGCCTGATGCATTTTGAAAACAAGTCCTGTGGACCGATGAGGTTAAAATAGAACTCTTTGGTCACAATGATCAAATGTATGTTTGGAGAAAAAAGGGCACAGAATTTCAGGAAAAAACATCCTCACTCAACATTAAGCATGGGGGTGGATCAATCATGCTTTGTGGTTGTGGTGCAGCCAATAGCACGGGAAACATTTCATAGGTAGAAGGAAGAATAGATTCAATGAAATGTCAACAAAATTCTTGATGCAAACATAACACTATCTGTAAAAAAGCTAAAGTTGGAAAGAGGATGGCTTCTACAAGTGAATAATGATTCTAAAAACACGTCAAAATCCACAATAAACTACGGTACCTGTAAACGGCACAAGCTGAAGGTTTTACAATGACCCTCACAGTCCCCTGATCTGATCATCATTGAAAATCTATGGCTAGACCTCAAAAAAGCAGATGGAATCTCACAGAACTGAAGGAATTTTCAAAGGAAGAATGGATGAAAATCCCTCAAACAAGAATTGACTTTTCCGGCTACAAAAAGCATGTACAAGCTGTGATATTTTCAAAAGGGGGTGCTATTTGGTACTAAACATGCAGGGTGCCCAAACTTTTGCATCAGCCCATTTTCCTTTTTTGGAATTTTGAAAATATATTAAAAAAAAAGTTATGTTTTTTTTTTTTTGTCTAAAATATTAAGGAAATGTGTCATCTATAACTTAAGTGGTTGATACCTTTTAATGGCTAACTGAGAAGATGGTAACAAATTGTTACCACCGAGGACTCTCAACAGTTAGCCATTAAAAAGGTATCAACCACTGAGGACTCTCAATTCTAAATATTTTTCTATCTACTGGCTAACACGGTACCAAGAGATACATCTTTCCTGTATCTATAACTTTAGACTCTTTTAGAGATCATTTCATCTTTAACTTGTTTAACTCTTCACAAGTAGGTAATTTTGACCAGGGGTGTTCAAACATTTACATGTCACTATATGCGCTTATGACCCTGCTTCTGTCAGATGTTCGGAACAGTCTCACTGTCAAGTGTTCCTTCAAAAATTCTGTGCAGCGCATCTAGAATTGATGCTCTTTCGAAGGCAAAAGGGTAGTCAAGTCACTTTGCATTCTGTCAATTGATAGTAAAGTAGTAACACTTGTAGGTTTCAAAAAAACATTTTCTGCAGCATTTTACCCATCCCTGCCAAATTTTTGCACAGCACTTTATGTAAAAAAGGGAACGGTGACTACTTGTTAAACTATAGAACATATGCAATAAGTTCTAGTTCAGGAATACAGAGTAAATAAGAAAACAGTTTGCTCAGCAAAACTATTAGTTGCTCCATTTCAAATTTCTACATGTCAGACTAAGAACGGGGACAAAGTTCAAGGAAGCAATGTTCTATTCTTCAGAGGAATGCTTTGTTGTAAAGGGAGTGCAACTAGAGCAGGAGACAAAAAAGGAAAAACATTTTGCCCAGAGCACAAATCATGCTTTATATACATCATTGCAATAATTATAGAAACATTTAGACAAGCAGAAAGTGAAAGCTCTTCTAAGGCTAAGACACACCGCAGCCATTGTTACAGCTGAATCCCGTCTGTCCCAGTTTGGGGGAATCCCACCGCACAGCCTGGAGCCCCTAGACCTATATGCATTCAACATAGCATATATATATCTGATGAAGGGTCTTCAACCGAAACGAAGGTAATACTGTAGTTACAGCGGTGTAATCAACGGATAGGAATACTGACCAATCCTATTTGCAGCATCTCCAAGTGCCTTGAGGTGTGCAGTTCCTTCACTGTCTTCTACTGAAGAACGGATTCTTAATAGCTCCACTATCAGATTAAAAACACTCCATACTTCCCTCCTGGATCAGTACCATTCCTCCAGAGTCTCCTGGAGGACAAGTGAAATATTATGCCACAGTAGCAGCCAAACAGTGGCCGCTGAGTGTAGTAAAGGCTGCAGACAGTCAGAGCACACACACGTGGATGGGTTTCCGTTAATGTAACCAGATACAAGAATGTTCGTATGACAGTCAGTCAATGTGTGCAGTACAAAGCTCTGCTTCTGCTTCCTCCCTTCACGTGTAGAAAGCGGTCCTCCCACTGGAGAACCTGATCTCACACAAAATATACCAGGGTTGTGGAGGTAAGAAGAGGCTGCTCACACTGCTGTCCACCAAGTATTCCACAACCCCTGACAAATTATGGAATCACCGGCCTTGGAGGATGTTCATTCAATTGTTTATTATTTAAAAAAAAAAAAAGCAGATCACGGACGTTGGACAAAACTAAAGTCATTTCAAATGGCAACTTTCTGGCTTTAAGATACACTAAAAGAAATCAAGAACAAAAAATGTGGCAGTCAGTAATGGTCACTTTTTTTTTTTTTTTTAGAAGAAGCAGAGGAGAAAAATTATGGAATCATGAAAAACAAACAAAAAACACTCCAACACATCTGTAGTATTTTGTTGCACCACCTCTGGCTTTTATAACAGCTTGCAGTCTTTGAGGCATGGACTTAATGAGTGTCAAACAGTACTCTTCATCAATCTGGCTCCAACTTTCTCTGATTGCTGTTGCCAGATCAGCTTTGCGGGTTGGAGCCTTGTCATGGACCATTTTCTAAAACTTCCACCAAAGATTTTCAATTGGATTGAGATCCGGACTATTTGTAGGCCATGACATTGACCCTATGTGTCTTTTTTCAAGGCATGTTTGCACAGTTTTTGCTCTATGGCAGAATGCATTGTCTTTCAAAATGATTTGATCATCCCCAAACATCCTTTTAATTGATGGGATAAGAAAAGTGTCCAAAATATAAACAAACTTGTGCATTTATTGAAGACTAGATGGTGGCCCGATTCTAACGCATCGGGTATTCTAGAAAATGCATGTCCACGTAGTATATTGCCCAGCCACGTAGTATACAGCACAGAGCCACGTAGTATATTGCCCAGCCACGTAGTATACAGCACAGAGCCACGTAGTATATTGCCCAGCCACATAGTATACAGCACAGAGCCACGTAGTATATTGCCCAGCCACGTAGTATACAGCAGAGCCACGTAGTATATTGCCCAGTCACGTAGTATATAGCACAGCCCATGTAGTATATTGCCCAGCCCACATATTATATATCAATGTGGGCATCATATCCCTGTTAAAAAGAATAAAAAAAAAAAAATAGTTATACACTCACCTTTCTGAGCCCCCGAATCCAAGCGAAGAGGTTACCGACGCTGCTCGTGCGCTCCGGTCTCAAGAGTGCATTGCGGTCTCGCGAGATGATGACGTAGTGGTCTCGCGAGACAGCTACGTCATCACTTCGTGAGATCGCAGCATGGACCGGTTACCGGAGCGTCGCGAGCAGGAAAGGCCTGTTGTCGATGCAGGGGCCGACGGACGGTGAGTATAACACGATTTTTTTTTTAATTATTTTTAACATTAGATCGTTTTACTATTCATGCTGCATAGGCAGCATGAATAGTAAAAAGTTGGTCACACAGGGTTAATAGCAGCATTAACCGAGTGCGTTACACCGCGGTCAACGCTGCCATTAACCCTGTGTGAGCGCAGACTGGAGGGGAGTACGGAACGGGCACTGACTGCGGGGAGGAAGGAGCGGCCATTTTTCCGCCGGACTGTGCCTGTCGCTGATTGGTCGTGGCTGTTTTGCCGCGACCAATCAGCGACTTGGATTACATGACAGACAAAGGCCGCGACCAATGAACATCCGTGACAGACAGAAGGACGGAAGTGACCCTTAGACAATTATATAGTAGATGTAATGACAGCCATCTCCCCAGTGCCTTTACCTGACATGCAGCCCCATATAAATCAATGACTGTGGAAATTTGCATTTTCTCTTTAGGCAGTCATCTTTATAAATCTCATTTGAACGGCACCAAACAAAAGTTCCAGCATCATCACCTTGCCCAATGCAGATTCGCGATTCATCACTGAATAGGACTTTCATCCAGTCATCCAAAGTCCACCATTGCTTTTCCTTAGCCCATTTTAACCTTATTTTTTTTCTGTTTAGGTGTTAATGATGGCTTTCATTTACCTTTTATGTACAGTATAGACCAAAAGTTTGGACACACCTTCTCATTTAAAGATTTTTCTGCATTTTCATGACTATGAAAATTGTACATTCACACTGAAGGCATCAAAACTATGAATTAACACATGTGGAATTATATACTTAAAATAGTGTGAAACAACTGAAATTATGTCTTGTATTCTAGGTTCTTCAAAGTAGCCACCTTTTGCTTTGATGACTGCTTTACACACTCTTGGCATGCTCTTGATGAGCTTCAAGAGGTAGTCACCGGGAATGGTCTTCCAACAATCTAGGAGGAGTTCCCAGAGATGCTTAGCACTTGTTGGCCCTTTTGTCTTTGCTCTGCAGTCCAGCTCACCCCAAACCATCTCGATTGGGTTCAGGTCTGGTGACTGAAGGCCAGGTCATCAGGCGTAGCACCCCATCACTCTCCTTCTTTGTCAAATAGCCCTTACCCAGACTGGAGGTGTGTTTGGGGTCATTGTCCTGTTGAAAAATAAATGATGGTCCAACTAAACGCAAACCGGATGGAATAACATGCCGCTGCAGGATGCTGTGGTAGCCATGCTGGTTCAGTATGCCTTCAATTTTGAATAAATCCCCAACAGTGTCACCAGCAAAGCAGCCCCACACCATCACACCTCCTCCTCCATGCTTCACAGTGGGAACCAGGCATGTAGAGTTCATCCGTTCACCTTTTCTACGTCGCACAGAGACACGGTGGTTGGAACCAAAGATCTGAAATCTGGACTCAGACCAAAGAACAGATTTCCACTGGTCTAATGTTCATTCCTTGTGTTCTTTAGCCCAAACAAGTCTCTTCTGCTTGTTGCCTGTCCTTGGCAGTGGTTTCCTAGCAGCTATTTTACCATGAAGGCCTGCTGTACAAAGTACCCTCTTAACAGTTGTTGCAGAGATGTGTCTGCTGCTAGAACTCTGTGTGGCATTGACCTGGTCTCTAATCTGAGCTGCTGTTAACCGGCAATTTCTGAGGCTGGTGACTCGGATAAACTTATCCTCAGAAGCAGAGGTGACTCTTGGTTTTCCTTTCCTGGGGCGGTCCTCATGTGAGCCAGTTTCTTTGTAGTGCTTAATGGTTTTTGCCACTGCACTTGGGGACACTTTAAAAGTTTTCCCAATTTTTCGGACTGACTGACATTCATTTCTTAAAGTAATGATGGCCACTCGTTTTTCTTTACTTAGCTGCTTTTTTCTTGCCATAATACAAATTCTAACAGTCTATCCAGTAGGACTATCAGCTGTGTATCCACCAGAATTCTGCACAACACAACCGATGGTCCCAACACCATTTATAAGGCAAGAAATCCCACTTATTAAACCTGACAGGGCACATCTGTGAAGTGAAGACCATTTCCGGTGACTACCTCTTGAAGCTCATCAAGAGAATGCCAAGAGTGTGCAAAGCAGTCATCAAAGCAAAAGGTGGTTACTTTGAAGAACCTAGAATATAAGACATAATTTCAGTTGTTTTACACTTTTTTGTTAAGCATATAATTCCACATGTGTTAACTTATAGTTTTGATGCCTTCACTGAATGTACAATTTTTATAGTCCTGAAACTACAGAAAAATCTTTAAATGAGAAGGTGTGTCCAAACTTTTGGTCTGTACTGTATGTAAATCCCACTTCCTTTAGGCGATTTCTTACAGTTCAGTCACAGACGTTGACTCCAGTTTTCTTCCATTCGTTCCTCATGTTTTGTTGTGCATTTCCTGTTTTGGAGACATATTGCTTTAAGTTTCCGGTCTAGACACTTTGATGTCTAGCAGTATGTTTGCCTTTAACAACCTTCCCATATTGTTTGTATTTGGTCCAGATTTTAGACACAGCCGACTGTAAACAACCAACATCTTTTGCAACATTGCGTGAGGATTTACCCTCTTTTAAGAGCTTGATAATCCTCTCCTTTGTATCAATTGACATCTCTTGTGTTGGAGCCATGATTCAGGTCAGTCCACTTGGTGCAACAGCTCTCCAAGGTGTGATCACACCTTTCTAGATGCAGAATAACGAGCAGATCTAATTTGATGCAGGTGTTAGTTTTGGGAATTGAAATTAAAGAGGGTGATTCCATAATTTTTTCCCCACATAATTGAGTGAGTCCATAATTTTTCCCCTCTGCTTGTTCTAAAAAAGTAACAAATACTGACCACAACATCTTTATTCTTGATTTCTTTTGGTGTTTATTAAAGCCAGAAAGTTGTCATTTGAAAGGACTGTAGTTTTGTGCCACAACTGATCTGCTGAACATCCTCCAAGGCCGGTGATTACATAGATCTACAGCCCCTGGCAAAAATTAACTACTGCCTAATGGGCCTATGTGATTGATTACTGGAGGTAGCAGAAGTGCGGAGATAAAAAAAAGAGGCTACTCAAGATGATGCCTACCCTGTCTTTTTGAACGCTGTGTCGTTGCATTGATTTGAAGATGGGTAACTGGTGGCATGTTTTATACTATGTACAGTCAAGCTATTGAAAGATCAGAATGCTTGTTCACCAAGTGCTAAAGCATTAAACAGTGATCAAAACTACAGCAGGAAAATACTAACTGAAGAAATTAATTTGATAATCAAAAAACTAAAAGCTGGAAAAGCCCCGGGCCCTGACGGCCTCACGGCTTTATATTATAAAAAATTTGGTAACCTCCTCACACCCCATATTAAAAGTTTCTGTAATGCCCTCCTAAATGGCTCCCAAATGCCCCCTGAGTTCTATGTGGCTCACGTGACGGTCATTCCTAAACCAAAAAGAGATCACTTATTAGTTAAAAATTACAGACCTATTTCGTTATTAAACGTCGACCTTAAAATATTCACATCAATTATCACCGATAGACTTAACAAGATACTCCCCTCACTAATACATCGAGACCAGGTAGGTTTTATTCCTATGAGGCAAGGACCAGATAACCTACGAAGAAACCTGAATATTATTCACTCAGCAAACTGTTCCCAAAAGCCACTTATGGTGTTAGCTCTTGACATGGAAAAAGCTTTTGATACAGTATCATGGCCCTATCTTTTCACAGTCTTGACTAAATTTGGCTTTCCCCAAAAATTAATCTCTAGTCTCCAGCTAATATATGATACAACAATTGCATACCTCAAACTCCCATCTGCCAACCCAACCCCTATAGCCATACAAAGATGAACACGTCAAGGGTGCCCATTATCGCCAGCATTGTTTGCTTTGGCCATGGAGCCTTTGGCTGAAGCCATTAGAAATAATCCCAACATATTAGGACCCGCTGGTATTGGCGAACAATACAAAGTCAGTCTCTTCGCGGAGGACCTCCTTCTGACTCTTACCAATCCCTATTCTACCCTCCCCAACCTATTCTCTCTTAGCTCCTTCGAAACAATATCGGGCCTTAAAATTAATGTTGATAAATCTGAAGCACTATTTATTAACACTCCTAAGAGAGATCAGGATAACTTAGTATCACAGTTTGGATTTACTAAGAAGGAACACTTCTTGACCTATCTTACAACCCACAAATCATCTCTTTTTAAATGGAACTACTCCCCTTTAATTAGAAGCTTCCAGGTCGATATAGCTAAATGGTCATCTATCTTTGTTGGGCCGGTTGCACACTATAAAGATGATATCCCTCCCGCGATTCTTATATTTATTTCGCTCGCTCCCCATAAAGATATCATCCAAGACTTTCCGGGATATCCAAACGATTATATCAAAATTTATATGGAATGGAAAGAGACCCCGCATTAAGCAAAATATAATGTTTCTACATAGAAGAATAGGAGGACTATCACTGCCCAATCTCGCACTTTACTACAAATCCGCCCAAATAGCCCAAATGGCCAAACTCAACTCTAATAGTGGTAGCCCTAGATGGGTACAGTTGGAATCTTTTCTTCTACGGCCATATTCATTACCAGGTCTTCTGTGGACTACTGAGAAGCTCCCGCAAAATATCTCTGTTAATGCACCTTTTTCGGCTCTCTCTTTGATTTTGTGGAGGAAGGAGAGATTCAGATACGGGCTGAAGTCCAAATTTTCCCCGCTCACCTCATTATTCCATAACCCTATGTTCTTACCGGGCTTGGAACCCTCTCTTTGCCTGGTGGATCTTAAAAGGTATTACTATGTTGAGGCATCTTGGTTCCCCATTCAATATTCTATTCACCAGGCAAGAATTCATTCAGCGACATGAACCACCGTTTAGCCTTACGCATAAACCAAGTCTTCCATTTTGCTAGGCAAATTATGTCCCATGGGATCACATTTTGTGCAACCAGTTTTGAGCAGAAATGTATAAATGACCCCATGGGAAAAGGCACTATTTCCCTGATATACTCCGTTATTAACATACCACATACGGAAGGGAAATTAAAATATATGCTACAGTGGGAAGAAGATTTAGGACTCACTATCCCTATAGAGACATGGCATACATGCTGTGACACCTTATCAAAAGGCAGTCATCAGGCTTCTTTAGCTGAAACGTCACTTAAAGTACTACATAGAACATACCATGTCCCATCAAGACTTCATGCTATATACCCTCACATATCTGAAAACTGCTTTAGGGGCTGTAATGTCCCAGGTGATATGCTACACATATGGTGGACATGTCCAGTCGTCAAGGCCCTGTGGTGTGAGGTTAAGTCAATTGTGGACCGGATCTTTGGAAGGGAGGTACCCATGGATCCCACAGTTTTTCTGCTGGGAGTGAGGCACCGTGGGTTTTCAAAGAGTCTACATAAACTGGTAACTGCCATTTTCATGGCAACCAAAATCCACATAGCAGCTAAATGGAGAACCCCGATGCTTTCCATCTCATTAGTAAAAGATAGTAAAAGATAGGGTAAATGTGATTCTATTATATGAACGGATTCAAGCAACTAGGAATGATGAATGGAACACCTTTTTGCGGACTTGGAGTCCCTGGATTGACCTCTGCCCCGATGCTCCTCTGACTCGGGCCCTTACACTTTCCCCTTAACAGGTTATTCATAGGTAGTCCGATGTTAATGTACTGTCGCACCCATAGTAGAGTGAGTCTTCCTAGGATTTATAAACATTATCCTGGTTATTTGAGGGTTTCTAGACCCAGTCAACTTGAATCCCGGATTAACACGAGTGATAATTTAAATGTATATTATCGCCTTCTGAATAGTAGCTACTGATTATTATGTAGACAATAGTGCTGTCCCCTACCCTGATTTTTCTTCCCTTTGTATGTGATATATTCATATTTCTATGTTTGTCTATACCCATGTCTAGTTACGTTCTCCATTTAATAATTGTTATACATAACAATGATTCGCCTTGTTCTTCTGTATGGAGAATTGTTCATGTTATGTTATGTTGAAAATTTCAAATAAATATACTGAAACTAAAACTACAGCAGGAAACCCACTAAGTGACATCGCTATAATCAGGTATCTGTTATTTTGCCCTCAGATTAGGTTGCAAAAACCTCCATATAACAGATTGATAGCATGGCAAGGCGTGCACGTACGTACATTTCTGCGTATGGCACTGACGCTAATGAATTGAGAGGTTTGGAAAATGTGGTTTCCATTTTTGCGTCATTTGTATATCATGATCTACAAATGCTATAATTTCAATCATTCCATAACTTTTTTCACGTGTTTCAATTCCAACGTTGAGGATAGGAGACTATTAGTATAGACTGAATAGAAAATGCAGTCCAAGTGAATTAAAAGGGTTTTTCCAGTTTCAGAAAACACAGGGTTCAGGGCTGCAGTTAATTTGCTTGTTTAACCCCTTAGTGACAGAGCCAATTTGGTACCTATGACCAGGCAAATTTTTACAATTCTGACCACTGTCATTTTATAGATATAGCTCTAGGAAGCTTCAACGTATCGCACTGATTCAGAGAATGTTATTTATGACATATTGTACTTCATGTCAGTGGTAAAATTTCTTCGATATAACTTGCGTTTATTTATTTAAAAAAAAAAAAAAAAAAAAAAAAAAAAAAGCGGAAAATTAGATTAGAGTGGTATCACACAAAATACTTAATAAATAACATTTCCCACGTGTCTACTTCACATCAACACAATTTTGGAAACTTTTTTTTTTTGTTCGGACGTTATAATGGTTAAAAGTTGACCAGCGATTTTCTCATTTTTCCAACAAAATCTACAAAACCATTTTTTTTTCTTTTTAGAGACCACCTCACATTTGAAGCGAGTTTGGGGGGGGGGGTCCAATATAACAGAAAATACCCAAAACCAGCACCCCTCAAGGTGCACAAAACCATATTCAAGAAGTTTATTAACCCTTCAGGTGCTTAACGAGAACTAAAAAGAAGGAAAAAATGAAGAAAAAAAAAAAAAAGAGTCACAAAAAATTTTCTTTGGAACCAATTTTTTTTATTTTTACAAGGCTATAAGGAGAAAATGGACCCCAAAATTTCTTGCGCCATTTCTCTTGCATACGCCGATACTACATATGTGGGGGTAAACCACTGAGCGAATGCCAGAGCTCGGAAGGGAGAGAGCACAGTTTGACTTTTTAAACGCAAAATTGGCTGGAATCAATGGGGACGCTAAACAGTGGAAACCCCCAATTCTATCTCCAACCCTAACCCTAATCCCAACAATAACACCAACCCCATTTTTAGCCCAACCCTAATGGAAATAAATATATTTTTAATTTAATAATTTTTACCTAACTAAGGTGGTGATAAAGGGGGGGTTTCATTTACTTTTTTAAATTTTGATCACTGTGAGACCCTATTGTTGCTGGGTGCCGGCCGGCAGATCTCAGCGGGCGCACTGTGCATGTGCCTGCCATTTTCTTCCCAGAAGATGATGTTGCCGGTCCGGGGGACTTCACAGGGGGGTTCCAGGGACATCAGAGGTACCGGGGAAGAGGGGTATCAGGGGAGCACATCAGAGAAGAGAGAAATTAAAATGGGAAAATCGGACTTTCTGCTGTCGCAGTTATTCCGTTACTGGTGATTGTAACACTGGGTCGGTAAAAAAATGACTTGAATCATGTTCTCTGGGGTCTCAGCTAAAAACGCGTATTGGCCGTGAGGTTTCCTCTTTGGATCTAGAGAGCAATATTCTCACCTTCCTGTTTTGTTTTTTTGCAAACAGAAAAACACAAAAATTAAGCTTGGGTTGAGTTGGCATACATGCAGCACATAAACGCATGTTCGCATTGGCCACAAAACCTACAAGAAACCAAACCCTGCTGCTGTTAGTAAACAGGTCTATGCTTAGCTGGCCCCACAGATCTACAATCTGTTGAAATATTCTCCGGTCTAGCACCTATTCGTCTCATCTTAGCTGGTTCCAACTTTGAAAATCTGCTCTGCTGTTTTCCTTCCACTTTATATGCAATGCTGTTAGTATCAAAAGATGTTCTGCTTTTACTACCACCAGAGCGGGATCTAATGCCCCCTTGATGGTTGAAGTAGGCTACTGTTGTCCGATTGTCTGCCAGGATGCGAACATAACGACCCGGAAGGGATGAAAGAATTTTGCCATTGCATATTTTACTGCCAGCAGCTCTTACGTGTTCAATGAATTTATCCTTTTGCTTCCTGACCAAATGTCCTGGACCACACAGTCCCTCAGATGCTCTCCCCATACATTTGAGCTTGTGTCCGTAGTTATATCTTTGATCCGATACACCCAAGGAACTCCTACCGACATATTCCCTACTTTCAGCCACCTTGCCAGGGGATCGATAGTCACTGAAGCGAGAGTTATCTTCCACTCTAAACAGCCAAGTCTTTTTCGCCCCAGAATATGGCTTGCTGTAGTTGTCTGGAATGTAACTGATCACAGCTCATAGAATCTCACGGCTTTCAGTATCACCTCTATGCTGATGACACACAGATCTACATCTGTGGACCAGATATCACCTCCCTACTAACCAGAATCCCTCAATGTCTGTCTAATATTTTATTCTTCTTCTCTGCTAGTTTTCTGAAACTTAACATGGACAAAACAGAATTCATCCTCTTTCCCCCCCAACGAACCTATTCATTACAGTAAATGGCTGCCCACTCTCCCCAGTCCCACAAGCTCGCTGCCTCGGGGTAATCCTTGACGCTGATCTCTCCTTCAAACCACATATCCAAGCCCTTTCCACTTCCTGCCCAATTCAACTCAAAAATATTTCACGAATCCGTACATTCCTCAACCAAGAATCTGCAAAAACCCTAGTCCATGCCCTCATCATCTCTCGCCTTGACTACTGAAACCTCCTGCTCTGTGGCCTCCCCTCTAATCTATTCTAAACTCCGCTGCCCGACTAATCCACCTGTCCCCCGCTATTCCAAAGCTTCTCCCCTCTGTCAATCCTTCACTGGCTCCCCATTGCCCAGAGACTCCAGTACAAAACCCTAACCATGACGCACAAAGCCATCCACAACCTGTCTCCTCCATACATCTGTGACCTCGTCTCCCGGTACTTACATGCACGCAACCGCCGATCCTCACAAGATCTCCTTGTCCCACAATCGTATACAAGATTTCTCTCACGTATCACCCCTACTCTGGAACCCTCTACCACAACACATCAGACTCTCGCCTACCATCGAAACCTTCAAAAAGAGCCTGAAGACCCCCCTCTTCCGACAAGCCTACAACCTTAAGTAACCACCGATCGACCAAACCGCTGCATGACCAAGCTCTACCCTCGCCTACTGTATTCTCACCCATCCCTTGTAGATTGTGAGCCCTCGCGGGCAGGGTCCTCTCTCCTCCTGTACCAGTTATGACTTGTATTGTTTAAGATTATTGTACTTTTTATTATGTATACCCCTCCTTACATGTAAAGCGCCCCGATGCGCGTTTCGCCACCAGCTTCTGGGAATGCCGAATCTCTCCTACCGAGGACTCCGAGGTCTGCTTCAGATACCCAACCACTTTCCAATCCAGGGGGGTCCTTTAGAGCGCCCAAATCGTCAAAAGGGCAAAGTAGACTTTGCTGGATGATTTGTGCCACCGCTACATCTATTTTACTCAATAACGCTGATTCATCATCATAAGGCTCTCTCTTTTTATATGACAAATCTTTTTTCTCTTTTTCCATTCCCTAATAATGAGCATCTGGAACTGCTCATTAATGGGAAAGGTGCGTCTGTTTTTCTCTTCAAATACACCAAACATGAGGTCTTGAATTTATCTGGGGCTTCTAGTATCCAAGATACCCATACTGGCCTCTTACAGCTTTAAATAACTTATCTGTGTTTTCTATGGCAAAACATGGAAGAGAAATCAGATTCATTTTTATTTTATAGAATCATCTGAGTCAGTCACTTGACGCCTAAACTTTTTCTCCATTTCACTACCTTCCTTTTGAATAAGAGACTTAATGGAATCCTTCACTTCTGCCATAATCACGGATTTTGAAAACATGGTGGCTAAGTTGCGGTACTTTGCACAGATAGTTTTCTGTACGCAATCTGTCTTCTGTTATGAACTTGGTAACTTATCTCTGTACAGTGCACACTTTTTTTTAGGTTCTTGAACTTCTTAGGCCTTTCACAGTAAAAATAAACAGAAACAGGACCCATTTAACATGGTGAACACTCCACTCTGGAGTTTGTTCTAGGGTACCGGAATCAGAGGCTGGAACAGCTCTTGCATGATCTTTCTCCCCTGGATCTGTGGACTCACAACCTGGCCAGTTTCTTCTGTCTGGTCTTCCAGTCATTCAGACGGCTGCCGCTGCTGCCCCCGGAGTGATGCTGCTGCCCATCCAGGTTACCAAGAGAATGAGAGCCATAGCAAACCCGCTCTCTGGGAGTCAGATCTCCGTTTAACCACTCACGACATGCGTCTTACATGTGCAGCGCATGTCAGATCTCCCCCTTTGATGTGGGCTCCTGCGCTGAGCCCACGTCTTTTCAAGGACATGTGAGTGAATTTCAACTGCTGACATGTGCCCCCAACAGCCCCGGGTAGAATCGTGATACAACCGCAGCTGTTAACATGTTAAATGCCACTGTCAATCTCTGACAGCGGCACTTAACATGATCTCGCTCGAAGAGTCACTAATCCCGCACATGACCGCGGGTCGCCATAACAATCCAGGGTCTGCAGGAGACCCCTGTGGTTGTCATTGCCAGACAGCTGAAGCCGTGCTCTGTGTAGCTGTAAGGGAAAGAACCAGAACGAGGGTATCTTTCTCATGCCGGCTCTGGAACTACCGGGGCTGGCACTTATGTTGCAGTGTGGAAGACTTTCACTCCAGGACGAACCCTTGCATGTGACTGTAGTAGGCGGGGCTGAGATAAATAGCGCCTTCACATGGGAAAGAAGCCGGGTGGGAGAGCTGAGTGGCGAGTCGGGTGCTGTGTCCGCTGTGAGGGCAGAGCGATCCGTTTGGGCAGACCGACTCGACAGTACCCCTGCATACAGGTCCATTGCTGGTAGACGATCAACCAACCATACCCCGCTATCCTCCGAGCCTGGAGGTGACTCAGGCTTGACGCCGGAGACTGCACTGGGTGTGCGACACAGAGACAGGCATATTAGGCCCGTGCTCGGCTACCCAGGATTCATGTACACAGCGGAGCGAAGTCTTGTTCTGGCGGTTTCATACATTGGACTCAGTACCGTGCCAGACACACGTGGGCATGGGAAAGTTACTCTCTCTTCAAAGACTAAGTTGAGATGACACTCGCCGCTGTTATTGGTGCCACCGTTGGATCCCCATTCGTCACAGACTTCATCGAGAAATCACAAGCCACTGTTGTCGGTGCCACCGTTGGAACTCAGACGCTGCACACATGAGGAGAGACTTAGACTGTAGTCTTCTTTAGTTACTGAACTATGGTTTGTCTCTGTCCTAACCTGCCACTCTCCCAGTTCTGTCCCCATTCCCCATCACTACCCTGTAACTTAATACTCCCTGCATGGAGTGCATTTAATGTTAAATAAAACCTTTAACTCTTGATCTGCCTCCTTTCCGTGACGACATCCCGCGTTCCTGCGATTTCTACATAGCACAAACTATCGTATAATCGCAGATTCTAGTCTGCCATGGAGACTATTGAAGCAGGTAAAGTTAAAAAAACAAACACAAAAATATAATCCCTTTACCCGAAGAATGTTTTCACCTTCCTTTTTTGTGACATATTGTACTTCATGATAGTGGTAACATTTCTTTGATAACTTGTTGTGTTTTGTTTTTTTCTTTTTTTTTTCCACGAACAACGGAAATTTGGCAAAAATTTCTCAATTTTCAAACTTTTTATTTGTCTGCCTTTAAAAATCAGAGAGCCATATCACACAGAATAGTTAATAAATAACATTTCCCACATGTCTATTTTACATCAGAATAATTTTTTAAACAATTTTCTTTTGTTAGGAAGTTATAAAAGGGTTAAATGTTGACCAGTGATTTCTCATTCAAGAAGTTTATTAACCTGTCAGGTGCTTCACAGGAATTTTTGGAATGTGGAAGGAAAGAAACATTTACCGTATATACTCGAGTACAAGCCGAGAATTTCAGCCCATTTTTTTTAGGCTGAAATTGCCCCTCTCGGCTTATACTCGAGTCATTCCCAGGGGTCGGCAGGGGAAGTGGAGCAGCAGCTGTGTAATCATACTCACCTGCTCCTGGCGCAGTCCCTGGTTCCCCAGCGCCGGCAGCTTCTTCCTGTATTGAGTGGTCACATGGTACTGCTCATTACAGTAATGAATATGGACCCGACTCCACTTCCATAGGGGTGGAGCCGCATATTCATTACTGTAATGAGCGGTACCATGTGACCGCTCAATACAGGAAGAAGCTGTCAGCGCCCAGAGAACCAGGGACCTGCAGGGACCGCGCCAGGAGCAGGTGAGCATAACGGGGGCATATTCACCTGTCCCACCGTCGGCGCCGCTGTGTCTTCCGCGTCCTCTGCAGAGACGCTCAGGTCAGAGGGCGTGATAACGCGATTAGTGTGCGCGCCGCCCTCTGCCTGAACAGTCAGTGCAGAGGACGCAGAAGATACAGCAGCGCCAACAGTGAAACGTGGGACAGGTGAATATAGCAAGTGCCGGGGGCCTGAGCGACGAGAGGTGAGTATGTGATTTTTTTTTATCGCAGCAACAACATATGGGGCAAATATCTGTATGTAGCATCTTATGGGGACATGTGCAGCGATATATGGGGCAAAATATTTCTATGGAGCATCTTATGGGGACATAATCAACATTTGTGCAGCATTATATGGGGCATATTTTAATATGGAGCATCTTATGGGGTCATCATGAACTGTATGGAGCATCATATGGGGCTCCTGATTCAATATGGATATTCAAAAACACTTAACCTACTAATGTCTCAATTAATTTTACTTTTATTGGTATCTATTTTTATTTTTGACATTTACGGGTAGCTGCTGCATTTCCCACCCTAGGCTTATACTCGAGTCATTAAGTTTTCCCAGTTTTTTGTAGCAAAATTAGGGGGTCTCGGCTTATACTCGGGTCGGCTTATACTCGAGTATATACGGTACTTTTCTTTGACCAAAATTTTCCTTTAGACCTAATTTTTTGTTACTTTCGCAAGTGTAACAGGAGAAAATGGATCATACAATTTGTTGTGCACATTTTCCTGGCCATGCTGATACCCCATATGTGGAAAGGGGGGGGGGGGGGGAAATCTACTGATTGGGCACACGGCAGGGCTTGGAAAGGGAAGGAGCGCCATGACTTTTTGAGTGTAACATTTGCTGGAATAATTAGCGGACTCCGCGTTGCGTTTGGAGAGCACCTGATGTGCCTAAACAGTGGAAACCACCAACAAGTGACACCATTTTGGAAACTAGACCCCTTAGGGAACTTATCTAGATGTGTATTGAGCACCTTGAACCCACAGGTGCTTCATAGAAGTTTAATTCCACGGCTCAACGTTATAAAAGAAATAACTTTTCCGAAATAAAATCTTTTTAGCTCCATATTTTGCATTTACATAAAGGTAATAGGAAAAATTGCACCATACAGTTTGTTGTGCAATTTTTCTTGAGCACGCCGATACCCCATATGTGGGGGAAATCTACTGCTTGGGTGCACGGCAGGGCTCGAAAGGGAAGGAGCGCCATTTCACTTTTTGAATGAAAAATATGCTGGAATAATTAGCGGTTGTCATGTTGTGTTTGGAGAGCCCCTGATGTGCCTAATGTAATGATTATAAGGGATAACTCAGGAGACTCTTTGCGTGGAACAAGACAACTACAGGACACAGTTTTATAAGTGGTAAAGTCTATATTATCACACGGTGATTCAAACAGGTGCAGAGAGAAAGTCAAGTCCACAACACTTGGTGCAAATATCAAATGCAGCTCAGCAGTCTATAGGAAACTTCAGAGCAAAATGCAATCAAGCAGAAAGTCTATGAAGCACAATTATTCTTGAGGATACTTGACACGAATAAGTCCTTGGTAGTCCAAACACAGATAGATATGCTTATAAGGCAGTTCAAATAATATCTTGGCACAACCAGGGAGGCCTGGGTAAAAGTCTCAGGTTTAAGCAGAGCAGCAACAGCTTACATGTCCAGCAAATGCAGATGGAAACAAACAAGCAGCCAGATGGAGGAGGATTACTGGAAACCGATGTATGCAGCAGAAACTCAGAGCTGAGTAGCAGGATCTCCACACAGGTTCACAGGAGCAGGTGCAAAGCCAGGGAGTCACCAGGGTGGAGCTGGATGCAAGGCAGAATACTCTAGCACAGATTAAAGGCTGGGGTGGAGTTATATAGCTGGAAGACACAGTGCACATGAGACCAAAGGTGCCATCTTGGAAAAGGGCAGTAATGCACAAAAGGTAATCAAAATGTTCAGAGTCCTGACACCTAAACAGTGGAAACCCCCGACAAGTGACACCATTTTAGAATCTAGACCACTCAGTAAACCTATCTAGATTTGTGGTAGGCACCTTGAACCCCCAGGTGCTTCACAGATGTTTATAACTGAGCTGTGAAAATTTAAATCACATTTCTCCCACAAAAGTGTTTTTACCCAATATTTTGTATTTTCACAAGGGTAACAAGAGAAAAAGGACCCCTAAATGTGTTGTGCAATTTCTCTTGAGTTCACAGATACCCCATATGTGGTGGAAAACTACTTATGAAGCACAGTGCAAAGTTCAGAAGTAAAGGAGTTCCTTTGCAGATCTTGCTGCACTTTTTGAGGGTGCCATGTTACATTACCAGAGCCCCTGAGGTGCCAGAACAGCAGAACCCCCCATAAATTACCCCATTTAACAAAGTAATCCTCTCAATGAATTCATCTAGGGGTGAAGTGATTATATTGACACCACAGGTGTGTCACAGACCTTTATATCATTGGACAGTGAAGAAAAAATAGTTTACATTTGTACAACCACGATTGTGTATTATCCACAAGTTTTACATTTCATACTGGGAAATGGGTAAAAATGGCACCAAAATGTGTCCCCCAGTTTCTGCTGAATGTAGAAATACCCCATATATGGATGTACAGTACTACTTAGCCATACAGGGAGACTCGGGAGGGATGGAGCTCTATTTGCCTCCTGGAGCGCAGATTTTCCTAGACTAGTTTGCGGATTCCATATAAAAGCCCCTAGTGATAGAAATACCCCCTCAAGTGACCCCATTTTGGAAATTATAACCCTTTGGGAATTTATCATGGCTAAATGTAGTGATGCTGTGACGATTTTGACTCAATGGGTGTTTTCCAGAAACAAGCAGCAGTGGATGTTGCTGAGTGAAAATTGCAAACTGCCGTTGTAGTGACCAGTACGTTGTAGTGACCAGTACGTTGTAGTGACCAGTACGTTGTAGTGACCAGTACGTTGTAGTGACCAGTACATTATGCCCAGCTCATGCTTCTGGAGACACGCACCTGTAAAATTAGGAAGGCTCTCATCACCACAGAAATGACAAACATGTGGACGCTATTTGTGGTTTAGGCACACTGGAGCTCAGAAGGGAGGGGGGCATTCGGATTTGGGAGCAGAGGTTTTGCCGAATTTCTTTTGGGGAGCGAGGATCCATTTAGCTTTTCCAGAGCCTTTGTACTACCAGTAATGTGGAAGCCCCCTACATTTCCGTTAACAGATGACAGACCTGTTTGGCGACTTGCTTTTTTTATGGATTGAGCTGAAGCTTTTATTGGGAACATTTTACATAACGTTTGGGATCACATTTATCCGCAGCTCTACGCTGAGCACTTACTTTGGGGCTTCCATCTAAATCTCTGAGTAATGTGACATCTGAAACCCCCAAGGGATCCATTTACTATAATGAGTAAGCAGAGTTACTGTGGACTCAGCCTGGCCTCTGTTCAGCAGTGTCCTTCTCAGAAGTGCACAAAACTGTGGCCAACGGCACTTTTATGCAATCCTAAAAAGAAGGACACTACCAGATCTCAGGTCCTATGGTGTCCACAAGACCTCCAACTGCCTCATTATAGAGAATCTTCCACCGTGGGTTCTGTCTGAATCACATATTTCAGAGTTGTACAAGGAAACCCCGATGTAAGCAATCAGCGTAGAGTGCAGGATAAATGTGCGCCAAACCTTACTGCGATCTTTGGGAGGCAAAAAACAACAGCATGTGAAGAATTGGTTATTTATTTTTTAAACCATTCCTCGTGTGGTATTAGCGATTAGGCGACTATATTCTTTGGGCTGGTACGATTACAACGATACCAGATTTATATCAGGTTTTTATGCTGGGCTGCTGTCACACACTAAAAGACTTTATTGTGAAAAATAGTTCTCAAAATATGGTGATGCAAAAACTATAATTTTTCCATATTTTGGCCCACAGAGTCACGTGAGGTCTTGTTTTTTGCAGCTGACGTTTTTATTTGGTACCTGGCACATGACATTTTTTGAACATTTTCTATTCTGATTTTTGTGAGACAGAATGAACAAAAACCAGCAATTCAGGAATTGCTTTTTTCTTTTTTTTTTTTTTTTTTTAACTATTTCACGTGTGCTAAAATTGATAAGACTGCTTTATTCTTTGGGTCAGTACGATTACAGTGATTTTTTTTGTGCTTTGGTGCTTTTACAGAAAAAACTTTTATAGAAAAATAATTATTGTTGCATTCCTTTATTCTGAGAGCTATAACACTTATTATTCCGCTGATGGAGCTGTAATGCGGTTTGTTTTTTGGCATACAAGATGATGTTTTCAGCAGTACCATTTTTATTTACATTCGTCTTTTTGATCGCGTTTTATTGCACTTTTTGTTCGGTGGCATGATGATAAAAGCATTTTTTTAATTTGTATGTTATTACAGTGTTGGCTGAAGGGGTTAACTAGTGGGACAGTTTTATAGAGCGGGCCATTATAGACACGCGATACCAAATGTGCACTTTTGCTTATTTTTTACTTACATAAAATGCAGTTATTGGAAAAATATTTGTTTTTTGTTCTTTATTTGGGGATTATTTTTTATTTATTTATTTATTTTTTTAATTACTTTAATTTGTTTCCTACTTTTTTTTTTTTTTTTTTACATTGTCCCATCCTGGGACATAACTGTATAGTATCAGATCACTGATCTGATACTCTCTAATGCTTCTGTACTGCAGGTTACCACATTAACACCTGACAGGCAGGGAAGGAGGCATGGTAGCGCCTGCTGAGAGTAGGCACTCACAAGCCACCTTCCCTTCTGGACCCTGAAGGATCATGCGGCCATCTTGCGGCTGTGGGTCTCCACTGAGCTCATCCGGATTACACGAATGCATTGTTCTGATGGAAGCGTGCAGGGACCCCACTAGTGACCGCAGCATCAGCGGAGAAAATGTTCGCAATTGGTGCTAGCACCAATCATGGGCATTGCTGCAGGGTGTCCCATCTCACACAGAGCCGACACCTGCATCTGATCGCTGCGGCACGCAGCATTAGGCCGTGCAATCGTGTCGCCGTACATATACTATATACAGTTGGCACAAGAGGTATACACATAATAATTTTTTGTTAGACTTAGTCCTTCATTATACACTTTGTCATATTTGTGAACAGTCACGAAGTTATGCACTTTATATAGTAATTATGTGAGAATTAATTCTTATTATAGGAGTTAGTTGTACGAATTCCTCATTCTGTTTTTGTTTTATCCTTTTTCTTTTTATTGTTTTCTATTTGGCACGGTCACTTTAGGTCCACACTTTTATAAATAATGATACGTTACGTGTCTCAGTTGCCCTTAGTTTATCCCTTGGGTAAAATGGCCGCTGGTGTATGCGCGCACGCGCGCCGTACTGGGGCTTGCTGACCATCATCCACCTGCGCTCATCAGCGGCGGAACAGGAAATGACGTCTTGAGGATTTTTCCTCTGCCTGTTCGCAGCGCCGTGAGCGCCGGGGATGATGGGCGCGGCGTCCCAGAGGTGACGGTGCGCATGCGCCAATTAAGAAACGCTATGGCCGCCACAGCTGTTGTTGTCCTTTAAAATGCAGCCCCAGTTAGACACACAATTACGTCCCCCCGAGGAAGCTCACGCGAAACGCGCGTCGGGGCCGCCGGACACACACTGACACCAACGACATTTGGGTAAGGTTGGCAGTAGTATATGATTAACACTTGTACCTACTGTGGGTTATGGAGCAATGATATGGATGGAAGGATCAGGCACATGCCGTTTTTTTAAGGAGCACTATGCACTTTAAATTGATAAACATGCTCTACTGATTTATTAGCAGGCCCAGAGTAGTCAGCAATTTCTGCCTCTTATATACCCCAGGTGATATCTGCAGTGTGGTTTGTCCGCCGCACATGCATTATACGTGCACTTTGTCTGTAATGTTTGTGACTTATGTGATTTGATTATGCTTAATAAAAGTTGTCATTTTTTACTTATGACTCAATGGGTATATATACTCCGAGTTTTTCTATAGGATTTATGCATTAGTGGAGTTTCCCTGTTATCCTTCATGTCTATTGCGGGGCGCATTCCTGGTTGGAGCTTTGCAAATGACATGCATCAGTGGTTGTTGTATTTATTATATACTATATACATGTATGCTGTTTGCGGGAAAACAGCTCCCACAAAACAGTATATATATGGGCGCATGTCGTTAAGGGGGGGGGTTACAAAAAAATTACACCCCATTAGCCCCATAAAAAAAAACAACCCACACATTTGGCATCATCGCGTTCAGAAATCGCAAGATCAATACATAAATAGAATTAATCCGATAGGTAAAATGAAATGACAGGAGATGAAAAGATCGTATCTACACCAATATGGTATCAATAAAAGCATCAGCTCGGCGCCCAAAACTAAGCTGTCATCCAGCCCCAGATAACGAAAAATGAAGACGCTATGGGTCTCAGAAAAGGCAGAATTTTTTTTTAGGTTTTTAAACAAACTTTGGATTCTTTTTTCACCTCTTAACTAAAAAAGAACCTAGACATGTTTGGTGTCTGTGAACTCATAATGACCTGGAGAATCATAATGGCAGGTCAGTTTTAGCATTAAGTGAATGAGGTAAATAAAAAATTTTTTAAAAAAAACGCATGTGCAATTGGTTTCCGTTTTCCAGTACCCTATATGGTAAAACCAATGGTGTCAATCAAAAGTACAACTCGTCCTGCAAAAAACAAGCCCTCACATGACCATTTTGATTTGAAAAATAAAAGTTATGGCTCTGGGAAGATGTGGAGCAAAAAACAAAAATGCAAGATAGCCCAGTAGTGAAGGGGTTAGATGAGGGACCAGCCACAGCTCCAGCACTTTCTCCAGACCCCTCCTGCAAGTTTTCACCATCTACTGCCGGGTCAGACTTCTCTGGCACACTCGACACCAGGACATGCCAATACAACTCGCCCTGTGCATGCGCAGACTCGGGTCAGTGCGACTGCCGAACACATTTAGAAAAGAGGTCTCTGCCTGCAAGCATCCGCACCTCTGCCCAATCTCAGACAGACAGTGGCTCTTCCAGACCCACTGGTACTGCAGGAAAGTATCCCGACAGCCACCAGCCAGGCCCAGGTGAGTAGATTTCTTTCAGTACCGTCCTTGCTTCTTCACTTAAGGTTCCCTCAAGGACAGGAAACCACACCAATGTGGGTAAGAGGTACCGCCCCTATATTCAGTAGGTTTCCTGTCCTTGATGGGCAAATCCCCTCTCTCTTGCTCAGGTGGTGCTGTAGTAGGAGAAGGGGAAAACTGAACACTCATTACCAGACTCCACAACAGATTACAGCTGATTGCAGGAGGTCTCAGCAAGAGTCTTTTGATAATAAACAAATCACAAACAGGAATGTCGAAAGTGAAGAATGCTAGAATACTCATTGCTAGATTGAGCCCCCCAGAGAGGTCCAATGGGTTCCCACTTTCAGAAAAGATTTTTCTATAATCTCCGTTCATAGCCAGACCCCCCCCCCCAAAAAAAAACCAAAACCCACAGTGACAGACAACCGCTTCACTCAGCTGTTCTAGCTTGTCTTTATGCTGCTGACGGAGCTTGTAGGTAAAACTTTTCTGAAGGGGGACAAATTCTTTAAATTGATGAGACCACAAACCATTATTTGATGCCATAACTATTATTCCTTGTATTCCATCACTAGCTGCAGGAGTACAGAATGACCCCAGACAGATAGGAAACCGCTACCGTATATTAGCTGCACCTGAAGTAACTGGGCATATGGAACGTGCTCGTCATTACAATAGGTCACTGACTGTAGAAAGTAATACTGAGCTTTTTCTTTAATTATATAACTATGTCCTATACAGAATACTGATGTGTAATATGGCTGCGAAACAAAAACAAACACTTGGCGGTGACTCAGCGAAATCCCTGACATTGTCAGAACATGGCCACCCCCAGCTCTATACCAGAGCCCGCCCAGCAGAGAACTTTGCCTCAACAAATCTACTGGATCAAAGGTGAAGTCTCAGTTCCCAAATACAGGATATTCTCATAAAAATCAATGAGAAGCCAGAAGAGATATGAAACGGGGCCAAAGGGCAGCACTAACCATGGCTCCTTACATGGCAGGGATCCTAAAGAAATTATATACGGGAACACAGATTGAAAGCAACCCACCCATAGCTTCAATGGCTAGACTCTGGTGTCAGATTTACCACAGGAGAAATCTCAGCTATCTGCCACAGACGTGCTGCAATCTACACAGATCAGCCAGAGCCCAATTCAGTTGGGCTAATCTACAAGTTTCCGCACAGGTTGTGTCCCAGCAGGTGAATGAAGAATAAAATACCCCATGTACTTACATTACCTGCAGCATATCTGCAGATTGCGCCAAGATGCAAACGCTGAAACATGGGGAAATTCTTACAGTATCTTATGGTATCCTTGTAGATTTGAAGCGGCTTCAAATCGGCAGAACATCAAGTTTTTGAGCATTTTTCACCCATTCGGGAAAAGAGAAATTAGGTGCTATAACTAACCACAGATATTTACTATGCCCAGGCAACGCAAGGCTCTTCAGATATATATATTAAACGTGCACATACCCTAGGGTGGGTGCAAAAAATTCACCAAATACTCATCGTCACAATGGAAACTTTGCCCTTCAGACCATCCCTTTAAAGGCCAAGTAATTTTCATTGTACCTCCCTATTTAGTGCCATAATTTAAACTCTTATAATACACTTGCATTAAACATTTCCTCTCCTTCCCTGACTAACAGCTATTCTATTGCATTTCCCAGCTTCCTTATTGATGATGTTTCAATTGAGAATCCCAGTGCATGCTGGGAAACTCAAAGCGTCATCAGGGAGCAGAGGATGCAGTCACTGCCACAGCCCCCGCTCCCTAAAGCACCAATGACGTTTGTTTTAACCCATTTCAGACGTTGGGCGTAATAATATGCCCACATCGGAATCCCTCCATTTGATGTGGGCATGTACTGCACATGTCGTGTCTCCCCCTTTGATGCGCTGAGCCCACATCTTTCCTGGCACATGTTAGCAGTTTTGAGCAGCTGACATGTGCCTCTAACAGCTGCGGGTGGAATCGCGATCCACCCGCGGTGGTTAACTTATTAAATTTTGCTGTCAATCTCTGACAGTGTCATTTAACTTGTACTTACCAGAAGTGCGTAGAAAATGCCACCCATCGGTGACCGCATCACGTGATTGCAGGTCACTGATGGGTTGGCATGACAACCATAGGTCTCCAGCAGAGTGAGCATTTCTGCTACACAGTCAGACAACTGCAGCTTCTACGCTCCCATTAAGACTATTGAAACACGCAAAAAGTTTTAAAAAAATTAAATAAAAATTGTAAATATTAAAAAAAATATATAAAAGTTTAAATCACCCCCCTTTAGCCATTCAAATAAAAAAAAATAAAAAAAATTAAAAAACATACACATATTTGGTATTGCCGTGTTCAGAATCGCCCGATCTATCAATATAAAAAAAAAAAAAAAAAAAAAAAAAAAAGGATTAACCCGATTGCTAAACAGTGTAACGACAAAAAAAAGTTCGCCAAGATGTTATCATTAAAAACGTCAGCTCGGCGCAAAAAAAAAGAAGAAAAAAAATAATAAGCGGTCTAACCAGTCACATCACTTGTGGGGGTGGCGTGTGTCTCTGCATAGCTGGTACACTCTCACACAGCTCTGTTGCCAGCTCGTTACTGCTGATCTGAGCCGGCTACATAGCACGCCACCATTGTATAGATCGCCCCTGAAACAAGTCTCACTAATGTCAATAATAATAATTAATAAATAATGCTGTCTTTTGAGAATCCCAGTACATGTTGTAACACCCAAAGAAAGCATCAAAATGGAAAGGGGGGAAAAAAAATTATAGAAAAAGAAGTGAGTGTAGTTAGGGAAGGATTGGAAATTTTTAATTCAATATTAGAAAAGAGTTTATATTATGGCATCAAATGGGAATTTAGAATTAAAATTACTCTGTCTTGGGACCACCCTTTAAAAAACACACACACACTTCTATACATATAATCATCTAAGGTCCACTTCCGTCTGTCATGGCCAATCAGCGACAGGCTTAGTCCGGACGCAAATTGGCCCCTCCCTTCTCCCCTCCAGTCAGTGCCCCCTCCCTACTCCCCTCCAGTCCGTGCCAGTGTGTCGCCCCATCTCGGACCAACTTTTTACTATTGATGCTGCCTATGCAGCATCAATAGTAAAAACATATAATGTTAAAAATAATAAAACAAAAAAAAATTCATGCTATTCTCACCTTCCATCTCCTCCACAGCTTTCCAGCTCCTCGCGATGCTCTCGGCAGCTTCCGTTCCCAGTGCTGCATTGCGAAATTAGCCAGATGACTTAGCGGTCTCGCGAGACAGCTACGTCATCACGGGTTATGGCGCGGGATTTAAACACCGCTTCACTGATTGATTGGTCGCGGCCGGTGGGGCGCGACCAATCAGCGACCATCCTGGACCAACTTTTTACTATTGATGCTGCCTATGCAGCATCAATAGAAAAAGGATATAATGTTAAAAATACAAAAAAAAAAATCGTGATATTCTCACCTTCCGGCATCGGCAGCAGCTTTTCCTGCCCCTCACGATGCTCCTGTCCCACCGTTTCGCTGATTGATTGGTCGTGCCCGGCCATCCTCGACCAATCAGCGAAGCGGTGTTTAAATACTGCGCCAATGTCAGAATCCATTGCAGCAATGACCGGAGAGGACGTAGCGGTCTTGCGAGACCACTACATCACCACGTGTTATTGAAGCAATGCATTCTTGGGACCGTAGCGTTGCAAGGAGCATCGCTAAATGCCTGGGCTGGATCCAGGGGCCGCCGGAAGGCGAGTATATAACTTTTTTTATTTTGGTGCCCACATTGCTATATACTATAGGTGTCCTTGCGTACCAATGTGTTCCCATAGGCAGTAATGCGTTTTTTTTTATTTTACGCACTCATCCGCATGCGCATGATTGCGCAATATTTGCCGCCTCAAAAAAAGCGACATGTGCTTGCCGGACAATGCCGCACACCGCGAAACGACATGCACATGCATCCGCATGCAAACTCATGTCCCTGAATACACAATGTTAAATATAATGTACGCATGACGCATGCGGATCTATGGGGATCATAGGCTGTGCACAGAAACGCTAATGTGAACCCGTCCTAAGCTGCCAGTAACTGCATCACTGACACCCTGAGGGGTGGAACCGTGGCACATTATATAGTAAGGCTATGGAAAATGATACGGATTGTGAGAACATGCTTTTATGAAATCACATGATATGCTCCGCTATCACAGGTAGCTGTAATGATACCAACAGAACAATAATACCTATGTTTTCACTGCTAAGGACATCATAATCCTAGAGACGGGCAGGAGAAGTGCTAAAGATACAGCAGTGGCTCACGCTATAATACATCTGGCACATCCTCACACATGTAAGACACTATTGCCTTAATGATGCCACTTCTCAGTTGGCTCACTTTAGATCAGAACTTTACACCAAACTGTGGTGCATTTCAGGACTAACTACTTACCCAGTAATACAGACTTTTTTGAAAAGAATGAAAAAGTATTTACATGGGAAAAACATGGCCCACGGCATATACGGCAGATGTTTTGGGTAACTTTGCCCTGCTGAATTAGCACTGCCTGTCCATCGACTGCCATGCATGGAAGACAATAATAAATCTTTATTTGTATTTAGCACTAACATATTCCGCAACGCTTTACAGCATGCGTATTTTTGCTGCGTACGGCTGGGTGCAGATCAGGGTCGGACTGGGACTAAAATTCAGCCCTGGCATTTGAAGTTACACAGGCCCACTTGTCACATGGTGACTGTATAATAACTTTGTACACTTGTTGGTTAAAAGAAGTGAGGGGAGAGTAACACGACTATATAACAATTACAGCTGTATCCAGCATTACAGCTCAGTCCCATTTATTGCTTTTAGTTGCAGTACCAAGAAAAGCCGCTACTTTACCTACATAACTGGATCTCTTAGATAATGAAGGGATTGAGACGACCAAAGGCTATGGAACCTCATTCTGATGCTCCATACACTTTGCCTACAGCCACTTTGGTTCCGCTGTGCAGCACAAGACCCGGTGACTCTGAAGAGCGGTGACATCAGTAACGTCACCGCTCTCCAGATATTCCGGGTCTTGCGCTGAGCTCGGCGAGTGTGAAGAGCGGTACTTTTACTACTGTCAACGCTATTCAGAGTCGCTGGGTCTCACCAGGTCTGGGCTAGTAGTGGGGGTGTCTGATAGACACCTCTCCATTACATACACCAGGGATTGATAGCAGCTGACATTACGCAGCTGACATCAACCCTAAAAATCATTACACATACCAGAATTAAATGCTCTGGCGGCTGGGAAAAGCAGTAGAGTTAGCGCTATTCCCAGGCGCCGGGTGCTAACTACAACTGTCACCATCCTTGCCTGGTCTCCCTTCGAAGCATTTCTGCTGTATTTACATGCACTGATCTCAGGCCGCTAAACGAGTGTGATCGACAATACTGAAGTCGTTCGCTTGTTTCCCGGCCTCTTTACACCAACTGAGAAAGAATGAAGGGAACAAAACAATCACAATTAGATCAATCTGTCCCCATACAGTATCATGTTATCAGCAGAACAACTACAGTTTACACTGGCGATGTGCTGCTGAGAACAAGGATTTCTGTTCCCACATAAACAATCCAATCACTCGATGAATAGGCAGCATTTTGCTTGTTTAGTATAATACACCCCATAGTCCTCCATATATTATAATGTGCACCTTAGTCCTCCATATAGTATAATACACTCCTCCATATAGTATAATACACTCCTCCATATAGTATAATGTACTGCCACAGTCCTCCAAATAGTATAATACATTCCTCATAGTGCTCCATGTAGTATAATGCCGTCATTGTCATCCCTGTAGTACAATTCACTTCCCATAGTATAATGCACCCCATAGTTCTTCATATAGTATAATGCTTTCCCCATAGACTATACCGTAGCTTCAAGAGAATGCAATACAGCCCCCCCCCATAGAATAAAATGTAGCCCCCAGAGAATGTAATACAGCACAGCCCCCATAGAATGTAATGCAGCACAGCCCCCATAGAATGTAATGCAGCACAGCCCCCATAGAATGTAATGCAGCACAGCCCCCATAGAATGTAATGCAGCACAGCCCCCATAGAATGTAATGCAGCACAGCCCCCATAGAATGTAATGCAGCACAGCCCCCATAGAATGTAATGCAGCACAGCCCCCATAGAATGTAATGCAGCACAGCCCCCATAGAATGTAATGCAGCACAGCCCCCATAGAATGTAATGCAGCACAGCCCCCATAGAATGTAATGCAGCCAGCCCCCATAGAATGTAATACAGAACAACCCCCATAGAATGTAATGGAGCACAGCCCCATAGAATGTAATGCATCCAGCCCCCATAGAATGTAATACAGCCCCCACAATCCAGTTATCACTCTGATATATTAAAACAAAAAAAAAACAAAACAACTCTCCTCGTGCCCCGCGCTGCTCCGGTTTCAGAAGCTGCAGTCTGCCCGCCCGACACACAGCAGGTACAAGATGATATGACATCATCGCACACCTGCAGTGTCAGAGGCAGAGCGGGGAATGATGGGAGAGGGAGCGTCAGCAGACGCTCTTTCCTCCATCATTGCATTCAACTGTAATGACGCCGGTATAGTTGAATGCGGCGGCGCTGGCGAGTTGGTGCTGGTGTGGGGGGGGGGGGGGGGGGGTGAGTTGGTGCTGTTGGGAGCTCTCTGACGGCGCTGGCGAGCGACCCACTACTGACACTGGCCCTTCTGGCATTTGCCAGAAGAGCCCAATGGCCAGTCTGGCCCTGGTGCGGATGACGCACCATGTTAGAATTTTTGTGGTGGCAAATTTCCACCGCCATACGCATGCGCAAGGATAAACGCATTACAGTCTATGGGAACGCAAGAAAATGCATACAATTGCGTTTGCACAAGGGTCTATAGACAGAAATCCCTTGAGCCACGCCCACTTGGCATGGCTTGTGCCAAGGAAAAGGAAATTCTCCTGAAATTTTTTTCCTATCAAATGCATGCGCATAAAAAATGGAAACGCATGCAAAAAGGCACACAAACGTTCCTTTTTTTTATCCGTCATGCGTAAGTTGATGCGGATAAAAAAGCGCAGCGTTATCATGCATTTTTGCATGCGGTTGCGGACGAGGCGCAAATGTGAACCTAGCCTTACAGTACAATGTAAATCAATGGGAAAAAAAAAATTATGTGCTAATGGTGCAGAAAACTCTGCACAGAAAACGCAGCAGATTCAAAAAAGGACCATGTCAATTCTTTTTGCGGATCTGCAGCGTTTCTGCACCCATTCCATAATAGAAATCCACAGGGGTAGAAAAAAAAAAAGAAATCCGCAAAGAACGGAAAAAAAAAAAAAAAAAAGCATAAAAAACGCGCAGATTTTGACCTGCCAAGAAATGCTGAATCTGCACAGAAAATTCCACAGTCTAATCCGCAACGTGTACACGCAAATAGCCTTTGTGAATCCTGCATTGAGCAGGGGGGTGGACATGATGACCCTAGAGGCCCCCAAGTTCCAACTTAACATTCTATGTATCCAAAAAGCGAGTCTTTAGAAATGTAATAAAATCTAGGATGGTTGGTGAGGGTGCCATTCACCATATCCTCTGCTGTACTCGGCTCCTCCAGTTACAGGATTACACAACTGCTGTAGGTCACGCTTTTTAGTCTGTTTGAATCTGATAATTTTTTGAAACCTTGTTCAAGAGCCGATATTCGTGGTTTGCAGTTTTATGAGAGGGGCTTTCACATATTGATACTTGCAATACCTAATAAATGTGCCTTCCAATTGCTATGGTATTTAAACCTACAGACTTTCTGGGATAACTAAACGCTCTGAAATGTTGTATACCCTAATGTCTGTTACAGATTTTTCATGAAAAAAAAGGATTTAAAAACAAAAAAATCCTTCATGTATAAAAAGATACTGAGGCGCTTACACAGCTTGTATTAACAGAAACCCCTCACTACGAGAAGAGCCACAAATACTCACAATACAGAAGCAGACAGACCTCAGACCCCAGGAGCCATAGTCTTCTATACTTCAGCAACTTCACACAGGCATCTGTATCAGTGAGAAGACTGACAAGTCACCCAGCTCCACCCGCGGGCCACCCGCCTCTCCGTACATAGTGCATGCTACCTCTGTACTACAGGGAAGGATTATCTGCTGATCCACTCTGCATGACTCCTCAGGGTCCTCCCACAGGGTCCTCCCACAGGCTCATGTGTGGAACAGCTCCATGTGGACTAGATAAGACACCAGACAACCACTAGCCAGCTTTAGAAGTTGCAAATCAACTAAAATTCAAGGTACTACCAAGTGCCACATTAACAAGTATATAACAATATAAAAAAAAGGTTTACAATTAGACAAGTCTAGCTAACAAAATCCAAGTTACGAGACATACCTAGATGATCTCCTACCAGTAGCGTAGCTACCAGGGGGGCAGAGGGTGCGGTCGCCCCGGGCCCGGAGCTCAGAGGGGGCCCACCTGGAGCCTCGCTACCCTTAACTACATTAGCCTGCTGTGCACGCCAATATAGTTGAGCTCTGCGGTAGAGCAGGGACAGAATCTCCCTGCTCTGCTGCGGTCTGTTCTGTAGAGGAGCATGTACCCGGGGACGCTGGGTGCCAGCACTGTACCTGCTGCCTCCAGCATACTGCAGACATGCACACATTGCCGGCTGTGTGGTGTCTGCTGAAGAGACTTCAGGACGCTGCTTCTTCCCTGAGCCCTGCATACAGGAGCAGGGCAGGAGATAGGACGACGTAGGAGCTCAGGCTGCAGGGGGCTGGAGGTGACTGCACTGTGCAGTGAGGAGGAGGCAGGACACTGCTCCCCTCCTGACATGTCCCTGAGGTTTCTTGCATCCGTTTTGCTCTGTCTCTGTCAGCCTCTCTGTCTCGCTCACTCTCTGTCTCTCAGTCTCACTCTCTATCTTGCTCTCTCAGTCTCGCTCTATCTAGCTCTGTTTCGCTCTCTCTCAGTCTCTGAGTCTGTCTCTCAGGGTCAGTCTCTCTGTGTCTGTCAGTCTCTGTCTCAGTTTTTGTCTCTCTGTTTGTCTCTCAGTCTCTGTCTCTTGTCAGTCTCTCTCTGTCTCAGTCTTTGTCTCGCTCTCTCTCTCAGTTTGTCTCTCAGTCTCTGTCTCTCTCAGTCCCTGTCTCTGTCAGTCTCTCTGTCACTCTCTGGCAGTCTCTCTTTGGCCCAGTCTTTGTCTCCCTCTCAGTTTGTCTCGCTCTCTCTCTGTCTCGCTCTCAGTCTCTGTCAGTCTCTCCGTCTCTGTCTGTCTCTCTGTCTGTCATTCTCTCTCTGTCAGTCTCTCTTCAGTCTCTGTCTCTTTGTCTCTCTGTCTCTCTCAGTCAAGGTTTCGCCCTCTGTCTCGCTCTCTGTGTCTCTGTCTTCGGCCGGAGACACACTGGTGCGAGATACGGCCGAGTCTCGCTGGTTAAAAGCAAGCTGTGGCACCTGCACTCTGGAGCGGAGCGTGCGGCTCCATAGCAATACATGGAGCTGCACGCTCAGCTCCGGAATGCAGGTGCCACAGCTTGCTTTTAACCAGCGAGACTCGGCCGTATCTCGCACCAGTGTGTCTCCGGCCTTAGTCTCTCTCTGAGTCTGTCTCTCTCAGTCTCTGTCACTCTCAGTCTCTGTCACTCTGGCAGTCTCTCTGTCTCACTCTCTCAGTTTGTCTCAGTCTCACTCTCTCTCTGTCTTGCTCTCAGTCTCGATCTCAGTCTCTGTGTCAGTCTCTCTCAGTCTCTCTCTGCCTCAGTCTCTCTCTGTCTCTCTCTGACTGTCTGTCTCTTAGTCTGTTTCTGTCTCTCTGTCAGTCTCTTTCTCGCTCTCTCTTTCTCTCTGTCTATCTCTCTGTCTCTCAGAGAGAGAGAGAGACACAGAGAGAGACTCTCTCTTGTAATGTGGTCCTGTAGCTGGGGTCAGGGTCCTAGCAGTCCAGTGTGTGTGATCTCATATCAGTAAATGCAAGGTAACAAACATGAAAATGCCATTTATATAAACAATAAGAATCCCCTATAAAAGTTGGGGACAAATATACTGTATATGATGAGCCAAATAGAATAAAAATGGGAACAGCCAGTAGTTGAGTATAGATAATCACAATCACATATTGATGCATATGTATACTCAGTCTGAATAACATGGCCCGCAAATGGGGAGAAGGGAAAAAAAGAAGAGATGACATACAGGGGGGTGCACTTTCTTCTTTCATTGTGTGATATTTTATCTCCCCCCTTTCTTCTGCTTTCCTCTTTCTTTCCATTCACCTCTTTAGGGTCTTGTCCAGACAAGAGTATTCCTTTTAGGGTTACCTGGATTCATTCAGGGACCTATTCCCATATGATGGACTCTATGCGCATTTAGTCTACGTTCACATTAGCGTTCGGCGCCGCAGCGTCGCCGCATGCGTCATGCGCCCCTATATTTAACATGGGGGCGCATGGACATGCGTTGTGCTGCGTTTTGCGACGCATGCGTTTTTTTGGCCGCAAGCGTTGGGCGCAGATAACGCAGCAAGTTGCATTTTTTTTGCGTCCAACTTTCGGCAAAAAAGGACGCATGCGTCGCAAAACGCAGCGTTTTAGCGTGCGTTTTGTTGCGTTTTTGTTTGCGTTGCGTCGCCGACGCTGCGGCGCACAACGCAAATGTGAACGTAGCCTTAGTTGTTTTTATTTTCTGCAATTTGCAGCCCACAGAAAGGGACAGAGACCAGAATCCAAGGGAGATACAACGTGGGGGCTAATGCGGGGGCCATTATACATTTTCGATTACAGCAGGATCATCTGCTGAGGTTCCCCTTATACCCATGATTAAAGTGTGCCACCATAGTTGTAATCAAGGGTTAGGGGCCCACTCAGATGGTTCGCCCCCCCTGAGCTGAACCCTTAGCTACGCCTCTGTCTCCTACAATCGAATATGAAATGACTGCATATGGGATATAGAGCCGACATTTCCTTCCACCTCAAGCCTGCCTTGTAGATGTGGCAATAATGACAATAGGTTGGAGAATGAAGTACGCGAGAGGACTAGTGCACATTTTTAGTGGACCACCGAAGCACATCTCAGAGGATGACGAAACCGTTGCCAACAGCAGCGGCTTTCTGCAGTGTGCAGACCGGCAAGGAGGGCAGGGGTAAGGAGTGGGTGGAAGATGAGAGGAGTGATTAGGTCCTAGACTTCACTTGGAGCAAAGGCCATATCAGTGAAGTGCGCAGTTTGGAGAAAAACGAGGTGGTCACGCTGCCTCATCAGTACAGCAAAAGAGGGAGCAGGGCGCAAAAGCACAGCAGGCAGCCCCTTGCCAATACATCGGCTGCTACTGCTCACCACACTGACGCAAAAGCAATCTCAAAAAGGAGCTCCCTCGCGTGGCATTTCTTCAGGCAATGTGCTGAAGATGAGCAATTTGCACGCTGTACTGTCAGAGCCTGAAGCAAGGCATACATATTCTGAACCTGAGCATCACCTGCATGATGAGGTATCTGAATTATAAGCACAAGGTGCAGTGAAGTACACACTTCAGAAAATATGACAGATCTGAGCCTCCTCCTGATCCCTCTTCTGCTGCTGCCAAGTCACTTCTTCCAGCTCACGATCAGTAGGGACACCTGCCTCCCCAGAAAGAATGCGACAGAACCATTGAGCATCTCCACACCATCCTATGGAAGCGTTCAGCTCTCTATATCCCAATTCCTCGAGTTAGGGAGGAAATAATCCCCCTACTCATGGTCCCTGCTTGACAGTATTTGCAAATTTTTGGTCTTTGAAATGCTGCCATTCCGGCTGGTGTACACAGTTTTTTTTAAACAAACAAACAAAAAAAAAAAGACTGATGGCAGTAGCTGTCCCACAATGCATTGTTCCCAGTAGCCACTACTTTTCCAGGTGGGCCATTCCTGCTCTGTACGCACATGTTGCGGACCAAATTAGGTGTGCAATGCTCAACACCATCAATGGCAAGGTCCACATAACCAATATACATGGACCAGTAAGCATGGCCAGGGATGTTACATCTACCTAAATACCCACTGGTTAAATGTAGTGGTGGCGGAAAAGCATTCTAGCGCACGTCCTACCAGCAGTGAGGATTTTTGGACGTTTCTCTGTTCAGGGTGCCTTCTCCTCAGCTTCCACCATTCGCTCATCAACCGATCACATAAGACCTGCACAACCAACTTCAGCACAGCCACACGGAAATCCCACACGACGCAGGAGCTGTGGACAAGGATTAAACAGCACCTCAAGCCCAGCCTGGTGGTATGCGATAATGGGCAAAGTCACATAGCAGCTCTGGACCTAGCGAGTTTGATGCACATCACTTGCCTGGCAAATGTGCTGAATTTGATGGTGCAGAGCTTCCTAGAAAATTACACAAATATGCCAGAGCTGCTGCTGACTGTGAAGGTACTCTTTCACTGTCCTGCTGCTGCTCGCGTTTCGAGCTGCAGCCAACCACCTTGCATATGCTGGAGAGTGTGGGAGCAGCAGCAGACAAAAGTGGAGTTTCAGCTGCAGCACGCCAGACTGAGTCGCTCTGCTGACCACCACTTCACCATCAACGAGTGGCCCTCCATGAGGGACGCGTGTGTTGTGTTTCATTGCTTTGAATACTTCAACATGGCCAGCGGTGATGAGGCCATCATGAGCATTACTATACCACTTTTATGCCTGCTTTAAAATCAACTTCAGGAGATGATGGATGAGGGGATGGCACACGAGGAAGAGGAGCAAGAGGAACAGGGACCATTCAAACATTGCTCGGAGGGTGGGTTCCTGTATCAACAACAGCAAGGTACCCAACTGTCCAGCCAGGGGACACTTTTGGAGTATGAGGAACAGTGTTTACAGCAGGGTGACACTCAAAGCAACTCACAGTCATCACTGGAGCATGGCTAGGTAGGGGAATACAGAGGACCCAGATCATAAACCTCCAACAAAAGGACAGGTTGTCGTTGCCTCTGGGTAGCCTGGCACACCAGCCAGTATATGCTGCTGTGACTGAGCAATAACTTCTGAGTGGCCCGGATTGCTACCATTGCTGGTTACCAGGTGGATCCCCGCTGAAAGAACAACGTATCATTGCTTCCATTACTAGAGAATGATCGCAAAATGCATGAATACTATGATGCAGATGTCCTGCTTCCTGATGAACCTTCCTCTGCCATGATTCTCGTAAAAACCTGCGGTGCTGATGAAATTCCAAAGGGCAGGACATTGAACTCAAAGTGCGTCTCTTGTCTCTGGGTAACTGCAAATATCAAGAATTTTCGGTATGCTGGATGGATGGGGTCATGATAATAAACTTCCTGGAAGTTGATGGTTGCCATGATGACAGTTTTCCCCTATCGGTAGATTTTTATGGACTCCATTTTGAACCTTTTGTAAGTGATGCGATGGTTTAGACAGAGCTTTTAGTTTTATGATTATCCTGCAAGATCAGCATAGTTTCTTTACAAGAAACAGACGAAAATAATGACTTCTGTTGTAATCTCTCTCTGTAACTGGAGATATTGCCCCTGAAGATAGTAAATCCTGGAAACCGGATATTAGGGCATTTTGTAACCTGTGGGATCAAATGTAAGTTACCTTCAGGCACTGTGTGTGTGTGTGGGGGGGGGGGGGGTATAGGAGGAGAACTCCATTTTCATTCCTAGTTTGATAGACTCCAGGGACTCCCGATCTGAGGAAATCTTCTGCCACTAGGAAAGGAATCTTGAGATAAGGCCTCCTACCGCTCTGGCGCCATCATGGTCTGTCTTGTCGCTGGTTCTGACCGAAAAAGAGGTTTATTCCCTTTAACTGCTGCGTCACAGTTTCCCTCTTTCCCTGTACTGAGGGGGTCAAAAGGCTTTTCTTCTTAAAACCCTTGGTTCAGACAAGGATTTGTGCTAATCTGATGCTTTCTCCAGTAAATCATCTAGTGCTGGACTGAACATACAGCTCTGGCAAAAATTAAGAGGAGACCACTGCAAACTTTAGTTTGTCTAGATTTTTCTCTTTTTAGGTATATTTGAGTAAAATGTAAATTGTTATTTTCTTTATAAACTATTGACAAGTCTCCTAAGTCCCAAGCAATAAATTTTGTATTTATTTTCTGAAAATAAGAAATGGTCAAAACAAAAAAAAATAAAAAAATGCATTGCTTGCAGACCTCAATTAACCCCTCTGTGACCTTAGGCCCAGGTCACCTCGACGGGATAGTACGTCTATCTGACCCTCGACGGGATAGTACGTCATAGCCAATCGGCCGCGCTCACGGGGGGGAGCGCGGCCGAGTGTCAGCTGACTATCGCAGCTGACATCCGGCACTATGTGCCAGGAGCGGTCACGGACCGCCCCCGGCACATTAACCCCCGGCACACCGCGATCAAACATGATCGCGGTGTACCGGCGGTATAGGGAAGCATCGCGCAGGGAGGGGGCTCCCTGCGGGCTTCCCTGAGACCCCCGGAGCAACGCGATGTGATCGCGTTGCTCCGAGGGTCTCCTACCTCCCTCCTCGCCGCAGGTCCCGGATCCAAGATGGCCGCGGCATCCGGGTCCTGCAGGGAGGGAGGTGGCTTACCGAGTGCCTGCTCAGAGCAGACACTTGGTAAGCCTGCAGCCCTGCACAGCAGATCGCAGATCTGGCAGAGTGCTGTGCACACTGCCAGATCAATGATCTGTGATGTCCCCCCCCTGGGACAAAGTAAAAAAGTAAAAAAAAAAAATTCCCCACGTGTGTAAAAAAAAAAAAAAAAAAAATTAAAAAAAAATATCCTAAATAAAGAAAAAAAAAAAAAAAATATGATTCCCATAAATACATTTCTTTAGCTAAATAAAATAAAAAAAAACAATAAAAGTACACATATTTAGTATCGCCGCGTCCGTAACGACCCAACCTATAAAACTGCCCCACTAGTTAACCCCTTCAGTAAACACCGTAAGAAAAAAAAAAAAAAACACGAGGCAAAAAACAACGCTTTATTATCATACCGCCGAACAAAAAGTGGAATAACACGCGATCAAAAAGACTGATATAAATAACCATGGTACCGCTGAAAACGTCATCTTGTCCCGCAAAAAACGAGCCGCCATACAGCATCATCAGCAAAAAAATAAAAAAGTTATAGTCCTGAGAATAAAGCGATACCAAAATAATTATTTTTTCTATAAAATAGTTTTTGTCATATAAAAGCGCCAAAACATAAAAAAAATGATATAAATGAGGTATCGCTGTAATCGTACTGACCCGGCGAATAAAACGGCTTTATCAATTTTACCAAACGCGGAACGGTATAAACGCCTCCCCCAAAATAAATTCATGAATAGCTGGCTTTTGATCACTCTACCTCACAAAAATCGGAATAAAAAGCGATCAAAAAATGTCACGTGTCCGAAAATGTAACCAATAAAAACGTCAACTCGTCCCGCAAAAAACAAGATCTCACATGACTCTGTGGACTCAAATATGGAAAAATTACAGCTCTCAAAATGTGGTAACGCAAAAAATATTTTTTGCAATGAAAAGCGTCTTTCAGTGTGTGACGGCTGCCAATCATAAAAATCCGCTAAAAAACCCGCTATAAAAGTAAATCAAACCCCCCTTCATCACCCGCTTAGTTAGGGAAAAATAAAAAATGTATTTATTTCCATTTTCCCATTAGGGTTAGGGTTAAGCCCCCGTCTCACTAAGCGAGATCGCTAGCGAGATCGCTGCTGAGTCACAAGTTTTGTGACGCAACAGCGACCTCAGTAGCGATCTCGCTATGTGTGACACGTAGCAGCGACCAGGCCCCTGCTGTGAGATCGCTGGTTGTGTCGAAATGGCCTGGACCTTTTTTTGATCGTTGAGGTCCCGCTGGGTAGCACACATCGCTGTGTTTGACACCTTACCAACGACCTCGTTGACGACTCAGACACTGAATCGTCATAATAGCTCCCATGTGACATCGTTGTACAGGTCGCTACAGGTCGCTGGTGAGATGTCAAACAGCGAGATCGCAGCAGCGATCGTTGGGAAGATCTCACTGTTTGACATCTCACCAGCGACCACATAGCGACGCAGCAATGATCCCTGACAGGTCGTATCGTTGTGGGGATCGCTTTAGCGTCGCTAAGTGAGACGGGGCCTTTAGGGTTAGGGCTAGAGTTGGGGCTAGGGTTAGGGCTAGGGTTAGTGTTACGGCTAGGGTTACGGCTAGGGTTGGGGCTACAGTTAGGGTTGGGGCTAAAGATAGGGTTAGGGTTTGGATTACATTTATGGTTGGGAATAGGGTTGGTGTGTCTGGGTTAGAGGAGTGGTTAGGGTTACTGTTGGGATTAGGGTAAGGGGTGTGTTTGGATTAGGGTTTCAGTTATAATTGGGGGGTTTCCACTGTTTAGGCACATCAGGGGCTCTCCAAACGGGACATGGCATCCGATCTGAATTCCAGCCAATTCTGCGTTGAAAAAGGAAAACAGTGCTCCTTCCCTTCAGAGCTCTCCCGTGTGCCCAAACAGGGGTTTACCCCAACATATGGGGTATCAGCGTACTCAGGACAAATTGGACATCATCTTTTGGGGTCCAATTTCTCCTGCTACCCTTGGGAAAATACAAAACTGGGGGCCAAAAAATAAGTTTTGTGGGAAAAAAAAGATTTTTTATTTTCACGGCTCTGCGTTGTAAACTGTAGTGAAACACTTGGGGGTTCAAAGTTCTCACAACACATCTAGATAAGTTCCTTGGGGGGGTCTAGTTTCCAATATGGGGTCACTTGTGGGGGGTTTGTACTGTTTGGGTACATCAGGGGCTCTGCAAATGCAATGTGACGCCTGCAGACCAATCCATTTAAGTCTGCATTCCAAATGGCGCTCCTTCCCTTCCGAGCTCTGTCATGCGCCCAAACAGTGGTTCCCCCCCACATATGGGGTATCAGCGTACTCAAGACAAATTGGACAACAACCTTTGGGGTCCAATTTATCCTGATACCCTTGTGAAAATACAAAACTGGGGGCTAAAAAATCATTTTTGTGAACAAAAAAAGAATTTTTATTTTCACGGCTCTGCGTTATAAACTGTAGTGAAACACTTGGGGGTTCAAAGCTCTCAAAACACATCTAGATAAGTTCCTTAGGGGGTCTACTTTCCAAAATGGTGTCACTTGTGGGGGTTTTTAATGTTTAGGCACATCAGGGGCTCTCCAAACGCAACATGGCATCCCATCTTAATTCCAGTCAATTTTGCATTGAAAAGTAAAAAAGTGCTCCTTCCCTTCCGAGCTCTGCTATGCGCCCAAACAGTGGTTTACCCCCACATATGGGGTATCGTCGTACTCAGGACAAATTGCACAACAACTTTTGTCGTCTAATTTCTTCTCTTACCCTTGGGAAAATAAAAAATTGGGGGCGAAAAGATCATTTTTGTGAAAAAATATGATTTTTTATTTTTACGGTTCTGCATTATAAACTTCTGTGAAGCACTTGTTGGGTCAAAGTGCTCACCACACATCTAGATAAGATCCTTAGGGGGTCTACTTTCCAAAATGGTGTCACTTGTGGGGGGTTTCAATGTTTAGGCACATCAGGGGCTCTCCAAATGCAACATGGCATCCCATCTCAATTCCAGTCAATTTTGCATTGAAAAGTCAAATGGCGCTCCTTCCCTTCCGAGCTCTGCCATGCGCCCAAACAGTGGTTTACCCCGACATATGGGGTATCAGCGTACTCAGGACAAATTGGACAACAAATTTTGGCATCTATTTTCTCCTGTTACCCTTGGTAAAATAAAACAAATTGGAGCTGAAATAATTTTTTGGTGAAAAAAAGTTAAATGTTCATTTTTATTTAAACATTCCAAAAATTTCTGTGAAACACCTGAAGGGTTAATAAACTTCTTGAAAGTGGTTTTTAGTACCTTGAGGGGTGCAGTTTTTAGAATGGTGTCACGCTTGGGTATTTTCTTTCATATAGACCCCTCAAAATGACTTCAAATGAGATGTGGTCCCTAAAAGAAAATGGTGTTGTAAAAATGAGAAATTTCTGGTCAACTTTTAACCCTTATAACTCCGTCACAAAAAAAAAATTTTGGTTCCAAAATTGTGCTGATGTAAAGTAGACATGTGGGAAATGTTACTTATTAAGTATTTTGCGTGACATATGTCTGTGATTTAAGGGCATAAAAATTCAAAGTTGGAAAATTGCGAAATTTTCAAAATTTTCGCAAAATATTCATTTTTTTTCACAAATAAACGCAAATTATATCGAATAAATTTTATCACTATCATGAAGTACAATATTTCACGAGAAAACAATGTCAGAATCGCCAAGATCCGTTGAAGCGTTCCAGAGTTATAACCTCATAAAGGGACAGTGGTCAGAATTGTAAAAATTGGCCTGGTCATTAACGTGCAAGCCACCCTTGGGGGTGAAGGGGTTAATGCAAAAAAAAAAAAAAAAAAAAGAAAAGTACATAATCATTTAGAAACAACAATACTAATGTTTTAACTCAGGAAGAGTTCAGAAATCAACATTTTGTGGAATAACTATGATTGTTAATCACAGCTTTCATGCGTCTTGGCATGCTTTCCACCAGTCTTACACTGCTTTGGGGTGACCTTATGCCACTCCTGGTACACAAATTATGTAAGCAGTTTTTTTTTGTTTGATGGCTTGTCACTATCCATCTTCCTCTTGATTACATTCCAGAGGTTTTCAATGGGGTTCAGGTCTGGAGATTAGGCTGGCCATGACAGGGATTTGATGTGGTGGTCCTTCATCCACACCTTAATTGACTTAGCTGTGTGCATGGCGCATTGTCCTGCTGGAAAAACCAGTCCTCAGAGTTGGGGAACATTGCCTGAGCAGAAGGAATCAACTGTTTTTCCAGGATAACCTTGTATGCGGTTTGATTCTTACATCCTTCGCAAAGATTAACCTGCCCAATTCCTGCCTTGCTGAAGCATCCTCCAGATCAACACCTGGTCGTCTAATGGTTAGACGGAGACCTGGGGAGGTGTACAAGCCAGTGTCTTGCACCCACTGTGAAATTTGGTGGAGGATCGGTGATGATCTGGGGATGCTTCAGCAAGGCTGGAATTGGGCAGGTTAATATTTGCGAAGGACGTCATATGAAATTCATGAAATTTCTTATAAACCGCAAAAGGTATGTGTGTGTAGGATGTGGGTGCTGAACAAAAAGTTCTGCACACAAACTAATTTACTGAGACCTCAGGTGGTGTGGCTAGGGCTGCCAGGACGGCAAACTTTATGGGTTCCTGCATAAAATGTATAGGTAAGACTACCCCCTACACACACTCGAGAAGACAAAGACATCAGTGGGGAAAATCTGTGACTGTTCAGCAGGAACAGCTATGGCTACTAGTCTTCCGTGAGCAGATCATCAAAAAGAGCTCTATCAAGAAGAAAGATACTTGTCAAAAGTGGAAAATTCATATTCTCTGAAAAATGTTCACCTAACGAGACCTACAGCATTCAATCATATGGAATTATTTATTATTATAGCGCCATTTTTTCCATGGCGCTTTACATGTGAGGAGGCGTGTACATAATAAAAACAAGTACAATAATCTTAAACAATACAAGTCACAACTGGTACAGGAGGAGAGAGGACCCTGCCCGCGAGGGCTCACAATCTACAAGGGATGGGTGAGGATACAGTAGGTGAGGGTAGAGCTGGTCGTGCAGCGGAATCAGGCTGACTCATCGAAACTCCATTATGCATTTCCAACAAAAGCAAAAACGATTATCCAGCAAATTCAAAAAGAATAAAAAGCTAAGCAAACAGAATCAGGTGCTATGAAATGTTAAATGACCAACTCAGAGATTGCCACTGGTGGAAAAGTCCAAAGTTTACGAGATAAGCACCACAGCTTGACGTTTATCAGGTGTACACTGCGACGTGCCCAGCTATTGTATATCTGCGGCAGAAGTAGGTAGCACCGGGGTGAACTTCAATAATTGCCTCATTTTCTCAAATATTTTATTATGGCTGTTTGGGTTTAGTAGAAGTAGCATTCATGTTGTGGGTTACCCTGCATGCTGCATAAAGCTGTGTCGTTTTTGTTTTTTATATATACAAATGAGTCAGCTTTGACAACATTGTCTGAGTAAACCCATTTTGCTCTCACTCGTGTTGTCATTTTAGGTTTTCTAATGTTTGGAAGTCTAAAGCTGTGTTAGTTGGAGATATATATATATATATTATACATACACACATACACACACGTACAGATATATACTCTTAGTATACGGCTTCGTCATGTAAGCCTCACCACTACCCCTCCAAGGAGGAAATCTACAGCACTAGGCTTCTCAATTCTATTAATCGTGCTGCAATCTTTAGGCAAGGCTTGAATGACTTCTCACAACATACAAATAAAGCAAGAACTTAAAGGGGTGTCCAAGACAAATATTAATGACCTACCTTAGAAGTCCGTATAAAATCGGAGCAAGATCGGAACACAGTGCATGGAGTGGCTGGCGGCTCTCCTGCACGCAAAAGCTGCAGGTATTACTATGCAGGTGTCACGCTCAGGTCTGGAGAGCCACCAGCCAGTCTGTGCACTGCAATCTAATCTCATTCCAATTTATAGGGATGTCTGACTCTGCCCTTCGCATAGATCAGTATCAGAATGGAAGGAGTAAACACCTGCCACCCACATAGTCAGTAAAGCAGACTAGTAGTACACAGTGTTCAAAGGCAGAATACTACAGCGCCATAGATTGTAATGGCTGTGCTCAGGTATTACAGCTCAGCCCTCATTTGCTTCTATGGGAACTGAGCGGCGGTACCAGAAAATATCACAATGTGTACACAGCTGAGGTGTTGTGGCTTCATACACTGTACAAGTCCAGTACCTGCTAACATCTAATTGGTGGGAGTCATGGGTGTCAGACCACAAATCTGACACTGATGACTTCTCTTAGGACATAAAATTTAGTTGCGTAATCTTAAATACTATACAAGGGTATGTGTCCACGTTCAGGAAACGCTGCGTTTTTGATGCAGCACTGAGCTGCAGCGTCAAAAACGCAGCGTCCAGATGTTACAGCATAGTGGGGGTGATTTAATGAAATCCCGTCTCCACTGTGCATTAAAAAACGTATGCGTTTTTCAAGCAAAAACGCACATGCGTTGCGTTTTTTCAGAACGCAGCATGTTGCTACAATGAGCAAAACACGCAGGAACACCGCAGGTGACCTGCCAGTGACCTCAGGTGCATTTTTGGTCAGGATTTTACCTGCATAAAATCCTGACACTTTCCCCTGTCCCAGTAATCCGCTGCCTCAGAAACCCTTGACTCTGCCATGTCCTTCAAACCACACATCCAAGCTCTCGCCACCTACAGCTCAAAAATATTTCCAGAATTCGTCCTTTCCTCAACCCTCACTCTACCAAAATGCTTGTGCATACCCTCATCATCTCCTGTCTTGACTACTGCAACATCCTCCTTTGTTGTCTACCTTCTAACACTCTCGCAACCCCCAGTCCGTCCTTAACTCTGCTGCCCGACTAATTCATCTCTCTCCTCGCTACACTCCTGCTTCCCCTCTTTGCAAATCCCTTCACTGGCTCCCAATTTCCCAGCGTATCCAGTTTAAACTACTAACACTGACCTACAAAGCCATCCATAACCTGTCTCCTCCGTATATTTCCAAACTAATCTCTCTATATCTTCCCTCACGTAATCTCCGGTCCTCCCAAGACCTCCTTCTCTCCTCCACACTTATTCGCTCCTCATCCAATCACCTCCAAGACTTCTCCCGAATATCCCCCATCATCTGGAATTCTTTGCCCCAACACAACCGGTTTTCCACCACATTTGGATCCTTCAAACGGAACCTGAAAACCCATCTCTTCAAAACTTACAGCCTGTAATGACCACACGACCACCTCAACATTATCGAAGCTACCGCAACCCTTGACCTACTGTCTCCTTCCCCATAATCCTGTAGAAGTCCTCAAGGGCAGGGTCCTCGCCCCTCTGTACCAGTCTGTCACTGTAAGTTTGTTTACTGTAAGTGATATCTATAACTTTGTATATAACCCCGTCTCATGTACAGCACCATGGAATTAATGGTGCTATATAAATAAATAATAATAATCATAATAATAATGGATTCAATCATGTAATCCAAGGAGAAAACCTTCTGTGAGGGAGCTTGGGAATCTTTACACCTCCCAACAATATAATAGCAGACAAACCTCAATATCCACCAAGGAATAGCACCTTATATATGGATATGTGGGAGATAGAGAATAACATACCTACATAAATACACTTTATTAGCTATGCATTAAGACCAATAAGGTGCCACAGTAAGCCAGCGCCTCCGGGCTAAGTAGTCTGCCCTCACAGCTCAAATACTCCAGCCATAAAGGATTCTTCAGGGGGTGTAATGGTACCAGCCTGTACAGGGCCTATTGCACCTCAGGGTCTGCTGTCTGGCTATGGAGCAGGTTAGAACAGCCAGAGGCGCCCCAGACGCGTGTCCTGACGGGGGATAGTTTGGAGCCCCCATTAGTCGTGACAGGCACCACTTGTTGGAAACCCCTCGAGCTATTCCTGCAGTAGTCCCGCTGACACATGGCAGTAGTCCGGCCTCCACACTGCTGCTCAGGCTCTGCAGGCACAGCACTCATGCTACCAGCAGCACATCCCCTCCATTACAGAGAGGTCACATGACAGGCACAGCCAGCGTGAGCCCACCCAGCCCCTCACCTGCCACGGGTGGCTGCTCCTCCTAGACGTGGGGCATAGACCTGACCCGAGCCCTACCAGGACAGGCACGTCAGGAGCCCAGAAAGGAAGTGCACTGCTAGCACACCAAGCCCGGAATAAAGTTTTGTTTGTTGAAAGTCCACGCCTCTTCCCCGTTACTGGTTGGTCCTGTGACAGACCACGCCCCTCTGCCCGGATTGGCGGAAGCTGCGAGGTGCTTGACAGCTATGACATGTGACTAATGCAGACGTTTAAAATCCATTCTGTATGTTATAGGAAGCGTGTGTGAGCGGCACCTAGTGGTTATCAGTGTTACTGCAATTGACGTTAGCCGCATCTGACGTTATGTTGTTATCAGTGTATAGAATTGTGTGACTTCTACAGAATTTTTACATAGCTGCGACTTTGTCAGCCGCCATCTTTTTTTCCTCCTATCGGCTTCCATAGCGTCCCCCTTGTTGCCTATAGCAACCGACTGTCCCTCCGGAGAGTGGAATCCGGCTGCTCCTCTTCACCAATTAGATCTCTCGCTCTACAAGAGAGCACAGATTCCACCAATCAGAGGCCAGAGATTGTTCCGGCGGGCGCTGCAGCGGGACATAGAAGCCGAGGAACGTCATCAATGGGAACAATAAGCGGCCGGATCGCAGGGAGCAGGTAGGGGCCCGTGCTGCCATGGTGCAGGCGGATGGCGAGCTGACACTTGTGGTTCTCCTTCCATTAGCTGCTGCCGGTCCTCTGCCTTCATCCCTAGGGTAGGACTGTGTGAGACCCCCATATTGTGGCACTAGCTGCTCAACATTGGTGGGTGCTGCGGACCGGGGAACCTGTGCCCACCGCACACTAGGACCACCAGTGGTGATACTGGCAAGGCGGGAGCCCCAATGCAGCACAGCCCCACTTCTCCTGTGACGCCCCTGCACCTAGTCCATACACCCCTGCCGGCCACACAACCGGTGGTTGCCATAGCAACCATCCATGTGGGGGCAATTCTGTGTAGGACTGAGCTGCTGCACATCACCCCGACACGTACAGGGGGCTGGTGGGTCCTTCCTCACCCCGTAAGACCGCCATCAGACACTCGTATATCCTGATGCTATCCAGTGCTTGCTGCGATAGGTTTCCCACGGCCACTTGGTCCACAAGGAGAAACTGTCATCTGAACTGCCCTATTGGAACACTGGTCCATGCGATGCTGACCGCTAACACATGGCCAATCCGTGGGCAGCATCAGGCGCGGGACGTGCAACCTCTGCTTAGAGATACTGCGGCTTAAAATTTGCATAAAAACCACAGCAAAAGCGCAACGTTTAGACATAATAATAATAATAATTTTATTTATATAGCGCCAACATATTCCGCAGCGCTTTACAACTTATAGAGGGGACTTGTACAGACAATAGACATTACAGCATAACAGTAAAAACAGATACCAGTAGGAATGAGGGCCCTGCTCGCAAGCTTACAAACTATGAGGAAAAGGGGAGACACGAGAGGTGGATGGTAACAATTGCTTTAGTTATTTGGACCAGCCATAGTGTAAGGCTCGGGTGTTCATGTAAAGCTGCATGAACCAGTTAACAGCCTAAGTATGTAGCAGTACAGACACAGAGTGCTATTAACTGCATGAAGTGTATGAGAACATGATGAGAGGAACCTGATTATGTTTGTTTTTTTTTTATTTTTTTTAATAGGCCACACAGGGATAGTTAGGTTAATGCGTTGAGGTGGTAGGCCAGTCTGAACAAATGCATTTTTAGGGCACGCTTAAAACTGTGGGGATTGGGGATTAATCGTATTAACCTAGGTAGTGCATTCCAAAGAATCGGCGCAGCACGTGTAAAGTCTTGGAGACGGGAGTGGGAGGTTCTGATTATTGAGGATGCTAACCTGAGGTCATTAGCAGAGCGGAGGGCACGGGTAGGGTGGTAGACTGAGACCAGAGAGGAGATGTAGAGTGGTGCTGAGCCATGGAGTGCTTTGTGGATGAGAGTAGTAGTTTTGTACTGGATTCTGGAGTGGATGGGTAGCCAGTGTAATGACTGGCACAAGGTAGAGGCATCGGTGTAACGGTTGGTGAGGAATATGATTCTGGCTCCAGCATTCAGGACAGATTGGAGCGGGGAGAGTGTGGTAAGAGGGAGGCCGATTAGTAGAGAGTTACAATAGTCCAGACGGGAATGAATAAGTGAAACAGTAAGAGTTTTTGCAGAGTTGAAAGTAAGAAAAGGGCGAATTCTAGAAATGTTTTTGAGATGCAGATAAGAAGAGCGAGCCAGTGATCGGATGTGGGGGGTGAATGAAAACTCGGAATCAAGGATGACCCCAAGGCAGCGGGCATGTTGCTTTGGAGTAATGGTGGAACCACACACAGAGATGGCAATGTCAGGCAAAGGTAGGTTAGTAGAGGGAGAGAACACGAGGAGTTCAGTTTTTGACAGGTTCAGTTTCAGATATAGGGAGGACATGATGTTAGAGACAGCGGTAAGACAATCACTGGTGTTTTCTAAAAAGGTCGGCATGATATCAGGAGCAGAAGTGTATAATTGGGTGTCGCCAGCATAGAGATGGTACTGGAACCCAAATCTACTGATTGTCCAATAGGGGCAGTATACAAAGAGAAGAGGAGGGGCCTAGGACTGATCCTTGAGGAACCCCAACAGTAAGGGGAAGGTGAGAGGAAGAAGAACCAGCAAAAGATACAGTGAAGGAGCGGTCAGAGAGATAGGAGGAGAACCAGGAGAGAACGGTGTCCTTGAGGCCGATGGAGCGGAGCATAGTGAGGAGGAGCTGATGATCCACAGTATTGAATGCTGCAGAGAGATCCAAGAGAATTAGCATGGAGTAGTGACCATTAGATTTAACTGTTAGTAGGTCATTAGAGACTTTAGTGAGGGCAGTTTCAGTAGAGTGTAAAGAGCGGAAACCAGATTGAAGAGGGTCGAGAAGAGAGTTATCTGAGAGATAGCGGGTAAGACGGGAGTGGACCAGGCGTTCGAGGAGTTTAGAGATGAAGGGAAGATTAGAGACAGGTCTATAATTAGCGGCACAGTTTTGGTCGAGGGAGGGTTTTTTAAGTAATGGATGTATGATGGCATGCTTAAATGAGGAGGGAAAAATACCGGAAGTGAGGGAAAGGTTGAATATTTTTGTTAGGTGAGAGGTGACAGCCGGGGAAAGGGACTGGGGGAGATGTGACGGAATGGGGTCACTGGTGCAAGTGGTCGGGTGAGAAGATGCAAGGAGCCTGCTTACTTCTTCTGTAACTGGTTCAAAGTCAGAGAGTGAACTAGATGCAGTGGGGGAGGGAGGACAGTGCATGGTATGAAGAGATTGGGAGATGATTTCCTGTCGAATGTGGTCAATTTTTTCTTTGAAATAATTGGCCAGATCGTCAGCGTGGAGATCCATGGTTGGGGCCTGCTCTCTTGGGTTGAGTAGGGACTGGAAAGTGTCAAAGTGACGTTTAGGGTTATTGGATAGTGAGATGATGAGGGTGTTGAAATAGGTTTGTTTGGAGAGGTGAAGGGCAGAGTTGTATGTTTTTAGCATGAACTTATAATGGATGAAATCTTCGGGTAGATTAGATTTTCTCCACAGACGTTCGGCGCACCTGTAGCACCGCTGCAGGAAACGTGTTTGCAACGTGTGCCACGGTTGTCGCCGTCTGTGCTGAGTTGTTCTATGTATAGGAGGTGCAGCTTCATCCAGGGCACTTTGCAGGGTTTCATTGAAGACATAGCCTTAGTCTTCCTTCAGGCATCTGTTTCTTTGTAGGTGTTCTGGTTTTCATGGATGAAACATGTATCCATTATAATCTATGGGGATATTCATATGATCTGCTAAAAAATAAATACAAGTACCTATAAAAAAAAAAACAAATCAAAGCAAAGACATGACTGATTTGAGTCCTTCAAGTCTATATGGGTCAGCTAAATACTCAGGCAGCCCTCTGATGGCATCCCAGGTGCATGTCCGGTACTCACCCTGGGATAGGAGAGGCCTGAGAATTCTCCGTCACTTGCTTTTGCATACAAGAAACCCTGATGAAACTGATGGTGTAAACTGCCCAAACCCATGTCACTGTGTTTTTATTTTATGTAAGAGAGAAACTGACCATATGAATGAGGCTTGAGGCCAAGTTCAGACAATTTTTTTTTCCGTTTGTGGAAAAAAAACAAAAAAACAACTGGACCAGTTTCAGTCAGATTTTCATCAGTGCTTGATCATTGTGTGGGTATATGCATACAAAGTCTTGTTGAGGTGGAGTTCACCCCATAAAATGGACATAGTGCGCAGCAACATCAAAACAACACTGCTGTGCATATGTTCCATACGTAATTTCTTAATTCTGTGTTCAGAAACAGTGAAGTGGTTGAAAAGAGCTATGCACATTCTTCTAGCGGCTTCCGCTAAGTAGCCACTTGCTCCCTATACTTCACAGTGTAAAGAACCGCAAGCACGACAGCAAAGTCACCTCAGGAAAATGACCACCTGAAGCCGTAGAGAAGACACGGGGTCTAAATAACACTGTGTACCCCCGTCAGCTTTTAGCATTCTTAGCATTTAGCATTCTAGGTTCTCCTAAGGCTACTTTCACACTAGCATCGTACGACGCACGACGAATTGCGTCGTTGCGACGTACCGACACAAGCAGTGAAAGCGCCGCACAACGGGGGCAGCGGATGCTGTTTTTCAACGCATCCGCTGCCCCATTGTGATGTGCGGGGAGGCGGGGGCAGACGGTCACGACGCACCAAAAAACGTTACATGCAACGTTTTTTGGTGGCGACGATATGTCGCACGACGTTTGCGACGTGTGGCACTGCGTCACTAATGCAAGTCTATGGAAAAAAAACGTATCCTGCAAGCACTTTTGCAGGATGCGTTTTTTCTACAAAACGACGCATAGCGACGGCAGTGCACGACGCTAGTGTGAAAGTAGCCTAAATGAGACTGCTGAAAGTTTCTCATGTTTCACCTACTACACAAACAAGAAGGTCGGTCTGGTCCATCATCCAGGTCAGTGGAACCTGGCCAGTAGATGGGAACCCCTCGAATCTCTTACCTTCCAGCATCCATGGCTTGGGTTTTTTATTAGCCAGGGCCAGTATAACGTCATTTATTCATCACAATGCGCACATGATATTGCACCAACCCTGACAAATGAACTGCTGCGCTGGGGACGCTGGAAGGTAAGTGATTTGCGGGCTTCCTGTCTAGCAGCCAGACACCACTGACCACGATTCTGGGCTGAAATCGCATGAATCCATCTTCTTATCTCTTATAATTGACAACATACTTCAGAAAAGTAGTCAGGAAAAAATAGATTTTTTTCATGTGATATAACTTGTCATCAATACTCAAATACTGAAAGATCAAGAAAAAAGTCCTGCTCGCGGCAATTAGCATGATGTTGGCACTATGTCTCTCCTCAGTGAAATAACCACTGATCGGCTGCAGGCTGTCAGTATTCGTTCAGAGCTGACGTCCGCTGATTGACTACAATTGTCACATTACATAAAGGCGTCATGGCGCCGGGAGAAATAGCCAACACCACTAGAATTACATTTCTTCTGGGGCTAAAGGAGTTCTTCCAGAGTGAGCTAAAATGGGCTGCAGACTGAAGACGTACCACTCTCAAGACCTGTGTGTCAGCTGACGAGCTGTATCACATACTTCAGTCGGTGGCCTGGGGCAGGGCAGTGATATGTGAAGAAATATGTTTTAACCCACATTGTGCTCGGTGATAAGATCTCCAGCTTCATCTTCATTGGCGAGCAGCGTCTGCTTAGGGGAGCCAGGGAGAATGTGTACACCCATTTATTTATGGAAAGCTAGGCTAAAGTTATAGAATTGCACACCCGCGGGATGAGTTCAGGTCAATCAGAAGTGGGGGAAAATAACCAAAATTCTATTTCCGGTGGTGTAACGAGTCCCAGTTTGCATTTGAATTAAAAGTATTTTTCTCAGGCATTGAACTACTAAAATGTATAGTACTGGTATGGTTTTTTATATGGGCTAAGTCCTCTAGCTCACTATACAGTTACTTTACTATGCATTTTTGGGGATGAAAAAGCAATCAATAGTGATATTGTTGCCAACAAATGAGGGCTACTTTTTTTTCTGGTACTGTGAATCCCAATATTATAAAAGCCAAGGATTTGCATTTATATATGGAAAGCCTGGGTGCTAAACAACAGTATATGGAAAGCCTGGGTGCTAAACAACAGTATGGCCTGATAGATAGCTGTGCATATTTTTGGACACCGATATGTTGTTTTATTGTATATCAAAGGGAACCTGTTGTGTTGAAAATGGTAAGTGATCTACAGGCAGGAGGAGCTGATCAGATTGATATACAGTTTTGTGGGAAAAGTTTCCATAAAACTTGTAATTTGTTTCTTTGTACTCCCCATGTTTATATACAGTGGGTACTGAAAGTATTCAGACCCCTTTAAATTTTTCACTCTTTGTTGCATTGCAGCCATTTGGTGAATTAAAAAATGTTCATTTCTTTCTCATTAATGTACACTCTGCACCCCATCTTGACTGAAAAAAAACAGAAATGTTGTAATTTTTGCAAATTTATTAACAAAGAAAAACTGAAATATCACATGGTCATAAGTATTCAGACCCTTTGCTCAGACACTCATATTTAAGTCACATGCTGTCCATTTCATTGTGATCCTCCTTGAGATGGTTCTACTCCTTCATTGGAGTCCAGCAGTGTTTAATTAAACTGATAGGACTTGATTTGCAAAGGCACACACCTGTCTATATAAGACCTCACAGCTCACAGTGCATGTCAGACCAAATGAGAATCATGAGGTCAAAGGAACTGGCCAAGGAGCTCAGAGACAGGATTGTGGCAAGGCACAGATCTGGCCAAGGTTACAACAGAATTTTTGCAGTACTCAAGGTTCCTAAGGGCACAGTGGCCTCCATAATCCTTAAATGGAAGAAGTTTGAGACCACCAGAAGTCTTCCTAGACCTGGCCGTCCAGCTAAAATGAGCAATCGAGGGAGAAGAGCCTTGGTGAGAAAGGTAAAGAAGAACCAAGATCACTGTGGCTGAGCTCCAGAGATGCAGTAGTGAGATGGGAGAAAGTTCCACAAAGTCAACTATCGCTGCAGCTCTCCACCAGTCAGGCCTTTATGGCAAAGTGGCTTAACGGAAGTCTCTCCTCAGTTCAAGACATATGAAAGCCCGCATAGAGTTTGTTACAAAACACATGAAGGACTCCCAGACTATGAGAAATAAGATTCTCTGGTCTGAGATGAAGATAGACCTTTTTGGTGATAATTCTAAGTGGTATGTGTGGAGAAAGCCAGGCACTGCTCATCACCTGCCCAATACAATCCCAACAGTGAAATATGGAGGTGGCAGCATCATGCTATGGGGGTGTTTTTCATCTGCAGGGACAGGACGTCTGGTTGCCATTGAAGGAAACATGAATGCAGCCAAGTACAGAGATATCCTGCTCTGGACCTCAGACTTGGCTGAAGGGTCAACTTCCAACAAGACAATGACCCTAAGCACACAGCTAAAATAACAAAGGAGTGGCTTCAGAACAACTCTGACCATTCTTGACCTAAATCCAATTGAGCATTTCTGTAGAGACCTGAAAGTGGCTGTCCACTAACGATCACAATCCAACCTGACGGAACTGGAGGGGGTCTGCAAGGAAGAATGGCAGAAGATCCCCAAATCCAGGTGTGAAAAACTTGTTGCATCATTCCCAAGAAGACTTTGTCACACGGAGGCAGGCAGAATGGGGATAGTGAACCCACTGGACCACAGTATACTGTGGAAGCTGAACCCTAGGAACCAGGGTGACAAAGACATAAGATAAATTGCAAGACTTTTTTGGTGACATAAAACAAGAAGACCCACAGGGAATACCCCCTGGACTGAGATACCTATACAGGGACTGTGCCGATACAACTAAGGAGACTCAAGTGAAACGGCTCCAAGACCAGAGGGTCAGACCCGAGAGGGATAGAGACACACCTGAGAAGCAAACGGGAGGTCCTGGGAATTGGAGGGGGAAGTACCAGATGATCCAGAGAGTACCCACAGAGTCCGCAGACAGATGATGGACAGATGGGACACGGAACTAGAAGAAAACATGGAGTGTTAATGAAAGGAAGATAAAGACCACACGAGCAAGCGCTTGTCTGCGACCTGAGGACAGCAACTAAGGAATAAACACAAAATTGCCCAGGCACCTCCCAAAGGAAGTGCGGACCTTAAATACACCCAGAACTCACCACGATTGGCTGAGAGGACATTTTAAGAAAAAGGGTGCGCTGGCCCTTTTAAATGCTTTGACAGCGGCGCACACGCACTCTGTGCTCGCTCCCCTGCAACCAGGAAGCGAGGGAGCGGAGGACGTACTCCGGACAGATGCTGCTGCATGAGGAATTGTCACGGGAGCGTTGACTGGGTGAGCAGGACTTCGGAGACCAGGGGGATGCCTGAGGGCAGGCGGGACCTAGTCCACCTGCAGCTTAAAAATGGGGCCCGTCGGCCAGAGCGCTACAGACTTATGGCTGTACTAGCTCAAAAGGGTGCTTCTAATCAATAGTGAGCAGAGGGTCTGAATACTTATGGCCATGTGATATTTCAGTTTTTCTTTTGAATTTACCAAATGGCAGCAATGAAACAAAGAGTGAAAAATTTTAAAGGGGTCTGAATATTTTCCGTACCCACTGTACACTGTGTTCCAAATTATTATGCAAATTGGATTTAAGTGTGATAAAGATTTAATTGTTTTGTTTTTCAAATAAACTCGTGGATGGTATTGTGTCTCAGGGCTCAATGTATCACTGAAATCAATCTTAAACACATGTGATAATTGGTTTTCCAGATGATTCTAATTAAAGGAAAACTACTTAAAAATGATGTTCCACATTATTAAGCAGGTCACAGTTTTCAAGTAACATGGGAAAGAAAAAGGATCTCTCTGCTGCCGAAAAGCATCAAATAGTGCAATGCCTTGGTGAAGGGATGAAAACATTAGAAATTTCCCGAAAACTTAAGCGTTATCATCGAAGTGTTAAGAGATTTGTGGCTGTATCTGAGCACAGATGTGTTTATGCTGATAAAGGCATAATGAGGAAGATTTCTGCCAGGCAAGTTCATCGGATTAAGAGAGCAGCTGCTAAAAAGCCATTACGAAGCAGCAAACAGATAGTTGAAGCTGCTGGTGCCTCTGGAGTCCCTCGAACTTCAAGGTGTAGGCTCCTTCAAAGGCTTGCTGTGGTGCATAAACCTACTATTCGGCCACCCTTAAACAGTGTTCACAAGCAGAAATGGTTGCAGTGGACCCACACATACATGAAGACTAATTTCCAAACAGTCTTGTTTACTGATAAGTGTTGAGCAACCCTGGATGGTCCAGATGGATGGAGTAGTGGATGGTTGGTGGATGGCACCATGTCCCAACAAGGCTGCAAGTCAGCAAGGAGGTGGAGGAGTCATGTTTTGGTCCAGAATTATGGAGAAACAGCTGGTAGGGTCCTTTAAGGTTCCTGAAGGTGTGAAAATGACCTCTGCAAAGTATACTGTATAGAGTTTCTGACTGACAACTTTCCTCCATGGTATAAAAAGCAGAAATGTGCCTTCAGGAGCAAAATCATCTTCATGCATGACAATGCCCCATCTCATGCTGCAAAGAATACCTCATTGGCTGCTATGGGCATAAAAGGAGATAAACTCATGGTGTGGCCACCATCTCCCCCTGACCTCAACCCTATAGAGAGCCTTTGGAGTATCATCAAGCAAAAGATCTATGAGGGTGGGAGGCAGTTCACATCAAAACAGCAGCTCTCGGAGGCTATTCCGACTTCATGCAAAGAAATACAAGCAGAAACTCTCCATAAACTCACAAGTTCAATGGATGCAAGAATTGTGAAGGTGACATCAAAGAAGGGTCCTATGTTAACATGTAACTTGGCCTGTTGGGATGTTTTGGAGTTAAATAGCTTTTTTGTTCAGTGAATGTGACCTCCTAATGCTGCTAATTCCACAAATGAGCATTTTCAGTTCTTTAAAACATATAAAATGTTTAGAAATTCTGCTGTGCCTAATAATTTGGAACAGTGCGTTTTGAGTTTTTATTCATTTTGGGGGATTATACTGTTATCATTGGGAGGTTTCTTCAATAAAATGCGATGTATACTCTAATGGGTGATTACTTTTATTAGACTGACTGTCATTTGCACCAACCATTTAGGAAAATCCGATAAAAATGTCAGTTGCATAATAATTTGGAACATAGTGTATATATGAGTCCAGTGGGCAGGCCTAGTCGGTGTATGCAGAGGTAGCTGTCAATCACTAGTAGGACCGCCCACTGGACTCATTTATATACAAACTCCAGGCAGCACAATGAATAAATTACAAGTTATACTGGGTCTTTTCCAACAAACCCACATATCCTTCTGCTCGGCTTTAATTTGCCTTTTTTAGATTCCTACATGTGTGAGGGCCAATGGGAGCAATAGCATCAACTTGTGCGGCTTCGGTGGTCATCCTTTTTTCTACGGATAATTATTAAATTCGGCTTTTGACATTGCCCTGACATGGGGCAACATTCAGAGCAAATCAGACACCATGTTCTTCTTCAAAAAGGGTTTACCGTTATTTTTCTATCAATCTGTTTTTTTTTCTTTCACCCGCAGTCATAAATCCATATAAGATGTCATCATGGGGCTCCGCGTCTGGGAGACGAAGACCAATTTAAAATAACAGACGTTGTCCTGTGCCGAATATAACAGCTACGATCATGGACAAGATGACGTTAATTTCTCCAAACCACGCCGCTGCTAATGAAGTTACATGGTAAGATTGTGATTAATAGCCATATTAATTGTAGATCCCTATCTTATTAAAGCACAATGTGCTGTTCCTGTAAATGGAGTCCACTATTAACCTGTTGTTTCCGTAATCTTAACAGTATGTCGTCCACACATTTGATTTGATTTGTGTTTTCAGATACATTTCAAATATCCCTTGAGGTAAAAGGAGTACTAGTAAAATATTATAAAATAGGCGCGCATAGAGTGGAGGTCCTGAACACTCAAAAAGTTACTTTCTATGGTGGTCACTTGCATTCAAGTGGCTCTGTGGCCAGATTTCACAATACACCCTGCATACATATTTAACCCCTTAACGACCAGAGCTATTTTCGGTTTTGCATTTTCGTTTTTCGCTCCCCAGAGCCGTAACTTTTTTTACTTTTCCGTCAATATGGCCATGTGAGGGCTTCTTTTTGCGGGACGAGTTGTACTTTTGAACGACACCATTGGTTTTACCATGTTGTGTACTAGAAAATTGGGTAAAAAATTCTAAGTGCAGTGAAATTGCAAAAATAGTGCAATCCCACACTTGCTTTTTGGGTGTTTTTTTTTTTTCACCATGTTCACTAAATGCTAAAACTGACCTGCCATTATGATTCTCCAGGTCATTGCGAGTTCATATAGAAAAGCCGCGGAGACACAATCACGTGTTTCTCAACGCAAGCAATGAATAGCCAGGTCTTTCACCGGGAAGGAACAACCACGGGAAGGGCAGCATCCAATAAAGGGCAACCACCTATGCCAAAACATGGTATCCATCCACAGACAGCTGTTTCGGGGTATTTGCCCCTCATCAGTGTGGAGTAGGAAACTGGCTATTAGGAGCAGTGCCTAGTGAAAAGACTATAAACATAAGGATGAATGACCTCGGGGAGATCAAGAGATCAAAACATCCAACACCGCGGAGACACCATCAAGTGTTTCTCCACGCGGTGATCCAGAACACTGCCCCCATCCCTTAAGGGAAATATGCAAGTGCATGTAGAAAAGCCGCGGAGACACCATCACATGTTTCTCAACGCAAGCAATGAATAGCCAGGTCTTTCACCGGGAAGGAACAACCATGGGAAGGGCAGCATCCAATAAAGGAAAACCACCTATGCCAAAACATGGTATCCATCCACAGACAGCTGTTTTGGGGTATTTGCCCCTCATCAGTGTGGAGTAGGAAACTGCCTATTAGGAGCAGTGCCTAGTAAAATAGCCAGTTTCCTACTCCACACTGATGAGGGGCAAACACCACGAAACAGCTGTCTGTGGATGGATACCATGTTTTGGCATAGGTGGTTTTCCTTTATTGGATGCTGCCCTTCCCGTGGTTGTTCCTTCCCGGTGAAAGACCTGGCTATTCATTGCTTGCGTTGAGAAACACGTGATGGTGTCTCCGCGGCTTTTCTACATGCATTTGCATATTTCCCATAAGAGATGGGGGCAGTGTTCTGGATCACTGCGTTGAGAAACACGTGATGGTGTCTCCGCGGTGTTGGATGTTTTGATCTCCCCGAGGTCATTCACCCTTATGTTTATTGCGAGTTCATAGACACCAAACATGTCTAGGTTCTTGTTTATTTAAGTGGTAAAAAAAAATTCAAAGTTTGTTAAAAAGAAAAATTGTGCTATTTTCCGATACCCGTAGCGTCTCCATTTTTCATTATCTCGGTTTAATTGAGAGCTTATTTTTTGCACGCCGAGCTGGTGTTTTTAATGATACCATTTCTGTGCAGATACGATCTTTTGATCACCTGTTATTGCATTTTAAAGCAATGTTGCGGCAAACAAAAAAACTTAATTCTGGTGTTTTGACTTTCTCACTACGCCATTTACTGATCGAGTTGACTTTTTTTTTTTAATATTGATCGGACGATTCTGAACGCGGCGATGCCAAATATGTGTATGTTTGATTTTTTTTTTTCTTATTTTATTTTGAATGGGATAAAAGGGGGGTGATTTTATATATATTTTTAATATTTTTTTAAAAACCTTTTTTTTTTTTTTAAACTTTTGGCATGCTTCAATAGTCTCCATTGAAGACTAGAAGATGCCATAACTCGATCGGCTCTGCTACATACAGGTGATGATCAGATCGCCTGTATGTAACAGAATTGCTCACTTGCTATGTGCACTGACCATAGGGTGGTGCTCATATCAGTCTGGCAGTGACAACCATAGAGGTCTGCTAGAGACCTCTGGATGTCATGCCAACCCATCGGTGACCCGCGATCACGTGGCGGGGTCACCGTTGTGCAAGATTTCGGGTGCAGTTGCCGGAAGCACAAGTTAAATGCTGCTGTCAGACTTTGACAGCAGCATTTAACGGGTTAACAGCCGCAGGTGGATCGCGATTCCATCCACGGCTATTAGTGGCACATGACAGCTGTTCAAAACAGCTGACCTGTGCCGGAAAAGATGTGGGCTCGGAAAGGGGTTAAATAGATCTTGAACTTTGAGGCTGGTGTACTCGCTATGAAAATCCATCTCACCTTGCCTGATTGACAGCGTCCCTCACACTGCTCAGTACAATCTGCAGAGGTCACTCAGGCTGGGTGGGTGGACACTGGATATATTTGGACTCATGTGCTCTCTCCCTTTAAAATGTTCATCCTAAAGGGAACCTGGCATTAGATTTATGATGCCCACATCAGGGGCAACATGAATTGGATCCTTGCTCCACGATTGCAGCGAGGTATGTTTTACTTTGAAAAACTGCGGCGTTTTTGAGAAAACATAACTTGAAAAGCCAGCCGATAACCATAGGGAGGAACCTGATTAGTCCTGTGCAGTCACCAGCCGGATTCTCCCCACCGTGTTCCAGTTGCTTGTCATGACTCTCTTTATGTACACACATATGGATTAAGGGCTCATACAAGAATGTAATTTCCATAAGGGACTTTCTCTTTCTAAGAAACTTTGTCTATTTTTTAGGTCTTTGCGGTTAAAGCATGAATTTGAAGATCAAAATGAAGTGGCGGAGCTCCGTTATAAACTTAACAAGGCTAAAAGTGAAAATGTAGAGTTGGTTGCAAAGCATAATGAAGAGGTGAGCTATCAATATAAGAGTATCGGGCACCACCAAATATTAATGGGATCCACCTAATGAGTACAAAATACACACAATCAAAGAAAAGAAGTATACAAATACAGGGATCACCTAATAAATTGATTTTATTTAATATACAACAAACCACAAACATGATTAAAACAATTAAAAAAGCCCATGACTATAAGACCAAACCAAACAACCCCATTAATGGGGTTGTATTTATCCCTTGCTAACCAGAAATGTGTGTATGAAAATATCTTAAACAGAGGTAAAGTATTAAATTATCATTCTGTCACAGGTTTACCGCAACAAAGAGGAGCCAGGAGACCAGAGCCTCTGATTTCTCCTACTCCTTCACTGTTTAGAAGCACTTCACCTTCATATTAACCCCTTCATGACCCAGCCTATTTTGGCCTTAATGACCTTGCCGTTTTTTGCAATTCTGACCAGTGTCCCTTTATGAGGTAATAACTCGGGAACGCTTCAACGGATCGTAGCGATTCTGAGATTGTTTTTTCGTGACATATTGGGCTTCGTGTTAGTGGTAAATTTAGGTCGATAATTTCTGCGTTTATTTGTGAAAAAAATGGAAATTTGGCGAAAATTTTGAAAATTTTGCAATTTTCACATTTTGAATTTTTATTCTGTTAAACCAGAGAGTTATGTGACACAAAATAGTAAATAAATAACTTTTCCCACATGTCTACTTTACATCAGCACAATTTTGGAAACAACATTTTTTTTTTGCTAGGAAGTTATAAGGGTTAAAATTTGACCAGTGATTTCTCATTTTTACAACAAAATTTACAAAACCATTTTTTTTAGGGACCACCTCACATTTGAAGTCAATTTGAGGGTTCTATATGGCTGAAAATACCCAAAAGTGACACCATTCTAAAAACTGCACCCCTCAAGGTGCTCAAAACCACATTCAAGAAGTTTATTAACCCTTCAGGTGTTTCACAGCAGCAGAAGCAACATGGAAGGAAAAAATTAACAATTAACTTTTTAGTCACAAAAATGATCTTTTAGCAACAATTTTTTTATTTTCCCAAGGGTAAAAGGAGAAACTGGACCACGAAAGTTGTTGTCCAATTTGTTCTGAGTACGCTGATACCTCATATGTGGGGGTAAACCACTGTTTGGGCGCACGGCAGAACTCGGAAGGGAAGGAGCGCCATTTGACTTTTTGAATGAAAAATTGGCTCCAATCTTTAGCGGACACCATGTCGCGTTTGGAGAGCCCCCGTGTGCCTAAACATTGGAGCTCCCCCACAAGTGACCCCATTTTGGAAACTAGACACCCCAAGGAACTTATCTAGATGCATAGTGAGCACTTTAAACCCCCAGGTGCTTCACAAATTGATCCGTAAAAATGAAAAAGTACTTTTTTTTTCACAAAAAAATTATTTTAGCCTCAATTTTTTAATTTTCACATGGGCAACAGGATAAAATGGATCCTAAAATTTGTTGGGCAATTTCTCCTGAGTACGCCGATACCTCATATGTGGGGGTAAACCACTGTTTGGGCGCATGGCAAGGCTCGGAAGGGAAGGCGCGCCATTTGACTTTTTGAATGGAAAAGTAGCTCCAATCGTTAGCGGACACCATGTCGCGTTTGGAGAGCCCCTGTGTGCCTAAACATTGCAGCTCCCCCACAAGTGACCCCATTTTGGAAACTAGACCCCCCAAGGAACTTATATAGATGCATAGTGAGCACTTTAAACCAACAAGTGCTTCACAGAAGTTTATAACGCAGGGCCGTGAAAATAAAAAATAATTTTTCTTTCCTCAAAAATGATTTTTAGCCCAGAATTTTTTATTTTCCCAAGGGTAACAGGAGAAATTGGACCCCAAATGTTGTTGTCCAGTTTGTCCTGAGTACAATGATGCCCCATATGTGGGGGTAAACCACTGTTTGGGTGCACGGCAGGGCTTGGAAGGGAAGGCACGCCATTTGGCTTTTTGAATGGAAAATTAGCTCCAATCATTAGCGGACACCATGTCGCGTTTGGAGGGCCCCTGTGTGCCTAAACATTGGAGCTTCCCCATAAGTGACCCCATTTTGGAAACTAGACCTCCCAAGGAACTAATCTAGATGTGTGGTGAGCACTTTGAACCCCCAAGTGCTTCACAGAAGTTTATAACGCAGAGCCATGAAAATAAAAAATAATTTTTCTTTCCTCAAAAATAATTTTTTAGCCCGCAATTTTTTATTTTCCCAAGGGTTACAGGAGAAATTGGACCCCAAAAGTTGTTGATCAGTTTCTTCTGAGTACGCTGGTACCACATATGTGGGGGTAAAGCACTGTTTGGGCACATGCCGGGGCTTGGAAGTGAAGTAGTGACGTTTTGAAATGCAGACTTTGATGGAATGCTCTGCGGGCATCACGTTGCGTTTGCAGAGCCCCTGATGTGCCTAAACAGTAGAAACTCCCCACAAGTGACCCCATTTTGGAAACTAAACCCCCAAGGGAACTTATCTAGATGTGTGGTGAGCACTTTGAACCCCCAAGTGCTTCACAGAAGTTTATAACGCAGAGCCGTGAAAATAAAAAATCATTTTTCTTTCCTCAAAAATAATTTTTTAGCCCGCAATTTTTTTTTCCCCAAGGGTTACAGGAGAAATTGGACCCCAAAAGTTGTTGATCAGTTTCTCCTGAGTACGCTGGTATCCCATATGTGGGGGTAAAGCACTGTTTGGGCACACGTCGGGGCTCGGAAGGGAGAGAGCACCATTTTACTTTTTCAACGCAAGATTGGCTGGAATCAATGGTGGCGCCGTGTCGCGTTTGGAGACCCCCTGATGTGCCTAAAAAGTGGAAACCCCTCAATTCTAACTCCAACACTAACCCCAACACATCCCTAACTCTAATCCCAACCCTAACCACAACCCTAACCCCAACACACCCCTAACCCTAGTCTTACCCCTAATTCCAACCCTAAGGCTATGTGCTCACGTTGCGGATTTGTGTGGATTTTTCCGCAGTTTTTGAAAAATCTGCAGGTAAAACGCACTGCGCTTTACCTGCGGATTTACCGCGGATTTCCAGTGTTTTTTGTGTGGATTTCACTTGCGGATTCCTATTATGGAGCAGGTGTAAAACGCTGCGGAATTGCACAAAGAATTGACATGCTGCGGAAAATACAACGCAGCGTTTCCGCGCTGTATTTTCCGCACCATGGGCACAGCGGATTTGGTTTTCCATAGGTTTACGTGGTACTGTAAACGTGATGGAAAACTGATACGAATCCGCAGCGACCAATCCGCTGCGGATCCGCAGCCAAATCCGCACCGTGTGCACATAGCCTAATTCTAACCCTAATTCTAACCCTAAGTGCAACCCTAGCCCTAAGTGCAACCCTAGCCCTAAGTGCAACCCTAAGTGCAACCCTAGCCCTAAGTGCAACCCTAAGTGCAACCCTAGCCCTAAGTGCAACCCTAGCCCTAAGTGCAACCCTAGCCCTAAGTGCAACCCTAAGTGCAACCCTAAGTGCAACCCTAGCCCTAAGTGCAACCCTAAGTGCAACCCTAGCCCTAAGTGCAACCCTAAGTGCAACCCTAGCCCTAAGTGCAACCCTAGCCCTAAGTGCAACCCTAGCCCTAAGTGCAACCCTAGCCCTAAGTGCAACCCTAGCCCTAAGTGCAACCCTAGCCCTAAGTGCAACCCTAAGTGCAACCCTAAGTGCAACCCTAAGTGCAACCCTAAGTGCAACCCTAGCCCTAAGTGCAACCCTAGCCCTAAGTGCAACCCTAGCCCTAAGTGCAACCCTAAGTGCAACCCTAGCCCTAAGTGCAACCCTAGCCCTAAGTGCAACCCTAAGTGCAACCCTAGCCCTAAGTGCAACCCTAAGTGCAACCCTAGCCCTAAGTGCAACCCTAAGTGCAACCCTACCCCTAACCCTACCCCTAACCCTAACCCTAATGGAAAAACAAAAATAATTATATTTTCTGTATTTTATTATTGTCCCTACCTATGGGGGTGATAAAGGGGGTGATTTATTTACTATTTTTTTTATTTTGATCGCTGTGATAGAACTTATCACAGCGACCAAAATGTGCAGGAACGAATCTGCCGGCTGGCAGATTCGGCGGGCGCACTGCGCATGCGCCCGCCATTTTCCAAGATGGCCGCGCCCATGAAGCAGACGGCCGGACACCGGGAGGGACATCGGAGCTAGGTAAGTATGGGGGGGTGGGACCGGAACACGGGGGGGGGGGGATCGGAGGACCTGGGGAGCGGACAGGAGGACCGGGGAAGCCGACAGGAGGGAGGAGGGGAGCGGAACGGAGATCGGGGCAAAAAGGACGACTGTGGGGGCGCTCGGTGGGGTGGGGACAGATCGGGGTCTCCAGCCATGGCAGATGCTATTGCAGCATCGGCCATGGCTGGATTGTAATATTTCACCATTTTCATAGGTGAAATATTACAAATCGCTCTGATTGGCAGTTTCACTTTCAACAGCCAATCAGAGCGATCGTAGCCACGGGGGGGTGAAGCCACCCCCCCTGGGCTGAAGTACCACTCCCCCTGTCTCTGCAGATCGGGTAAAATGGGAGTTAACCCCTTCACCCGATCTGCAGGGACGCGATCATTCTGTGACACAGCATATGCGTCACAGGTCGGATTGGCACCGACTTTCATGACGCATACGCTGTGTCACAGGTCGGGAAGGGGTTAAAGAGCTCCTGGAAGCTTCCCTGCATTAAGGCTCTCAGCTGTTCACTGTTAGCCACTCCCATCTCATATATAAACTAGGCCCTGGCTAACACTCATTGTCAGAGCTGGCTTATGCTGCATGGCTTGTGGTTATTGGTTGATGCTTGTTATTGGAGAAGGCGTTTGGTGGGTTTATCTGAGACTGTTGCTAGGTTTTGAGAGTGTGATAATCCCCTTTATTCTCCTATTTTTGTTTAACCCCATCCTCACTCCCTGTTGTTGCGTTTGTTGTTCGTGTGAGTATATTTGTATGATTGGTATTTTCCTTTATCCTGGTTCGTATTACCTTGTTAGTCTGTTTGGTGTATTAGGGTATACTACTACTCCCCTCTTCCCTGGGTGGGGGAGGGGTTCGGACTAAGGGCAGATTCAGGAGCTAAGGCAAGGTATGTGGCCCCGGCGTCTTCACCATCAAAAGTAATCCAGGGAACAGGGCGAACTAGGGCATCCCTAGTGTTAGGGAGAGGGAAGGAGCCCCTGGTCCTGGGACACCCGACAACAGTCATGACACATTCAAGAAGTTTCTCTACTTGTACATAGAACTTATAACATCTGAAATGCCATATTAAATTAAGTAGAGCCCACCCAATTACAATAAGATGTTAAATGCAGAAAATATGCTGCCAGCATAATAAACATGAATGATTCATGTGAAAAAAGAAAAAATAATATATAGGAATTATTGAAGAGGGCACGTGCTCGGATAAGGTGTTATCCGAGTCCGTTCATGCTCGGGTGCTAACTGAGTGACCTCGACGTGCTCTAATAATATGTTCAAGTCCCCATGCCTGCATGTTTCGATGCTGGTCAACAGCCACAACATATGCAGGGATTGCCTAACAAACGGGCATCTCCATTTTACCCGCACTGCCTTCCCGATTTATGGAGCACATTTCTTAGTGTGTTAAATTCCATTCATTGTATTCCTCAATATTGTCGTCCTCCTTTTTTTTTTCCATACGATTACACGCTTGACAGAACCTACTTTTATTACGTAGACAAAGAAATGGAACATTCACCCGGTCTTTCTTGCTGAATTCCTTTAATCCATATAAGATGATATCAACATCTCAATAAAGTGAATGGTGTGGTGTGCAGGAGACAAGGGAGTGAGCAGATGAACAACCCGTCAGGTTGTACAGCATCTGAATTCTCTGAATGGCTCTCACTGGGCATGAACTTCCGGTGTTTGGCTGACGTAACTCAGCCCACCTGACCCCAACTCCACCCATTCGTCAATTTAATTGGCTGACTTAAAGAAGGCGGGGTTTTGGCCATGGGTGGGCGGAGTGTCGGCCACATTCACTTCATTATAAATATGCGTTCACATATTGTGAACACATATTTAGTAGGGATCCATTTATGACTGTGAAGCAGTTTTCTTAACTGAGCCTTCATGGTTTCTGATAGAGATATATCTATATATACACTTATATGAAAAAGTTTGGGCACCCCTATTAATCTTAAGTTTAATGTTTTATAAAAAAAAATTTTTTTGCAACAGCTATTTCAGTTTCATATATCTAATAACTGTTGGACACAGTAATGTTTCTGCCTTGAAATGAGGTTTATTGTACTAACAGAAAATGTGCAATCTGCATTCAAACAAAATTTGACAGGTGCATAAGTATGGGCACCCTTATCATTTTCTTGTTTTAAATACTCCTACCTACTTTTTACTGACTTACTAAAGCACTTTTTTTGGTTTTGTAACCTCATTGAACTTTGACCTTCATAGCCAGGCGTATGTAATCATGAGAAAAGCTACTTAAAGTGGCCACTTGCAAGTTGTTCTCCTGTTTGACTCTCCTCTGAAGGGTGGCATCATGGGCTCCTCAAAAGAACTGTCAAATGATCTGAAAACAAAGATTATTCAACATAGTTGTTCAGGGGAAGGATACAAAAAGCTGTCTAAGAGATTTAACCTGTCAATTTCCACTGTGAGGAACATAGTAAGGAAATGGAACAACACAGGTACAGTTCTTGTTAAGGCCAGAAGTGGCAGGCCAAGAAAAACATCAGAAAGGCAGAGAAGAAGAATGGTGAGATCAGTCAAGGACAATCCTCAGACCACCTCCAGAGAGCTGCAGCATCAACTTGCTGCAGATGGTGTCACTGTGCATCGGTCAACTATACAATGCACTTTGCACAAGGAGAAGCTGTATGGGAGAGTGATGCGAAAGAAGCCGTTTCTGCAAGCACGCCACAAACCGAGTCGGCTGAGGTATGCAAAAGCACATTTGGAGAAGCCAATTTCTTTTTGGAAGAAGGTCCTGTGGACTGATGAAACCAAGATTGAGTTGTTTGGTCATACAAAAAGGCGTTATGCATGGCGGCCAAAAAACACAGCATTCCAAGAAAAACACTTGCTACCCACAGTAAAATTTGGTGGAGGTTCCATCATGCTTTGGGGCTGTGTGGCCAATGCCGGCACTGGGAATCTTGTTAAAGTTGAGGGACGCAGGGATTCCTCTCAGTATCAGCAGATTCTTGACAATAATGTTCATGAGTCAGTGACAAAGTTGAAGTTACGCAGGGGATGGATCTTTCAGCAAGACAATGATCCAAAACACCGCTCCAAATCTACTCAGGCATTCATGCAGAGGAACAATTACACTGTTCTGGAATGGCCATCCCAGTCCCCAGACCTGAATATCATTGAACATCTGTGGGATCATTTGAAGAGGGCTGTCCATGCTCGGCGACCATCAAACTTAACTGAACTGGAATTGTTTAGTAAAGAGGAATGGTCAAAAATACCTTCATCGAGGATCCAGGAACTCATTAAAAGCTACAGGAAGCGACTAGAGGCTGTTATTTCTGCAAAAGGAGGATCTACTAAATATTAATGTCACTTTTCTGGTGAGGTGCCCATACTTATGCACCTGTCAAATTTTGTTTGAATGCAGATTGCACATTTTCTGTTAGTACAATAAACCTCATTTGAAGGCAGAAACATTACTGTGTCCAACAGTTATTAGATATATGAAACTGAAATAGCTGTTGCAAAAAAAAACAATTTTTACAAAACATTAAGCTTAAGATTAATAGGGGTGCGCAAACTTTTTCATATAACTGTGTGTATATATATATATCTCCTACAACAAAGCTCGGAGTATATAAACCCAAGACTATTTCTTATTAAAATATAACAATTCAATTTATTAATGTAGACTAAATATATATCCAGACTTCATAGACAAGGTACAGACAGAGCTCGTATACGGGGGACAGAACACATTGAAATTGCAACACGGGTTCAGTTTAACAGAACACTATAAACATACCATGCTGAACACATATGTAATAAGCTATTTCAAAAAAGGGCATAGTGCCTTATAAAATGCAGCAGTGTATGTTCCTAGTTTGGCCACATCAGTAACTTGTTGTGTAACCTATAATAAATCCTAAGGTGGGAAGAAAAAGAGGTAATAAGGCCATGTTAATCTCACCCATAAGGTATGTGCTAGTGTGTGTCCAGCAGCCCCAATGTGTATATACATACACTGTTCAAAAAAATAAAGGGAACACTTAAACAACAGAATCTAACTCCAAGTAAATCAAACTTCTGTGAAATCGAACTGTTCACTTAGGAAGCATCACTGTTTGACAATCAATTTCCCATGCTGTTGTGCAAATGGAATAGACAACAGATGGAAATTATTGCCAATTATCAAGACACACTCAATAAGGAGTGGTTCTGCAGGTGGGGACCACAGGCCACATCTCAGTACCAATGCTTTCTGGCTGATGTTTTGGTCACTTTTGAATGTTGGTTGTGCTTTCACACTCGTGTTAGTGGAGCGGCCCCCAGACGCAGGACGGCGGGGTACTCGGTATACCGGGTCTATCGATTCTGAGGATGTCACGGTGGCCTGACCCCGTCTGTGGTCCTGCTAAGGGGCGCCCAATAAAAGGTGTAGGTGGTGGTGTAGGTCGCAGTAAATAACGAGGACACAGGGTTGCAGTCTCTTTACCTCTTTACTGAAGGCTTCGGCATCCACAATCCAGAGCACTGCTAACAGGGCTGGCTGAGACCGGCCGGTCCGAAGGCACATCCAGAGTTCCCTTTGCAGGTGGAAATCAGTGCCTACCTACTAACGCCTGGGTGTTGTAGTACTTCCCTGCTGAGCACCACGGAATAGTCCTCACAACTGTCGTGTATGTTTCTGTTCTTTCTCTCCGTCCCCCAGATGATATGGATAGGACGCACCCGTATGACGGGGTAGGCCTAGAGTTATTTTATAGGGACCCTAGAGACGCCCCTCTCCCACAATTGCCTCCGTTGTCTTCATTAGGTGATTTAGGTGAGACAGCCAACCTAAAGTTAACTGCCCTGACGTTGGTTTGAAGTAATGCGTGGAGCCCAATACTTCCTCAGCGTTCCGGCTACGCGCCTCAGTAGGATGTTGCTGATCTCGGGGCACGACTCCTACTGGTTCTATCGCCTTTGTGCTCTGATCTCGTTTCTCACTTCTCCACAATATACTTCGCTTCGTGTCCTTTCTTAGGATGCCGCCTCAATGAAGTGCAGGCGCGGCTCCGTAACGATCTGTCCTGTTCACTAGGCCACTGCCAGGATCCCACCCCTGACAGGGACCCCCCTGGATCTTCCCAAGCAACGCTCTTCTCTCACTAGATGTTACCTGGGCAAAACCCAGTCAGCTTCTCTCTAACTTCCTATCCAGCCCCCAGTTTTACCAGAGTGTGAGGAGTGGCCTAATACATAGAACCCTTTGCTCCCCCTGGTGGCCAGAATGTGAAGTGTAATGTGTGACAGTGATACCTGGTCAGGTAAACTCCTTAAGTGCCATCAGACGTACCATCACTCCCCTTAGTGGCGGGGCGACAGTACTGCAACGACCAGGACTCTGGGGCGCTGCACTAGCATGACACAGACTCTACAACCCACACAAGTGGCTCAGGTAATGCAGCTCATCCAGGATGGCACATCAATGCAAGCTGTGGCAAGAAGGTTTGCTGTGTCTGTCATTGTAGTGTCCAGAGGCTGGAGGCACTACCAGGAGACAGGCCAGTACATCGGGAGACGTGGAGGGGGCCATAGGAGGGCAATAACCCAGTATCAGGACCACTACCTCAGCCTTTATTCAAGGGAGAACAGGAGGAGCACTTCTAGAGCCCTGCAAAATGGCCTCTAGCAGGCCACAAATGTGCATGTGTCTGCACAAACGGTTAGAAACCGACTCCATGAGGATGGTCTGAGTGCCTGACGTCCACAGATGGGGCTTGTGCTGACAGCCCAACACCGTGCAGGACGATTGGCATTTGCCACAGAACACCAAGATTAGCAAATTCGCCATTGGCACCCTGTGCTTATGAAAGCAGATTCACACTGAGCACATGTGACAGACATGACAGAGTCTGGAGACCCCATGGAGAGCGATCTGCCTACAACATCCTTCAGCATGACCGGTTTGGCAGTGGGTCAGTAATGGTGTGGGGTGGCATTTCTTTGGAGGGCCGCACAGCCCTCCATGTGCTTGCCAGAGGTAGCCTGACTGCCATTAGGTACCGAGATATGGTCTCACAAGGGGTCCGAGGATCTTATGCTGGTGCAGTGGGCCCTGGGTTCCTCCTAATTCAGGACAATGCCAGACCTCATGTAGCTGGAGTGTGTCAGCAGTTCCTGCAAGATGAAGGTATGGACCGTCCCACCCGTTCCCCAGACCTGAATCCGATTGAACCCATCTGGGAGTAGATCCTTCAGGAGACCTTCCGCCGCCTCATCAGGAGCATGCCCAGGCGTTGTAGGGAGGTCATACAGGCACATGGAGGCCACACACACTACTGAGCATCATTTCCTTGTCTTGAGGCATTTCCACTGAAGTTGGATCAGCCTGGAATTTAATTTTCCACTTTGATTTCGAGTATCATTCCAAATCCAGACCTCCATTGGATATTCATTTTGATTTGCATTGATCATTTTTAGGTTTTATTGTTCTCAACACATTCCACTATGTAATGAATAAAGATTTGCAACTGAAATATTTCATTCAGTGATATCTAGGATGTGGGATTTTAGTGTTCCCTTTATTTTTTCGAGCAGTGTATATATGCTCACCTATTCGCTCGCTGATCAGTGTGAAGGTGTGCGACTTAACTGACATCCAATCTTCTGCAGCAACAGTCAGTGTTGGTGTGCACACTGACACTGGCTCTTCAATCCCCTAGTTGGGGAAAAGATTTGGGGCTACATCAACATTTTACAGTGAAAAAAAAAATGTATTCCATTTATTTTAACTAATTTAGCAGGTTTCATATAGCTATTATCAGTGCACACTCAGTCACACCATACAGTATACCAGAGTGATTGATAATATCCTGATGAAGGGGGACTCTGAAACCGGTAGATTTGGCTCTGTTTGTTTATTTGCTATTGAGTTGTAAAAGTTTTTTTTTAATCTATTAAATTCATTCTGCGAATTACTTGCTGGATTGGCAATAACTCCAGTATGTGGTTTCACTTGCACTGCATTGGTCTATGTGCAAAGAAGAGAGGCTGACCTAGGAGAAGGGGGGATGGGAATCGTTCTCCACCATGCCAAGTAAGTAGAGCTTCAATCCTTCAACTCCCCATGTGGACTCGCTGTGCTCTTTCGCTGGTGCTCCTAGGGAACAAAATAGCTGATTTTACTGAAATCTGCAGTTTCAGTAGTTTCATTAACATGTATAGCGATTTTAAGGGGACCCTGCCACCAGGATTTCACCCTCCCAAACTACGTATATGTGCATGTAGGTCTTTCAAAGACAAGTCCAGCAACATCTTTACATGGCCGGTCCCTTCCTCCATTACTGAGAAATCAGCATTTGAATTGATATGGAGATGAGGCTGTAGAACTATTTGTAGATCTAAAGCCTCTGTCACTCCAGCTCTATTCCTTGCTCCGCACTGCTTTTTCCTACTTCAATGACAGCCCTTACTCAGCGTAAATTCTTGAGCTGAAGCAGGAGGAGGAGGGGTTAGGCAAAGAATAGAGCTGGAGTGACAAAGGCTTCAGATCTACCATATCCATTTGCATATCAATTAGAACGCTAATATCTCAGTAATTGATGAACAGACTGGTCATGTAATAGTATTGCTGGACTTGCCTTTGAAAGAGCTACATAAGTATATAAATAGTTTAAGGGTGAAATCCTGCTGACGGATTCCCTTTTAAGCTTACATTTTTGCCTTATAAGCTTTACAATTCTTCACTAAGAATTTGAATAATGAAGTAGCCTTTTTAGTTAGGAAGAGGTCTAGTGCCGCCTATTGGAAGTAGCCTTCCCACACGACTTGGGATAAGAGGCCAAACCAGAATCTCCATTTACAGACACCGGTTTCAAGTATTTGCCCCCTCATCAGTGCAAAGCGGGAAATCTAGTATGGCTGGGTGAGAGGCCTCTGACAGGGTGGCACTAGAGTTCCTCTTCTTTTCCTCTCAGAAGAAGCTCCTAGTAAATGATGCAGTACGTTTTCAGCTAGTTGTCCTAATCTAAAAATGAGCACTGTAATAATGGAACCCAAATCATGCATATCCCATTTTGTCCCTAGCTGTTGTCTTGTGAGAGCCAGTTGGCCAAGCTCCGTTCTGAAGTTGAGAAAGGAGAAGCTGTTCGTCAGAGTCTGGAATATGAGTTGGCGGTGGCAAGGAAGCAGTGTGGTGTGGAAAGAATAGCTCTGCAAGAGGAGAAAGACAATTTCGTTGAGGAACAAGAACTTTTTAAAGGTAAAGTAGCTTTCCATTAGGTGCAAGCACCCAACCACTATCAAAGTCGGCTGACTTCTCAAGCCTTGTAATCTGTCATGAGACTATAGTAGGCTTCTATTCCAGAAAAATAGCGCTTTATCTGACAGCACTTTACAGTAGTGATCTAGCACTCTAAGGACTATTAAAGGAACCTGTCACCAGAAATAACGCTGTTACCCTGCAGATATGGGGTCATTCTGCAGGTTAACAGCGTTATGATGCTGTCCGGCGCTTGCACTTAGCCAAGTGCAGTGGGGAGAAAATGATCTTTATTCTCCCTGCCAGCATTCAGTATTCAGTCATGGATGGGTGGCACCGGTTATGCACCAGGTCCTGCCTGACAGCCGACCCCAATGTAGAGCCAGTGTCAGTCAGGGCCGGCGGCGATGACACAGCGGCCACACTGTATACTAAGAGCGGTGACTAAACCAGTGCCGCCCTATGACTGAATGCGGCGGGGAGAATATATATCATTTTCTCCCATCTGCATTGGGCTGTGCGCAGGCGCCTGACAGCATCATAGCGCTGTTAACCTGCCAGTTAACCCCATATCTGCAGGTTAACAGTGTTGTTCCTGGTGACAGGTTCCCTTTAAGTCAGTGTCTGACCATGTAGTACACCGTATGGAGAGGCTGGGTTCACTAGAGTGAGTCCCCCTTACCGGGCAGCTATTTGCTCTGTCTTATGGATCTCCCCCAGAGAGGGGATGACCTCTGTGATGAGCAAATATTTACTGAACACTTACTGGTGATTTGATTTGTCATCCTGCCCTGCTGTAAAACTTGTTTTTAGGATATTACTGCAATATATGTATTAATATGAAAAAGGAATTTGTATTTCACAAACAGCACAAATTGAAGAACTCCAAAAAAAGATGCACACCGTAGAAGAAAAGTTCCAGAGCACACAGTTTAATTGGCAGGAAGCACAGAAAAAACTTGACAGTGATTTGAAGGGTCAAGACCTTGAGATTGAAAAGTACCAAAAGGACCAGGAGATGCTTATGTCAGAGAAGAGCAGTCTGGAAGCCGACATTCAGGTATCTGCCGTGTGGGTGTATGACTGCAGCATGCCAGCAGAACTGTCCACTGGCTGCCCTCACATCACGGCTGCTGGATGGCTACATTATGGCACGTAGAGTAGCTCAGATCTTGGTTGTTTTTTGTTTTTAAGTTTATCATCTTGGGACATCTTGAGACACGAGGAAATTAAGGAAAGGACACATGATATATATGACCAGTTGTGATGTGACGTTGCTAAACTTGTGTACATAATACAGAGCTTATATCTGATATGAGTTCTACATTACAGGCACTGCTATTCCCGGTGGCTCATATGACGTTGTATCACATGACCACTACAGCCAATCAGATGACTGATTGGCTGAAGCACATCAACATTTCTTGATAGTGGTCATCCACTCTGCCAAAATAGTAAAGGTTCCAGGCAATCCGTGATGGCTGATTGGCTGCAGTGGTCATGTGACACAGCAATATCACATGACCCACTGGGAATTATCATTTTAACAGATTCTCTTCTCTGAGAAATTCAATTTTTTCTCTCCTCCAGTCAAGAGCCTGAATTTTACGAAATAAATTATGGCTGTGTATTACGCAGTCCAGATAAGGGAGGAAGATACAGTTGCTTCTGAGGTTTCGATCTGCAAGAGGAGGATGTAGCTGCTTGTAAATGGTTAATTTACTAGAATAACAATTTACAAGCAGCTATTGTGTAATCTAATTGATGGGGGGGGGACATAGCTGCTCCTAAAGGGTTTATTTGAGTCTCTTACAGCATGCACTCAGAGCCCCCTGCAGACACATTGAGTACATGCTATGTCAAGATTTACCTCAGTTGCTGTTTCTCGCCTCCCCAGCAGCTCTATAAAGCTTGGAAATCAAGGATACATCGCTTCTTGCTTAATCCACATAAAGACGACAGCCCCTGTATCCCTGTGCTTACAAGCTGCCTGCACCCTCTCGGTATCACGGTGGTATCTTCTAGTTAAGACTCAGTAAGTCTCACACATCTCAAACCTGTGGGGTTGAACACTTGTCATCCCACATGGGCGCGTGACAGGGCATTTGCATGACCCTGTGACATCCCCGCCAACACTGTGCTGAGAAACCAAAGTAGGGACCGAAACCATCGCTTGACGCAAGCATCCCTCCCCTTTGTGTTTCTTCTCCATACTTCATTACGGGACCACCCACCACCCCGTTGTCCATTGCAGACGACACGCTAATTTCCTGATTAACCGTAGATTTGGGCCAGTTTTGGGTGGTATCGACCTTGTTTATTTTGGGTTCCCTAACCCCGCAGCTCAGGTTGTCATCTAAATATCTGCTTTTGGGCCCTTGGTATCGTTTCCTCCGTACCCTTACCCATGCCTTGGTGACTGTCACGCTGAAACACCACAGCCCGCCACGGCAACTCTGAGCATGTCGCACCCGAACCTGTCTAGCAAGTGCAATGCACCCCCATGGCCTCAATACACCTCCGTGCGCATCCTGGGGAGAACGTAGAGCGATACCCCAACCTGTGACACTAGTCACTGCCTCACACCGCTCAGTGGAAGCTGCTTCTCACCAGCACTGGGAACATTAACTGAAAAATGTAATGTAGGACGATCCTCTGCCGATCATCTCTGTGAAGGGGCCACAGCGCTCTTGCAGTTTTTACATCTTCGTCTACCTGCTTGTCATCTACATAAGGGCGACAGGAGAGATTATTACAGTGTTGTCCTATAAAAATGAATAGGACCATGTTGCAGTTCAGAACACGACCATTGACAAATAGACAAAGCAATGGAAACATTGAAAAGGCTTCACTGCTTGGATGCGCGCCACACCTTCTTTAAACTACTGCCTCTCCTAACAATTAGCAATTAATATTCTGATTTGTGACAAGCCTTTATAAGATGTTAATGTAATATCTTGTGATTTTTTTTTTTCCATTTTTTTTGTTTTCAGAAGCAAAGCCTGATCATACAAGAACTGCAGCAAAAATTAAAAGAACTGGATATAGAAAAGAACAGCCATCTGGATACTGCGAGGAGACAAAAGAGCGAGATTGCATTCGGCCTGGAAAGAGAAAACCGACTGAAGCAGGAACTTGAGGTAAATTATTATCCTGTGCCTGGTGAAGAGATATAGGTAGTTTTATTTACAGCGTTCATTGAATTCAGGGTACTAAGAGCTCACCAGTAACATCGTCTCCCCGGGCCCCCTGTGCAGCTCCATGCAAATATTACATTACCCTCATTAACACATTTAATTAATGGTGATACCAAATATGTATATTTTTTTTATTCTTCAAAGCGAACCTGTCATCAGGATTTTGCTAAGTAAACTACAGACACTGTCAGGTTGGTGCTGTTATACTGATTAAAATGATACCTGATGAAATCCGTCTTGTGGTTGTTTAATCTGTATTTGTAGTTTTCAGTTAATAAGATTCTCGTGCTTCGGGGCGGCCTGTGGTGGTGGTGGGGCTTTTTATGGTGATCTGCTTACATATTCACCGATGGCTTATGACAGGTCAATGATCCCTCAGTGACCGGTCCCCTATTTTACATACATGCTATTGTTCAGTTACAAAAAAATATTTACATTCAGCAAAATGGCGGTTGCGCTTGCGCAGTTACATCTATCGGTAAGAGATATAGTGGGGAAAATTGTGCAAGTTCTCCCACTTAAAAAGGCGAGAGAGGCCTGTAATTGACATCATAGGTAGACCACTTTCAGCCTTGGAAAATCAGCACTTTCATAGATAAACTGTAATTGGACGAGCCCATGTTTTGTTTTTTTTTTTGTTTGTTTTTTAATTTACAAATCCGTCAGTGAACAGTTTTTCGACATGCTTTGTATCATAAAAGTATGTGTTTGCATAATTTTCATGTCCAATGGTAGAATAAATGTGTTATATGTGTCGTATTATTGCATTTTGATGTTATGCCTTACCTGATTTCCTAATAACAGAACAGGGCAATTGGTGGTGAGTTTTCTGGAGGGTTACATTTTTCTAATACCCTCACCCTGTGAATTTTATACAGATGGTTAGCATAATACGTTTACTGTTTGCTTTTTTTGTAGTCTTTTTTTTTTTTCAATAGATCTTAAAATTTATTTATATTTTTATCAGTGGAACATTCACAGTCTTTTTAAAGGGAATCTGTCAACAGATATTTGCTGTGTACTCCATGAGGTAGTGGCTGAGACACCGATTTCAGTGATATGTCACTTATTAGGCTGTGTGCTGCTGTTTTATCAGTAGGAGATTATCACTGCTCAGACTATTGTTCACGTGCCTCCTGGTCCAACTCCACCCACATCACTGGTTAGCAGCTCATTGTCAATAAACTATGTACACAGAGACCTGTGGTGTTGGCGGGATTAGCTTTCTGAGCTCTGCTACATCTGAAAACTGATTGTATGACAACTGCAGCACCCAGTAAACCAAATGATGCATCACTAGTATCCGAGTCTTTCTACACATTATGCTGCACTTAGATGCTGGTGACAGATTCCCTTTAAATAGATAAGCAAAATCTGTTTAACACCATCCCTATGTCCTATCATTGATTTCTTATAGGCTGCAACCGAGAGAGTGAAGAGTCTGGTGGAGGGCATCGAAGCAGAACGGGCAGCACATCTGGAATCCAAGTTTAACTCTGAAATCATCCAGGTAGCTCACAAATCGGGTTATTCGGAGACCCACTACAGTAGCTGTAAGGGAGGTGTCCACTGCAGGGCCAGCAATCAAATGTAGTACGCGGGGATCTTGTGCTTGGAAAGGGAGTACTATCAATGGCTTCCCCTCTTTCTGCTGTGTAAAATATGGACTGAACCGTCTCTGCGTCCATATGTGAAGATGGTGGCAATCCTACAGATACTACATGACAGCCTCCCAGATTTTCCCGTTCTGTACAGGCACAGAAAACATTCATTGCTTATGAAGATGAAGCCCCTTTATAGAATTAACTCAAATCGCGGAGTGCAATCCGAATTGTTAACACTGTGTATCTCTGCACTTTCTGCTCAGAGACCATTGTTCGCATTAATGGTGTATTCGCGTCTTTATACATATCACTAGAATGTGCCACCAGTATATCATCAGTGGGGTCAGACTGGTGGGGCAAATGAAGGGGGCCTGTTCATTGCTTTTCTGCCTTGTGGTGCATCGGTCACCAGTGCTTGAGAGAACTGTAGTATAACTACATTTTCTATGAATTAAGCCTCGCTGCCATTCTCAAGGAAAAGAGTGAAAAGTCTGCAGCATTTTGACTTCTTTATTTTCAGGATCAGTGGGGATCCAAGAGGTCTGTCCTCAAGTGATCATAAGGTCAGGATGTATCCTAGTTATATATATGCTCCAACTTTACAAGACTTGAAACCCCATTTATAAAATGCATCCTAATTAGGTGAGTAAACACTTATAAAAGGGAATCTGTCTGTAGCTTTTTGTTATTAAATCCAAGAGTAGCATAATATAGAGCATAAGACCTTGATTCCAGGGATGTGTCCCTTATTAGGCTGTGTGCTGTAGCTTCAATAAAATCAGTATTTTATCAGTAGGAGGTTAACACTACAGGACTACATCTCACGTGCAGATCAGTCCGGCTAATCTGTGTAACCCCACCCTCGCCACTGATTAGCAGCTTGATCACATTGCTCAGTGTAGACAGCTGCTAGTCAGGGGTGTGGGCTGGGTAATACACAGCCCAAAAGCCTTAGCACTGCTACATCTATAGCAGACAAACAAACAAACAAGATAGTAAGTGACACATCCCTGGAATCTGGCCTTTTTGCCCCATAATATGGTGCTCTCAGATTTTTTGATAGCAAAAAAATCTGTTTCCAGATTCCCTTTAATTGTCCCAAATTCTGTTTAGTACCTTAAACCTTAAGGCTATGTGCACACGTTGCGGTTTTTGCTGCAGATCCGCAGCAGTTTTCCATGCGGTGTACAGTACAATGTTACCCTATGGAAAACAAAATCCGTAGTGCACATGCTGCAGAAAATTCCGCGCGGTTTTGAACCTGCACCAATAGGAAAGTGCTGTTGAAAACCCGCAGAGGAATCCGCAGAAGAAACCGCGTGAAAATCCGCAGTGAAAACCACAGTGGTTTTGCACTGCGGATTTTCCAAATTCCGCAACATGTGCACATACCCTTACACCTTTACATGTCCTTATGTAATAGTACATCACAATTAGGGTGTGCAAGTATGGAGTGTGCATCTGCTTCTAACAACCCCGTCGCCCCAGTCCTGGTCTTTCTATCATAGTAGAATTTTACTATATACTGCAATACTGTGTTATTGCACTATATGGAACAAATTATCAAACCACGCCAGGTCCAAGTCGGTGAAAGTAAAAAAAAAAAAAAAAAAGCATTTAAAAAAAAAAAATACAAAATTTTCTCAATTTTAAATAAGGAAAATAAATTTAAAAAAACCGTGTGGTATCTTTTGTGTATGTAAAAGTCTGATTATTTTTTCCTAATATAAAATTATTAAACCTGTCTGTTAATGGTCAAAAATAATAAATACTGAAACAGGTGAATTACCTTTTTTGGTTGCTGCACTTTCACCAGAAAATGGAATAAAAGCGACAAAACATTTTATGCACCCTAAAATGGATTCAAGAAAAACTGCAGCTCAGCACGCCTTTAAACCAATTTATTACCGGTGGCTCAGAAAATGACGACACAAACCAGTTTATTTTTTTTTTATATATTTTTTGTTGTCGGCTCATTTTTACAACTGGCTATGTGCACACGTTCAGGATTTCTTGCAGAAATTTCCTGTGCAAAACCGGACATTTTCTGCAAGAAATCCGCATGCGTTTTTACCGCGGTTTTTGTGCGTTTTTTTTTGCGGATTTTTTCGGAGGTTCAAAATGCAATAATATAGTGGGAAATCCGCAAAAAATATGCAAAATTATTGAACATGCTGCGTTTTTTACCGCAATGCGTTTTTTTTCCACCAAAAAAAAACGCATCATGTGCAGAAAAATTGCGGAATGCATTCTAAATGATGGGATGCATAATGTATGCGTTTTTTTCGCGTTTTTATAGCGAAAAAACACGAAAAAAAAATGCGAAAAATCTGCAACGTGTGCACACAGCCTAAGAACTCTGTAAAATAATTGATGGTGGAATTGGGATTTTTTTTTTCAACCATTTCACCCAATTTGAAAGAATTATTTTTTCATGTTTTTAAAAAAAAAAAAAAAAAAATGAAAAAGGGGGCAAGGAAACAGCAAAAGTGCAAGAAGTCTGTATGGGGAAAAGAGTTAAAGGATCTCTTTTATCAAACCAGTTTATTTTTTCTGAGTAGTCTATGATGTGAAAAGTTAGGGCAGACTGATTGCCAAGGGGAAATAAAGCAGTCCTGTTACTAGGATCTGTTCACACATTGCATTTTTACAGTGTTATATAAGTATAAAAAAGACCTAGGTCCATCATGTTCACCCTTCCTTCACCAATTGTACATTTGTCACTAATGTAACTATAACCCTCAATGTTATGTGTATCAAGGAAATCTTCCAGCCCTTTTTTAAATACTGCTATAGTGTCTGCCATTACTACCTCTTGTGGTCGGTATTCCTCAGTCTGACTGCTCTAACAGTAAATGTAATGAGTGCCCCATATTCCTTCTAAAGACCATACTGAGGACTAAGTCATGTGCCAGACATTTATACATGTAAATGAGATCCCCTCTGAGACACCATTTTTCTAAGCTAAACAAGCCCACCTTTTCCAACATCTCATAATACAAGAGGTCTTCCATCCCTTGTAATAATCTAGTGCCCATCTTTGAACTGATTCTAACTTCTGAATATCCTTTTTAAAATGTGGAGCCCAAAACTGGATCCCATATTCTAGAAGTGGCCTCATCTGTGGTTTATAAAGGGGTAATAATACGTTGGGATCGTGGGATTTTATATCTCTTTTCATACACCCTAAAATCTGATTTGCTTTTGCGGCTGCTGCTTGCCATGGAGTACTGCTGCTCAGCTTACTTGTAATGAGAATACCCAAGTCCTTCTCCTGTTCTGTAGTCCCAAGTATGGTCCCATTTAATGTACCGTATATGCAGTAAAAGGATTACTCCGTCCTAGGTGCATTACTCGACATTTATCTACCGTATTTTTCGGACTATAAGACGCACCGGATCATAAGATGCACCTAGGTTTTAGAGGAGGAAATTAGAAAAAAAATTGAAGCAAAAAATGTGGTCAATTCTACACTTAATATCCCCCATCCTGGAATGCATGACCCCCAATCCCTATCCTGGTATGCAGGGCCCCCATCTCCGGCCTGGTATGCATGGCCCCAATCTCTGTCCTGGTATGCAGGGCTCCCATCTCCTTCCTGGTATGCATGACCCCCAATCGCTATCCTGGTATGCAGGGCCCCCATCTCCTTCCTGGTATGCATGGCCTCAATCACTATCCTGGTATGCAGAGCCCCCATCTTCAACCTGGTATACATGGCCCCATCCTTATACTGGTATGCATACACCCATTCTTATCCTGGTACTAGATGGTAGCCCGATTCTTACGCATCGGGTATTCTAGAATATGTATGTAGTTTATTTATGAAGATTTTAGAATAATACATTGAATACACAGGATTCAGCCAGCCGCGACCAATTAGCGAAGCGTGGTTCAAATCCCGCGCCAGTTCGCTGATTGTTCGCAGCCGGCCACGTAGTATATAGCACAGCCACGTACTATATAACAGCCCACGTAGTAAATAGCACAGCCACGTAGTATATCGCACAGCCACGTAGTATATAGCACAGCTACGTAGTATATAGCACAGCCCACGGAGTATATAGCACAGCCCACAGAGTATATAGCACAGCCATGCAGTATATAACACAGCCCACGGAGCATATAGCACAGCCACGTAGTATATAGCACAGCCCACGGAGTGTATAACAGCCCACATAGCATATAACACAGCCACGTAGTATATAACAGCCCACGCATGTAGTGTATAACACAGGCCACGTAGTGTATAACACAGGCCACGTAGTGTATAAGACAGCCCACGTAGTGTATAGCACAGCCATGTAGTATATTGCACAGCCCACTTAGTATATTGCACAGCCCACGTATATTGCACAGCCCAGTAGTATATTGCACAGGCCACGCAGTATATAGCACAGCCCACGTAGTATATTGCACAGCCCACGTAGTATATAGCACAGCCATGTAGTATATTGCACAGCCCACGCAGTATATAGCACAGCCCACGTAGTATATAGCACAGCCCATGTAGTATATTGCACAGCCCACGTTATATATTGCACAGCCCACGTAGTATATTGCCCAGCCCACGTAGTATATTGCACAGCCCATGTAGTATATTGCACAGCCCACGTAGTATATAGCAATGTGGGCACCATATCCCTTTTTTAAAAAAAAAAAAAGAATTAAAATAAAAAATAGTTATATACTCACCTTCCGTTGGCCCCCGGATACAGGCGAAGCGGTTACCGACGCTCCGGTCTCGCGAGATGATGGCGTAGCGGTCTCGCGAGATCGCAATGCATGGAGCAGTCACCGGTGAGGAGCTGGAAAGGCCAGTATATAACGATTTTTTTATTTTTAACGTTAGATCTTTTTACTATTGATGCTGCATAGGCAGCGTTAACGGACTGCGTTACACTGCGGCATAACGCGGTCCGTTAGCGCTGCCATTAACCCTGTGTGAGCGCTGACTGGGGGGAGTATGGAGCGGGCGCCGGGCACTGACTGCGGGGAGTAAGGAGCGGCCATTTTGCCGCCGGACTGTGCCCGTTGCTGATTGGTCGCGGCAAAACAGCCACGACCAATCAGCGACTTGGGATTTCCGTGACAGACAGAAAGGCAGAAGGACAGACAGAGACGGAAGTGACCCTTAGACAATTATATAGTAGACTAGTGTCAAGGTGAAAATATATTTTCTTATATACTTTTTGTACTTTTATATCTTATACTGTGAAACAATAAGTTTTCCCTTGCTAATGCAAATGTAACTGTATTAAAGATGGCTGCCAGTGTTCATTCTTCACTTCAGTTTAGAATCTGAAAGGTTAAGTTTCATTTCTTCTGAAATCGGAACTCAGGAATGTGAAGGAAGGAGAAATCACCAGGAGACGTCCGAACGAATCAGAAGGACTGAGCACTAGACATATACTGCTTAAACCCCGCCTATTGCATTCCTTTTTAGTACCGTGTATTTGGAAAATAAAGTTCAGTTGCTGTGACAGTGGCTGACACATATAGTCACACGAGCATGCACTGAGATTGAACCAGCTACCTGTCTGACTCATTCTTACCCGGTACCACGTGCTTATAGTTTAATTTGGAATGACTGGTGAATGAGGATTTATTGTCGTTACGACCCCGACACTAGACTGTGGCCCGATTCTAATGCATCGGGTATTCTAGAATATGCATGTCCCCGTAGTATATGGACAATGATGATTCCAGAATTCGCGGCAGACTGTGCCTGTCGCTGATTGGTCGAGGCAACCTTTATGACATCATCGTCGCCATGGCAACCATTATGACATCTACGTCGATACTGTGCCCGTCGCTGATTGGTCGAGGCGAATTCGCGGCAGACTGTGCCCGTCGCTGATTGGTCGAGGCAACCTTTATGACATCATCGTCGCTATGCTGTGCCCGTCGCTGATTGGTCGAGGCCTGGCGGCCTCGACCAATCAGAGACGCGGGATTTCCAGGACAGACAGACAGAAAAACCCTTAGACAATTTTATATATATATATATATATAGATAATTGGCCCCATCCTTATCCTGGTATGAAGGGACCCCATTTCCATCCTGGTATGCATGGCCCCAGTCCCTATCCTGGTATGAAGGGACCCCATTTCCATCTTGGTATGCATGGCCCTAGTCCCTATCCTGGTATGCATGGCCCCGGTCCCTATCCTGGTATGCATGGCCCCGGTCCCTATCCTGGTATGCATGGCCCCAATCCCTATCCTGGTATGCATGGACCCCATCTCCGTCCTGGTATACATGGCCTATCCTTATCCTGGTATGATTGGCCCCCATCTTGGTGTGCATGCCCCCATCCTTATCCTGGTATGCATGCCCCCATCCTTATCCTGGTATGTAGCCCCCATCCTTATCCTGGTATGCATGCCCCCATCCTTATCCTGGTATGTAGCCCCCATCCTTATCCTGGTATGCATGCCCCCATCCTTATCCTGGTATGTATCCCCCATCCTTATCCTGGTATGCATGCCCCCATCCTTATCCTGGTATGTAGCCCCCATCCTTATCCTGGTATGTACCCCATCCTTATCCTGGTATGCATGCCCCAATCCTTATCCTGGTATGTAGCCCCCATCCTTATCCTGGTATGTATCCCCCATCCTTATCCTGGTATGTATCCCCCATCCTTATCCTGGTATGCATGGGCCCCAGCAGAAAAAAAAAGAAACATTCTTACCTTCCCTGCGCGCCCTTGCAGCGTCCTGTTCAGATGCTATCGGCTGCTTTATGCTTGTAAGCAGCGCATGGCAGTGGCGTCATGCGCTGCATACAAGCTGCCGAGGACAGCTGCCGGAATACTCACTGTTTTCCACGTCGGGACTATGGTGTGGAGCTCAGTGAGTATTCATTGCTCTTTAGCGAGCACAGTGTCAGCCGCAGCCACCAAGTTCCTGCAGCTGCCGGGCTTTCACGTGTGCCGCTACTAAAGGGAAGGAATATTCATTGCATCCCACGCATATCGGAGTGGAATTCAGTGAATATTCATTGCCTTAAGTAGCGGCACACGTGAAAGCCTGGCAGCTGCAAGAAGCCGGCTGCTGCGTATAACACTGAGCTCGCTATTAAAAAAAAAATTAATATTTGCTCCTTTCCACGCCCATGTCGAACCTGAGCACCCGACAGACAACACACTATTCAGCACTCGCGGTCTCGGTGGCAGATGACCCTGTCTGTCCCCCTAATTATAGAGTCCCCTACCACCACCATCTGTCTGGCCTTTGCTGCACTCCTATTTCCCTTCTTCCTACAGCAGTAATTTTCCTGGTTGCTAGGAGCAATGTCCTGCTGTAGTGATCCCAGTCCTGGGCTTGTATTCCTAATTTCAGCCAAACAAGCATATTTACTTGGTTGTGACAGATCAGGACTGGGCTCTCTGGCACTTTTCCCCTACCCCTTCTTCTAACTGTTACCCAGCTACCCACTTCTGGGTCCTGATCTTCCCCACATCCACCCTCCTCCATATCACTGACCTCCACCAGCACATGCTCAGTGAGCTCTAAACTCCTCTCCAGATTTGCAGTGCTCCTGAGTGTTGCAAGCTGGGCTTTCAAACATGTAACTCCTGACATCAAGTGCAAATATATTCACCATCAAATGGCTGTTCAAGGCATGCATACATCTCACAATGTGGACACCTGGTGGCATTGTCCATGGAGCACATGTTAAATGGGGATAAACAGTACAGATAAAAGAAGAAAAATACCAACTTTGCTCTTATGTTAAACTATGATATTGTGTTGAACTATGCACTTATCTACCACCTCTGCACTTAAAACCCGCCTCTGCTCCCTCATTTTTCTGCGTTTTTTAATGCAAATTAAAAGCTGCTTTTTACAGCACTAGCTAAAGCTGAGATTTCTCAAATTTCACGCACACCCTTGTTTTTGTTTCCTAACTTGATTGAAAAACTGCAGCACTTTTAAAATCTGCAGTATGTCACTTCTTTCAGCGTTTTTGGAGTTTTTTTCACCCATAGAAAGCAATGAGCTTAGATGTAGTGTAATTTTTTATAGTAATGTAATTTGTCCTTAAGTTTGTAAAGCAATCCTTTAGGTTCTTCCCACTCCAAGCATAGTTTAATTGAATCAATGATACCGTATATACTCGAGTATAAGCCGAGATTTTCAGCCCATTTTTTTGGGGCTGAAAGTCCCCCTCTCGGCTTATACTCGAGTCATACCCAGGGGTCGGCAGGGGAGGGGGAGCGGGGGCTGTCTAATTATACTCACCTGCTCCTGGCGCCGTCCCAGCAGGTCCCTGGCTGCCCGGCTCCCCAGCTTCTTCCTGTACTGAGCGGTCACATGGTACCGCTCATTACAGTAATGATTATGCGGCTCCACCTCCCATAGGGGTGGAGCCGCGTATTCACTACTGTAATGAGCGGTAACGGTGACCGCTCAGTACAGGGAGAAGCTGCAGCGTCGGGGAAGCAGGGACTGCACAGCGCCAGGAGCAGGTGAGTATAACGGGGAGGGGAGCGCTGCGCGATATTCACCTTCTCCTTGTTCCGGGCGCCGCTCCGTCTTCAGCGTCTTCTGCAGTGACGCTCAGGTCAGAGGGCATGGTGACGTAGTTAGTGAGCGCCCTCTGCCTGAACGTCAGTGCAGAAGACGCTGAAGATGGAGCGGCGCCGCAACGAAGTCAGGTGAATATTGAAAGTGCCGGGGGCCTGAGCGACGGAAAGGTGAGCATGTGACTTTTTTTTTTTTTATCGCAGCAGCAGCAAATGGGGCAAGTGTCTGTATGGAGCATCTTATGGGGCCATAACCAACGTTTGTGCAGCACTATATGGGGCAAGTGTCTGTATGGAGCATCTTATGGGGCCATAATCCATAATCAACGCTTGTGCAGCACTATATGGGGCCAGTGTCTGTATGGGGCCATAATCAACGTTTGTGCAGCACTATATGGGGGCAAGTGTCTGTATGGGGCCATAATCAACGTTTGTGCAGCACTATATGGGGCAAGTGTCTGTATGGAGCATCTTATGGGGCCATAATCAACGTTTGTGCAGCACTATATGGGGCAAGTGTCTGTATGGAGCATCTTATGGGGCCATAACGTTTGTGCAGCACTATATGGGGCAAGTGTCTGTATGGAGCATCTTATGGGGCAATAATTAACGTTTGTGCAGCATTGTATGGGGCAAATGTCTGTGTGGAGTATCTTATGGGGCCATAATGTTTGTGCAGCACTATATGGGGCAAATATCTTTATGGAGTATCTTATGGGGCCATAACATTTGTGCAGCACTATATGGGGCAAATGTGTCTACGGAGCATCTTATGGGGCCATAATCAACATTTGTGCAGCATTATATTGGGCAAATGTGTCTACGGAGCATCTTATGGGGCCATTATTAACCTTTATGCTGGATTATATGGGGCATATTTTAATATGGAGCATCCTATGGGGCCATCATAAACTTTATGGAGCATCAAATGGGGCTCCTGATTCAATATGGATATTCAAAAACACTTAACCTACTGATGTCTCAATTAATTTTACTTTTATTGGTATCTATTTTTACTTTTGACATTTACCGGTAGCTGCTGCATTTCCCCCCCTAGGCTTATACTCGAGTCATTAAGTGTTCCCATTTTTTTGTGGCAAAATTAGGGGGTCGGCTTTTACTCGGGTCGGCTTATACTCGAGTATATACGGTAATTAAAATAATATGTGTTAAAAATAAACAATGTCTTGCCTTATAACATAAGAAAAAATTCTTACCCCTAAATAGTTTGATCAAATTGCCCTTTCTTTTTACAAAAAGTGTTTTATGTCTTACATTGGTGGTGTAAAACCGGTATTGTTTATGCTTGCAAGCTATTAGAAAAGCTGAACTTTGCGATCCTGAAAAACACGGTTGCGTTTTGGATGCAGGTTTTTTTTTTTTTACAGCCAAGAGATCAGTCTTTGGCTACAAAAAAAAAAAATCATAGCAAATACGTAACATGTGAACATGGGCTAGACAGTTTTGTTATCTGAGGACCTACAGTTGTGCTCAAAAGTTTACATACCCCGACAGAATTTTTGCTTTCTTGGCCTTTTTCAGAGAATATGAATGATAACACCAACATTTTTTCTCCACTCATAGTTAGTGCTTGGATGAAGCCATTTATTGTCAAACTACTGTGTTTTCTGTTTTTAAATCGTAATGACAACCCAAAACATCCAAATGACCCTGATCAAAAGTTCACATATCCTGGTGATTTTAAAATTTGAATAACATCAGCTGAAATACACAACTCTCTGAAAACTAGCTGTGTGGTTGTTTCAAGATGCACAATAAGGAGGCACTTGAAGAAAAATGGGCTGCATGGTCGAGTCACCAGAAGAAAGCCATTGCTGCAGAAATGCCACAAAGTATCTCACCTACAATACGCAAAACAGCACAGAGACAAGCCTCAAAACTTCTGGAACAAGGTAATTTGGAGTGATGAGACCAAAATTGAACTTTTTGGCCACATCCATAAACGTTACATTTGGAAAGAGGTCAACAAGGCCAATGATGAAAGGAACACCATTCCTACTGTAAAGCACGGAGGTGGATCGCTGATGTTTTGGTGATGTGTGAGCTGCAAACACACAGGAAACTTGGTCAAAGTTGAAGGAAAGATGAATGCAGCATTTTATCTGCAAATACTGTAGGCAAATTTGTACTCATCAGCCCGGAAGCTGGGCTTGGGACGTACTTGGACGTTCCAACATGACAACGATCCAAAACACAAGGCCGAGTCGACCTGTCATAGTCTACAGTAGAACAAAGTGAAGGTTCTGGAGTGGCCATCTCAGTCTCCTGACCTCAATATCATTGAGCCACTCTGAGGAGATCTCAAGCGTGCGGTTCATGCTAGACAGCCCAGGAATTTACAGGAACTGGAGGCTTTTTGCCTAGAAGAGTGGGCAGCTTTACCATCTGAGAAAATAAAGAACCTTATCCACAGCTACCACAAAAGACTTCAAACTGTCATTATTGTTAGAGGGGGCAATACACGGTATTAAGAAATGGGGTATGTGAACTTTTGATCATGGTCATTTGGATGTTTTGGGTTGTTATTATGATTTAAAAAGAGAAAACAGTAGTTTGACAATAAATGGCTTCATCCAACTTCTAAACATGAGTGGAGAAAAAGTTTTGGTGTCATCATTCATATTCTCTGAAAAAAGGCCAAGAAAGTAAAACTTCTGCCGAGGTATGTAAACTTTTGAGCACAACTGTAAACTCTGTAGAACAATTTGGATTGTAACAATAAACTTTACCATGTATGGACAACTTACTACCATTGCTTTGCAGAACAGAATGACCTGATACACTGTAAAATTAATTGAGTACTTTTTTTTTCCCAGCTCCGCATTCGGGATCTTGAAGGTTCACTGCAAGTGGAAAAGGCCAGCCAGACACAAACCTCATCAGATTTAGACCTCATCAGGAGTCAGTTTCGAGACGTTGAAAATGCCTATAATAGAGAAAAGGCGACTTCAGTAGAATTGGCAGGAAAACTGCTCGAGTAAGTGTAATAATATTAATGATTAAAGAGGTTGTCTACTACTTTCACATTGATGACCTATCCTAAGGATAGGCTACCAATGTCTGAATGGCCTGGATCTGACAACTCCGTCGATCAGCTGTTATTGGTGGCCGCAGCCGCCGGTCTGAAGTAATTACTTGCGGATCTGGCCATCCACTTGTAGTTGTCGCCGAAGGTACTTCACATCCGCCTCCTATTCAAATCAATAGGAGGCTAATGTGAGACTGCCAGCACCGCAAGTAAGCACTTCCGGCAGCGGCCGCCGTTGACTCAGATAACAGTTGAGTCGCACGGTTGCCGGGTGTCGGACCCCGGACGATCAGACATTGATGACCTATCCTAAGGATAGGCCATCAATGTACAAGTAGTGGAAAACCTCTTTAAAGGGGTTGTCTGGAAAAATAAGGTGTCTGAGTATGTTCTGCTATATAGATTATAGATCACCAGCAATTAGCAATATTCTGCTGGGAAACTAGGAACAAGGCGTTTAATATACATTTCCTTAGGATATTTCATCACTGTATGTCTGATAGAAGCCCATCTGTGAGATCTCCACTATTATTACATGAATGCAGCTTTTGTTGACATTACGCTATTGTTGTCTAGTCTTGTAGGCCTGTGAAGGAAAAAAAATAAGGCGAGCACACTACAGTGCTCCTAGCCATTGGTGGTCTCAGTGGTGGCTTCTTCACCAATGCCGACAATGATAAGAGTTGGAAAGCCCCTTTGATAGATATAGCAACTACGTGGAATATTTGCTATCTTGACAAGAAGACAACTTGATGGTCTATAATTATGGGGGAATTTATTTAATGGGGTTAGCACAACTTTTTAAATGGTTAAAATTGCAAAGTGCTTGTAAAAAAATTCTCTCAGGTCTCAAAAATGGAAGGGTTTTTAATGTTATAGTTTACTGCTCAATGCCTAGGTTACCAGCCATTTCAGCAACCTATCAAAGGTGACCGGTTTCCTAGGCTAGGAGTGCAGCTCTGAAGCTGACCGACTCGTTGGATCCGACAAGCTTTAGTGCCATTGTACTTCTCCGATGTTGCAAGGGCAAATTTGCGTCTGCTTGCAGCATATGAGAGCGCACCGTTCAGACCAGAGGCATGACCATACCACTGATCTGAACTGTTAGTCTAGGGGAGCGCACTGCTCACCAGGCAGCAGAAAGTGGAGAAGAACAGGAGCAGTGCGCTCTTTAAAGCAGAAGATTAGAACAATGCATGTAATGTCAGTTTTCATTACAATTTCGGGCATTTGTATCATTATCATAGCTCGAATATCGTGTGTAGTATTCTTTAGACTTTTAGACATTTCTGAAGTTGTACTCCATCTCATTACTTATATTTATTTTTTCATCTTAATTCCAGTTTGGAGAAGCAGTATTCCTATGTGGTGAAGGAGTTTAAAGCGGAAATTGAGAAGCAAAACAGAATGATAATAGATCAGGCTATGAAACTGAAGACCTCCGAAGAAAGCTTGGCCGCAATGGAACTGAACATTGAAAAGGTACAGACTCATGAGATTTTTATATTTGCAGTTTTAACCCCTGCCCGACATGGCCAATTTTATTTTTTTTGTTAAAATTTTGTCCTCCCTCTCCTCCAGGAGCCATATCTTTTTTATCCACATAGAACTATGAGGGCTTGTTTCTTGCAGGATGAGTTTTACTTTTGAATGGGGGATGATATTGAACCTTTATGTTTGTTTTTTTTTTTTATACTACATTCATTACTCCCCTTAAGTGACTTGAACCACCGTATTGCTGCATACATTAAAAGTAACGGTCTCCTTTACCCCCTTCATGACCGGAGGTATTTCGGTTTTTAGTTTTGGTCTTTTGCTCCCCTTCTTTTCAGAGCCATCATTTTTTTTTTTTTTTTTTTTCCCGTCAATATGGCCATGTGAGGGCTTGTTTTTTGCGGGACGAGTTGTACTTTTGAACGACACCATTAACATATTGTGTACTGGAAAATGGAAACAAATTCCAAGTGCAGTGAAATTGCAAAAAAGTGCAATCCCACAGTTGTTTTTTTTTTGTTTTTTTTACCATGTTCACTAAATGCTAAAACTGACCTGCCATTATGATTCTCCAGGTCATAGACACTAAACATGTCTAGGTTCTTTTTTATTTAGGTGGTAAAAAAAATTCCAAAATTTGGTAAAAAAAAATGATCCGAGACCTGTAGCGTCTCCATTTTTTATGATCTGAGATTGAGTGAAGGCTTACTTCATTACCTCAATTGTGTCCATAGAGTAGTTTCCCACCACATATTGCTATTGCTCAGTGTTGAGAAAAATTGCTTAACAAATTGTCGGGTTAATTTTTTACCACTTGTGAAAATGAAAAAAAAAAAAGAAACTAAAGCAACAGTTTAGTGGAAAAAATGTAGTATTTCTTGATTGTGTCCAAATGTTACACAATTCTCTGAAAAAACACCTGCGCAAAATGCTTACTGCACCAAAATTTCTTAAAGGGAACCTGTCACCCCCAAAATCACGGGTGAGGTAAGCCCACCAGCATCAGGGGCTTATCTACAGCATTCTGGAATGCTGTAGATAAGCCCCTGATGTATCATGAAAGATGAGTAAAAGAGGTTAGAATATACTCACCCAGGGGCGGTCCTGCTGCGGTCCGATCCGATGGTTCGGTCCGGCGCCTCCTATCTTCATCAGATGACGTCCTCTTCTTGTCTTCATGCTGCGGCTCCGGTGCAGGCATACTTTGTCTGCCCTGTTGAGGGAAAGGCGAGAGAGGCCCGGCACCTGCGCACTGCAGTACTTTACTCTGCTCTCAACAGGGCAGACAAAGTACGCCTGCGCCGGAGCATGAAGACAAGAAGAGGACGTCATCTGATGAAGATAGGAGGCGCCGGAGCGGACCTGAGACACCCATCCGACCGGACCGCTGCGGGACCGCCCCTGGGTGAGTATAATCTAACTTTTTTTTTTTACCTTTCAGGTAACATCGGGGGCTTATCTACAGCATTACAGAATGCTGTAGATAAGCCCCTAATGGCGGTGGCCGCATTTTATATACAAAATATGAGGTGACAGATTCCCTTTAAGGGATGCTGTTTGTAAAATGAGGTCTTGTTTGGGGTTTTTCAGACATATAGACCTATTGTATAATTGAAAATATTATTGATCTGTTCTAATGACAGAGGTGCAGGAGACTATATGTGCGTATACTGCCCATGTGCAGAAAGGTGTCAATCAGTGAGGGCATGGTTGGACTACCTGCCAGCAGGTTTGCCAGTCCTCTAGTAATAATCTCCTGCTGATAAAACAGTGATTTTTATCAAATCTACACCAAGCAGTCCATTAAGTGACACATCGCTGATAACATCTATGTAATCTGAGGACAGCATAAGGTTGGTGTTGAAACACAGATTTCAATGATCTGTCACATGTCAATCTGCATACTGTTGTTTACTAACGTTGAAGGTTTTATCACCTTGTGATTATCATTGCTGGGTCTAGCTGGCGAGCAATCATTCGTCTGACTCCACCCCCTTCTGTGATAATCAACTCACTGTCTATAGACTATGTACATACGGAGTCGGTTGTGGGTGGGGTTAACTTTCTCAGCCCTGCTGCATTACTAAATCTAAAAACTCTGTGTCAGAACCGCTGCACCCAGTAAACTAAGTAATACATCGTTGGAATCAGGGTCTCTTTTCCTACATTATGCTGCTCTCAGATGAGGTCACAACAAATTTCTGATAGATTCCCTTTAACACCGTAAGGGTCCGTGTCCACTGACCGGATTGACGGCATTTTGGACGGAGCGGAAAACTCACTCCTCCCAAAGCGCCGCCCTCTTCTGTACGCGCGGTGATTCCGGATGTGTTCATTGCACACATCCGGAATCACTGCACCCCATATGTAGGACCCTGTTATTTACCTTGCGGCGATGGAGCGTCAGCGCAAGGTAAACAGACATGCTACGTTCTAAAACGACGCGCCGCATGCGCAGGGCTGCCGAATGCGGGTTCGCACGCATAGTGGAGACGGGATTTCATAAAATCCCCTCCACTATGCTGTAACATCTGGACGCTGCGGATTGAACACTGCGGTTGTACACAGCTTTCAATCCACAGCTATTCCGGATGTAATACAGCACATGGACACATACCCTAAAAGAGCACTGAATAGAATCTAAAAATGAATGAAAAGCACAGAATGGGGGCACTACAAGAACTTTGTAATGACGTTATCTAGGCACAAACCCTACTAGAAAATTTTATATTTTATGTACACTACTGTTCAAAAGTTTAGGGTCACCCAGACAATTTTGTGTTTTCCATGAAAACTCATACTTTCATTAATCAAGAGTTGCCAAATTAATTGAAAATCTAGTCCAGACGTTGACAAGGTTCGAAAAAAAGATTTTAATTTGAAATAATAATTTTCTCCTTCAAACTTTGCTTTCGTCAAAGAATGCTCCCTTTGCAGCAATTACAGCATTGCAGACCTTTGGCATTCTAGCAGTTAATTTGCTGAGGTAATCTGGAGAAATTTCCCCGCCTTGCTTCCAGAAGCCCCTCCCACAAGTTGGTTTGGCTTGATGGGCACTTTTTGCTTACCGTACGGTCAAGCTGCTCCCACAACAGCTCAATGGGGTTGAGATCTGGTGACTGCGCTGGCCACTCCATTACAGATAGAATACCAGCTGCCTGCTTCTTCCCTAAGTAGTTCTTGCATAATTTGGAGGTGTGCTTTTGGTAATTGTCCTGTTGTAGGATAAAATTGGCTCCAATCAAGCACTGTCCACAAGGTATGGCATGGCATTGCAAAATGGAGTGATAGCCTTCTTTATTCAAAATCCGTTTTACCTTGTACAAATCTCCCACTTTACCAGCACCAAAGCAACCCCAGACCATCATATTACCTCCACCATGCTTGACAGATGGCATCAGGCACTCTTCCAGCATCTTTTGAGTTGTTCTGCATCTCACAAATGTTCTTCTGTGTGATCCAAACACCTCAAACTTGGATTCATCTGTCCATAACACTTTCTTCCAATCTTCCTCTATCCAATGTCTGTGTTCTTTTGCCCATATTAATCTTTTCCTTTTATTAGCCAGTCTCAGATATGGCTTTTTCTTTGCCACTCTGCCCTGAAGGCCAGCATCCCGGAGTCGCCTCTTCACTGTAGACGTTGACACTGGCGTTTTGCGTGTACTATTTAATGAAGCTGCCAGTTGGGGACCTGTGAGGTGTCGATTTCTCAAACTACAGACACTAATGTACTTGTCTTGTTGGTCAGTTGTGCAGCAGGGCCTCCCACTTCTCTTTCTACTTTGGTCAGAGCTTGTAGGAAATCTTCAGATTCTTGGAAAATTCTTGCATGGAATAGCCTTCATTTCTAAGAACAAGAATAGACTGTCGAGTTTCACATGAAAGTTCTTTTTTTCTGGCCATTTTGAGAGTTTAATGGAACCAACAAATGTAATGCTCCAGATTAGGAATGTCAGATTTATAGGTTCTCTAAACAGCCAAACTGTTTTCAGCTGTGCTAACATACTTGCACAAGGGTTTTCAAGGGTATTCTAACCATCCATTAGCCTTCTTACACAGTTATCAAACACAAAGTACCATAAGAACACTGGAGTGATGGTTGTTGGAAATGGGCCTCTATACACCTATGAAGATATTGCATTACAAACCAGATGTTTGCAGCTAGAATAGTCATTTACCACATTAACAATGTATAGAGTGTATTTCTGAATCATTTAATGTGAGCTTCATTGGAAAAAACTGTGTTTTTCTTTAAAAAATAAGGACATTTCTAAGTGTGCCTAAACTTTTGAACTGTAGTGTAAGTAAATTAAAGAATTGTGTGGCAACCACTTCAGTATCAATAGATTTTTAGCCAGTTTCTGATAATTTCATGCAGTGATGGTGGTACATGGCTTTTATGTTTAATTATGAAATGTAATGACTTTCTTAATGTTAATCAGAGCAAAAAAAACCAGCTGTCCTTGGAGGAGGCTTACGGATGTAACATGAGCGAACTGCAGATACTGGTGGAAACCTTTAAAACGCCAAACCATCGTCTATCAGGTTAGTTGAAGGTCCAATATGACAGATGCATCTGTCAATGTTATAAAATGACTCCATTGTGGGAATTATACAGATGTCTCCTTCAGTCACCTTCCCTGCACATTCTCGTTTGATGACATGATTGAAGTAGTCCTCACAGCAGTCCACTATGCTGACTGCCCGGGAAAGGCTAAGGGGAAGAGGACCTGCTGTTGTCAGTCCATACGTTGATTTACTAGTTGTATAATTTGGGAGACCCATCAGGAAAGGGCACACAGGTTAGACATTGAATCCAACAGAGAGAAAAGTCTTCTCAATGTACCTGCAAAGGGAGCAGATGTTTTCATGGGACTAAGCCAAGTTCTACATCTCATGTAAGGTTGGAGATTCATAAAGGTCATGTAGGACACTAAAGACTTAACAAGAGAATTTTTGTATCAGCAGCCGCTATTTTCTATTTTATAGTCAATTAATATTTCATGATATTCATTAAAGTCACAATTATCTTAAAACACAAACTATAACAGATTTGTCATTTTTATTAAAGGGGATGTTTGGTGAAAAGTTATTTTTATGCACAGGATAGATGATAACTTTTTGTTCGGTGGTGGCCCGACCGCTCAAACCTGCACCGATTGGGAACTTTTTTTCTCCACTAGAATAGAGCAGCAATGCACATGTGTGACCTGTGCTCTACTCATCACTTATGGGAAAACCTAACAAAATTGAGTCAGAGCATATGTTGGTATAAGTGCAATGCATAGGTGGGCATTCACACTGTGGCCATTTAACCAGCAGAACCTAAGTTAAAAACCAAATAAGCAAATACTGTGTAGTAAGTAAATGAATAGTAGTAGTACAGGAGTCCCACGGCAGAGTTTTTCCTTTATTTCCGAGGTCAGAAGATCGCAGCGTTTGGCTAAATACAAACCTACACTGGTTGGATCTACTTTGCCTTCCAGTTAGCTGTGCAGCTTTCCCTTCTTCTAGTGCTGCAAGAGATGAGCTGTTCGGTTTTGTCCTCTAGAGCAGAGGTCCCCAACCTTTTTTGCACCAGGGACCGGCTTTAAGCAAGACCACAGTTTTCCATGGCCCGGTGGGGGTGGGGCAGGGGCGGGGCTTTGGTCATATGGCCCCTCCCCCTCCAACTCGCAGCTAGCAGGAGGGGAAGGAGCGCTGGACACACATGACCTGCTTGTCCCTGCTCCTGCCTGAGCAGCGCTGTATGGGGAGGATGCTGGCGGGACCTCGGTGTACAGCGCTGCTAAGTAGCAGCATTGTACATTGAGCGTCAGTGTATACAGCGCTGCTGCTTAGCAGCGCTACACACTGAACACCGGTACCGGGAGCCGCGTCACTGAAGCCAGTCTGCTGCCCCAGCACGCCCCACATAACATGTTCTGCCGGGGGCGTGTCAGTGAGGAGAGCCTGCCGCCCCACCCCGTCAGGAACACTGTGTTCACAGTGTGGAGGGCTGCGTCACTAAGACCCGCCCGACGCCCCACCCCGTCCTGCATAATGTTCTCTGCCGGGAGCTGCGAGCTGTCACGGCTACGGCAGAAAACGCGGCGCTAGCTGTCAGCGGCGCCGCGGACCGGCTGAAAAACCCCAACGGCCCGGTCCTGGTCCGCGGACCGGCGGTTGGGGACCTCTGCTCTAGAGCTCTCCTCCTAAGTTATCTCAGCTGTTCTACTTTTTCCACTCCCCTCTGGTATCAGTAATCACCTCTTAGCCTCTTAGCATGGGTATTTGCCAGTGATAGCTTGATATTTCTTGGAATTGGTTTGGAGCTGTGAGCCATGGAAAGAGATGTCATTTAAGAGTAGTCTCCGGAGATTGCATTTTGGAACTTAAAAAATAAAAAACTTGTGTCCTGACTGTTCAGACACCTTCCTGTTGAATGCTGTATAAATACAATGAACTGCCCAAAAAGGGGAGCCACTCTCCTTTTTGGACAAGTACAAAAATCTAAACCAAAACATAAATTTGAGCCAGATCGTATATTGGCAGAAGTGCAATGCATAGGTGTGCATACACACTGTGGTAATTTTAAATGCCAGTTTGCTGCGCAAATTGGGTGGCGTGCACCTATACAAGTCTATAGGTGTGTGTAAAACATCGGACTGCACTAAGACGTCAATGGCAGTCCGATTCCCGCAGACTGAGACAATGGACAAGATGGATAAATTAAGTTCTCCCTCTTCTCAGCACCTGTGCTACGATTCTCTCATCCTAGACACTCGGATCACACTAAGCTGATACTCTGTTCAAGCTCTGCTCAGAGTTCAATCTAAGAGTCATTACCATAATCAATCCAATTCTCTCGCATGAGAGAATCAACGTTCTTGTGATCCCAGCTTTACAGTCTTATGATCGGCTCTATCCCATATTTATTGTCAATCTTTCAAAGAAAACAAAATATTTTGTAATTTTTTTTATTCTTCAACCTTTAGGTTTATACAGCCTTTGTGTATTACTGTACATAGTTAGCCACAGAATGAGGTAAAGGCTTCTCTGGTAATAGAAAAAGAAAAATAGAAATATAGAAATACCTGAATGCAAATCGTACTTGTTTTTCAAGCAAGGTTGTCATTTTAGTACCGCTGTATATTTCTTTGACAGAAACCTGTCCAATATTACGAAGACAGGTGGGGGTAGGACAGATGCTTGTGCCAGCTGCTGTCATCTGAAGATAATCTATGCCACAATACTGTCAGGCAATTTTTAGCTCACAGCAGTCTCTTAGCTTTCAGAATGACACAGTGCACAGTAGTGTTAGCAGCCTCTTCTTACTAAACATGCCTGGTACCTCAAGTATTAGATCAGAAAGACCGGGTGTGAGCGGCCTCTTCTTACCTCAGTATCCCTGATATCTCCAGTATTCGATCAGAAGGATATGGTGAACAGATGTGTGAGTGGCCTTTTGTTACCTTAGGATTCATGATATCACCAGTATTAGATCGAAAAGACAGGGTGGACAGTGGTGTGAGCAGCTTCCTCTTATCTCAACACTTTTGGTATCTCCAAGATCATATCGGAATGATAGGGTGGACAGCAGTGTGAGCAGCCTCTTCTTACCTCAGAAGCACAAATATCTCCATTATTAGATGAGAATGTCAGTGTGAGCAGCCTCTTCTTGCCTCAGCAACCTGATATCCCCAGTATTAGATTTGAATGACTGGTTGTGAGCAGCCTCTTACCTCACCTCACGACTCCTGGTATCTCCAGAATTAGATCAGAATGTCAGTGTGGACAGCAGTGTGAGCAGCCTCTTCTTACATTGGTACCCCTAATTTCTCGAGTATTCGATAAAAATATCCACTTGGAGGATATTTTTCTGCACATGAATGGAGAGGAACAAAGCTTCCTAGTACATATGCACACTTGCTTCTGACCTGTTAACATTTTAGGGCAGGCTTCTGTCCGTGTAACAAGACGGCAGCTATTTTGATGTGTTATAACCATTAGCTCTATAGACAAAACAGTTGTGATTTGCTAATTCAAGGTAATTATGAATTTATTTATTATGACATTTTCTTTATTTTTTTTTTTATTCTCAGGGAACATTAAAGGAGTGGTCCTAAATGCAAAATAATTTTCATCCTAATTGGCTATTAATTGCCATAATCTAATCTAGTTTCTAAGATTCTTTGATTAGAAATTCCCTATCCTTCCCTAACTACGCTGTAACTATACACATATGTGTTTTTTGCGTATTGATGTTTATGGTAGTGTTTAGGAGCAATTGCATTCATCATCTAGGTGTAGAAGACTGCAAAGTTAAATTTGGTCAATTTATTCATTACTCAATTCACTTGCATTGAGTGAGGCTGGATACAGTCTAGTTGGCACATGACCGCATAGTTGCGATCACATCCCCTATTCTCCCGACACAAGAGAATCCTCACAGTGCAGTGCGCATAATGTTAGGATTCGCAAGTCTGCAGTCACATAGAGTGCTTGCAGACTTGTAGTTTTAGGGCTCAGACCCATTTGCGAGAAAAAAAAAACGGTCCGTAATCTGGACCGAAAAAAAAAATGGACGAGTGCCATGCGAGTGTCATGCTTTTTCTCACATAGCATCCGTATGACATGTGTATGCAATGCATTTTTTTCCGCTGCAACTATTTTTCTACAATCATTTACAGGACCATTTACAGTATTCTATGCCACAGAATGGTAATATATCTGTAAAAACAGATGGCATATGGATGGTCCGTATGCCGTGCACCTTTTTTTTTTTCCTCATCTAATGACTTACATTGGCGAGTCTCATCCGAAATACGCAGCAAATCACAGCATGCTGCGATTTTTTTCTTAGTCCGATTTCAGCTGAGAAAAAATCGCAGATGAGATGTCACCCATTGAATAACATTGGTCCGAGTGCAATCCGATTTTTTTAAAAGAAAGAAAAAATGCAGCAACACTTCACAAAATCCAGTGACGAAAAAACCTTAGTCCTTTATTTCAAACGAATTGCATGGACAAGGTAATGCAAGCAGGTACAGGGCAGATGGTACAGGCAGAGAAACAGGACGACGGCCGTTTCGCGTTATACACGCTTCCACGGGTCCCAATTTTTATTTTTTTTTTATCGGATTGCACTCGTCCGTTTTTCTCCCAAATGAGTATGATCCCTTAGACTGGAAACCCCTATAAGTATAAAGCAAAGGAGCTTATCTCTCCCTGAGCCTATGTGCCTTCAGGTGTAGAGTGGTTGTGCACTAAGCTATAATAGGTTGGTTTCCATAATTTCTTGACAGTAAGGAAGGTTGCTTCTACAGCCAGTTGTCTCCCAGCCACATGATGTGCCCTTCCTAAAGATATTGGGCCTCATTTTTAAAAATTACTTAAATGAAAAGCTGTCCGTGTTACTCGTATTAAGGCTGTGTGCACACGTTCCTGATTTTTCGCTATAAAACCGCAAAAAAAAGGCATGCCTTAAGCATCCTATTATTAGAATGCAATCCGCAATTTTTGTGCACATGCTGCGTTTTTTTCCTGAGCGGAAACGCATTCCGGAAAAAAATGCAGCATGTTCATTAATTTTGCGGAATCGCGGGGATACCGCACACATAGGTATGCATTGATCCGCTTACTTCCCGCATGGAGCTATGCCCACCATGCGGGAAGTAAGCGGATCATGTGCGGTTGGTACCCAGGGTGGAGGAGAGGAGACTCTCCTCCACGGACTGGGCACCATATCCCTGTTAAAAAAAAAAGAATTAAAATAAAAAATAATGATATACTTACCTTCCGATGGCCCCCGGAGTCCTCTCAGCGGTGCACACAGCGGCTTCCGTTCCCATGGATGCTTTGCGCGAAGGACCTGGGATGACGACACGTGACCGTGACATCACAAAGGTCCTTCGCGCCAAGCATCCATGGGAACTGAAGCCGCCGCGTGCACCGCTGAGGAGATCGGGGGCCGTCGGAAGGTGAGAATAACCATTTTTAATTTTTTTTTTATTATTTTTAACATTATATCTTTTTACTATTAATGCTGCATAGGCAGCATCAATAATAAAAAGTTGGTCACACTTGTCAAACACTATGTTTGGCAAGTGTGACCAACCTGTCAATCAGTTTTCCAAGCGATGCTACAGATCGGTTGGAAAACGCTAGCATTCTGCAAGTTAATTACGCTTGCAAAACGCTAGTGTTTAGCGGGAAAACACATGCCAATTCCGCATGCGTATTTCCCGCGGCAGGGAGTTCCGTAATTGCCGCGGAAATTTCCGCGGCAATTCCGGACGTGTGCACATAGCCCAAAGCAGCAATAAAACATTTTTGTTTTTTTTATTTCTCTGCTGGAGTGGTGTCCAGGACCGGACTGGCCATCTGGCAATTCTGGCAAATGCCAGAAGGGCCTATCTGGTTGTGGGCTGCCTTGTCTGCTACGCTGTTAAGGCCCCTTTCACACATCAGTTTTTTGCCATCAGTCACAATCCTTTGGCTCGACAGATCCGTCGCAGATTGTGAAATACTGATGCAACGGATTCGTTATTTCGACGGATCCGACTAGCGGATCTGGCTAACTGGATCCTAAAAAAATCTGAGCATGCTCAGTTAAAAATCCGGCGACTATAGCCTTCCATTTGAGCAAACGACGGACGGCGACAGATCCGTCGCTGTCCGTTTCGATGGACACAAAAGACGTTACTTTGTCCGTTGTCTCCGGCCGCCGGACTAACAATTTTCGACGGATCCGGCGAAAGACTAATGAAACGTGAGGCCATCTGTCGCAATCCGTCGCTAATACAAGTCTATGAGAAAAAAACGGATCCGGGGCCATCAGTCGCCGGATTCGTTTTTTTTTAAATTCGACGGATTGCGACTGATGGCAAAAAACTGATGTGTGAAAGGGGCCTAACAGAATCGGTGTTCTCAAGAATTGAAATGTTCTCACTAATTTAAGAAATGAAAATTGAACACTAATTGGTTGTTTTGGGAAACAGGACAGTTTTACAGTTAAATTGCTATGATAAATGAGGCTTAATATTTCACGTGATTTACTAACGTGAAAAGAGAAGGGAAATTTACGGCATATCGACAGGATATGCCATACATACTAAGATGCATCTTGCACTAATTCGACATGCATGTACCTACAGAAGGGGGCCATTGCATGGAGAGGCAGTATTGCTAGTGTATCTCTCTATTCATTTCTATGGAAGCCCCAAATATTACCAAGAAGGCTGCAATTTTCTTAGCTCCTATAGAAATGAGAATCGGGCTATACAGATGCAGGGAACATTAAATATATTGTAGCGCTGCAGAATGTGGTTGTGCTTTATTAATTTCATCATTTACAAGTGCTTCTAAAAGGTGCCGATTAGTGATGAGCGAATATACTCGGTACTCGAGATTTCCCAAGCACGCTCGGGTGTCCTCCGAGTATTTGTAAGTACTCGGAGATTTAGTTTTCAGTGCCGTAGCTGAATGGTTTACATCTGTTAGCCAGCGTAAGTACATGTGGGGATTCCCGAGCAACCAGGCAACCCTCACATGTACTTATGCTGGCTAACAGATGTAAATCATTCAGCTGTGGCACTGAAAACTAAATCTCCGAGTACTTACAAATACTCGGAGAACACCCGAGCGTGCTCGGGAAATCTCGAGTACCGAGTATATTCGCTCATCACTAGTGCCGATATTTTATACAGAATAACTCTCTCTCACTATATATATATATATATATATACACACACACATACTGCTCAAAAAAATAAGGGGGACACTTAAACAACAGAATTTAACTCTAATTAAATCAAACTTATATATATATAATACAGTACATACTCAGTATGTATATATATACAGTATATACTCTGCTCAAAAAAAGGGAATACTTAAACAGAATATAACTCCAAATAAATCAAACTTCTGTGAAATCAAACTGTCCACTTAGGAAACAACACTGATTGACAATCAATTTCTCATGCTGTTGTGCAAATGGAATAGACAACAGATGGAAATTATTGGCAATTATCAAGACACACTCAATAAAGGAGTGGTTCTGCAGGTGGGGACCACAGACCACATCTCTTACCAGTGCTCTCTGGCTGATGTTTTGGTCAATTTTTAATGTTGGTTTTGCTTTCACACTCGTGGTAGCATGAGATGAACTCTACAGCCCACACAAGTGGCTCAGGTAATGCAGCTCATCCAGGATGGCACATCAATGCGAGCTGTGGCAAGAAGGTTTGCTGTGTCTATCAGCGTAGTGTCCAGAGGCTGGAGGCACTACCAGGAGACAGGCCAGTACACTAGGAGATGTGGAGGGAGCCGTAGGAGGGCAACAACCCAGCAGTGGGACCGCTGCCTTAGCCTTTGTGCAAGGAGGAACAGGAGGAGCACTGCCAGAGCCCTGCAAAATGACCTCCAGCAGGCCACAAATGTGCATGTGTCTGCACAAACGATTAGAAATCAACACCATGAGAATGGTCTGAGTGCGCGACGTCCACAGGTGGGGGTTGTGCTCACAGCCCATCACCGTGCAGGACGCTTGGCATTTGCCACAGAACACCAGGATTTGCAAATTCACCACTGGCGCCCTGTGCTCTTCACAGATGAAAGCAGGTTCACACTGAGCACTTGTGACACAAGTGATAGAGTCTGGAGACGCCGTGGAGAGCGATCTGCTGCTTGAAACATCCTTCAGCATGACCGGTTTGGCAGTCTGTCCGTAATGGTGTGGGGTGGCATTTCTTTGGAGGGCCGCACAGCCCTCCATGTGCTCGCCAGAGGTAGCCTGACTGCCATTAGGTACCGAGATGAGATCCTCAGACCCCTTGTGAGACAATATGCTGATGCGGTTGGCCCTGGGTTACTCCTAATGCTGGACAATGCCAGACCTCATGCGGCTGGAGTGTGTCAGCAGTTCCTGCAAGATGATGGCATTGAAGCAATGGACTGGCCCGCCAGTTCCCCAGACCTGAATCCGATTGAACACATCTGGGACATCATGTCTCCCACCATCCACCAATGTCACGTTGCACCACAGACTGTCCAGGAGTTGGCGGATGCTTTAGTCCAGGTCTGGGAGGAGATCCCTCAGGAGACCATCCGCCGCCTCATCAGGGGCATGCCCAGGCATTGTAGGGAGGTCATACAGGCACGTGGAGGCCACACACATTACTGAGCATCAGTACCAGGCATGTAGAGTCCATCCATTCACCTTTTCTGCGTCGCACAAAGACACGGTGTTTGTAACCAAAGATCTCAAATTTGGACTCATCAGACCAAAGCACAGATTTCCACTGGTCTAATGTCCATTCTTTGTGTTCTTTAGCCCAAACGAGTCTCTTCTTCTTCTAGCAGCTATTTTACCATGAAGACCTGCTGCACAAAGTCTCCAGCTGTTGTAGAGATGTGTCTGCTGCTAGAACTCTGTGTGACATTGACTTGGTCTCTAATCTGAGCTGCTGTTAACCTGCAATTTCTGAGGCTGGTGACTCAGATAAACTTATCCTCAGAAGCAGAGGTGACTCTTGGGGCGGTCCTCATGTGAGCCAGTTTCTTTGTAGCACTTGATGGTTTTTGCCACTGCACTGTATAAGGGCTATTTGACTAAGAAGGAGAGTGATGGGGTGCTACGCCCGATGACCTGGCCTCCACAGTCAGCAGACCTGAACCCAATCAAGATGGTTTGGGGTGAGCTGGACCGCAGAGTGAAGGCAAAAGGGCCAACAAGTGCTAAGTATCTCTGGGAACTCCTTCAAGATTGTTGGAAGACCATTCCCGGTGAGTACCTCTTGAAGCTCATCAACAGAATGCCAAGAGTGTGCAAAGAAGTCATCAAAGCAAAATGTGGCTACTTTGAAGAACCTAGAATATAAGACATATTTTCAGTTGTTTCTCACTGTCTTGTTAAGTAAATAATTCCACATGTGTCAATTCATAGTTTTGATGCCTTCAGTGTGAATGTACAGTTTTCATAGTCATGAAAATACAGAAATATCTTTAAATGAGAAGGTGTGTCCAAACTTTTGGTCTGTACTGTGTGTATATATATATATATATATATATATATATATATATATATATATATATAGATATATAGATATATATATAGATAGATATATAGATATATATATAGATATATATTATAATCTCTACATATATACTTATACTAGTTAAAATGATTAAGATGGCTCATATAACAGGAGAAGTCACGTATCTTGATTTTTTTTCTACAAGTGTTTAACAACCTTTTGTGACTTTGTCCGTGTCTTATCATTTACTTGTATTCCCCAGGGACGTTCAGTGATAAAGATATCGCTGCTGGACCTGCTGTTATTGCGGCTCTGAGACATACCTTGACAGATTACCAGAACACGCTGGAAAGCACGTCTAATGAGGTAACGCTGCCACTTTTTGGCTCCAAACAACTCGCCTCTGGCCTGCTGTAGCTTTTTCTTCCTCCAGTTTATATCAAAGGTCTGGGGTCTGGGAATTGAGACTTGACAGCTTTCCAGCACAAGCGAATGAAATCACTGCTGTCATCGATTTTCCTTCCGACATGGCCTAAAGTGCTGAATTAAATGAGTTCACTTACAGGTTTAGTCACATTATGAACCCAGGCATTTCTGCTTATTTAGTCTCATCTTCATTCAAAACCTAGCATCCTTTCTTGCATGAAGAAGTGGCTCATATATTTGAAAGAGGAAAGAATTGAGTCGTGCTTACTTACCCTGGGCAGAATTTGTAACTTGTGCAACACGTTTGACGAAAACGTGAGATAAAACAGATCTTTTATTTTTTTATTGAGTTTTAAATGAATCTGTCATACATCACCGAATAGCAAAGTTAGTCCACAAGCCATAGCAATAAAGGAAATAAAGAAATGCTCCTGTTCCAAAGTTTGCACTCCCTTAGATTGTATTGCCTCCTTTTGCTGCAAAAAAAGTCACATCCTTGATGAAAAAAAGAAAATGTCAGGTCCTGGAAACCCTTTGCTTGTCTAGCGCAAAATTAAATGTTTGTGTTCTCATGTAGGTGTCAATGATGTTGGGGTCAGAACATTGAAGATCAGTTTTCTCTACTTCAATCATAAACCTCATGTTTTGGATCATTGTCACGTTGGAAGTGCAAATGTTCACTGCAGTATATAGCACAAGCTATGAAACAATTCCGGGCTACAAGTCTCATAATGGGACAAAAAAATGTGTAATTAGGGAAAAAAAAGTTAACGAAATCTAAGGGTATGTGCACACTGTCAGTAAACACTGCGGATCAAAATAAATAATAAGATTAAATGTTTGTCATCCCCTTTTTTTCTAGTTAAAAAATTAAAAAAAAAAAAAGTAAAATTATATAACTCGATCTACAAATGTAAAGAAAAATAAATCAAGTTGCAAGATTTCTTATTATGCTTTGCTTATATAGCACCATCATATTCCGCAGCTCTTTGCACACATTATCATCGCTGTCCCCGATGGGGCTCACAATATACAGGTATAAGAACTTGCCAGCAGGTGATTGCTAACTAACGGTTTGTTCTGCCCAGTGACTATCTCTTCCGGCTCATGAGGTGACTCTCCTCCGTTCTTCAATCTCAAGTCAACAGAGCAGCTCTGACAGGGCTTCACTTCCGACAGCATGATGATTGACAGCCGTCTCCGGCTTCAGGAATCCAACTGTCAATCAGCATGACATCGGAAGAGATGCCTTGTTGACAGGAGAGCTGAAGAGAAGGCACTGCTTTATTAACATAGCAATCCGCAAATAACTGCTGGAAAGTTATTAGCACCATACGAAAAAAATAAGCCAAATTTCTAATAACCCCTTTAATATAATGCCTTTCAAATATACACAGAAATCTCCATTGGAAAATACAAATATCTTGAAATAAAGTGTAACCTAGGCTTTATTTGCGTCTCTGTTGTGGTTTCCGTTCACGGTGCAGTGTTGGATGCAGCGGACAGCTTATCCCATTGATTAGTATTCGGTGCTGTAATTACTAGGGAAGAATTGTGTATTAAATAGTTCTATTTGCGCCATTAAATCTGACCTGTTTTTCAACTAATTTCTGAGCTTGAGATAGAAAAATATTTAGAACTAGCTGTACTACCCGGCTTCGCCCGGGTTAATGACTGCTGTTAGCAAAATAGAATGTGTTAACAAAAATTTATTCTGCACACAAAAACCACAAAACAAATAGATAGAAATGTAATTATTAAAAGGCAAAAACTAAGCAAATAGAAGCATTTCACAACATATATTAGCTTTGTTATACTGAGAATGTCTTTGTTGCCTATATTAACCAATCAGAGCTCAGGTTAATTAACTGTAGCAAAATAGAAGCTGAGCTGTGATTGGTTGCTATTGGCAGCCTGATAAATCCCCAGCCAACAGGAAGCCCTCCCCCCTGGCAGTATATATTAGCTCACACATACACATAATAGACAGGTCATGTGACTGACAGCTGCCGTATTTCCTATATGGTACATTTGTTGCTCTTGTAGTTTGCTTATTAATCAGATTTTTATTTTTGAAGGACAATACCAGACTTGTGTGTGTTTTAGGGCGAGTTTTATGTGTCAAGTTGTGTGTGTTGAGTTGCGTGTGGCGACATGCATGTAGCGACTTTTGTGAGATGAGTTTTGTGTGGCGACATGCGTGTAGCAACATTTTGTGTGTTGAGTTGCATGTGACAGGTTAGTGTAGCAAGTTGTGTGCAGCAAGATTTGTGCATGGCGAGTTTTGCGCGTGGCGAGTTTTATGTGTGGTGCATTTTGAGTATGTGCAAGTTTTGTGTGAGGCAACTTTTGCATGTGGTGCAACTTTTGTACATGTGGCAATTTTTCTGTGTGTGCAAGTTTTGCATGAGGTGAGTTTTCCATGAGGTGAGTTTTGCACGTGTGGCGAGTTTTGCGTGAGCCTAGTTTTGCATATGGCGAGTTTTGCATGTAGCGAGTTTTGAGTGGTGACTTTTGTGTTTCGACTTTTATGTGGCGAGGTTGGTGTGTGTGTGTGGTGAAATGTGTGCTGAGGGTGGTATATGTGTTCAAGCACGTGGTAGTGTGTGGCGCATTTTGTGTTTGTGTTCATATCCCCGTGTGTGGTGAGTATCCCATGTCGGGGCCCCACCTTAGCAACTGTACGGTATATACTCTTTGTCGCCATCGCTCTCATTCTTTAAGTCCTCATTGTTCACATCTGGCAGCTGTCAATTTTCCTCCAACACTTTTCCCTTCACTTTTTCCCCATTATGTAGATAGGAGCAAAATTGTTTGGTGAATTGGAACGCGCGGGGTTAAAATTTCACCTCACAACATAGCCTATGACGCTCTCGGGGTCCAGACGTGTGACTGTGCAAAATTTTGTGGCTGTAGCTGCGACGGTACAGATGCCAATCCCGGACATACACACATACATACATACACACATTCAGCTTTATATATTAGATATACCTGTATGTAATCTCCTGTATATAGTATATACCTGTGTGTCATCTCACCTATATATAGTATATATCTGTGTGTCATCTCCTGTATATAGTATATACCTGTATGTCATCTCCTCCTATACATAGCATATACCTGTGTCATCTCCTCCTGTATATACTATATACCTGTAGGTAATCTGCTCCTGTATATAGTATATACCTGTGTGTCATCTCCTCCTGTATATAGTATATACCTGTATGTCATCTCCTCCTGTATGTAGTATGTACCTGTATGTCATCTCCTCCTCTATATAGTATATACCTGTGTGTCATCTCTCCTGTATATAGTATATATCTGTGTGTCATCTCCTCCTGTATATAGTATATACCTGTGTGTCATCTCCCCTGTAAATAGTATATACCTGTGTGTCATCTCCTGTATATAGTATATAGCTGTATGCCATCTCCTCCTGTATTAGCCCTCGTTCACACGTTATTTGGTCAGTATTTTTACCTCAGTATTTGTAAGCTAAAATGGCAGCCTGATAAATCCCCAGCCAACAGTAAGCCCACCCCCTGGCAGTATATATTAGCTCACACATACACATAATAGACTGGTCATGTGACTGACAGCTGCCGGATTCCTATATGGTACATTTGTTGCTCTTGTAGTTTGTCTGCTTATTAATCAGATTTTTATTTTTGAAGGATACCAGACTTGTGTGTGTTTTAGGGCGAGTTTCGTGTGTCAAGTTGTGTGTGTTGAGTTGCGTGTGGCGACATGCATGTAGGGACTTTTGTGAGATGAGTTTTGTGTGGCGACATGCGTGTAGCAACTTTTTGTGTGTCGAGTTGCATGTGACAGGTTAGTGTAGCAAGTTGTGTGCAGCAAGTTTTGCGCATGGCGAGTTTTGCGCGTGGCGAGTTTTATGTGTGGTGCCTTTTGAGTATGTGCAAGTTTTGTGTGAGGCAACTTTTGCATGTGTTGCAACTTTTGTGCATGTGGCAATTTTTCTGCGTGTGGCAATTTTTCTGCGTGTGCAAGTTTTGCGTGTGGCGAGTTTTGCACGTGTGGCGAGTTTTGCATGTGGAGAGTTTTGCGCGTGGCGAGTTTTGAGCGGCGACTTTTGTGTTTCTACTTGTATGTGGCGAGGTTGGTGTATGTGTGGTGAAATGTGCACTGAGGGTGGTATATGTGTTCGAGCACGTGGTAGTGTGTGGCGCATTTTGTGTGTGTGTTCATATCCCCGTGGTGGTGTGATTATCCCATGTTGGGGCCCCACCTTAGCAACTGTACAGTATATACTCTTTGGTGCCATCGCTGTCATTCTTTAAGTCCCCCTTGTTCACATCTGGCAGCTGTTAATTTGCCTCCAACACTTTTCCTTTCATTTTTTCCCCATTATGTAGATAGGGGCAAAATTGTTTGGTGACTTGGAAAGCGCGGGGTTAAAATTTCACCTCACAATATAGCTTTGACGCTCTCAGGGTCCAGACGTGTGACTGTGCAAAATTTTGTGCCTGTAGCTGCGACGCCTCCAACACTTTTCCTTTCACTTTTTCCCCATTATGTAGATAGGGGCAAAATTGTTTGGTGAATTGGAAAGCGCGGGGTTAAAATTTCACCTCACAACATAGCCTATGACGCTCTCGGGGTCCAGACGTGTGACTGTGCAAAATTTTGTGGCTGTAGCTGCTACGGTTCAGATGCCAATCCCGGACATACATACATACATACATACATACATACATACACACACACACACATTCAGCTTTATATATTAGATTGAGAGTCCTCAGTGGTTGATACCTTTTAATGGCTAACTGAAAAGATGGTAACAAATTGCAAGCTTTTGAGAATACTCAGGTCCCTTCATCAAGCATAGACTAATACAAATTCTGAAGAATCACACATTTATGCACAATACAGCCCAGAAATAATGCTATAGATAAGACAAGTGACGTGAAGCAGAATTACCATTATGGGAGAGTGATAAACAGTTGTGTGCATAAATATTGGAACAGTTCATAGATAAAGCGTGTGAATGTTTTATTGTCCTCTGATTGGGGTCTAGTTCTGTGTTATGATGCCCCCACACAGTCTGAGGAGCAAATTCCTTAACTGATGTAAAAAGACATAACTCCATGTGACACATTCATTCCTGCACTGAGTGTGTCAAAAGTTGTCATCAATTTATACTCCCAAACTCTTCTGTCTCTCTGAGATTTGAAATTACCCTATAATACAAGTAATCTCATGTCCATAATGCTGTGATCCTCGAGACATTGCCACTGTGTATTGCCACAGGTAGATCCATTCTTTTTTTCTTTTATTGTGTGGTGGTGAGAGTTCATCCTTGTTCTCAGTTTTTGCCCTGTCTCCCCTACATACAGACCCCCAGTTGGACATTTAGTACAAATAATTAGGTACACCACATTAGAAGTGTCGCAGCTGAAAGTACCTGGGATCTTATAGTCCTGATGTGAATTGGGGATCTTTATCTTGTCCGTGGTCATTATAAATGGACAGGTTTTACATTTTTTCTGTTTGCGGGGAAAGGTTCCTGCAGCTGTGGGAGAGGACAGGGAGCTTTTGACAATGATGCTTCTTAGATTTGGGGGCTGCCTAAAACACAGTAGTGGGGGGGGTCTGGAAAAATGGATCGTAATCGGGCATCTTTTTGTAGTAAAGGTTGTAATTTCCGTGCAGCTCCCCTTAGCACCTCCAGATTTGGATTGTAGGTGACTACTAGAGGTACCCGGTTATTTTCTTCTTTAGCTTTGTAATGTAGCAGGTGATTCCATGATATTCTGGTGGCTCTTGTAATTTGGTTTTCAATTGTTCTTGGATGGTAGCCCTGATTCAAAAAGGTCTTTCTGAGGCGACCAAGGTGTTCATCCCTATCCATGGGGTTGGAACATATACGATTGTATCTGATGGCTTGGCTGTAGACAATGGAGTTTTTTATGTGTTTTGGATGGAAACTGTCCCATTTAAGGTATGTTGGACGGTCGATTGGCTTCTGATACAGGGATGTCTCCATTTCATTGTTCTGCAGCTTAATAATGGTGTCCAAAAAGTTAATTTCAGTGCAGGAGTAGTTGAGTGTCAAGTTGATGGTTGGATGAAATTGATTAAACTGTTCATGGAATGACTTTAGCTGTGGCTCAGACTCCGTCCAGATGATTAAAATGTCATCAATGTGGCGGTAGTAGGCCAGAGGCCTGATGGGACATGAGGACAAAAAGTCACTTTCAAGCTTGCCCATGAAAAGATTTGCATACTGTGGGGCCATTTTACTTCTCATTGCTGTGCCAGTCTCCTGTAGATATATCTTGTTGTCAAATTCAAAGAAATTGCCGCTGAGGATGAATTTTATAAGTTTCACCATAGAATCAGCATCAGTCCCTGTCTTTTTCAGGAAGAATTTGCAGACATTTAATCCATCCTGGTGTGGGATATTGGAGTACAAAGATTCCACATCCATGGTGGCCAGGATGGTTCCTTCTGGTAGAGGACCTATTGCTGATAGTTTATTCAATAGGTCAGTTGTGTCCTGAATTAAGCTGGGTGTATCCTTTACCAGGGGTTTAAGAATACCCTCTACCCATCCAGATACCTGCTCAGTAAGGGTGCCCACATTTCCAGATTTGTGGATTTTCTGCTATCAGGTCATCGGCTCTTATGGATTCGTCGGGCAGACAAGATACCAACTTGTTTAGTTCCTTGTAATAGTCCTGTGTAGGACCCGACTCCAATTTTTTGTAGTAGCGTGTGTCCATAAGTTGTCTATTTTCTTTCTTCATATAGCCTGATGTGTTCATCATGGCTATTGCACCTCCCTTGTCAGCAGGTTTAATGATGATTTCTTTGTTGGTTTTCAGACACTGTATGGCCTTTCTCTCCTGGGCACTGATGTTGGATGGTTGTCTCCTGTTTGTATCTATGATGGTGGATTTTATCAAATGTCTGAAGGAGTCTATATATTTATCCAACTGAGGGTTGCTTCCAGGTGCAGGTGTCCAGTCTGACCTCTTCTTGGTTGTTGGGATCCCTTTTCCTTCAGTCCTAGTGTTTTCTGAATCTTCTGTATCATTGAAATATTCCCTCAGGCGCAGTCTCCTGAAAAAATGTTCCATATTACTGCAGGGTTCAGTTTTATCCAGGGCCTTAGTTGGACAAAATGAGAGTCCTCCTAGAAAGCACAGTCAGCTCCACTTTGTTGTGTTTATAATCTGAGCTTGAGATACAGCTGAGCCTGGGCTTGAGATACAAATGTGAAGATAGACTTTTGAAGGCTTTGGTGCATTGCTTACTATCACTCTTATTGCAGTCAGACATTGTATCTTCCTGAATGATCAATCAGTCTCTGACCAGTGTAAAAAATCAAATATTTCTGTAAGTTGTAACTTATAGTGTTTCCAAAACTGTATTAGGCTGGTTTCACACGTCTGTTTTTTCCGGTACCGTAGATGACAGTGTCCGTGTGTATAATACTTGCGACACATGTGTGGCAACCGTGTGCCGCATCAGTACTACACGGATGGGCGACAGGAAAGAAGCACTACAGTAAGTGCTGTTCCCGACGCCGGGTGCTTAAGATGGCTCTCATCATTCTACCCTGCTCTCCCGGCAATCAGCGCGATCAGGGGAGAATGCTGAGAGTTGTATTCAAGTGAGAACAATGACAGCAGGCGGGGACTTTTGAGACTATTACTCCCATCAGCCTACACCTGTTGCCACTAATAACAGTGACAGCAGGAACAGCTGATGACAGTATTCCTCACGCGCAGCCTGTGCTATAAATAAATAAATGAAAAACCCGGCGTGGGTTCCCCCATATTTTCTATAACCAGCCAGGCAAACTCACAGCTGGGGGCTGCAACCCTCAGCTGTAAGCTTCAGCAAGGCTGGTTATCAAGAATAGAGGGGTCCCCATACTGTTTTTTTAATGATTTCAATAAATAATTGAAAAAAAATGGTATGGGGTCCCCCCATTTTTGACAACCAGCCTTGGTAAAGCTGACAGCTGGGGGCTGGTATTCTCAGGCTGGTAAGGAGCCATTGATATAGGCCCCCCAGCCTTAAAATAACATCCCACAGCTGCCCAGAAACGGCGCATTTGTTAGATGCCCCAATTCTGGTGCTTTGCCTGGCTCTTCCCACTTGCCCGGTAGCGGTGGCAAGTGGGGTTCATGTTTGTGGGGTTGATGTCACCTTTGTATTTTCAGGTGACATCAAGTCCACAGCTTAGTAATGGATAAGATACCTATCCATTACTAATCCTATAGTCACATGGTAAATAAACACACAGCCAGTATAAAGTCTTTTATTAGAAATAAAACAAAACACCGTTCCATTTTTATTTAAAAATAACAAACACAGTTATACACCTAATGCCTAATTCCACTAAAGCCCTCATCTCCTGTAATAAACCAAAAATAAATAAACAACAATATCCCTTACCTCTCCGTCGTTCTGTCCCACGCCGTAATCCATGTCTAGGGGATAAATAGTTTTTTTTTACCTGGACAGTACCAAAATGCAACCGTGACTGAACTGCTGCGAGTGCAGCATCATTGACCAGCGGTGACATTATCGTGGTTACTGCTGGTCAGTGAGGCTGCGTGTCCAGGGCAGGGCTGAACTGCTGTGGCCTCAGTACTGTGGGAAAAAGCCAGTGATGAGGTCACCTCAGTTCAAGCTCAGTATATTAACAGATCGCAGGATTTTTCCCACGAATGTGTGAATGAGGCCTTAAGTAGTATCAGAATAATGTGATATACTAATGATTTAATTTGAAATATCCAGTAATAATTCGAAAACTCGTGTAAAATTTTCATGACGAACCAGTATTGAGCCAAGTGACATTTTTGTGTATTTTTTTCCCCTCAATAGCTGGAGACCAGAAAACGGATCTGTGCCGGAATGAAAGAGGAACTTGAATCTTCTGAACAAATCATACATGCCATGCGAAAAAACCTTGAGGTATTTTTATGTCCTATCATATAATTTTTCTTTCGACACAATCCCTGATGCTCAATGTCCAATAATGACTATATATATTTACTAAACGCAAATCTTTCTCCCCAAAGATAAACCTATCACAGTGATCAAACTAAAAAAAAATAGTAAATGAACCCCCTTTATCACCCCCCATAGGTAGGGACAATAATAAAATAAAGAAAATATATTTACTTTTATTTTTCCACTAGGGTTAGGTTTAGAACTAGGGTTAGGGTTAGAATTCGGGTTAGGGATAGAATTAGGCTATGTGCACACGGTGCGGATTTGGCTGCGGATCCTAGCAGTTTTCCATCAGGTTTACCGTACTATGTAAACCTATGGAAAACCAAATCCGCTGTGCCCATGGTGCGGAAAATACAGCGTGGAAACGCTGCATTGTATTTTCCGCAGCATGTCAATTCTTTGTGCGGAATCCACAGCGTTTTACACCTGTTCCTCAATAGGAATCCGCAGGTGAAATCTGCACAAAAAACACTGGAAATCCGCGGTAAATCCGCAGGTAAAACACAGTGCATTTTACCTGCAGATTTTTCAAAAATGGTGCAGAAAAATCTCAAACGAATCCACAACGTGGGCACATAGACTTAGGGTTAGGGTTGGAATTAGGGCTAGGGTTGGAAATAGGGTTAAGATTAGGCTTGTGGTTAGGGTTAGGGTTAGGGGTGTGTTGGGGTTAGGGTTAGAATTGGGGTTAGGGTTGGGATTAGGGTTAGGGGTGTGTCGGGATTAGGGTTGTGGTTAGGGGTGTGTTGGGGTTGTGGTTAGGGTTGGGATTAGGGTTAGGGGTGTGTCGGGGTTAGGGTTGTGGTTAGGGATGTGTTGGGGTTAGGGTTGTGATTAGGGTTATGGCTAGAGTTGGGATTAGGGTTAGGGGTGTGTTGGGGTTAGTGTTGGGGTTAGTGTTGGAGTTAGAATTTAGTGGTTTCCACTGTTTAGGCACATCAGGGGTCTCCAAACGCAACATGGCGCCACCATTGATTCCAGCCAATCTTGCGTTCAAAAAGTCAAATGGTGCTCCCTCCCTTCCGAGCCCTGACGTGCGCCCAAACAGTGGTTTACCCCCACATATGGGGTACCAGCATACTCAGGACAAACTGGGCAACAACTATTGGGGTCCAATTTCTCCTGTTACCCTTGTGAAAATAAAAAATTGCTTGCTAAAACATAATTTTTGAGGAAAGAAAAATGATATTTTATTTTCACGGCTCTGCATTGTAAACTTCTGTGAAGCACTAGGGGGTTCAAAGTGCTCACCACATGTCTAGATAAGTTCCTTGGGGGGACTGGTTTCCAAAATGGGGTCACTTGTGGGGGGTTTCTACTGTTTAGGCACATCAGGGGCTCTGCAAACGCAACGTGACGCCAGCAGATCATTCCATCAAAGTCTGCATTCCAAAACGTCACTACTTCCCTTCCGAGCCCCGACGTGTGCCCAAACAGTGGTTCCCCCCCCCCCCCCCCACATATGGGGTATCATCATACTCAGGACAAACTGGACAACAACTTTTGGGGTCCAATTTCTCCTGTTACTCTTGTGAAAATAAGAAATTGAGGGCTAAAAAATAATTTTTGAGGAAAGAAGAATGATTTTTTATTTTCACGGCTCTGCGTTATAAACTTCTGTGAAGCACTTGGGGGTTTAAAGTGGTCACCGCACATCTAGATTAGTTCCATGGGAGATCTAGTTTCCAAAATGGGGTCTCATGTGGGGGAGCTCCAATGTTTAGGCACACAGGGGCTCTCCAAACTAACGATTGGAGCTAATTTTTAATTCAAAAAAGTCAAATGGCGCTCCTTCCCTTCCGAGCCCTGCCATGTGCCCAAACAGTGTACTCAGGAGAAATTGCACAATACATTTCAGGATCCATTTTATCCTGTTGCCCTTGTGGAAATGAACAAATTGAGGCTAAAAGAAATTTTTTGTGAAAAAAAAAAAAAAACTTTTTCATTTTTACCGATCATTTTGTGAAGCACCTGGGGGTTCAAAGTGCTCACTATGCATCTAGATAAGTTCCTTGGGGGGTCTAGTTTCCAAAATGGGGTCACTTGTGGGGGAGCCCCAATCTTTAGATACACAGGGGCTCTCCAAGCGCGACATGGTGTCCGCTAACGATTGGAGCTAATTTTTCATTCAAAAGTCAAATGGCGCTCCTTCCCTTCCGAGCCTTGCCGTGTGCACAAACAGTGGTTTACCCCCACATGTGAGGTATCGGTGTACTCAGGAGAAATTGCCCAACACATTTTAGGATTTATTTTATCCTGTTGCCTATGTGAAAATGAAAAAATCGAGGCTAAAATACATTTTTTGTGAAAAAAAAAAGAAGTACTTTTTCATTTTTACGGATCAATTTGTGAAGCACCTGGAGGTTCAAAGTGCTCACTATGCATTTAGATAAGCTCCTTTGGGGGGTCTAGTTTCCAAAATGGGGTCACTTGTGGGGGAGCTCCAATGTTTAGGCACACAGAGGCTCTCCAAACGCGACATGGTGTCCGCTAAAGATTGGAGCCAATTTTTAATTGAAAAAGTCAAATGGCGCTCCTTCCCTTCTGAGCCCTGTCGTGTGCCCAAACAGTGGTTTCCCCCCACATATGGGGTATCGGCGTACTCAGGAGAAATTGTACAATAACTTTTGGGGTCCAGTTTCTCTTTTTACCCTTGTGAAAATAAAAAAAATTGTTGCTAAAATATCTTTTTCGTGACTAAAAAGTTAAATGTTCATTTTTTCCTTCCATGTTGCTTCTGCTGCTGTGAAGCACCTGAAGGGTTAATAAACTTCTTGAATGTGGTTTTGAGCACCTTGATGGGTGCAGTTTTTAGAATGGTGCCACTTTTGCGTATTTTCAGCCATATAGACCCCTCAAACTTTTGAAAATGAGAAATCTCTGGTCAAATTTTAACCCTTATAACTTCCTAGCAAAAAAAATGTTGTTTCCAAAATTCTGATGATGTAAAGTAGACATGTGGGTAATGTTATTTATTAACTGTTTTGTGTCACATAAACTCTCTCGTTTAACAGAATAAAAATTCAAAAATTGAAAATTGTGAAATTTTCGCCAAATTTCCATTTTTTTCACAAATAAACGCAAAATTATCGACCTAAATTTACCACTAACATGAAGCCCAATATGTCACGATAAAACAGTCTCAGAACCGCTAGGATCCATTGAAGCGTTCCTGAGTTATTACCTCATAAAAGGACACTGGTCAGAATTGCAAAAAACGGCCAGGTTATTAAGGTCAAAATAGGCTGGGTCATGAAGGGGTTAACTAAACTTTATCAGCATACACAAAAGACAAAAGTACCGTGATGAAAATGCTGCAAAAACTAAGCAAAAATAAAAGCAGCAAAACCGGCTTTTTGTAAGCTTAAACTTTGTATATATATATATATAATGTATATATATAAACGCCAAAAACGCAATGTGTCAACATAGCCTTATGTAGCCTCCCAACTCTCATCTGTGTACAGCTTAAGGCCGGCCTCACACTAGCGAGTTTTACGGACGTATGAGCGCATAAACTACGTCCGTAAAATTCGCATTACACACGGCCCAATGATTCTCTATGGCCCAGCTCCTATCTGCCGTATATTACGCATCCATAATATACGGTCCTGTACGGCCATACAAAATCGCAGCATGCTGCGTTTGTCACCGTATTGCGCAAAAAAATCGCCAATGAAAGTCTATGGGGGGCGAGAAAAATACGGATTCCACACGGACCAGCAGTGTGACTTGCGAGAAATACGCAGCGGTGTTAGTGAAAAGCCGGTAATTCAATTGCCGGCTTTTCATTTCTCCTGCCTAAACCCGACATGATATGAGACATGGTTTACATACAGTAAACCATCTCATATCCCTTTTTTTTTTTGCATATTCCACACTACTAATGTTAGTAGTGTGTATGTGCAAAATTTGGGCGCTGTAGCTGCCAGATCGCTACTGCGCACAAGCGATAAAATGATGCGCGCCCTAACCCCTATGCCATCGCTCTGCCCACGCTCCTTCATTGGCTGTAAAAATGGCGCTAAACGCGTAATACGAAACGCGACTTTGGCGCCAAGATCGCGTACTGCATGGCCGACCCCACATAGGGGTCGGGTTTCACGAGACGCCGACTTTACCAAAAGTCGGCGACTTATGAAAATGAACGATCCGTTTCGCTCAACCCTACCGACTAGTATTCTCATTTGAAATGTCTTTGTGTCATTCAGAACACTAGATCGGAACAACAAGGGTCCAAGAAGGAGTTACAGAGACTCGATGTTGCTTGTGTGGAGAGAGAGTCTCACATAGCCCAGCTTAAGACCGAACTTATGAAGGCGCGTGACATCTGGGAGCAGGAAAAGATGAGAGGCTTGGAGTTGGAACGTGAAATCCAGACAATAACCCAAACTTTTCAGAAGGAGGCAGAGGTATAAAACATCTTTCTAAATGCTACTGGAAAGTTTACATACCGACATGTCCACCTTTATTTTTGGGTCCTCAAGAGCTTGACTTTCTACATGCAGAACCTCAGTGGCCACTCTCGCAGTAGAAGAGCGAGATCGCGCACTTTCCAATATCCCTGGACTGCCAAATATTCAATATGTTACTCCTGGGTATCCTCGTACTTGGCAGTACTGGGTTAGTGCAAGGAGCAAAATCTCACTGTTTAACTGAAAGCGGCTCCAGAGGGTTGTAAGATTAGTTAGCATCTGACTTTTGTAGAAAGTCGGGACCTTTTGGGGGCCTTAGGAGCACTTAGAAGTGGTTTTGGCCCTAACTTTTAATAAAATTAATAAATAGAACAAAGCAGTCTGTGGCTGCGCATTCTTTTATTGTATAAAGGGCCTGGTTTATCAAAACTGTCTAACAGGAAAGACTTGTTGTTGTCAGTCAACCAATCATAGCGCAGCTTTCATTTTACGAATGAAGTTAAAAAAAAATGAAAGCTGATACAGATTGGTTGCCGATAACAGAAACGTGGTGTTTTTTGCTTGACAGGTTGCATAAATGAGGGCCATTGGCCCCCGATTCATTAAAGGGGTTGTCCAGTCCAAATAGATAAGTCTGCAGTTACTCTGTGCGACTGCAGACTCATGAATCCCCCCCAGTGCACTGATTCACCGGTCTCTGAGCCAGGACCGGAGGGTATGTATGAGTTATAAATACTTCTTTCAATACAGTTGTATGGCTCAAGGCCCCGCCATCTAGTTGGCCACGTGTCTAGTCAGGTCTCACCCTTTCTCAACACAATTGTATGTAGCGAGGCTGCACCCACTACATAGGTTGTGGCTAGACGTATGTATAAGATTAACATACCCTCCAGTCCTGGCTCAGAACGCTGCAAATTCCCACAACTCACAGTGCGTTCACTGGGGGGATTCAGAAGTCTGCAGTCACACAAAGTGACTGCAGACTTAACGATTTGGACCGGTCAACCCATTTAAGGCATAGGCCCCTTAGTTCCAGTGAAGGGAAATCTTACTGCTTCAGTATATAAAGACTTTGTGGACAGTTATGTTTCCATCTTGGTATGAACAGCTTTTGGGAAGGTCCAAAATGGCTGCCCCATTGGTGCACAAATCAAGGCCCATGAAGGCATGGTTGGGTGACTTTGGTGTGGAAGAACTACAAATATCCACTTAGAGCTTCACCTAAACACCTTTTAGGAAGAGTGGAGCAAACTCTATATTACAGGGATTGTCCACTAGTGGACAACCCCTTATTAATGGCCCCAGGCTACCAAAGTCTATACTAGACTCCCAGGCTAGTGCTGCTCCTCCACTCTCAGCCTTGTGCTGGTCTCTTAACATAAGGAATGTCTTTTGACTACTGCAGCCAGTAGGTGGACGCTGATTGGCTACAGCCTTCATAGACCTATCCGAGTGGAAGAAACTGTAAATGTGAAGGCTGCAGCCAATCAACGGGTGCTAAAGGACTTCAGTGATTAAGTGTCATTGTTTATGTCAGGAGACCAACCAAGGACAAAGAGCTGAGGGAGGCGGTAGCGGTTTCGGTACTGGAGGCCGGTATAGATTTTTACTTTATACTTCTACAACATCCAAGAGAAATTAATAAGTGGTTGTTCTGTAATATTTATACATTTTACATATGTGTTTAATTACATTTGACACATTTTGATAGAAACACTTTCTTTTTTTTTTCAGGAGAAGATAACATTTCTTCACGGTCTATATCAGCAGCTGGTATCAGGTTGTGTGCTTCTAAAAGAACCAGAAAGCCTAGAGGGTAACTTCTCTTGGCCAGAACTCTGTGTTATTTTGCAGGAGAATGTAGATGCCCTTCTCTCTGACGTCCACCAAGCCAAAAATAAGGTACAGTTATTTGAGTCTGTTTTTTTCATGCATATAATGTTAGAATGTATTCTGCATGGTTAAGTGTCGCACACATACACATGATATTTTGACTCCTATGCCAGCTACATATGCTCCAATGCTCCTTCTCTTTATTAGGTTTTCCATCTAGAACATGCTTGCAAGAACAAGGCTGATGTGTTGAAGGATCTGCAAAAAAAACATGAGGACTCACTTGACCGACTCACTCAGCAGATGAAAGAACAGCAAAATGCCTGGCAAAAAAAGACTAAAGATTTAGAACAACATTATTCAGTTCTCCTTGGGGAGACTAACTCCAAAGCACAGGTAAAGGAAAAAACTATGACATTATCTACATGCTTTATCTTTCATAATTATTACTATTTAAATGTTCATTTCTGGTTTAAAAGGGCAAAATATTTTAGTTGTGCTCATGTCTCCTACACCCTAATAGAGAGTGACAAACAGACACTTCAGTAATGGGGGACCAAACTAGCCTGCCCTCTTAAATGTCAGTGGTTCCAGTATTTAATTTGCCCAGATCACAAAGAAAGGTCTTTTTTGAGAAATTGATTATGAGGAAAAAAGCATTGTGAGCAGCGTCTTCTTTCCTCAGTACTACAGGTATTTCCAGTAATATATAAGAAGGGGCTGCTATCCACTCTTTTTTACCTCAGTACTCCTGGTTTCTCCAGTATTGGACCAGATAGACCGTGTGGACAGCAGCCTCATATTACCTTAGTGCGCCTGGTATCTCCAGTATTAGATTAGATAAGCAGTGTGGTCACCAGTATGACCATTCACTTCTTAGGCTGCTTTCACACATCAGTTTTTTTTTGTTTCAGGCTAAATCCGGCTCTTAAGAGAAAAACCGGAACCGGAAAAAATAAAAACCGGAACCGGTTTTTCCCCCAATGACTTGTATTAGCGCCGGATCGCGCCGCATGGCCCAGCGTTCCTTCCGTTTTTTTCCGGATCCGGCTAAAATTCCGATTCCGGCTTCTGAAAAAAAACGTCTACTGCAACGTTTTTTGTCTCCGGCGAAAAAGCCTGAAGCGCCGCATCCGGCGCTTCCGGCTGTTTGCTAGAATGGAAGCCTATGGGAGCCGGAAGGTGCCGAATCCGGAAAAAAGCGGATCCGGCGGCCTGATACGGTTTTTTAAACTGAGCATGCTCCCATTTTTTTTTTAGCCAATACTCTAGATAGGCTAACCGGATCCGTCAAAAAAACGGATCCGTCGCATCAGTTTGTCACAATCTGCGCCGGATCCAGTTTTTCCAACACTCGCCGGATTTAGCCTGAAACAAAAAACCTGATGTGTGAAAGCAGCCTCACCTCAGCACTCGTGATATCTTCAGTATTAGATCTTATAGACAAGGTGGCCATCTGTGTGAGCAGCCTCTTCTTTCCACAGTACTTCAGGTATCTCCAATATTAGATAAGAAGAGGCTGCTGTCCACACTGTCTTTCTGATCTCTGTTCTCCTGGTATCTCCAGTATTAGATCAGATACAGAGTGGACAGCTGCCTCTTCTTACCTCAGTACGCCTTGTATCTCCAGTATTAGATTAGCTAGACAATGTGGTCAGCAGTGTGAGCAGCCTCTTCTTACCTCAGTACGCCTAGTATCTCCCGTATTAGATTACATAGACAGTGTGGTCAGCAGTGTGAGCAGCCTCTTCTTACCTCAGTACTGAAGTATCTCCAGTATTAGATCAGAATTACAGGGTGGACAGCAGCCTTTTTTTACCTCAGTACTCCATGTAGCTACAGTGTTAGATCAGAAAGACGGGTGGACAGCAGCCTCTTCTTACCTCAGTACTCAAGGTATCTCCAGTATTAGATCAGATAGGGTGGACAGCAGCCTCGTCTTACCTCAGTACTTCAGGTATCTCCAGTATTAGATCAGACAGACAGGGTGGACAGCAGCCTCTTCTTACCTCAGCACTCCAGGTATTTGCAGTATTAGATCAGATGGGGTGGACAGCAGCCTCCTCTTACCTCAGTACTTCAGGTATCTCCAGTATTAGATCAGACAGACAGGGTGGACAGCAGCCTCTTCTTACCTCAGCACTCCAGGTATTTGCAGTATTAGATCAGATGGGGTGGACAGCAGCCTCCTCTTACCTCAGTACGCCTGGTATTTCCAGTATTAGATTACATAGACAGTGTGGTCAGCAGTGTGAGCAGCCTCTTCTTACCTCAGTACTCAGGTATCTCCAGTATTAGATCAGATAGACATCGTGGACAGCAGCCTCTTCTTACCTCAGTACTGTAGGTATCTCCAGTATTTGATCAGATAGACAGGTGGACAGTAGTGTGAGCAGCCTCGTCTTACCTCAGTACTCCATGTATCTCCAGTATTAGATCAGATAGCCAGGGTGGACAGCAGCCACTTCTTGCCTCAGCACTCCAGGTATTTCCAGTATTAGATCAGATAGGGTGGACAGCAGCCTCTTCTTACCTCGGTACTCCTGGTATCTCCAATATTAGATTAGATAGACAGTGTGGTCAGGTATGTGAGCAGTCTTTTCTTATTTCAGTACTGCTGGTATCTCCAGTATTAAAAGAGAATATCCAATGGAATATATATAGTTTTTCTATTCCTGAAGAACCCATTTAAAACTGCCCAGTCTGCTCCTGTAAGATAGGTCTATGATGACTAGCCTGCTTTAGGTTCTTGGATTCCTCCATAGTTGTAAATTGAAAGTGCAGCATTTTACATAAAAAGATCCAATGTGATTTTCTGAATTTAGAGCAGCCAATTGTAGAATTGATACCAGTAAATACTGGTCTTGTACATTGATATTAAAGTGATACATTATGTTTTTATTTTGCAGAAATATCTAAAAATTGCAGAAAAATCAAAAGATAAGATCTCCATTTGTGAAAAAACCAAAGATCAGATGGCACTGGAGAATGTGCACATAAAAAATCTCCTGATTAACACAGAAAAGGACCATAAGTCTCTACTTGCAGCCTGTGCTCTCATGGCTGGTGCGTTATACCCACTGTACAGTAGAGCTCACACTTTATCCACACAGAGAAATTTCCTTCAAGACCAGATGAACATTTATTTAGATGTCCAAAGCGAAATCCGGAATCTAGTACAAGCATTGTCTGACAGTGACGTTCAAAAGAATAGTGGTTCCACAAAAAGTCCTAAATGTTCTGCATGTATGATGTATGTATTTCGACGTGGTGTCATAGTGGTTTTGGCAACTAAAAGACTTCAGCAACTTGGACGATCTAGCAGGACACTCTTTACTTGGAGAGGAGTCAGGAATAAAGGACCCAGTCTTTTGGTGTGTCCTGGAGGAGACCAAAACAGCAAAACCATCAGTAAGACCATGCATATATCATTCAGTTACATGATCGTGCTTCTGGTGTTTTATCTCATTCTTGTCTGACATCTGATACACTGAATAGGTGGTTATCTCCCATCTCCTCCTCCCTGAAGTGCAATATATCACAAGTCACATGCTTCTATCCCCACTGCTCTCTAGCTTCCCTTGTATATGGAGGAATCATGTTTCTCATGCTTTAGACAACTTTTCACCCATATGTGTTTGGAATTGATTGCACCAATATTTTGTGCAAAAATGTTGGCATAGGTTTCATTTTAAGCAATGCCCCCTTCAGCCTCTTGTTGACTAAGGAGCAAAAGTGACTGCAATCTGATGTAAATTGAGTCAGAATTCAGCTGCATTTATCTCTCTCGGTGTGTAATTACAGCACTAGCTCATACTATTCAATATAAATGCATGTAGGAAGCCAAAGATGGAAGCAATGTGTGTGATTGGATACAGAATCATGTCAATCATGGTCACTATATTCCTTCACATCTCTTGCACCAAAACAGATCTTTTATACACGCGCAGGCAACTATCAGTACAGTAAAGGGATTGCGTTACTACGAGAAAAACAAACAGTTCATCAGCTCACTGTTGTAGGAGATACATTGAGACAGTGCACAGAGGGATCAGGCTGGCTCCTGAGCGCTGAAACCATGCAAGAGATAGTGTAAAATCCAGCAACCGCAAAACAAATTCTATATACAGACCAAAAGTTTGGACACACACCTTCTCATTTAAAGATTTTTCTGTATTTTCATGCCTATGAAAATTGTACATTCACACTGAAGGCATCAAAACTATGAATTAAAACATGTGGAATTATATACTTAACAAAAGTGTGAAACAACTGAAATTATGTCTTATATTCTAGGTTCTTCAAAGTAGCCACCTTTGGCTTTGATGACTGCTTTGCACACTCTTGGCATTCTCTTGATGAGCTTCAAGAGGTAGTCACCGGGAATGGTTTTCACTTCACAGGTGTGCCCTGTCAGGTTTAATAAGTGGGATTTCTTGCCTTATAAATGGGGTTGGGACCATCAGTTGTGTTGAGTTGAGCAGAAGTCTGGTGGATTCACAGCTGATAGTCCTACCGAATAGACTGTTAGAATTTGTATTATGGCAAGAAAAAAGCAGCTAAGCAAAGAAAAACGAGTGGCCATCATTACTTTAAGAAAATGAAGGTCAGTCAGTCTGAACAATTGGGCAAACTTTGAAAGTGTCCCCAAGTGCAGTTGCAAAAACCATCAAGAGCTACAAAGAAACTGGCTCACATGAGGACCGCCCCAGGAAAGGAAGACCAAGAGTCACCTCTGCTTCTGAGGATAAGTTTATTCGAGTCACCAGCCTCAGAAATCGCAGGTTAACAGCAGCTCAGATTAGAGACCAGGTCAATGCCACACAGAGTTCTAGCAGCAGACACATCTCTACAACAACGGTTAAGAGGAGACTTTGTGCAGCAGGCCTTCATGGTAAAATAGCTGCTAGAAAACCACTGCTAAGGACAGGCAACAAGCAGAAGAGACTTGTTTGGGCTAAAGAACATAAGGAATGGACATTAGACCAGTGGAAATCTGTGCTTTGGTCTGATGAGTCCAAATGTGAGATCTTTGGTTCCAACCACCGTGTCTTTGTGCGACACAGAAAAGGTGAACGGATGGACTCTACATGCCTGGTTACCACCATGAAGCATGGAGGAGGAGGTGTGATGGTGTGGGGGTGCTTTGCTGGTGACACTGTTGGGGATTTATTCAAAATAGAAGGCATACTGAACCAGCATGGCTACCACAGCATCTTGCAGCGGCATGCTATTCCATCCGGTTTGCGTTTAGTTGGACCATCATTTATTTTTCAACAGGATAATGACCCCAAACACACCTCCAGGCTGTGTGAGGGCTATTTGACCAAGAAGGAGAGTGATGGGGTGCTACGCCAGATGACCTGGCCTCCACAGTCACCAAACCTGAACCCAATCGAGATGGTTTGGGGTGAGCTGGACCGCAGAGTGAAGGCAAAAGGGCCAACAAGTGCTAAGAATCTCTGGGAACTCCTTCAAGATTGTTGGAAGACCATTCCCGGTGACTACCTCTTGAAGCTCATCAAGAGAATGCCATGAGTGTGCAAAGCAGTCATCAAAGCCAAAGGTGGCTACTTTGAAGAACCTAGAATATAAGACATAATTTCAGTTGTTTCACACTTTTTTGTTAAGTATATAATTCCACATGTGTTAATTCATAGTTTTGATGCCTTATTTTCATGTGTACTATTGATTTATCAAATAAAAATTAAAATGACGGTTACAGTTGGTTACAGTTTGACTTGTGAGGTTAACACAGTAAAGTACAGAATTCTTTTGACCATGTAGAACGTGATGCTCAGAGCTCCATATTCTTTTGGCCATGTAGAATGTGATGCTCAGAGCTCCATATTCTTTTGGCCATGTAGAACGTGATGCTCAGAGCTCCATATTCTTTTGGCCATGTAGAACGTGATGCTCAGAGCTCCATATTCTTTTGGCCATGTAGAACGTGATGCTCAGAGCTCCATATTCTTTTGACCATGTAGAACGTGATGCTCAGAGCTCCATATTCTTTTGGCCATGTAGAACGTGATGCTCAGAGCTCCATATTCTTTTGACCATGTAGAACGTGATGCTCAGAGCTCCATATTCTTTTGACCATGTAGAACGTGATGTTCAGAGCTCCATACTCTTTTGACCATGTAGAACGTGATGTTCAGAGCTCCATATTCTTTTGACCATGTAGAACGTGATGCTCAGAGCTCCATATTCTTTTGGCCATGTAGAACGTGATGCTCAGAGCTCCATATTCTTTTGGCCATGTAGAACGTGATGCTCAGAGCTCCATATTCTTTTGGCCATGTAGAACGTGATGCTCAGAGCTCCATATTCTTTTTGCCATGTAGAACGTGATGCTCAGAGCTCCATATTCTTTTGGCCATGTAGAACGTGATGCTCAGAGCTCCATATTCTTTTGACCATGTAGAACGTGATGTTCAGAGCTCCATATTCTTTTGACCATATAGAACGTGATGTTCAGAGCTCCATATTCTTTTGGCCATGTAGAACGTGATGCTCAGAGCTCCATATTCTTTTGGCCATGTAGAATGTGATGTTCAGAGCTCCATATTCTTTTGACCATGTAGAACATGATGTTCAGAGCTCCATATTCTTTTGACCATGTAGAACGTGATGTTCAGAGCTCCATATTCTTTTGGCCATGTAGAACGTGATGCTCAGAGCTCCATATTCTTTTGGCCATGTAGAATAAAACTATTTGTGTAATAAATTACAATCCATTTCCATTTCTTTCATAGAATTAATGCATTTTGCATGAACAATTCTCATCTGTTCACAGGATAAATATCTGTTGGTGGGAGCCACTAGACTGGAAGTTCTGATCCTACTGGATCTGCTGCGTAGTTTAAATGTAACTGTGGTCACTTCATTCAGTGTCTGTGGGGCTGACTGAGACAGTTGTTTGCTGTTCTCAGATCTCCGTCAGTCCCATACGTTGTTAATGGAGCGGTATTGTGCATGCTTAAAGGGAATCTTTCAGAAAGTATTTGATATTTAATCTGAAGACAGTAGGAGAATAGAGGCTGAGACACCAAATTCAGGGATGTGTCTCTGGACCTCTATTTTGGTGATTGGGCTGATTCCCAGCGATCAGACATTTATAACCTTGCCAATGACAACAATTGCTTTTGGGCTATATCACAGATTTTTCTTTTCCTTTGCTTTTGGCCACAGTCCATAAAAAAAATGTGAATTAAAAGGTTATTCCAATCCCAACCTTTCATGGCTGAGATGTGAATAACCTCAATCGGACACCAGCTTAGGTTCATTCATTTCTATGGAAGTTACAAAAACGCGCAGTGGCCGGCCACTAAAATGAGAGATTCCTGTCTGTCATGAAAGGCTAAGATGGGATTAACACTTTACCTATTTCATTATTGGTTTATAGGGCCACAGGATGAAATGATGCGTTGTCAAGAAGCCTTGAAGTGGATTACCAGCACTGACCTTTTGTCTGCCGTCACCACTTCGATGTCTGATTTGTTTGGGGTTTTAAACCAGAAAGGTAAATGTATGTCTTTAAGCTCTATAATTCTGGTGTGTGATGCAGCTGCAGTGCAGTTCAGCACAGCCTCCACCAGGGGGTGCTGGTGAGGGAAGGGAGGCTGCACACTCACAGCGTAGCAACACTGAGCAGCCGCACAGGTGCTACAGGTAAGGAAAGAGTGGTCAGACGAGCAGTCAGAAACTGTCAGGAGCAGAAGTACCAGAGGTAACAGCAAAGCACGAAGTCAGAGACAAGCCAGAAGTCAGAACCAAACAGGAGCGTGTTATTCAAAACGTGAGACGTAAGACGAAGTCGGGGTACAAGCCAGAAGTCAAAGCCGGTCGGGGAACGAAGTATCAGAAATGGAAAGCAAGAGGTGGGTTCAGAGATCAGGCTGAGTCATACACTGTAAGGAAAATCACCAGACGAACACTAAGTCAGGGGTAGGGAACGGGTCTCACACAAATACGGGATGTCAGCGGCAGAAGGATTACCAGGGTATCCGGGTCAGCGGCTGTATCCTGGAAGCATGAACTATCACTAACGCTGGCCAGTAAACTGCAGAGTTCTGAAAAAGCCCAGCCTGCTCCAGAACGAGGCAGAGGGGGTTAATCCCCGTATGACCACTGCAGAGAGAGAATAGCAGAAAACAAACTCCGGACTGGATCATAACATGGTGGTATTTTATTAATATTTTCCATAAATTAGATTTTACGTCCAGTGCCATGTAGTCAGTCAGTGTGCCTAGAAATCTACTGCTGGCACACAGGGCTGTGTAGTCGGTAAGCCAAAACTCAGACTCTTCAATTTCTCTGGCTCCGACTCTGACTCTCTCATACATGGCTTATGTTTAAATGATACATTTACTGTAGTAAAATGGTAACATCAGGCTTTTAATGACCATTATGATACAATAATCACACGATTTAGATAGAACATAGAATATATTTATTGTAATACATCTTTCGAACACAAAAAAACTTTAATAAATTGTAAACATGCAATACACTATGAAGTAAGTGGGAAAAACAGTTAACAAAAACGTACTGAATAACATTTGTGCAGTCTATGAATTTGCTCTGAGAAATAGTATCGCCTCCATCAGGTCCTCCTTCATAGATGGCATCAAAGCTGACCTAATTATTTTAAGGCTTGAGAACAACCTCTCAACACTAACTTGGGTTGGTTGCAAAGCGGTGACCACACGGGCAACATCTCTAACAATTTCAGGGTATAAAAGAATTGCCTTGTGCACAGTAAGTTTTGATGAACGATTGAACTCTTCTACTTCTTTAAGAGCAAATGAAAACTTTGCTGAAATATGGTCAACGTGTTTACTGTGGGAGTAAAATCTTTTTCCCTTCAGTAACGCTTTGCCTGCTCCATGTCCAAATACTTTTCGGAATGAAACTTTTCATCTGATGAGGATAAAGAAACGGCAGCAACAGCACTGGCAGGACCTGAGTCCTCTTGCTCTTGGCTGTCCTGTAGCCCACTCCTCCTAACTGCTACCTCAATCAAAGCTCCTTTTTCTTTAGTAAGCTGTTGATCATCCAGCAATATATGATGACTCTGGTCCACATAAACAGCTGCCAGAAGAATTTTATTTTCTAATAGCAGTATCCCTCTCTGTTTCATTGAAGCAACAATGCCATCTGTGATTAAACCTTCTCTGTGGAACAAGCAAAACAACAAGTTCTTCCTCTCCTTTCTAAAAATGCCAGGAGTTAAATTCTCAGCTCCTAAATTTTTAGTTGTAGTAAATGAGTGAAGAAGTAATTCTTTTAATTCAGCCACCTGTGTCCATTCACCTCCATTTACTGTTACCTGAGGATTGGCCATGTCTACAACAGAGGGTTTCAGCGCAAGCAATCGCTCAATCATTAATTAGGTGCTGCACCACTGAGTGCCTTTTTGATCTCATCTGTGGAGGAGGAGCTAGACTACTGAGCATGTGCATAAAGTGCAGCACAGATTCATCTCAACTAAAAGTCCAGATCAGGACAGAACAGACATTTATAAGACATTTCATAACTTTCCCAAAATCTTAAGAAAAAATATTCAGCACATCTTGCATTGTACTATTTTACCCAATTTATTATATATTTTAGTAGTCTGAGTTGGTCCATTTTATAGCAACTCCGACTCCACCAAAATAGACACCGACTTAGACTCTGACTCCACAGCCCTGCTTGCACATGTTTGTAATTTTCTACTGCCGCTCTATAGCCTCTAAATAGGGTCAAATTGACTCCTGGATTCATGATTTTGTTGATATTTCTCCACTGTAGACCTGGATTCTAGATCACAAATGCGACTTACAGATGCGTCCAAGAACTGTTTCTCTAAGCTGATGAGCCATCTGAATGTGGGGTCTGAAGCTAGACGTGCAGAACTCCAGAGATTCTCCATTTCTGGGGACCCTGACAGTCTTGTGCACAGACTGATGTGTGGACTTCACAGAATCAACTTCCAGACTTCATCTGTGGAGCTTACTAGCACAACTCCCATTGTGGTATGAGAGCATTTACAACGTAGTTATTTATAAGAGACATAAAACCATTCCGCTGCCTAATTATTCACCATGCCCATTGTTCATGGAAGTGCAGAATTCTCAATACATTATTATGGCTAGTCTGAGGACTTGGATTTGTTTGCTCACTTAGGGTACATCCAGTCTGCCAAAAAAATCCTCTGTATTGTGGATGAGATTTTGCTAATTTTTATCCACGCGTTACAACGAAAATCTATAGCATAAATTGACTGGCGGATTTCACTCTTAGCAATGCAAAGGGTGAAATATTCGGTGATTCTGCATGATTTTTACCATAAAATCCACTCTCGTGTGCAGATTTTACTTCTGTGAAATTTCTGCTGAAGCATAGCCAACCAGTGTGGACATAACAATGATCCTTGTGTAGAGTTATTACCTCTCCCAATTTAGGACATCGTGTACCCATTGCACACTCCAGTAATGCTAGTTCTCTTATCTGCTTACAGACGTGCCTGGCTCTCTTGAAAAAGCAAATCCTTGCGTTCACCCAGCGGCTACATGCAGCAGAAATAGATCGGCGTTCATTGCGCCGGGAGCTGTCGAATATTAAGCAGAAAATCCGTGACACAAGTGCAGCACAGAACCAACCTCTCCAGCAATCTGTAAGGACATGTCATTCTTATTGGGATTTGGTGTTGTCTTGGGACACCTAATTTGCGTATTGCGTTTTATGCCTTTGTTCATTTTACTTTTTTTTTTGTTTGTTTGTTTTCATTATGAACTATAAAATGCCTATGGATAGGAAAAAATATAAATCAGAGGGTTAAGCCATCATGTCTGATTAATGGCGCAGTACCAATGGACGTTAATGGCTAGCATAAAACTCACCCCACTCTAAGCCAGTTGTCGAATATGTTAAAGGGAACCTGTCACCATAATTTCGCTACCCCAACTGAGAACAGTGGGGCAGAGACCACAATTCCAGCGGTTTACTGGCTGCAGATCTACCAGTTCTCTGAATGCTGAGCTCTGTATAACCCCTATATAACACTGATTGGCATCTTTCCATTTACACTGTGCATACTCAGAAAGCTGCCAATCAGGGGTGAGGTTATACAGAGGTCATGAATATGGAGGGCTACATGGCAGCAGGTTTTCTAATCCTCTAGTGATAATCTCCTGTTGAAAAAAGTGATTTTATCAAAACTATAACAAGCAGCCCAGTAAGTGATACCTCTCTGGAATCAGGGTCTCTGTCTCTACATTATTCTGCTCTCAGAAAGGGTTGCAAAACCTAATGACCGATTCCCTTTAAAGGTTACTCATTGTCTTAGAATATTTAAATGGGTTATCCAAAACTAATTTTTTTTTTTTTACTATGAGCCTAAGAATTAACAAGCAGAAAGTTGCTAACTACCTGCCTGTTCTGCCCAGCACAATCTCTGTCGTCACATCCTGACGGCGATTCTGTGGCATCAGAGCATAGTCTTATCGTCCGCTCTGCTATGTGGAAGTCATGTGACTGCTGATGTCATGTTGATTGTCAGCCCCTTCCCCATTGCCAAACTGTAGGGAGCTGGCTGTCAATCAGCATGACATCAGCAGCCAGAAGAGGTGGAGCTAGCAATGAGTAGAACAGGCGGTTAGTTAACTATCTGCCCTGTTAGCTCTTAGTCGCAAAGTAAAAAAAAGTTTTGGAAAAGCCCTTTAACATATGGTGACATGTCGTAAGTATTGATCAATGAGGGTCCTGGTGCTAAGACCATTAAACCCAGGAACAGAAAGTCACTTGGAATGCAGAGAAATCACAAAATAATTACTTGCTATAAAATGAGGTGTTGTACAAAATTAAAGTGACATTAAAACAACAACAAACAAACTATACATGATAGGTATCACCGTTATATCTAACAGAACCCCTGAGCTTAATATAGCTTAATCATAACAGCAGTGAGACACTTCATTAGAATACTTAAAATGACGAATTACCGTATAAGACGCACTATTTTCCCCCCAAAATTCAGTGGTCCGACGTTGCAGGGTGATGATCTCCCTCCCATCCCATCTTGGTGCGGCAGGTTCGGCGGTGCTCAGTGGTGCGGGAGGCGGCCCCGGCAACATTTTGTGAAAGCCCTGCACTTCTATTGCCTCGATGCTGCGGTCTCCGAGAAAATGGCCGCCGGAGGCAGTGTATGCACAGATTAAGATCTCGGCTCCCGAGATCACTCCGTTCCATGTTCCCCACCATTTTTCAGATTTCACCTTTTGGTTATTTTAGTATTCTTATTTGTATTGTTGCAAACAATGTTAGTGTTCCTTCCTTGGCCATTATCCCAATACATTGTAATTTTCGCTATTCTAATAAAGTGAATAATTTCTAAGCGACATTCTGGTGTATACTGTAGCTGTGTGTTTTTGCTTAGAATTATTTTTTCTGATTACATGTTATTTATACTGACCAGTGGAAAAAGATCTCATACACTTACACCAATTCCTGTGCTGCTTAAAGGGAACCTGTCACCTCAAATTTTCGGGATATTAAAATGATTTGTTACCGCTCCGATGGGCAGCGTATCCTCTTCATTTCTCCACCCCGTCCGTCCCTGTTTTCCGCAATATTTTAGGGAATAAGAGTAAAAGCATTACTGCGCATGTGCCCACGCACTATGTCCCGGAACACAGCAAAATACTTCCGGGACATAGTGCGCGGGCGCATGCGCAGTAGTGCTTTTCGGTTTTGCCCGCAGTAGGGCAAAGCATACTGCGCGTGCGCCACCGAAGACTGCATGGCGCACGCGCCAACTATGGTGCACGCATACTCTTATTCCTAAAATATTGTGGAAAACCAGGACGGACGGGGTGGAGAAATGAAGAGGATACGCCGCCCATCGGACCGGTAACAAATCATTTTAATATCCCGCCAATTTGAGGTGACAGGTTCCCTTTACAGGGATTTTCTGGTTTTGAAAGACTTGTCTCAAAGCTGTTGTTTGACTTCAAAACCCTCCCTGGCTCCATCGCTGAGTCTCCACTGTTGTTCCCGGTGCCTGTTTTTGTCTACAGTGATGACTTTACGTCGACAGCGCTGCAGCCAATCCCTGAGCTCAGCGGTTCTGCCTGAGTTGACAGCACTAGCCTCTCTAGCCGCTGAGGTCATGAATTGGCCGCGGCTCTGTCCATGTGTAGTTTGGGCTTCAGACAAGAACAGACACCAGGAGGAATGACGGGGAACTACACGCTGGACCCGAGGAGGGTGAGTAAAGCGCATTTTTAATTGAATTCAAACTACAGCAGGGGAACAGGAGTTTTCCAAAATGTCAAAAAAGGCTAAGAACTAACGTGTTAGAAAGTTAGAATATACAGTAATTATAGATTTTATTTATTTACATAAGTATTTATATAAGTATACTTTTAGATTTTATTCAATATTAGGGGATTGTTTTTATTAGTTTTTTTTTTCTCCAGAAAATGATTACCTATGAGACGTATAAAAGCATTTTCAATGAGCTGAACAACGCATTGGTGCGAGAGCAAGAAGCGCAGACTCTCTTGAATGAGCAGTCTCAGCAGTTACTGGAGCTCAATTCCAAGATTGACTTCCACTCCAGGGAGAAAGCAGAGCAAGAGAAGACCCTCTCAGAAGCTCATAAGGTGCGAGCTTTGTTGTGAATGTGCAAGGTTCACTTTAAATATTGTATTGACTGTACATGATGCCCTTGGCCTGATAAAGACTATGGAGCCTATTCATCAAAGCTTTCCAGAATTCTGGTGTAAAAGCTTTGAAAAGTCACACAATTTAGGCGCAACTCAGAGCTGCACCTAAATTTTGTGACTTCTGGCATCATCACGGGACGGGTGCTTCCCTGAGATCTTTTAGGATCTATTGGTGGACAAATTACCGTATATATTAGTGTATAAGCCGAGTTTTTCAGCACATTTTTTTTGTGCTGAAAACACCCCCTCGGCTTATACACGAGTCATTGTCCCAGAAAGACGGCTGGGGACGTAAAGAGGCGGATCAGTGGGTCACAGGAGGCAGGAGCCGGCAGCTGCGGCTATAACTGTGCTCGCTGCTAAAGAGAAATGAATATTCACTGCGCTGGCAGTGAGTATTCATTTCTCTTTTAGCGCGCACAGTTACAGCCGCATCCTACATACCTTCCCTGCGCGCCCTCGCTGCATCTCACTCCGGTCCCAGTCTTCTGGCCGAGCGATCACGTGTCCCCCACTCATTAAGGTAATGAATATTCAACCCTCTCCACTCCCATAGGCGTGGAGTGAATATTCATTATTTTAAAGAGCAGTACCACGTGATCACTTGGCCGGGAGAGTTGCTGGCACCGGAACGAGATGCAGCGAGGGCGCACAGGGAAGGTAAGTAAGATGTGTTTTTTTTTTTATAGGAACCATGCATACAAGGATAGGGGATAATCTGGCTGTAGTCACAATGGCGATCCGATGACTGGTGTCACCGGATTACTTAATAAATGTATCTTTTAACATTAGTCTAAAATAAATGAATCTGAGAGCTGCAAAAACAAAAGTGTCCGGTTTTCTGAGCCCAATGAAATGCGCCCATGATGCCAGCCTATGTTCTTCGTTCGGTAGCTTGTTGCATACATTGCTGTGTCAGAGCTTTTATCCTCTCTCTCTGGCTTAGAGTCTTTCTGAGACGAAACTGGTACTGCATAGGAAAGATCAACTTGTGCATCAGCAGGACAGACAACTGACCCAGGTGGAGCAGGACAAGCGTCTTCTGGAAGAGAGCCTCTCTAGGGCAGAGGGTGCCCTGCGCACAGCAGCTCGGTGAGCATGGGGTATCGCTTGTGTGCCAGAGACACGATGTGCTAGAACATGGAGAGGATAGACACACCTTACATTTGTCAGTAACTCATGTCAACAACCTAACCATGTGTATGGTAATTTCCGTAAGAGCAAGGATTGCGTGCATTATGCTGCTTGAATCTTAATTCTTGCAAATCGTAAAGGAGAAGTTCCTCTATACTTTTCTCATCCGAAATTGATGAACCATTGCAGAAAAGAATCCACTTGTGAAACTAGATTTATATTAGAAAATGAAAAATCGGCCATACTTACACTACCTTGTCCAGACAAAAATGTCCAAACCGGATACAGTAGGACCCCCATGATGAAGGCGGGGGCAGCACCGGTGCGGTGCAACCACTTACTGACCCACCAAATATCTGTGGGGCTGCTGCCTAATATTATAATTGCACACATGACTGCATAGAGTGTCGTTCACACCATTACATGAGATGCACCTCTAGCCGTATAGCAGCCTATTACTAACGCCCCTACTATTACATTAGGTGGGCTGCCAAGACCATATGTGCACCCACAGCTAGACACCCCACATTACCCAGCCTCCACTGGAAAGACCCGGTCTGCACCCTGCAAAAAAAAGGTGCAAAAAAGATGTAAATAATGAATGAGGTATTTGTTATTATTTTGGCCAAAATGCACAAGCTCGCAACCCACATGGCGGATCCTCATTATCTTGTGTGTTTAGTTTAGTAGTGTGTTGCACCAGTGCTGCCCCCACCTTCATCATGGGGGTCTGCTGCATCCTGTTTTTGCATTTTTGTCTGGACATGGTATTGCAAATATGGCAGCTTTTTCTCTTTCAGTGATATTTTATTGATTTTTAGTCCTGTTTTTCTAGTGAATTCCATTTCAATTAGTCTGATAGTTCTCTGAAGGCACGCCATGCATCGTTCCACCTAGTTATTCCCTGCTTAAGGCCACCCCAGATTAATAATTTCTGTGAAGGATATATGAATTATGCCGCCATAACTTTACTATTCATTTTTACAGAGAAAAGGAAATCCTGACAGATCACATGAAATCAGTTGCAGTGACATTTCAGAAGGTAAGAACTTCTCTAGTGGCCAGAGGTTAATCTACATCTTAAGGCTTAACCCCTTCATGACGGAGCCGTTTTTTGCGTTTCTGTTTTTCACTCCCCTTCTTCCCACAGCCATAACGTTTTTATTTTTCTGTCAATACGGCCATGTGAGGGCTTGTTTTTTGCGGGACGAGTTGTACTTTTGAATAACATCATTGGTTTTGCCATATCGTGTATTCAAAAATGGGAAAAAAATTCCAAGTGCGATGAAATTGCAAAAAAAGTGCAATCCCACACTTTTTTTTTTTTTAATGATTTTTTTTAACATGTTCACCAAATGCTAAAACTCACCTGCCATTAGGATTCTCCAGGTTATTATAAGTTCTTAATTTAAAAAAACTGACTGTCACATCCAAACATAGACTAAGTGTGAACAGGTGCTGAACCTAGAGTCACCAACTCGTACACAGTCAAATAAATGAGGCAGCACACTGCGGCGCTAAAACATGCAAACATGATACATGAAAATTATACTGCACTACTGCACTAGAAATATGAAAAATTTAGAAAGTTTAGCGCATAAATTGGCGAATTCATGTGTACCTGGTAGCCACGATAAGGCATTTCTTATATACAAGGTCCTAGCAATACCTTTCCTCTCTGAGAATACAGTCTTCATCTGAATGGGAACCTAATGTGAGTCCTCTCTAGTCAAAGACCTTTAACGGGTTAACAGCCGCGGGTGGATCGCGATTCTACCCACGGCTGTTCTGGGCACATCAGCTGTTCAAAACAGCACTGACATGTGCCGGAAAAGATGTTGGCTCAGCGCTGGAGCACACATCAAACGGGAGACACGACATACGCTGTACTAGTACGGCGCATGTCGTGAAGGGGTTAAAGTTTATGGACAATTATTTTGTTTTTGCTATTCGGTTTAATAAAAAATTCTGCACTGCCTGCCTTCTGTAGCCTCTGGGCTGCTCTGTATATTGCTGGATGCAGAATGAGTTATCTGAGAATCTGTCAGTGAGCTTCTTTTATCTGTTTTATGGATGGCTTCTGTGCTGATTTATGACCACAAACCGCATTAAAGGAGAGCTGCACTTCATTGGATCATGAATCAGCAGAGAGGAGCTCAGTAAAAGAACATTAATTTTAAGTTCCCACGATGAGTTTTTGGTGAGTAGTTGATGCTGCGTATTTTCACTACCCAAAAAACGCAGCGTCCCATAGTTCCAGCAGAAATCTCATACCCCTGTGCTTTATTTTCCGCAGCCTAAAGCTATATTCCAAACAATGCTATGTTCCAAAGATAAGTATTTGATATTGCATATTTTCGGCACCTATTAGCTAAATTAGGTTATTTGCGCTTTTTCATTATGTTTTTGTCTCTTTTTAATATGTCATGTTGACTGTTGTGAATTCTGCTCTTGGGCTCCCTCCGGTGGTTGTTGGTGGAAGTGCAGTTGTCTTGGGGTTGTAATCCTGGGCAGGTGTTTCTGCTGATTTCAGCTCTATTAGGTATTTAGGTGTGCAGGATCCATGAGTCCTCGCCAGTTGTCCATTGTACTTGGAGGGATTGCATCTCTCTCTGGCTCCTCATGCCCTGCTGCCAATTCAGCTAAGATTAGTGTCTGGTTTTTTGTCTCTGTGCACACATGCAGTGTGCTTTGCAATTCAGTGCTATTTATTGTGTTTTTGTCCAGCTTAGACTTTGTTTGGATTTTTCAGTCATTCTGGATTCTCAGGAGATGCAGATATACTTTCTATGTCTTTAGTTAGATGTAGTATATTTGTATTATCTGCTGTGGATATTTTTAGGATTTTATTACTGACCGCTTAGAATTCTGTCCTATCCTTTTCTGTTTAGCTAGAAGTGCCTCTTTTGCTAAATCCTGTTTTTCTGCCTGCGTGTGTTTTTCCTCTTATACTCACAGTCAATATTTGTGGGGGCTGCCTATCCTCTGGGGTTCTGCTCTGAGGCAAGATAGAATTCCCATTTCCATCTATAGGGGTATTTAGTCCTCCGGCTGTGTCGAGGTGTCTAGGACGTGTTAGGTACATCCCACGGCTACTTCTAGTTGCGGTGTTAGTTTAGGGTTTGCGGTCAGTACAGGTACCACCTACTCCTGAGAAATTCTCTCATGCGGCTCCAAGGTCACCAGATCATAACAGTTGACATTACATGTAAAACACATGTGATCCGTGCATGACAATATCAATAAAGTGTTGTCAAAGCCAAATACCAGAAACTATCAAAAACAAAGCAGCATATCATACCAAAAAGAGACAAAAACTGCAGCATAAAAAACACAATATAAAGGCAGTGAAAAAAAATGAACGTTACATAATAGGTGCAGAAATGCTGCTGAAAATTTGCAGAATCAAAGACTCACTAAATCTCATGGGGAATGTAGCCAGCAAAAAATGCACAGCATAAAAACTCATTGTGGGAACTTAACCTTAGAGTTTCAAAATTCCCATGAACGAGCTCACTAACACCTCAGTTAAGTCAATGGTCAGCTAGCAACAGACAATGTAAGCAGGGTCGCACGACCGTAGAATCCGAGAGAATCGGCTACCTACCGGTAATTCTACTGTTGTCTTTTGGGCTCTCTTTTTATTGTATTCATTTGTTGCAATGTGAACATGACTTCACAAAATTATTATCCGATTCAGTATGATTACGGTGATGCCAAACATGTATCATTTTTTTCAGTTTTTTTTTACTGTGGTGAAAATAAATTTTGAATTTTGTGTTAGAATCTGAGCCCCAAACCTTTTTGATTTCTCGGTTGCTTCATTGGAGGGCACAGGAACCCAAGTTTTAATATGCTGCCACCTGGGCCTGAAGCTAAGAATACATCTTCGAAAAAAAGCTATCTCCTTCCAACCAGACTACACCTGGGCAGCCGACACCCATTTGTTCAGTTTTTTTTTTAATCACATATTTTTTTATTAAAGTTTTCAGAACATAACAGAATTTTTTTCCAAAATACCCCACAATCTTTTCCCCATTCCCAACCACTCCCCCCCCTACCCAACCCTGGTCCAATGATAAAATATATCACAAGAAAAATACACACATAGCATAAAAGATAACACTAAACTGAACAAATGGTTGCCTTATCTATCTCGGTCCCCAAGGTGGTTTCCACATTACCCTAGCCCTTTTCACCTTTGGCTTTGATGGGTGGCTTAAAGAATACAAGCAGTGTTTCAGTCTTTTAAAATCCTAGGATAGCATCAGCCAGTTCTTTCTCATTCGAGTGTTAAGACAGGTTGTTCAGATGATTGACTTCTGTTGTGATGCCTGTACCACCAGGGCGTTTGAAGATGTTATGTCTCTGATGGTCTTCCAAGAAGCCTACCTGCTCCACTTCTGGAGTTTCCCACTGTAGGTGACAGGTTTCGAACTGATCAAGGCTCTTCTACATTTTAGGGAAATCTTGGTCTTTCCCTATCAAGGCAGGATTCTCCATTCCCAGTTTGGACTGAAAATTTTGAATGGATGCTAAGCTCAGAATTCTGAGCATGACTGTTGGGTCCGAAGTTCAGAAGGCTTCAAGCCTTTCTGATTTGGTTTGTCGGACTACAATCAGAGAACAAGGGCCGTAGTCACGATTCTACTATCATATTTAGAGAGCCTCTTCATCTTAGGTGGGAACCTACCTGCTTTTTAATTTTTGCTTGTCTGTCTTGAGCCAGGGCTGCCTCGCAATGATCAGATTCCTTTTTTGGCTATCGTGGTCCATCAGGACTTTACTTGTAGGCCATAGGTCTGAACCCACCTGGGCAAGGCAAACTTAGGTGCCACTGTATTAGCCTGCCTAGATCTGGGGTACCTCAATATGGTCTTATACGCCCTTTAGTTCTCTCCTTTTGTGCTAATCAGAGAAATCTCCCCATTTCGGCTTTCTGCCAGGGCAAATTTGTACTCTCCAGCGATCTCTTCCATCAGGCAACTCTCCAAGGGGGCTCTCAACTGTCTCTCTACTTCTTTGAAACAGAGCGGTCTGGCTTTCAGCTCCCGTCTTTTGCCTTGTTTCTCAGCTTAATGAGGAGATTACTCTACTTCCTCTAGGTACTTTGCCTTTTATCTCTTTGAGAGGTGCTTACACAATTTGACTAGTCAGTGCTTTGCAGCTCTACTTGTCTCACAGCTCCATTTGGTTGCCTTGTAGTTCATCCCAGTATGTTCTGGCAGAGATCAAACAACCTCTAGGGCTAATATTGTCTAGTTTCCATGTACCTATTCGGAAGCGAGGGCTCATCGGCTAGGGCACGTTTCTCACACCCTTCTGTGTAGAAGCCTCTTGAGTCTTGTGTCTAAAGGCATCTGCATTTTATTCCATAGGGCTGCTACTTAGTCTGCGGTCCACATCTTTGTGTGGCTATTAACTGTGCATCTAGGGATGCATAGTCTTAACATAAGGATACTACAAGCGACCGTTACCAGAGCAGTTATTAAAGGAATGCTACACTTTCTTCTGCATGCTTAGTATTCGTTTTACTGTGTGTACAAAAAAAATCAATCTTTATTTTTCTGTTGAGGAAGCCTTTGAAGGGCTTGTTTTATGCATGGCAAGCTGATGTTTGTATTGTTACCATTTTTTGGCACATAAGACATTTCAATCTCTTTTTATTTCTATTTTTTAGGTAGATGCTGTAATAAAACATAGCTCCTGCAGTTTTGGTGTTTCAATTTTTTTTTTCTCACTTTATTGTTTTGGTTAATTAAAATATTTTGGTAGAAATTTTTATGGATGTTGCGATTCCAAATCTTCTTATTTTTTATTTATTAATGGAGAAAAAGGAAGGTGATTTGAATTTTTACATCTATATATTTTTTTCATACTGTAAACCTTTTTTTTTTTTTTTTTTTTTTTTTGCTTTAATTTTTATTTTCCTTAGGCTACATTCCCACGATGAGCTTTTGGTGAGTTTTACATGTTGCAGATTTTCTGCACACTATTTCTGCACTTGTTAAGTAAAATCGGTTACTTGCATTTTGTAACAAATACGCAGCGTAAAAAACGCATAAACTTAGCATTTTTTTAAATCTGTTAAATATTTAGTATTTCTTTTTAAGCATTTAGAATTAGTGAAATGTCTCATTGCAAATTATTCATTTTTAAAATTTTGTTATTTGTTTTTTTTCCTTCTTTTAGATTAGAGATCAAATCTCCTTATCACGGGTAACAACATCACGGCAAGATTTCACTTTCCAGCTTCCAAAATTATCATCAAAAATCTTTGAAATGAAAGGGTACACAGGAGGATCGGACTTTACTGTTTGCCAGGTATTAATATCCGACTATTGTTTGCCTTTCAAAAGTTTGAATGTAACATTGCCTTATCTTTTGTAAGGACGTTTTCTCCTTTGCCTCATTGGGGGACACAGACCGTGGGTGTATGCTGCTGCCACTAGGAGGCTGACACTAAGTAATACAAAGAAAGTGATCTCCTCCTTTGCAGTATACACCCTCATGCTGGCTCCCAGGGAACCAGTTCTTGCTTAGTGTCCGTAGGAGGCACACGGGTCTGCTATTCAGACCAAGAAATTATTTTTTATTTTAAATTTTTTACACATTTGATTTTTACTTTTTCCTCGGATGAAGAGGCAATGCAACAACAGACGAGCACGTGGAGGGTCGCATTCACGTATCCTCTCCTGCATCGTGGGACGCCATGCCTGGGCTGATTTTTAGGGGCGATGGGTCCCTTGAAGGGCACCGATCTCCCCGCACCATCAACAGATGAGCACATGGAGTGTCGCCTCCATGTACCCACTTCTGCAGCCAGGTCGAAAGCCGGACTACTATCCCTGACCACCCGAGAGGGGATTGAACTCCGTGGATATGCAGAGGCTCTCTTGGCGTCTGTGCAGTCCCACCGCAACAAGGAGGCTGATGAGACCTCTCCATAAAGGGATGGTGGATCGAGGGTTTTTTCCCTTTTATCCCCACACCGTGAGTACGGCAAACAGGAGGTAATACTCCTCACCTGCTGTGTCAGCTTAAGTGCCTGCCATCAGGCAGCCTCTCCGGGTAAGCGGGGACTATGGGCTCTGAGCATTCCAACTGTCCAGCTGCCTCCTGTACCAGGGGGATGCAGATGTCAGGACTGAGTCCATATCTGGCGTCCATGCCAGAACCGTGGAGGCATTCTGTGCGAACCCATAACAGCCCTGTACACTGTTGCCTGGTCTCTCAGGGCCGCCTGGTCATACAAGGCCACGAATAGGAGATGCTGGGGTTGCCCAAGAACCTCGGCCCTGCCCAGCACAGGCTGGCTCGTTCCCGGAGATGCCGGCGCCTCACGCAGGAGGTTTTCTCATTGAGTCCGCTCCGATGAAGCTACGATGGCTGGGGGGGTCAGCGCAGGCGGCACAGGTTCTTGAGACCCTCTGGCAGCGGTAGCGACCGTCCGGCGTTGTTCCGGTTGCATTGGACAGCGTTGGGTCTAAATTTAACCCCCAGCTTAGGCCTTGTGTAGGTCACAGCCGGAGAACCCGCCTCGCGCTGTGACGCGCCATCGGCTGCTCCGCCCACTATTCTGGTGCTTCTCCTCTGAATCGAGAAGCGCCCATGCAAATCTCGGCAGCCATCTTCCGGAACCCCTGTCATTTTCGGACATACACTCTACAATCCGGAAGCGACAGTTTACATGCACAGAAGCCATATTCATCACTGACCATCTCATCGCTGACCACAGTGAGCTGCAGGAGTGGCTGTGGACACAGGATCTGGGTAAAAGAGCAATGCTCTCCCTCTTTCTCTTTTGAGTATCCCATTCTCTGTGGGAAACCCTATTAAAGGGGGCACATACAGGGGTACACGATGTCCCATCCTAAGGCTTATCAGAAATCGCACTTGTTTTATAACCCATGTCAGCATATGTTTTTTTTCCTAAAAGCTCCGAGTTCGCAATGCCGGTGATCCCAAATGCGCTCAGGAGCCCTCCACTGTCTCCAGTTCCAGTGTACCTAGCACCCCTAAGTGGGGTCGCTGTCGCTATCCATGGCTTCTCTGAACAAAGCGATTGAATCTCTCCGTGGATCGGACAGCTCCCATGACTGAGGTAGATGGATCCCTTTCTACAAGGAGGCCGTTGGTTACCAGGGCCTCAAGCATTCTTGAAACATGCAGGAGTCTGGAAAATGGATCCGTAGTACGTCTACCGACCGATCATGCGCTTTGGCATCTGAGAGCACCTCTTCTCTCTCTCTCTCACCAGAAGTCTGTAGCGAAAGAGGCTACAGGTCCCTTAAAGGGTACCGATTAGTGATGAGCGAGTATACTCGGTGCTCGGGTTTTCCCGAGCATGCTCGGGTGGTCTCCTAATATTTGTGACTGCTCGGAGATTTAGTTTTTGTTGAGTCAGCTGCATGATTTACAGCTGTTAGCCAGCCTGAGTACATGTCGGGGTTGCCTGGTTGCTAGAGAACCCCACATGTAATCAAGCTGTCTAACAGTCGCAAATCATGCTGCTGCTGCGAGGAAAACTAAATCTCCAAGCAGTCACAAATACTCGGAGACCACTCGAGCGTGCTCTGGAAAACCCAAGCAACGAGTATACTCGCTCATCACTAGTAACGATCTCCCCACACCATCAATAGATGAGCACATGGAGTGTTGCCTCCTTGTATCTTCTTCTGCGACATGGGATGCCATGTCTCGGCTGATTTTTAGGGTTGATTGTCCCTTAAAGGGCACCGATCTCCTCACACCATCAACAGATGAGCACATGGAGTGTCACCTTCATGTATCCTCTTCTGCAGCCAGGCTTAATGCCGGACAGCCAGCCCTGTCCACTCCGTGGATGTACAGAGGCAGCTCCTTTGGCATCCGTGCAGCCCTCACTGCATCACCATTGTTTAACGGATTATGCAAGGAGGCGGACGGCCCCTCTACACTTCCCTGTTAAGGGGATGGTGGATCGAGGGTTCATCACTTTAACCTTACACTGTCCAAAGACAGCAGTGACAGCAAGAGATGGTTTATTCTGACCTGCTGGATACAGCTGCGCATTCTACCGCCCGGCAGCTTCTCCGGGTACGTGCAGAAGATTGGGCCAAGTCTCTGATAGTAGACCCGCCAGTATCCCGACTGGCTTCCAAACACCCTTCTATCTCTGCAGAATGGGTCATCAATCGAAAATCCCTCGGACCGATAGATAAAAAAAATCTGACTCATTACGTCTTTGCGGCCTCGCTTTCAGCGCTCTACCCTTCCTTAGCCACCACATGGGTAGCTAAAGCAATGGTCTCCTGGTCGGGGACCCTAACTACTTCGATTCAGGACAAGTAACCTTCCCTCAGAGGCAGTACAGATCGCCAATCAAATCTCTCGAGCGGGAGACTGGGTTCACGCCCCTTTGGATGCGACTAGTTCCGCGGCCATTACAATCAGAAGAGAATTATGGCTCAGAGAATGGAAAGTAGACTCTGCGTCCAAGCAAGTCTCTGACATAACTCCATTACCAGAGTGGTCGGTTATTCGGTGACAAGTTGGAACCAATCCACTACTTCTTTCCAATCAGGGCGTTTCCCCTCGCAGGATCAAAGGATCGCAAGTTGCCTATAGAACCAACCAGCAGTGGAAGGGTTGTCCAAGACAGTCTGATCTGGGGGATCTAGGTTCAGAAAAAAAAGAGAAAAAGGGACGGGAAGGTAGGACCGATTCTGGACTTCAAACTTCTAACAAGTTTGTCAAGGTCCGCCTTGTTTGGGTGGAGTCCTTCCTTTCGGTCATTACCTCAATGGAGAAAGGTGAAGTTTTCTGGCATCTATCGTCATTCGTGATGATTACCTCCACAGTCCGATTTCTCCTCACCAAAAAGTCCTGTGCTTCGCCATTTGTAAACAGCGTTTTCAGTTCACGGCTTTGACCTTTGGCCGTGCTACCACTTCTGGAGTGTTCACAAGGATCATGGCGGCTGTCATGTCCATCTTGCATTCTCAGGGAGGGTCGACCTGCCCTGTCTGGACAACGTCCTAGTCAAAGGTCCGTCCTTCCAGGACTGCGCTGAGTCAGTCTGTATCTCTTGTACCCTTTCTCACCAGGCGGGCTGATAAGCTTAAGTAAGTCTTCCCCATTTCCAGCCCAGCAGCTATCCCTTCGAGGATGATCCTGGACACCTCCAGAGGGTTGGTGATTCTCCCTAGAAACAAGGCCTTAGTCCTCCAACATGGAGCTCGTGCACTTTGTCACTCCTGTCTCCTCATTCCATCCAATTTGCTATGAGGATTCTGGGATAAATGGTGGCGGCAATGGAAGCAGTCCTTTTTGCTTCGCTTGTCTCTGCGGGTCAAGCTCTCAAATGGTAGACTTTGAGCTCCTCCCTCAACCAGGGGAGATCCTTTCTCCCGGGTCAATGGTTATTCTTGACTTCAGATGCCAGTTTTCTGGGCTGGGGAGCATCACCACACTGCTCAAGGCCGCCGGTCAACACGGGAATCCAAACTCCTGATCAATGTTCTGGAGATACGAGCGATACAGTAAGCCCTACAGCAGTTCCACTGTCTTCAGCGAGTCTCCCCACCTGAATTCTATCGGATAACACCACAGCTGTGGCGTACATCAATCATCAAGGGGGTACCCACAGCCGGGCAGCCATGACCCAGGTAGCTCTCATTCTCCGATAGGCCGAGATCAATCACTCGGTGATCTCGGCAGGGCACATCCCAGGAGTAGAAAACTAGGCGGCAGACTTCCTCAGCCATCAGGGTCTCGTCTCTGACGAGCGGGATCTTCATCCAGAAGTTTTCCAACAGTTCTGCCTTCACTAGGGAACTCCAGATGTAGATCAGATGGCGTCCAGACTGAATGCCAAAGTACTCAAGTTCATAGTTCGGTTTAGAGATCTAAAAGCCATAGCAGGGCATGCACTGGTTCTTCCGTGGTGTCAGTTCCGTTTCCCCTCTCCCCAGGGACGGATTTGTCACCAGATCCCGGGGGTCCCGTGTTTATCAACCATTGAATCCTGGGTTCTGATCCAGGCGGGACTCTCACAACAAGTCGCCTCAGTACACATTTTACCTGGGGCAGGGATCATGGATACATACCCCTTTTTCCCTTCAAAACGATCTAGATTCAGGCCTGGCACTCAGCTTGCTGGAAGTCCAGATTTTGGCCTTTTTGGTCTTACTGCAACAACACTGTAAGTAAAGACTTTCATGCAGGGAGTTTTCACATGTGGTACATCCCTATCGCATATCGCTAGATCTTTGGGACCTAAAATGGTCCTGGGGGTCTTCAGGAGACTCCTTCTTATCCGGACTGGCCTTACTGTCATGAAAGGTCGCCTTTTCTCTGCGGTCATGTCATTCAGTCGAGCTTTTGGAGCTAGCCACTCTGTCCTTTCAGACCCCTTTTCTTTTTTCCTTCCAGTCAGGGTTGTCATCAGGCCGTCCCCGTGTCTTTTTTTGCCAAGGTGGTATCGTACTTCCACCGTTACGAGGCCATCGTTCTTCCCTCGTCTTGTGCGGCACCAGTCCACAAAATGGAACAGGTTCTCCACACACTCTGGACAAAGTAGAGCTCTGAGAGGTACTTATTGAGGACGGCATCCTTCCGAAGGTCGGACGCTTTGTTTGGGCTTCATGATAGTCACAGGAAGAGTCTTGTCGCTTCATCGGCCACGATAACCAAGTGGATTCGTTCCACTATCCAGGGGTATTTCCTTGTCAGACGTCGGCCTATCCCAGCGGGGATCAGGGCACACTCCAGTAGGTCGATAGGGGCTTCTTGGGCCATTAGGCCCAGGTGTCGGCAGAGCAGGCCTGCAAAGCTACGGTTTTGTCCAGTCTGCACACATTTTTCAAGCTCTAAAATATTCTCCCCCAGACTTTCGCACCGGCGAATCTGGACTAGCGGACTCTGCAGGCCGCAGTAGCGCACTTTTAGGCAGCGGTTACGCATGGCCTGATCTGTTATGTTGCCCCCACCCAGGGACTGTTTTGGGACCTCCCATGGGCCGTGTCCCCCAATCAGGCGAAGGAGAAATAGGTATTTTTGTGTACTCACCATAAAATCCTTTTCTCTGAGCCAATCATTGGGGGACACAGTGCCCACCCTGTTAATGGCCTTGTGCTTGTTTTCGTAATTTGACATGTTATACTCTTATATGTTGTTATTGATCTCCTACTGCTTTTGCACTGAACTGGTTCTCTGGGAGCCAGCATGAGGGTGTATACTGCAGAGGAGGAGCTAACTTTCTTTGTATTACTTGGTGTCAGCCTCCTGGTGGCAGCAGCATAACGCTCACGGTCTGTGTCCCACAATGATTGGCTCGGAGAAAAGGATTTTATTGTGAGTACACAAAAATCCCTATTTTTCATTAGTGTATTTGAGCTAGATGGAAATGGAAATTTCATCTTGGTTAACATAAATAATTTAAAAAAAGTTACCATTGGAGGCATCAGAAGTATAGAAAATCAGTAGCACCATATTTCTTTGTTTTTCTTTCTTGGCATCCCTAGCAATCAGCTCTTAAAGGGGGCCTGTGCTATGCTGCAATACCAAGAACAGCAGTTAATAAGTTGGTGGCCTACAAGCAGACAGCTGCACCCGCAGATCTCAACTCATTTAAACAGCTTGACTGCGATGCTGAGAGTCCAACTTCCACCAATCTGATAATAAGGGCCTATTTTAAGGTTAGGCTATCAGTAGTGATGCTCAGGTGCTAACCGAGTGTCTTTGGCATGCTCGAAAAATATGTTTGAGACCACCTTATCCAAGCATGTTCGATCATCAATAGCCACCAGTACTGTGATCATGGAAAACTCCTTTGAATGGATTGTCTCCTTTTTGTTATATGAGTGAATTTACAAAGTTCTTTTAAAACTAGGCAACTTCCTTCTTATTAAAAATCCTCTGCCTGTTTCAAAAACAGAGATATTTTTGATTCTATTGTGTATTACTTGTTATCTAGAATTCCTGCCACTACTGCAAGGAAAGCTTAGAGCTTTCAAGCGCTTTGCTATAGAATTTGTAAGTGCTGCTCTGAAACTCATAGGATTGCTGGATCTAGCCAGCTTTAATGCTCTAGTGCTCCTCCGATACTTCAGAGGCAAAGCTGCATCTAAGATAGCACAGTTCAGGTCATCACCATAACCGTTCTGTGGGCATAAATTGTCCATCATTAGAAGCGCATCATCCCCTGGCAAGAAGGAAGTCAGGAGGCAGGGGAATGGTGAGCTCCTAAAAATACATCTTGAGACAACCCTAAAGAGCCTGCATGCACAGTATGGAAGAACTTACTGCACTTAGTTATATACAGCCTCTGTATTCGGTATTGTTCCAACTTCCATCTTGTGGTGGCTGTAGTCATCTAAAAATCAAATCTGCTTTACTTTTTTTTTTAATCTATTTATTTTTTTACAATAAAATTCAGTTGCTCTGAACATTTATTCTGTAGCAAGTATTTATCTCATCCATGATGTTCATGTATTTTAAGCTGGAGGTGCTTGTGCATTCTGAACTAATTATTATATTCCAGGCCACCGTTATTGGTGATTCTGCATTTATATCAGTATTCTGGGCTATAGAAATACGGATCTTACATTTTAGGACTCATTCCTTCCGTTATGTCTATAAGATATTGTCCAAAAGCATAAATGAAGGTGGCCACCTTGACATGGATTAATGTGAGTTTCATAGACTCTGGATTTCCAAAGTAAGAAGTAATCCAGGGAATAAACGAATACTGTATGCATATGTTGAGTTATTCTGTCTTCTCTTTGTTACAGACCATGATCAAGAGCTTCTTGGACATGTATCAGATGGTGTGCACCAAAGTATCTAATCTGGAAAGCGAGATAGTGTTCCATGAAAAGCACATTGCTGCTCTCAAATCCGAGCTGCAGACCGCTTGTCTTCGTGAGGCCAAGGTCCTAACTGTGGTAAACGTTGATCCATATACACGGGACTCCATGTGTGGGCAGTGGTGGCTTACCATAATTGAGTTTGCTTTTTGTTATTAACCTATTTTGGGGTCAGGCAGTGAAATAATGTATCACCATAAACAGAAGGGCTCTTTTATATATTGTGTCTCTCTTCTGGATCTATTCATCTTTTAACATAAAATAGAAGGGATATGTTTTTTAGAGAAATTCATCAATATTATATGTGGCAAACTAAATGCTTTGTTGGCTAAGCCACAGAAATGGGTACAGGGACTCCTGTAGGCTAAGCATTTGCCTAAGATTGCTGAGCAAGTATTTTCTGGTCTTGGAGTTCGGTCATGGAGACCTTCAGCATTAAGTAGGCTACTTAAGCCACATTCACACGTTCAGTATTTGTTCCACTCCTGGCTCTGGCTTACAAACACTGATGTAAAATACTGACCAATCAGAGGAAAAGTGTAATAGAAACACATGCATAAATTTACTTACATATACTGATGTGAAATGCCAACCAAAATACTGCTGAGAGAACATGACCTTACTGTGCCTGCTGTCACCAAATATTGCTGCAGGTCTTTTGCAGTCCCCCTATAGCTTTTGACCACCTGCCTCCTCTGGAATCTGGTGGTGACAGCTTCCACTTTCTTTCACACCCAGGCTGTTTAGTCATTGTGACCATACCTATAACCTCGAACTTGCGAACTATGCTGCCAAGTGAATATCTAGGAACTGTCAAAGGGAATCGGTCAGTTGGATCAACCCTCCTAAATAGTCTACATGGTCATGTACTGTAGGTTCTAGGATGTTGAATAAAATAATATCTTGATATCTGCACTCCAGTGTGTTATTCCAGAGAAATCCATGTTTATTTTAATATTTAAATGAGCTGTTAAGATCTATGGTCCAGAAATAGATCTTCCTGAGAATCTGTCTCCAGGGCTTATTGTACCTGACAGTGGGCATTACCAGTGTGAGACACGTAGACCAGGAGAGCAGACTCAGTCTGGAGAAACCACTTGTTTTATTAGTTGTGTTGAGCTATTTAAAGGGAAATTGTAATGACCCAGTTACTGTTAACCTGCAAATATAGCGTTAATCTGCAGGCTAATGGCGTTCTAAAGCTGCCCGGCTGCTGTACTGAAAGCCCTGCTGCCATGAAGAAATGAACTTTATAAGTACTGGCAGCCTCTGGCTTTAGTCATTGAGGAGCAGTTTCAGTCTCAGTCCGGGCTGTACTAGTGCAGAGACTGCTTATAGCTGCCGCTCACTATGGTGACTGACGCCGCGCCGGCACGCCTCTATGATTGAAAGAGGCTGGAAAGAATAAAGTTAATTTCCTCCCTTAAGTAAAATGGCCAGGTAGCTTTAGAACTCTATTAACCTGCTGCGGATTAATATTAATAGCGTTTGGAGACCTGATACATTCCCTTTAAATTCTTCTTGTGTTATCGGTTTATTGTGAATATCAGAATGTTTTGTTAATAAACCTACTTTGCAATGGAAATGAAAAAAGTCCAGTTATGCTAGCGTATGCACGGATAATATGGGCTGTGTGCGATAATGCAGAAAAGTGTGGAAACATCCAGCTCCAATAAAACTCTGTAATCGCTTTATTAGATATTCCCCCCAAAATAGAGAAAACACAAGTACAATAATGCAACGCGTTTCGGATAACCTATGATCCTTCTTCATAGCAATAGCATGTTTTGCTGTGTTTTTGGTGAACAAAACTGACTTTATTAAACGTGCTGTAGACAAAGCGCACATGTAATCCACACTTAAAAAAACGCAGCAAAAACGCCGCAAAACGAGTATCGGTTTTACTGCCAAGACAGCAGGTTTTGGCTACATAAAAAAAAAATGCAGCAAAAACTTTGCATGTGAACATAGTAATATGTAGGCTATGTATAAATGCAGCCAATGTTAGCTTAACGCTAGTGTAACAATTTTTTTCTATTTGTTGCCATAGTGGTGTTTAAAGCGTAGGCTGCCCATGCGGTGTCGGTGTGGCTGTAACACTGTTTCTTTAATATTCCAGGAAAAGCTTGATGCCCACACTCTTGCGAGCTCCAGAGGAGAAATTCACGCAGAACGAAGTAATGCAGACTTTTTGCCACTGTGGGCAGAACCAGACTTCTCACAAAGCCATATGAACATTAGTCATGGAGGCAGCAGAAGTTTCCAGCCTATGGACATCTCATCTGGGAGCCACTTTACAGCAAGAACTATGCAGGAGCTGCCATCTAAGATATAACTGCTCTGCTCAGAATAAAATGAGTCCTGTCAGTTATTAAAGGCAAAATGCCACGGTGTAAATGTTCTTTATTATGATCATGTCTGCTTTGTATGTTAGCACTGATCTTTTGTGTCATCAATCTATATATTTTAATATATATTATATACTATTTTAATATCTTTATTTAACTTGTACAGAACTTAATATCTCAACATTTTTTTTACTTTTTTTTAATAACATTTAATATCAGGAGCGTAATGATCACGGTTACAGAAGGTGTGACCGTGACCGGGCTCGTGTTTGGAAACGGGGCCTGCAGACCCCAGCTGCTGACGTCGGGTCCCTGCTCTGTAATACACACTGCCAGCTAATCAGTGGCCAGCTGCTGACGTCTGCATGCCAGTCATTGGCAGCGCATGGCAGTGATGTCATGATTTTTCTGGCACCGGCATGCTTAAGTCAGCTGCTGGCCTCTGCTCTGGTTACAGAAGAGGATACCGCACGTCATGGGAATGTGAGAAAAATCGTTTATTTATTTATTTTTACAGTTGTTGGAATGGAGACTCAGAACAGTGAAAATATTATTGGAAGAAGCCCAGGATGTGGGACATACAGCTGTGTGAAAAAGTGTTTGCCCCCTTCCTGATTTCCTATTCTTTTGCATGTTTGTCACACTTAAATGTTTAAGATCACCAAACACATTTAAATATTAGACAAAGATAACACAAGTAAACACAAAATGCTACTTTTTAACCCCTTCGCGACATGCGCCGTACTAGTACTGCGCTGCCGGCACTGCATTAGTGCCAGCCGCAGTACTAGTACGGCGCATCGATCACCGCGGTCTCGCGCTGAGCGCCGCGGTGATCGGGTGCGGATGTCAGCTGTATATGACAGCTGACACCCCGCAGCAACGCTAGCGCCGATCGCAGGCATTTAACCCCTCTGATGCCGCTGTCAGTAGTGACAGCGGCATAGAGGGGGATCGCGCAGGGACGGGGGCTCCCTGCGCTCTCCCACCGGAGCAACGCGATGAGTTCGCGCTGCTCCGGTGATCCGGAAGGAGTCCCCGGATCCAAGATGGCCGCGGGACTCCTTCCGGGTCATGAAATGACCTGGCTTGCCGGCGCCTGCTGAGAGTTCCTAATAGCAGGCGACGGCAAGCCTCTGGAACGTGCCTGTCAGATAGTTGATCTGACAGAGTGCTATGCACACTGTCAGATCAACGATCTGATCTAAAACAGTGATGTCCCACCCTGGGACAATAGTAGAAAGTAAAAAAAAAAAAAAATAGGATGTATAAAAATAAAATAAAAAAATCCCCAAATAAAGAAAAAAAAAGCATTTCCCAATAAATCCATTTATTTATGTAAATTAAAAAAAAACAATAAAAGCACACATATTTGGTATCGCCGCGTCCGTAACGACCCGCTCTATAAAACTATCCCACTAGTTAACCCCTTCAGTGAACACCGCAAAAAAAAAAAAAAAAAACAAGGCAAAAAACAACGCTTTATTATCATACAGGCGAACAAAAAGTGGAATAACACGCGATCAAAAAGACGGATATAAATAACCATGGTACCGCTGAAAACGTCATCTTGTCCCGCAAAAAAAAGCTGCCATACAGCATCATCAGCAGAAAAATAAAAAAGTTATAGCTCTCAGAATAAAGCGATGCAAAAACAATAATTTTTTTATATAAAATAGTTTTTATTGTGTAAAAGCGCCAAAACATAAAAAAATTACATAAATGAGGTATCGCTGTAATCGTACTGACCCGAAGAATAAAGCTGCTTTATCAATTTTACCACACGTGGAATGGTATAAACGCCCCCCCTAAAAGAATTTCAGGAATTGCTGGTTTTTGTTCATTCCGCCTCCCAAAAATCGGAATAAAAAGCGATAAAATAATGTCATGTGCCCGAAAATGGTACCAATAAAAATGTCAACTCGTCCCGCAAAAAACAAGATCTCACATGACTCTGTGGGCCAAAATATGGATAAATTATAGCTCTCAAAATGTGGTGATGCAAAAACTATTTTTTGCAATAAAAAGCGTCTTTTAGTGTGTGATGGCTGCCAACCATAAAAATCTGCCGAAAAACTCCATAAAAGTAAATCAAACCCCCCTTCATCACCCCCTTAGTTAGGGAAAAATAATAAAATTTAAAAAAATGTATGTATTTCCATTTTCCCATTAGGGTTAGGGCTAGGGTTAGGGCTAGAGTTAGGGTTAGGGTTGGGGTTAGGGCTAGGGTTAGGGCTGGGGTTAAGGTTGGGGTTAGGATTTCAGTTATAATTGGGGGTTTCCACTGTTTAGGCACATCAGGGGCTCTCCAAACGCGACATGTCGTCCGATCTCAATTCCAGCCAATTCTGCTTTGAAAAACTAAAACAGTGCTCCTTCCCTTCCGAGTTCTCCTGTGCGCCCAAACAGTGGTTCCCCCAACATATGGGGTATCAGCGTTCTCAGGACAAGTTGGACAACAACTTTTGGGGTCCAATTTGTCCTGTTACCCTTGGGAAAATAAAAACGTGGGGGCTAAAATATCATTTTCGTGGAAAAAAAAATATTTTTTATTTTCACGGCTCTGCGTTATAAACTGTAGTGAAACACTTGTTGGTTCAAAGTTCTCACAACACATCTAGATAAGTTCCTTGGGGGGTCTAGTTTCCAATATGGGGTCACTTGTGGGGGGTTTCTACTGTTAAGGTACATCAGGGGCTCTGCAAATGCAACATGACGCCTGCAGACCAATCCATCTAAGTCTGCATTTCAAACGGCGCTCCTTCCCTTCCGAGCTCTGCCGTGCGCCCAAACTGGTTCCCCCCCATATACGGGGTATCAGCGTACTCAGGACAAATTGGACAATAACTTTTGTGGTCCAATTTCTCCTGTTACCCTTGGGAGAAAAAAAATTGCGGGCTAAAACATAATTTTGTGGAAAGAAAAAATGATTTTTTAAATTTTCACAGCGCTACATTCTAAACTTTAGTGAAACAACTGGGGGTTAAAAGTGCTCACCACACATCTAGATAAGTTCCTTAGGGGGTCTTCTTTCCAAAAGTGGGGGGTTTCCACTGTTTAGGCACATCAGGGGCTCTCCAAACGCGACATGGGTTCCGATCTCAATTCCAGCCAATTTTGCATTGAAAAGTCAAACGGCGCTCCTTCCCTTCCGAGCTCTGCCATGTGCCCAAACATTGGTTTACCCCAACATGTGAGGTATCGGTGTACTCAGGAAAAATTGTACAACGACTTTTGTGGTCCAATTTCTCCTGTTACCCTTGGTAAAATAAAACAAATTGGATCTGAAGTAAAAATTTTGTGAAAAAAAAGTTAAATATTCAATTTTTTTTAAACATTCCAAAAATTCCTGTGAAGCACCTGAAGGGTTAATAAACTTTTTTAATGTGGTTTTGATTACCTTGAGGGGTGCAGTTTTTAGAATGGTGTCACTTTTGGGCATTTTCTGTCATATAGACCCCCTCAAAGTCACTTCAAGTGTGAGGTGGTCCGTTAAAAAAATGGTTTTGCAAATTTTGTTGCTAAAATGAGAAATCGCTGGTCAACTTTTAACCCTTATAACTCCCTAACAAAAAAAAATTATGTTTCCAAAATTGTGCTGATGTAAAGCAGACATGTGGGAAATGTTGCTTATTAACTATATTATGTGATATAACTCTCTAATTTAAGGGCATAAAAACTAAAAGTTTGAAAATTGCTAAATTTTCATAATTTTCGACAAATTTTAGTTTTTTTCACAAATAAATGCAAGTCATATCGAAGAAGTTTTACCACTATCATGAAGTACAATATGTCACGAGTAAACAATGTCAGAATCACCAGGATCCGTTGAAGCGTTTCAGAGTTATGACCTCATAAAGTGACAGTGGTCAGAATTGTAAAAATTGGCCCTGTCACTTAGGTGAAAACAGGCTTCGGGGTGAAGGGGTTAATGAAGGTCTTTATTATTAAGGAAAAAATAAATCCAAACCAACAGGGCCCTGTGTGAAATGTGATTGCTCCCTAAACCTAATAACTGTTTGGGCTACCTTTAGCAGCAACATCTGCAATCAAGCATTTGCAATAACTGGCAATGAGTCTTGTACAACACTCTGGAGGAATTATGGTCCGCTCATCTTTGCAGAATTGTTGTAATTCAGCCACATTGGAGGGTTTCCGAGCATGAATCACCTATGTAAGGTCATGCCACAGCATCTCAATTGAATTAAGGTCAGGACTTTTACTAGGCCGCTCCAAAGTCTTAATTTTGTTTTTCTTAAGCCAATCAGAGGTGGACTTGCTGGTGTGTTTTGAATCATTGTCCTGCTGCAAAACCCAAGTGTGCTTCAACATGAGGTCTCAAACTGATGGCCGGACATTCTCCTCCAGGCTTTTTTGGTAGACAGCAGAATTCATGGTTCCAGTTACCACAGCAAGTCTTCTAGGGCCTGGAGCAGCAAAACAGCCCCAGACCATCACACTACCATCGTACTGTTGGTATGATGTTTCTTTTCTGAAATGCTGTTACTTCTGTACAGGATGTAATGAGACATACACCTTCCAAAAAGTTTCAACTTTTGTCTTGTCAGTTCACAGAGTATTCTCACAAAAGTGTTGGGGATCATCAAGATGTTTTCTGGCAAAACTGAAATGAGTCTTTGTCATTGCTCAGCAGTGGTTTTCATCTTGGAACTCTGATGCAAGTGAGGCCTGCAGTTCTTATGATGTTGTTGTGGAGTCTTTTGTGATCTCTTGAATGAGTCGTTGCTGCGCTCTTGGGGTAATTTTGGACAGCTGGCCACTCCTGGGAAGGTTCACCACTGTTCCATGTTTTTGGCATTTGTGGATAATGGCTCTCACTGTGGTTCGCTGGAGTCCCAAAGCTTTAGAAATAGCTTTATAAATTTTTCCAGACTGATAGATCTCAATTACTTTGTTTCTCATTTGTTCCAAATTTTGGGGGGATTGCGGCATGATGTCTAGCTTTTGAGAAACTTTTGGTCTACTTCACTTTGTCAGGCAGGTCCTATGTAAGTGAGTTATTGATTGAGAACATGCACAGCAGTAATCAGGCCTCGGTGTGGCTAGGGAATTTGAACTTCGCTTCCCAAAGATGGGATAAACCACAGTCAATTTATGTTTTAAGAGCAGAGGGGGGCTATCACTTTTTCACACAGGGCCCTGTAGGTTTGGATTTCTTTTTCCTTTAATAATAAAGACCTTCATTTAAAAACTACATTTTTTTGTTATCTTTGCCTAATATTTACATTTGTTTGGTGATCTGAAATATTTAAGTGTGACAAACATGCAGAAGAATAGGATATCAGGAAGGGGGCGAACTTTTTTCACACAACTGTATATTGCTGGAAGGGGCCCAGGAAGGGGCGCATTATACCAGGATGAGCGGCATATATTACTGGAAGGGGCCCAGGATTATACCAGGATGGTGGACATTATAGCAGGAAGTGGCCCAGGATGGAGACATACCAAGATGAGGGACATTATGCCAGGAAAAGGCCTAGGATGGAGGACATTATTTCCGGAACAGCCCAGATTGGGGGACATTACAGGAAGGGGCCTGGATGGAGGACATTATTACAGGAAAGGGCATAGGATGAGGGACATTGCAGGAAGGGGTAAGAATAGGGGGCATTATTACAGAATGGGGAAATCTTTACATAACAGGGCAAACACGGTTGTCTTCACAGGATCTGGAACGCTATAAGGAGCCAAACATTTTACCTTTCTTGTCTCCCCTATTTACTCATAGAATGTAAGCTTGCGCGCAGGGCCCTCACTCCTTTTGGTATATATTGAGTTATGTCTTTTTGGTCTGTACAAGTCCCCTGTAAAATTTAAAAGTGATGTGGAATATGCGGGTGCTGTAGAAATAAAAATTATTATTTATTATTACATCTGACGAACCTGCAGGTGGGGGCTCAGAGTTTAAATTTTGTACTGAGTCCTTGAGTTACATCACGGTTAACCTCTTTAATTCCCCAAGCCTGTTTGCGCCTTTATAACCAGGCCAAATTTTGCAATTGTAAAATTTCTTCAATATGACTTCTGTTTATTTGTGAAAAAAAAGCAGAAATTTGGCGACAATTTTGCAGTTTTCAAACTTTTAATTTTTATTCCCTTAAGGCCTCTTTCACACATCAGTTTTTTTGCTGTCAGTCACAATCCATTGGCTCGACGGATCGACAGATCCGTTGCAGATTGTGAAAAACTGATGCAACGGATTTGTTTTTTCGACAGATCCGACTAGCGGATCTGGCTAATTGGATCCTAAATAAATTGGAGCCTGCTCAGTTAAAAAAAAAAATGGAATCCGTCGCCGATTTCATCATTTGACGGATCTGGCGCCCATAGGCTTCCATTCGAGCAAACGACGGACAGCGATGGATCCGTCGCTGTTCGTTTTTTCGACGTACACAAAAAGCGTTACTTTGTCCGTCGTCTCTGGCCGCTGGACAAACAATTTTCGATGGATCCGACGAACGACGGATGAAACGTGAGGCAATCCATCACTAATACAAGGCTATGAGAAAAAAACGGATCCGGCGGCCTCAGTTGCTGGATTCGTTTTTTTTTTCAAAATTCGACTGATAGCAAAAAACTGATGTGTGAAAGGGGCTTAAATTAGAGAGTTGTATCACACAAAATACAGGGAACCTGTCAGCAGGATTGTGCACAGTAACCTACAGACAGTGTCAGGTCAGCACCGTTATACTGATTATGATGATATCTTGGTTGATGAAATCTGACTTGTGGTTTTTGTTTAATCTTTATTTTCAGTTTTGAGTTAATGATATGCTCATGCTCTGGGGTGGCCTGTGGTGGTGTATTACCAAGTTTTTAACACTAAGGTTCATATACGGCTTTAAAGAAGTTTACTACTTGCGAAATAACGCAATTTTATTTCAAAGTACAAAATTAAAGGAATAGTATGATTGCATACATTTTTGTATATTTTAACATGCAAAGATTAAATACATATAAAGATTAAGTACATATACTCACATAATCACCGAGGAGCTTTTTAACATCGTCTGTTTGAAATATCAGAGCATGCACCAAGACAGAGAGCCTCCTGGGAAAATTCACAACACTGCATGGGCATCCCCACTTGTGCAGGTATTACAACACTGTACATGTATAAGTACAGTATCCAACTTTCTGCTTCTGTTTTAGTCATGTTTCTCTGGCCTTTATATAGTGACTTACACTGTGTAATTCTGGTTTCAGCCTCGCCCTCCAGTGGCCAGCTTTTGGGATAAGATGAATCAGAGATATCAGGCAAACATCAGACAATGGGCAATAAACCCCAGAATATAAAAGCTCCAAAAGGATTACATAAGTCCACAACAGACAGAGGTTAAATAAACCTCCATGTTTTACAATAAGATAAAACATACATAGAAAAACATAGAACTATTTGTGAGTTAAAAGCTTTCAGACAATCAGTAAACAGTTGTCAAGATGGTGTCATTATGAGCATTGTCTGTGTAAATGTATGATGTGAAATGCTGCTCTGTCATGGTCTGAATGCATTCTGTATATTTCAATATGGACTCAAAATATTCATTTTTATATTCACACTACAGGGGGGGTCATCATGTGATGCTCTGATTAGGTATTCATCAGTATGGCTTCTGACAGGTCGCTGATCCAAGTGACACCATTTTGGAAACTATACCCCTTATGAAACTTATCTAGATGTGTATTGAGCACCTTTAACCCACAGGTGCTTCACAGAAGTTTATAACGTTAAGCCGTGAAAATAAAAAATCAAATTTTTCCCACAAAAATCTTTTTTAGCTATAAATTTTGTATTTTCACAAGGGGAAAATGGACCCCAAAGTTTGTTGTGAAATTTCTCCTGAGTTCACCGATACCCCAAACTACTTTTGAGGCACAGTGCAAAGCTTAGAAGGGAAGCAGTGCCATATTACAGTGCAGATTTTGCTGCACTTGTTTGAGGGTGCCATGTTACATTGCCAGAGCCCCTGAGGTGCCAGAACAGTAGAACGCCCCATAAGTGACCCCATTTTACCAATTAAACCTCAATTAATTCATCTAGGGGAGCAGTGATTATATTGACACCACGGGTTTGTCATAAACTTTTATACCATTGGGAAGTGAAGAAAAAATTATTTACATTTTTACCACCAAAATTGTGTGTTAGCCCCAAGTTTTACATTTCATACTGGGAAATGGGTAAAAATGGCACCAGAATTTGTCCCACAATTTCTGCTGAATGTAGAAATACCCCATATGTGGCTGTACAGTACAACTTTGCCATATGAAGTGACTGGATGGACAGCGCTATTTGCTTCATGGAACGCAGCTTTTCCAAGACTAGTTTGGATTCCATATAAAGAGCCGCTAAGTGCTAGAAAAGCAGAGCCCCCGTCAAGTGACCCCATTTTGGAAATTATAACCTTTTGGGAATTTATCTGCAGATGTAGTGATGATTTTGACTCCATGGGTGTTTTCCAGAAACAGGCAGCAGTGGATGTTGACGAGTGAAAATTGCAAACTGTAGTGACCAGTATGCTGTAGTGACCAGGACATTATGCCCAGCCTGTGCTTCTGGAGACACGCACTTGTAAATTAGGTGGGCTCTCACCACTACAGAAATGCCAAACGTGGGCGCTAAATGTTGTTTAGGCATACTGGGACTCAGAAGGAAGGGGGGCATTTGGATTTGGGAGCTGAGAATTTGCTGAACTTCTTTTGGCGGGCGAGGAGCCATTTCGCTTTTCCAGAGCCTTTGTACTACCAGTAACGTGCAAGCCCCCAATATTTCCGTTAACAGATGACAGACCTGAGTGGGGACTTGCTTTTTTTGTGAATTGAGTGGAAGCTTTTACTGGGAACATTTTGCATAACGTTTGGGATCACATTTATCCTGCGCTCTATGCTGGTCACTTACTTTTCGGTTTCCATCTAAATCTGAGTGACGTGATTCAGATAAAACCCCCGATGGATCCATTCTCTACAATGAGGCAGCAGAGTTACGCTGGACTCCATCTGTCCTCTGTTCCGTGGTTTACTTTTTTTCAGAACACAAAACTAGCCGACAACACTTTTATTTAATCCTAAAAAGATGGACACCGTCGGATCACAGGTCCTATGGTGCCCACAGTGCCTCCATCTGCCTCATTATAGGGAATCTTCCGCCAGATGTTCCGTCTGAATCATGTATTTCAGAGAGTTACATGGAAATCCCGTTGTAAGCGCTCAGCGCAGGACAAATGTGCACAGAGCCTTACTGTGATCTTTGGGAGGCAGAATGAAAAAATCAACAGCAGTTGAAGAATTGGTTTTATTTTTTATGCCATTCGTCGTGCGGTATAAGTGATTAGGCGACTTTATTCTTCTGGTCGGAGCAATTACAGCTATTCCAGATTCATATAGAATTTTTATGTTTGGCTGCTGCGAAAACTAGTTTTTGCCTCGCCATATTTTGAGAGCTATAATTTTTTCATATTTCGGCCGACGGAGCCATGTGAGGGCTTGGTTTTTGCGGGACGAGCTGACGTTTTTATTGGTACCATTTTCGGGCACATGACATTTTTTGATCGCTTTCTATTCCGATTTTTAGGAGACAGAATGGACAAAAACCAGCAATTCAGGAATTGCCTTTTTTTATACCGTTCTACCAAGGGCACGGAGTGATGAAAGCATCTTCTCTTTCAATATACAGCAATACATCTGTGAATTCATGATACCATGAATGAAATGTAGCTGCTGACACCATCAGCACTCAAACAGCTCCATGTAAAGAACACAGCCACCCCATGTTTCACAGTAGCTATTTTTATAAATTCATGTTTCTAATGAATAGAAAATTAGTCTTGACATTCCCACTACAGCCTGTAAATAATCTCTGGAGTAGTGTCGGAGAGGCAGTACCTGACTCAGAAAGGTGTAAATATCAGCTCTTTTTATTATGTACTGTATCTAGGCAATGACCAATGGGGTGAAGAATGTTATTCCGGAAAACCCTTTTGTTAACACTTAGAATAGGAGTCTAGGTCAAACTGTCTTTCTGGTATTGTACTTTTAAAGATAAATCTTTCATGGACTATACCCACTATTGGGTGAAAAAGGTTAACATAGCTGACTTATTTTCAGGCAATGATGGTGTGTAAATCATTCATTGTTAAATTTAATTTGACAGATGATTATTTTGATTAAAATTGTCCATTTAAATAAACTTTAGACTACTGTATACTGGTACCTTTAGTCTTAATATTGATATATAAGAAATCCAAAACAGGCTGGCTGATAGGAAGGTGCAGCCTGGTAAATGCCCCATCTCAGATTAAACACTCCTAGCTGCATTGGTGCTGGGCAAATAAGAGAGGACCAATCAGCTTTATAGAAGTCATTTCACATACACCTATGGGACTGATTGCTTTTTCTCTGCTCCATTGAATATTTTTCATTTTATCCGAGTACCTGCTCCAATTCCTGATGTTCCACTAATTCTGGACCATTTTTTCTTATTTTTCTGCGCTCATTTGTTCCAAAGTTTTCCCCCTTGGTAATAAAGGTGCAAGTTTTCCCTTAAATTAAATAGGCATATATCACAAAACTAAGCATGGCGGTGTTTTCATTGGCTGTCATCAGATGAGAAAAAGCAAACACCCTCTTAGAAATTCTGTACTATAGGCTAGGTTGAAGGAAAAATTTGCAATTTTACTTTCGTGGGGCATAAATTTGTAAAAGAGAGGCAGAGAAAAATAAAATATTTTTCAGAATAAGTGGAACATCAGTAATTGGAAGAGGTATTCTGTTTAAATTTTTAAAAAAATCCAGTGAAAGGTCCCCTTTATGTTCAGGTAGTGTAGGGATTCACGCTCAGCAGAGGTAGTGTTCACACAGACACTGGATTCTTGTATCAAAACAATATTAGGTTTATTTCGACTGGTTGTACAATACCAAAACAAAACTATACATATAAATCCCTAGCATTCTCCAGGCGCTAACTAAACAATAGAGACCCTGGCTACTCATACACAGCTGAGCTAGTCCCAGTTCAGTCAAACAAAACTTATTCATAGCAACCACTGATATATGTGGTTTGGTGCACAAAGCCGGTGCAGACTCTTCACAGAGAGAAGAAAAAGCCAACAGAGAGAAAAAGATCCCCCAAAAGCAAAATAAATACAAATTATTTTTTTTATTTTAATTATAAATGCACATTAAAAACATAATGACAACATAAAAGTGGAGATGGGAGCACATGCTGTACAGAAAACAAAAGAAACTGTAAAATGGAATAGATGAGCAATACATGCAGATACTCTTAAATATAAAGTGTATCGATAAATAGGTAAACACCTGTTGCCAGCAAAATGTCATAAAGCAGTGGTTGTTACGCCGGAGAGCCATGGTTTCCGGCATGTGACGTTAGACTCCAATATTGCATACATGGACACACAAGCACACTGCTCCTCTGTGACCCAACAAAGTGGGCATGGTTTATTCCTAGTACTGCTCTAGGATGATCCCAGGGATGAATGAACTCTGTTTTAGGGGCATACCCATATGACGCTACTAGGTGGGCGTCTCTCATAGGACGCAACCTACGATGATCACACGACGGTAACCATGACTCTCCGGCATAACTTCTGGTTGATGCCCTCCGGTCATATGCATTATCTCATCGTGGTGTGTGACGCGGTTCAGGAGGTAAGCGCTGCCACATGACAGTAACTAAGGCAACCGGATACAACGTCTGGTGGACAAGCGTTACTTCTGACATCTGTCCCTTCTGTCCTGCAACACAGGTTTGGGGCGCCTTCCAGCATCACGTTGCTTTATATCTGTATCTCAAGCACTTAGCACTTTAGTAATATTGTCTTCTACCCTATATATTTTGTTGCTCCCTGAGATGTTCAGTATCTATAACAACCACTGCTTTATGAGATTTTGCTGGCAACAGGTGTTTACCTGTTTATCGATGCACTTTATATTTAACAGTATCTGCATGTATTCATCATCTATTCCCTTGCAGAGTGTCTTTAATTTTCTGTACAGCATGTGTTGCCATCTCCTTCATTTTTATGTCGTCATCATTTCTTTAATGTGCATTTGTAATTAAAACCAAAATAATTAATTTATTTTGCTTTTGGAGGATCTTTTTCTCTTTATTGGCTTTTGGTCTGCAAGGTCCTCCATGTTATTACCCATGGCACTATAGACTCTTCACAGAGAGAGACTCTGACTTGTCTCTCTCTTGAGCTCCACCATAATCCAGTCTGCTCAGCTTCCCCTAGCAGACTGACAAAGGTGAACACACAGTCTAGTAATATGCAGAGCCAGCCCGGTGCACATAATCAGAATCTGTAGAGCTAGGATTTAACCCTGGCTTTGCTACAGTAGGTAATCTAAATAATGCAATTTTTCTTGCAGTAAAAGGTTTTTCCCTGTACATAGACTGTCAGGTGCACATGCAGTTTGCTCAAAAGTTTACATACCCCAGCAGAATTTTTGCTTTCTTGGCCTTTTTGCAGAGAATATGAATGATAACACCAAAACTTTTTCTCGACTCATGGTTAATGGTTGGGTGAAGCCATTTATTGTCAAACTACAGTGTTTTCTCTTTTAAAATCATAATAACAACCCAAAACATCCAAATGACCCTGATTAAAAGTTCACATATTCCATTTCTTAATACTGTGTATTGCCCCCTCTAACATCAATGACAGCTTGAAGTCTTTTGTGGTAGTTGTGGATGAAGTTCTTTATTTTCTCAGATGGTAAAGCTGCCCACAAATCTTGGCAAAAAGCCTCCAGTTTTTGTAAATTCCTGGGCTGTCTAGCATGAACTGTGCACTTGAGATCTCCCCAGACTGACTCAATGATATTGAGGTCAGAAGACTGAGATGGCCACTCCAGAACCTTCACTTTGTTCTGCTGTAGCCAATTACAGGTCAATTTGGCCTTGCGTTTTGGATCGTTGTCATGATGGAACATCCAAGTACGTTCCATGCGCAGCTTCCCGGGCTGATGAGTGCAAATTTCTCTCCAGTATTTGCTGATAACATGCTGCATTCATCTTTACTAAACTTTGACCAGGTTTCCTGTGCCTTTGTAGTTCACACATCCCCAAAACATGAGTGATCCACCCATGCTTTACAGTAGGAATGGTGTTCTTTTCTCCATAGGCCTTGTAGACCTCTCTCCAAATGTAACATTTATGGTTGTGACCAAAAAGTTCAATTTTGGTCTCATCACTCCAAATTACCCTGTTCCAGAAGTTTTGAGGCTTGTCTGTTGTGCTGTTTTGCATATTGTAGACGAGACACTTAGTGGCATTTGTACAGTAATGGCTTTCTTCTGGCGACTTGACCATGCAGCACATTTTTCTTCAAGTGCCTCCTTATTATGCATCTTGAAACAGCCACACCGCTAGTTTTCAGGGAGTCCTGTATTTCAGCTGATGTTATTTGTGGGTTTTTCTTTGCATCCCAAACAATTTTCCTGGCGGTAGTGGACAACATTTTTGATGGTCTACTTGACCGTGGTTTTGTTTTTACAAAGCCCCTGATTTTCCATTTGTTAATCACAGTTTGAATGCTGCTGACTGGCATTATCAATTCCTTGGATATCTTTTTGCATCCCTTTCCTGTTTTATACAGTTCAACTAACTTTTCCCGAAGATTTGTTGACAATTCTTTTGCTTTGAAAGATGCAAGAGTCTGTCTGGATCCCGGAAACTCACACAGCTTTTATGCACACACCTTGATTACAAGCAAACAGGTCACATATGAGGATGTTACCTTTAGTAGCCATTCAAACCCATTTGTGTCAACTTCTGTGCATGTTATCAGGCCAAAATCACCATGGTATGTAAACTTCTGATCAGGGTCATTTGCATGTTTTGGGTTGTCATTATGATTTAAAAAGAGAAAACACAGTAGTTTGACAATAAATGGCTTCACCCAACCACTATCCATGAGAGGAGAAAAAGTGTTGGTGTTATCATTCATATTCTCTGAAAAAAAGGCCAAGAAAGCAAAAATTCTGAACGAGTATGTAAACTTTTGAACACAACTGTAGTACAGCGCATTTTCTAGATGCAATATTTTTATATATTTGGAAGCTGTAGAGACCTTACATAGATTATTTTAACTTTAGTCCCATAAATGTTTTCTGTCTTTTTAACTGATTCCTGGGTGTCTGTCTCACCAGTTGCTACTGTGGAACTGACAGAGGATGAGCTAAAAGCGACTCTCTTTTGTCTATTACATTTTTTTTGTCTGTTACATTGTTTCACTTTGGCTCCATCAAGTTTCTTTCTCCCTATTGCTTGCTTTCTCCAGTATTGGAAGCAGAGGAGTTTTAGAAGACCGTGTCTGAACTAAGAAGTAGAAAGAAACAAGGTTATTGATATGTACCACAATATCACAAACAGGGTTTGGATATTTTTGTTGTTCAGCTATGTAAATTGACATTTGTTTATACGTCCTTCACAAAGATTAACCTGCCCAATTCCAACCTTGCTAAAGCATCCCCAGATCAACAACTAGTCCTCTAATGGTTAGACGGAGGCCTGGAGAGGCGTACAAGCCAGTGTCTTGCACCCACTGTGAAATTTGATGGAGGCAATTTGCTCAGGCAATGTTTCCCAACTCTGAGGACTGATTTTTCCAGCAGGTCAATGCACCATGCCACACAGCTAGGTCAATCAAGGTGTGGATGTAGGACCACCACATCAAATCCCTCTTATGGCCAGCCCAATCTCCAGACCTGAACCCCATTGAAAACCTCTGGAATGTAATCCAGAGGAAGATGGATAGTCACAAGCCATCAAACAAAAAAAAACTGCTTACATTTTTCTACCAGGAGTGGCATAAGGTCACCCCAAAGCAATGTGAAAGACTGGTGGAAAGCATGCCAAGACGTATGAAAGCTGTGATTAAAAATCATGGTTATTCCACAAAATATTGATTTCTGAACTCTTCCCATTAGTATTGTTGTTTCTAAATGATTAGGAACTTGTTTTTTTGCATTAGTTGAGGTCTGCAAGCAATGCATTTTTTTGTTTTTTTGACTATTTCTCATTTTCAGAAAATAAATACAAAATTTATTGCTTGGAACTTTGGAGACATGTCAGTAGTTTATAGAATAAAAGAACAATTTTACTCAAAAATATATCTACTGTATAAAGAGAAAAATCAGACAAACTGAAAATTTTGCAGTGGTCTCTTAATTGTTGCCAGAGCTGTACATAAGAACACTTGTTTACAATTATTGGCCCATTGAAATATGCTGCCAGTCAGTGGACGAACGAGCAAACACTTCTTTCCCACTTAATTGAGTTTCATAGTTTTTTAAGGTTGAAGGTAGACTTAAGTCCATCGAATTCAACCAATAACCTAACATGTTGACCAAGGGGAAGGTAAAAACCCAATGGGGCAGACACTATTAGCTCCACATTAGAGGAAAAATTCCTTCCTGACTCCACAACGGCAATCAGACTAGTTTCCTTGATTACAAAATCTAATACCAAAATCTGAAATGTTATATTTTTCAAGAAAGGTGTCCAGGCCCTCCTTGAATTTTAGCAGTGAATCAACCAAGGTGGTATTTTCAGAGAAGCTGCCAGTGCCACAAGTGTCACTAGAATCACAGCGGGAGCTTAGGGAGATAAATCAGAGGCTAAGAAATTGGCGCAGTAAGGATTTGGATTCCTGGAGAACTGGGCTGACTTCTGTCAGCTACAGGTGCTATGGTAGGGATGGGCTGCTCCTCAATGGGGAGGGTGCAGCTGTGCTTGGGGAAAATTTTAAGACTGATGGAGGAGATTTTAAACTAGGATCTGGGGGAGGGAGGGTAGTTGTGCTAATGAGGGGATAGAGTAGACAGAGAGAGTGAGGCAGTAGGGGTAAATGAGGAATTGGGGGGGCTGGGATATTCAAGGAAAGCATGGAGCAGAGTAGGAGTAACAAATATGCTAATAATATATGTCTGCTAGTAAATGCAACAAGACTCTCAAAAAAAATGAATGAACTGGAGACTCTTATGTCGGTCACAGAATAGGATGCGGTGGGCATTACAGAAATCTGGCTTGACGAAAGCCATGACTGGGTAACAAATGTAGAGAGTTACACTACATTTAGAAAGGACAGGAAAGATAATAAAGGTGGAGGGGTGTGCATCTTCGTCAAATCCAAGTGAAAACATGTGCTCAATGAAGACAAAGTAAGGGAAGAGCTTAATCATGTAGACTGGGACCACATCATGGAAACTCAGGATACAGAACATAAATGGGGCCTTTTTATGGAAATACTACTAGAATCCTGCAGAAAACCTACCCTCTGGTAATAAAATGTCAAGGAATAAAAATGAACCATTATGTATAAATAAGACAGTACAAAATTTAATAAGACAAAAACAAACGGCATGCAAAATCTTGAAAGCCGAGAATACTGAAATAGCATTTCAGAAGGATAAAGATCTAATTAAGAAATGTAAAAAAGAAATCAAGCTAGCAAAGTTATCTATAGAAACACAAATCACAAAAACATTAAAATTCCCCCAAAATGTTATAAATAGATCAATGCCAAAAAGAAAAAAACAGTATAGGCCCCTTAAAAGACGACAATAACAAGATAATTATAGAGGACAAAGAAAAGGCTGAGATATGAAACCAACACTTTTCATCCGTGTTCACCAATGAACTGTCCATTACAGGGATCATTCAACAAGGCAAAAATCAAAGTTCACAACCTGATAAACTAGTTTAACACAAAAAGAAGTACACCTACGTCTGAGCAATTTGAACATTGACAAATCCGCTGTCCAGATAGTATTCATCCATGGATACTGAGGGAATTGAGCTCAATAATTGACAGACCACCGTATCTCATATTTTTAGACTCTCCATGTAACAGGGGTGGTGCCACGAGATTGGAGGATGGGTCACGTGGTACTGATATTTAAGAAAGGTAAGAAGGGGGATGTAGGCAATTACCGTCCGGTAAGCCTGACATCAGTAGTGTGCAAAGTTTTTGAGGGCATTATAAGAGATGACCAGCAGAAATATATTGCTGATAATAATATAAAAACTGACAACCATCATGGATTCATGAAGAATAAGTCATGCCTGACTAACGTCTTGGGTTTCTATGAGGAGGTAAGAGCAAAGTTGGAAGTTGGTAATGCGACTGATGTGATTTATCTGAGCTTTGCAAAGGCATTTGATACTGTTCCACATAACAGTCTTATACTGAAGCTACAGAAGCAAGGACTGGGGGAACTATATGCCGCTGGGTAAAGAATTGACTAAATGACTAGAAACAAACAGTCATCATGAATGGTACGTTCTCTAAATGGGATATAGTCAGCAGTGGGGTACCGCAGAGATCTGTGCTAGGACTGATTCTATTTAACCTATTTATTAATGACCTTGTGGATGGGATTGAGAGTAAAGTGTTAGTCTTTGCTGATGACACCAAACTATGTAGGATATTAAAATCTGACCTTGACATTACAATATTGCAAAATGATCTGAAAAAGATGACCGAATGGGCAAACATTTGGTAAATGAGGTTTAATGTAAGTAAATGTAGAGTAATGCACCTGAGATGGAGTAATCCTACTTCTGCGTATACAGTGGGTATGTAAAGTATTCATACCCCTTTAAATTTTTCACTCTTTGTTTCATTGTAGCCATTTGAAAAGTTCATTTTTTCACATTAATGTACATTCTGCACCCCATCTTGACTGAAATGTATAAATTTTTGAATATTTATTAAAACAAGAAAAACTGAAATATCACATTGTCATATCTTGTACTGGAAAATGGGAACAAAATTCCAAATGAGGTGAAATTGCAAAGAAAAGTGCAATTCCACAATTGTTTTTTTGGAGAATATGACTCTCCAGGTCATTACGAGTTCACAGACACCAAACATGTCTAGGTTCTTTTTTATTTAAGTGGTGAAAAAAAAATACAAAGTTTGTAAAAAAAATAAATAAAAAATGTTGCCATTTTCCAAGACCCATAGCATCTCCATTTTTTGGGATCTGGGGCCAGGTGAGAGCTTATTTTTTGCACGCCGATCTGATGTTTTTTTTATACAATTTTAGTGTGTATATGATCTTTTGATCGTCCGTTATTGCATTTTATTGCAATGTTGCAGCGACCAAAACAAGGTAATTCTGATTTATTCTTTTTATATTTTGCTAGATCGGACGATTCTGAATGCGGTGATACCAAATTTTTAAACTTTTTTTAAACTTTTTACTTGCTTCTATAGTCTCAATGGGAGACTAGAAGCTGCGATCATCCGATCGCTTGTACTACAGCCCTGCTTTATGTAGCAGAAATGCTCACTGGCTATGAGCACCGACCGCTGGGTGGCGCTCATAACTGTCTCCTGCAGACCCCGGGTTGTCATGCCAACACATCGGCGACCTGCGGTCACGTGACACAGGCGCCGATGGGCGGGTTTAATGACGTGTTTCCTGTGCGTGCATGTTAAATGCTGCTGTCAGAGTTTGACAGCGGCATTTACCATGTTAACAGCAATGGGTAGATCATGATTCCACCCGCCGCTGTTAGGGACACATGACAGCTGATCTACTCAGCTGTCATGTGCTGGAAAAGGTGCGGGCTCATCCCCGGAGCCCGCACCAAATGGGGAGGCGTCCAATGTCAGATATATCCATCATTGGATGTTAAGGGGTTAAAGTAGATTTTAATAAATGCATCTTGGAATAATAATAATTTCCACAATTGGCTTTGTTTAAAAAAAATTTCTGTGCTGTGTAATGGCCATGTCTGACCGTGCATGGACATGGTCTGATCATGCCACATCTCCTGAGCAGGGGAGGAAGCAAAAGACTATACAGATATTACAGCATGGGATCACAGCTGATTCTTTCTGTGACGTAAAACATTTCCCTGCCTGTTTTTAACCCCTTAACGACTGCCGATACGCCTTTTAACGACGGCTGTTAAGGGGCCTTATTCCTCAGCGCCGCTTTTTAACGGAGCTGAGAAATAAGGGAATAGCACCCCCCAGTGTTGGAAAATCTCTGGGGTCTTGGTTACCGGGGGTACCTGAGCCCCAGGAGAACATGATTTGGGTCGGTTTTTAACCATCCTCAGTCTTATGATCACACAATAAAATAAGTTCGATTTCCCATTCATTTCTATCTCGTCAGATATGATCTAGCATACCAGAGGAGAGAGAAATGGGGTCCCCCGGCCCTCCGCATCTTCTTCCTGGCAGAAAATGGCGGTCGCATGCGCAGTGCCAACTGGTACCCAGAACAATAGATTTTAATTTTGATCACTGTGAAAGACCCTATCACTGTGATCAAAATAGAAAAAAATGGTAAATCAAACCTCCTTTTGTCACTCCCTTAGTTAAGTAAAAATAATGAATGGTGCCATAGATACTGCCCCCCAGGATAAATACATCAGCTCTCAGCCACCCCAGAAAATCTCTAAGATGTGCCAATTCTGGAACTTAGGTTCGCTTTTTCCACTTACCTTGTAGTAGTGACAAGTGGGGTGATAGTTGGGGGGAGTTAATGTCACCTTTGTATTGTCAGGTGACATCAAGTCCCGAGGTTAGTAATGGAAAGGCGTTAATAAGACGCCCCCATTACTAACCCCATATTTACATTGTATGAAAACACAGACAACCAGAATAAAGTCCTTTATTTGAAATAATGACACAGACACCTTTAATAAATCTAAATTAAACCATACTTATGACATCGCCCATTCCACTGACACCATTGTTTTCACCAAAAGAGATAAAAAAATAAACAATATTCCAATCCTCACCTTTTCGCAGAGATGCTGCTAATCCATTTGTCCAAAGGTAGGGTCTAGCTCTGCTACATCTAGATGGTAGGCTGCATGGTTGCATGATGCAACCATACAGCCTGTCATCCAGCACAGACACTGAGCAGCGTCTGCTACTGCTGCTCAGTGTCTTGCACTGAACTGGTAAGACCTGTCTGACGTTACCACAACCACACGCTCCCGGTGCCATCAGAAAGGTCCTGGGAGTTCACAGCAAATAAATTCACTTCACCTTTTTGACGTTAGCGTGAGCGTCATTAGAAATTTTACCATGGTACTTACGCTAACAGAAAAAAATGAAAACCGTGTGAGTAATACGTGTGGAAACCGTGTGCCACATCAGTGCCACACAGCGGGTGCTATCAAAGCAGTGGTACAGTAAGCGCTGTTCCCTTGCGCCTGTTGCTGTAGATGACTCCCATCATTCTCCTACTCTCATGTGAGTTGTATTCAAGTGAGAACAATGACAGCAGACGGCAGCTTTTGGAACTATTACTCCCATCAGCCTACACCTGCTGCCACTGATAACAGTGAGAGCAAGAGCGGCTGATGGGAGTAATCCTCACCCGCTGCCTGCGCTATAAATAAATGAAAAAAATGTGTGTCCCTCTGTATCTTCTATAGCCAGCCAGGCAAACTGACAGCTGGGGGCTGCAACCCTCAGCTGTCAGTGTTAGCAAGGCTGGTTATCAAGAATAGAGGGGCCCCATGCCGTATTTTTTAATTATTTAAATAATAAATTAAAAAACGGCGTGGGGTCCCCCCCAATTTTGACAACCAGCATTTCTAAAGCTGACAGCTGGGGGCTGGTATTCTCAGGCTGGTAAGAGGCTATGGATATTGGCCCCAGCCTAAAAATAGCAGCCCCCAGCTGCCCAGAAAAGGCGCATCTATTAGATGCGCCAATTCTGGTGCTTTGCCCAGCTCTTTCCACTTGCCCTGTAGCGGTGGCAAGTGGGGTTCATATTTGTGGGGTGACCTCAAGCCCACGGATTACTAATGGAGAGGCGTCTGTAAGACACCCATCCATTACTAATCCTATAGTTATATTGTAAGTAAACACACAGCCAGAATAAAGTCTTTTATTAGAAATAAAACAAAACACAGTTTTTCATTTTTATTTAAAAATAACAAACACAGTTATACTCACCTAATGCCTAATTCCACTGAATCCCTTGTCTCCTGTAATAAAACAAACAAAAAAAACAATATCCCTCACTTATCCATTGTTCTGTCCCACTCCGTAGTCCAGGCTGATGCAGCACCACAGATGACCGGTTGCTGCAGTGATGTTGCTTTTCCTTCGGGGAAGATAATGTCATGCTCAGAGGCAATGCAGTTCTCTTCACCAGGTAAGGCACCCACACACATATTCCAAATCCAGGCCAGGAGGGGGAGCTCAGGACCCAGATTCAGGGGAGCTTCCCTAAGCTATATGTATCCTGATCTGGAGGAGGAGCTAGTGTAGTGTGGGCGAGACACTGAAGTGGAAGGACGTCTGGAGGAGACGTGAGAGGCCTGGCAGCCACGAAGGAGCTGCAACCTCTGGGAAAGTACAGATAACCTGGAAGGGTTGGATGTGGAGTGCCTAGAGAGGAAAGGAGCAAAGGAGAGGAACAGGGCTCAGAGGCGAACTGTGTCTGGGCACCCTCAGAGCTGAAGCGCAGTACCAGGAACAGGGAGCCCGAGGCTTGTGTGGGACTCTAGGACACAGAGCAGAACCGGAGGGCTAGGAACTGTATGTAATTAGCCCACACCATGCCTGAGATGCAGCAGCAACTAAGTAGCCCGGGGCATGTTAGAGTCCCTGTAAAACAGCTCAAGCTGCCCGTCATGCAGGTACCTGTCCCAGGACAGGGGGAACTGGAGGACACTGTAGGAAGCATCAGGCAGCAGGGACTTCACCTTTAACAGCGCTAGAGGAAAGGCTGACAGACCTCACCTGGAGAGGGGGACCCTCCATTGCCTCTAAGCTGGCCGGAACACCACCATCTGTGCCTGGTACCCTGGACTGTGGCCAGCAGCCTACAGTAAACCAGGTAAAGACTTACAACTTGTCTCCTTCATTTATTCACCGGCACATATCATCTTAGTCACACACCATAGGACCCATGGGGACCCCGCTTCACCTGTGGGAAGTGTAACACCTGTGCTGCCACAACATCCCCCAGTGGACCCCTTCAACGCAGTGTCAGTCCGACTACTTACCGAACACCACAGGTGGCATCATGACAGACTTTGAACATTTTCCCCTTTAAAGACCGTTCCCCTTTAACGATGAGCCCCAGGGCCACGGACCGGGTCGCAGCCACTGTGACATCCCCCTTCAATAGCTGTCCGGACCCTGTACGGATGACCCCACTGCCTGGCTGGGAGACTCACTGAGAACCACTGGTGACTGAACTGCTGCAAGCACAACCTCAGAGATCAGCAGTAATGTCATTGAGGTAACAAATAAAGTGCCAAACATACTGAGCGGGTCACTCGAATATACCAAATCGAATAGCAAATTACTCACCGAGTAATGATTAGCCCGAATAATGTACTATTTGTGCGAGTAACGAATAGTGACGAATATATTCGCTCATCACTAATAACCACCCTTTGTTTCCTATCTCTGAACCAATTGTTAACCAAGTTACTCATATCTTCCTCTAGTCCCATTACTCTCATTTTATGTACCGACATTTTGTGTGGCACTGTATCAAGCACCATTGAAAAGTCCATATGAACAATATCCACTGTGCTTCTCTGGCCCAGTCTGGATCTTACAGTACCTCTCATAGAAGCTGACCAGATTAGTTTGACAGGACTGGTCCCTTATAAACTCATGTTATTACTGGGTCAGAAGGCCATTCTTATTGAGATACTCTAGGTTACAATCCTTGTTTTTGCTGAACAATAAATCATCATTACCAACAACTCATAAACCATGAAAACATGGTGTACTGCTGATAATATGAATCTATGTAGGGACAGAATGATCATATAAACATTCGTTCTGTCCCCATAAAACTTGTATGGACCAGTGTGAATGGGTCATAAATGTGTGACAATCGACTTGTTAATTGATAGTCATTTTAAGTTATAGGTATTTAAGATCTGGCTACCAGATAGGTCATCAATAGCAGATCAGTAGAGGTCCATTCATTGTGTTTATATTTGGACACCAACTGAGCAAATAGCAGTTGATTGGTGGGGTACTGAACTGTTATTATCAATCCTGTAAGTAGTTCATCAATATCCATGCCCTGACAATTCTTTTAATTTACTCATCTATCTATATAATTGTCTAAGGTCCACTTCCATCTGTTTGTCTGTTTTTCACTTCCGTCTGTTTGTCTGTAACGGAAATCCCACGTCGCTGATTGGTCGCAGCCGGCTGGGCGCGACCATTCAGCAACAGGCACAGTCCGGCTGAGAATTGACTCCTCCCCACTCCCCTCCAGTCAGTGCCCCATCCATACTCCCCTCCACTCAGCGCCCACATAGCGTTTCAGAAGTCTGTTATATGGACAGCGTTACACCGCGGCATAACGCGGTGTAACGCAGTCTGTTAAGGGTGCCATTAACCCTGTAAGTGTGACCAACGTTTTACTATTGATGCTGCATAGGCAGCATCAATAGTAAAAACATATAATGTTAAAAATAATAAAAAAAATAATTATATTCTCACCTTCCGTCGTCCGCCCCAGACTTTCCCGCTTCTCGCAACGCTCCGGTCCCAAGAATGCATTGCGGCAACGACCCGTGATGATGTAGCGGTCTCGCGAGACCGCTACATGATCACGGGTTATTGCCACAAGGCATTACTGGGAACGGAGCGTCGCGACGAGCATCACTAAAGGCCTGGGCTAGATCCGGGGGCCGCCAGAAGGTGAGTATATAACTAATTTTTATTTTAATTCTTTTTTTTAACAGGTATATGGTGCCCGCATTGCTATATACTGCGTAGGCTGTGTTATATACTACTTGGCCTGTGTTATATACTGCGTGGGCTGTGCTATATACTGTGTGGGCTGTGCTATATACTACATGGGCTGTGCTCTATACTACGTGGGCTGTGTAATATACTGCGTGGGCTGTGTTATATACTGCGTACGCGGTGCTATATACTACGTGGCCTGTGCTATATACTACATGATTGTGCTATATACTATGTAGCTATGCTATATACTACGTGGCCGGCCACGAACAATCAGCGACAGGCGCAGTCCGGCCGCAAATTGGCGCGGGATTTGAACCACGCTTCGCTAATAGGTCGCGCCCGGCCGAATCCTGTGTATTCATTGCATTATTCTGAAATCTTCATAAATAAACAACATACATATTCTAGAATACCCGATGCGTTACAATCGGGCCACCATCTAGTGTATTTAATAGTCTGCTACAACTGCAAAATGACGCATAATAAGGCACTGAGCCTGAAATGCTTTATACATCTGCATTTAAAGGGTTTGTCCTGCAGAATACAAAACGGACCTAAACGTGTTTTTAACAATTTAATAAATACAATGTACTAATATAATCTATCAATAAGAGGTCTACCTAGCTTGGCACCCATGTTCCTCCACTTCTGGCCTGGCTGTGACAGAGAGCTTTTTCTACATCCTACTTGTACATATCCTAAAAGTATGTACTAAAGAATTAACCCTTTTATAAATGACACAACATGACATATACTATATTATAAAACTGGTACCTTCTTGCTCGTTAATATATAGATGAGTGGGTTTACTGCTGGATTTAGTTTTGATAAGACAGAAGATACAATGGCTCCTGCAGGAGTCATTAGGTCCTTGTAACCAAACATCACCATCAGAGACACTATGTAGGAAGGGATCCAAAGGATAATAAATGCCATTATCATCAAGGTGCACATTGCAGCCACTTTAATTTCATACTTCTGCAATTTAAGATCACAGCCACTTTGATGTCCTTGTAGCCTTCTCAGCTGAAAAAAAGAATAGTATTAGAATGACTGTGTTTCAAAATTCTCTGTCTCCATGTTCATCATTGTAGTTAAAAGGTATATCTGGAACTTTATGGAAAAGCAAAAAATGTACAAAAGCACTGACAGGCAGATAATTGCAACTTATCTGCCTGTTGTGCATGACGCTGTGTTTTCCCGGCGTAGAGCAGTTACACACTGCTCCGGCCAGGGATTCAGCTGCCTCTGCTGACATGACGGGGCAGTACTTCTGACATTATTCTGATTAACAGCCAGCTCCCCCAGTAAGGAAACGAGGATCCGGCTATCAATCAGAATGACGTCGGAAGTCCCGCCCTGTTGACAGAGTGTAACGGAAAAGAAGCCTCCGCTCTGTAGATTTAACATCAGCAGAGGCAGCTGAATCCCCGGCATGAGCAGTCTGTGACCGCTCTGTGCCAGGGATGAACGGCGCTGGGAACAACAGTCAGGTAAGCTGCAATAACAGGCTGTTACTGATTAGGCACATTTTTGTTTTTTTATAAAGTCCCAGATATACCCTTTAACCCCTTCACGACCTTTGACGCAGCGTATGCGTCATGGAATGATCGCGCTCCTGCAGATCGGGTGAAAGGGTTAACTCCAATCTCACCCGATCTGCAGAGACAGGGGGAGTGGTGCTTCAGCCCAGGGGGGGTGGCTACACCCCCCCGTGGCTACGATCGCTCTGATTGGCTGTTGAAAGTGAAACTGCCAATCAGAGCGATTTGTAATATTTCACCTAAAAAACAGGTGAAATATTACAATCCAGCCATGGCCGATGCTGCAATATCATCGGCCATGGCTGGAAATACTGATGTGAGCCCCCCCCACCCCACCGATCGCCCCCCCAGTCCTCCGTTATGGGGTCCGGTCCCCTCCGTCCTGTGCTGCGCTGCCCCGTGCTCCTGCCCGCTCCCCCGTCCTGCTGTCCGCTCCCCCCTGTGGTCCGATCACCCCCCCTGTGCTCCAATCCACCCCCCCACCACCCCTTCATACTTACCGATCCTCCCGGTGTCCGGCCGTCTCCTCGCTGGGCGCCGCCATCTTCCAAAATGGCGGGCGCATGCTCAGTACGCCCGCCGGCAGATTCCATTCAAGTACATTTTGATCGCTGTGGTAGGTTCTACCACAGCGATCAAAATAAAAAAAATAATAAATAAACCCCCCCCTTTATCACCCCCATAGATAGGGATAATAATAAAATAAAGAAAATATATATATATTTTTTTTTCCACTAGGGTTAGGGTTAGAACTAGGGTTAGGGTTAGAACTAGGGTTAGGGTTACGGGTAGGGTTAGGGTTAGGGGTAGGGTTAGGGTTAGGGGTAGGGTTAGGGTTATGGCATGTGCGGATTTGGCTGCGGATCCGCAGCGGATTGGATGCGGATCTGCAGCGGATTGGCCGCGGATCCGCAGCGGATTGGCCGCTGCGAATTCGTAGCAGTTTTCCATCAGGTTTACAGTACCGTGTACACCTTTGGAAAACCAAATCCGCTGTGCCCATGGTGCGGAAAATTCCGTGCAGAAACGCTGCGTTGTATTTTCCGCAGCATGTCAATTCTTTGTGCGGATTCCGCAGCGTTTTACACCTGTTCCTCAATAGGAATCCGCAGGTGAAATCCGCACAAAAAAACACTGGAAATCTGCTGTAAATCCGCAGGTAAAACGCAGTGCCTTTTACTTGCAGATTTTTCAAAAGTCGTGCGGAAAAATCTCACACGAATCCGCTACGTGGGCACATACCCTTAGGGTTAGGGTTGGAATTAGGGCTAGGGTTGGAAATAGGGTTAAGATTAGGCTTGTGGTTAGGGTTACGGATAGGGTTAGGGGTGTGTTGGGGTTACAGTTGTGGTTAGGGTTGGGATTAGGGTTAGGGTTGGGATTAGGGTTAGGATTAGGGTTAGGGTTGGAATTAGGGTTACGGCTGTGTTGGGGTTAGGGTTGTGGTTAGGGGTGTGTTGGGGTTAGGGTTGGGATTAGGGTTATGGCTACAGTTGGGATTAGGATTAGGGGTGTGTTGGGGTTAGTGTTGAAGTTAGAAATGAGGGGTTTCCACTGTTTAGGCACATCAGGGGTCTCCAAACGCAACATGGCGCCACCATTGATTCCAGCCAATCTTGCATTCAAAAAGTCAAATGGTGCTCCCTCCCTTCCAAGCCCCGACGTGTGCCCAAACAGTGGTTTACCCCCACATTTGGGGTACCAGCGTACTCAGGACAAACTGGGCAACAACTGTTGGGGTCCAATTTCTCCTGTTACCCTTGCAAAAATAAAAAATTACTTGCTAAAACATAATTTTTGAGGAAAGAACAATTATTTTTTATTTTCACGGCTCTGCGTTATAAACTTCTGTGAAGCACTTGGGGGTTGAAAGTGCTCACCACACATCTAGATAAGTTCCTTCGGGGGTCTAGTTTCCAAAATGGGGTCACTTGTGGGGTGTTTCTACTGTTTAGGCACATCAAGGGCTCTGCAAATGCAATGTGACGCCCGCAGACCATTCCATCAAAGTCTGCATTTCAAATGTCACTACTTCCCTTCCGAGCCCTGACGTGTGCCCAAACAGTGGTTTACCCCCACATATGGGGTATCAGCGTACTCACAACAAACTGGGCAACAAATATTGGGGTCCAAATTGTCCTGTTACCCTTGTGAAAATAAAAAATTGCTTGCTAAAACATCTTTTTTGAGGCAACAAAAATGATTTTTTATTTTCACGGCTCTGCGTTGTAAACTTCTGTGAAGCACTTGGGGGTTGAACGTGCTCACCACACATCTAGATAAGTTCCTTGGGGGGTCTAGTTTCCAAAATGGGGTCACTTGTGGGGGGTTTCTACTGTTTAGGCATATCAGGGGCTCTGCAAACGTAACATGATGCCCGCAGACCATTCCATCAAAGTCTGCATTCCAAAACGTCACTACTTCCCTTCCGAGCCCCGGCATGTGCCCAAACAGTGGTTTACCCCCACATATGGGGTATCAGCGTACTCAGGAGAAACTGGACAACAACTTTTGGGGTCCAATTTCTCCTGTTACCCTTGGGAAAATAAAAAATTGTGGGCTAAAAAATCATTTTTGAGAAAAGAAAAATTATTTTTTATTTTCATGGCTCTGCGTTATAAACTTCTGTGAAGCACTTGGGGGTTCAAAGTGCTCACCACACATCTAGATTAGTTCCTTGGGAGGTCTAGTTTCCAAAATGGGGTCACTTGTGCGGGAGCTCCAATGTTTAGGCACACAGGGGCTCTCCAAACGCGACATGGTGTCCGCTAATGATTGGAGCTAATTTTCCATTCAAAAAGCCAAATGGCGTGCCTTCCCTTCCGAGCCCTGCCGTGCGCCCAAACAGTGGTTTACCCCCACATATGGGGTATCATCGTACTCAGGACAAACTGGACAACAACATTTGGGGTCCAATTTCTCCTATTACCCTTGGGAAAATAAAAAATTATGGGCTAAAAATCATTTTTGAGGAAAGAAAAATTATTTTTTTATTTTCACGGCTCTGCGTTATAAACTTCTGTGAAGCACCTGGGGGTTATAAGTGCTCACTATGCATCTAGATAAGTTCCTTGGGGGGTCTAGTTTCCAAAATGGGGTCACTTGTAGGGGAGCTCCAATGTTTAGGCACACAGGGGCTCTCCAAACGCGACATGGTGTCCGCTAACGATTGGAGCTAATTTTCCGTTCAAAAAGTCAAATGGCACACCTCCCCTTTCCGAGCCTTGCCGTGCACCCAAACAGTGGTTTACCCCCACATATGAGGTATCGGCATACTCAGGAGAAATTGCCCAACAAATTTTAGGATCCATTTTATCCTGTTGCCCATGTGAAAATGAAAAAATTGAGGCTAAAATAATTTTTTTGTGAAAAAAAAGTACTTTTTCATTTTTACGGATCAATTTGTGAAGCACCTGGGGGTTTAAAGTGCTCACTATGCTTCTAGATAAGTTCCTTGGGGGGTCTAGTTTCCAAAATGTGGTCACTTGTGGGGGAGCTCCAATGTTTAGGCACACGGGGGCTCTCCAAACGCGACATGGTGTCCGCTAAAGATTGGAGCCAATTTTTCATTCAAAAAGTCAAATGGCGCTCCTTCCCTTCCGAGCCCTGCCGTGCGCCCAAACAGTGGTTTACCCCCACATATCAGGTATCAGCGTACTCAGGACAAATTGGACAACAACGTCCATGGTCCAGTTTCTCCTTTTACCCTTGGGAAAATAAAAAATTGTTGCTAAAAGATCATTTTTGTGACTAAAAAGTTAAATGTTCATTTTTTCCTTCCATGTTGCTTCTGCTGCTGTGAAAAACCTGAAGGGTTAATAAACTTCTTGAATGTGGTTTTGAGCACCTTGAGGGGTGCAGTTTTTAGAATGGTGTCACTTTTGGGTATTTTCATCCATATAGAACCCTCAAACTGACTTAAAATGTGAGGTGGTCCCTAAAAAAAATGGTTTTGTAAATTTTGTTGTAAAAATGAGAAATCACTGGTCAAATTTTAACCCTTATAACTTCCTAGCAAAAAAAAAATTTGTTTCCAAAATTGTGCTGATGTAAAGTAGACATGTGGGAAATGTTATTTATTAACTATTTTGTGTCACATAACTCTCTGGTTTAACAGAATAAAAATTCAAAATGTGAAAATTGCGAAATTTTCAAAATTTTTGCCAAATTTCCGTTTTTTTTCACAAAAAAACTCATAAATTATCGACCTAAATTTACCACTAACATGAAGCCCAATATGTCACGAAAAAACAATCTCAGAATCGCTAGGATCCGTTGAAGCGTTCCTGAGTTATTACCTCATAAAGGGACACTGGTCAGAATTGCAAAAAACGGCAAGGTCATGAAGGGGAGAAGACCTTTCATCAAATGGTTCATGTTGGGCTGGACTGGACATAGGATGTAATAGTGGCTGCAGAGTAGATTAAAAATTTTTAATTTTTTTTATTTTAATTTTTAGTTTTGCCTCCCCGTAGTTAGGTATTTTGCACCTAATGAGTTAACTTTTGTTGCATCCAAGTAAGTGTTAACTCATTTGGTGCCAAATACTTTGATTGTTCATACTACTGCAACAGAGAGGGGAAATTAAAATAAACACAAAAATGTTTTATTCCTCTCTGCAGCCATTATTATTTGTCCAGCTCAACATGATAACTTTGCTGAAATGTCCTCTTTAAATATTCAGAGCAGTGATGTGTGTTGTGGTTCCACCTTCTATTTTTGCTCTATGATACCAGTAGTTATATGCTGGTGACTCTATCTATCTATCTATCGACCGACCTATCTCTCTCATATCTATCTATCTATCTATCTATCTATCTATCTATCTATCTATCTATCTATCTATCTATCTATCTATCTATCTATCTATCTATCTATCTCTCTCATATTTATCTATCTATATATAGAAAAAAGAAGGAACAGCACAGTATACTTATCTTCGGGTGCAAGGCCCCCAGACAATCTGTCCACTGATGATCCAGACTTCATAAAATTCAAAAAAAAGAGGCAGCACTCCATTGTTCCAATATAAAACGTGCAGGGTTTAATCTACCCACATGTCTAGGCAACGTTTCAGCTCAAAATGAGCCTTTCTCAAGCAGTGGGTGTATCCATATACTGTGTATTTATACGTCTTAACAATCCTTAATTGTGGTTATGTATACATTATAAGGTGCATTACATATTATTTTCTTTAAAAATTACATATTGCCATCAATTCATATTGACATAAAGTGCATCAGTGCAAACGTGCTTATTACTCATCTGCTTACATAAAACTTGTTATGATTCTTAATGTTTCCTCAGATTGCATCTTGCACTGCATAATAGATTACTATATTAATAATTTATTTTTCTACTCACCCTGGAGGACGCATGTTAAACATGGAGGACGCCATCTTAATTATTCAGCGGTTTGCCTAACCTACTGCGCATGTCCAAGAGTGTCACCGCCATGAAGTAGTTTACCAGCCAATCAACTTTACTGCGTGGCATTCTATGACAGCGCTTGCGCGCATCCTCTTTGAATCGCCATATTTGTTGGGGCATTTCACTTATGCTCCGTTCTCTCCATCGGCGATATTCACGCAATGTTTTTTAGGTGACACTAGGCCATCTAGCACAGCTGTTTTTGTTTCTTGGACTATTCGCCGAACTCTAAGCAACTGGCTCAGTGGTATGGATCTCACCATACTACGTGGATGTTGGCTATCATATACCAGTAGGTTGTTTTTATCCGTTTTTTTCACAAAGTGGGTTGTATCCAACCTGCCCTCTTTTTGTCTAACCAACACATCCAAAAATTGTATTTCCGTTCTAGATGACACTAGCGTGAACTTTATTGTCATATCAATAGTATTAAGAAAAAAAAGGGAAGTTATCTAATTCACTTTGAGACCCTGCCCAGAGGAGGAAAATATCATCCACATACTTAAACGGAATTATTTTTATTTGGTGATGTTTTTTACACAAAAAAACAGGGAACAGCAATGGGGGCCAATATGGCCCCCTCGTATGCAAATGTAGTGATGGAGGTCCTGGAGGAGGATTGCATCTACGTATCTCGCGCCACTTCCAGCATGTGCTGGTGTGGTGGAGGTATGTGGATGATATTTTCCTCCTCTGGACAGGGTCTCAAAGTGAATTAGATAACTTCCTTTGCTTTCTCAATACTATTGATATGACAATAAAGTTCACGCTAGTGTCATCTAGAATGGAAATACAATTTTTGGATGAGTTGGTTAGACAAAAAAAGGGTAGGTTGGATACAACCCACTTTGTGAAAAAAACGGATAAAAACAACCTACTGGTATATGATAGCCAACATCCACGTAGTATGGTGAGATCCATACCACTGAGCCAGTTGCTTAGAGTTCGACGAATAGTCCAAGATGGAGAAGAGGTTGATATAGTGATGGATTCCCTAATAAAGAAATTCCAAAATACCTACTGGTAAATACTAAAGAAAGGGTCTTAAGTCAGGAAAGGAGTGAATTGATTAGTAAAAAAACAAGATATAATAAGATGAAACAGCTATGCCGGATACCATTGGTAACAACATATGTTGAAGAAAGCAGGGAGGTAGGCAATATCATAAAGAAACATTGGGGTATGCTGGGAAGATGTCTCCCAGGGATAAAGGAATTTAAGATGCCACCATTATACTCATACAGGAAGAATAAAAATATTAGAGATTACCTGATTAAATCTGACATAGGACCAATGAAAAAAGCACCCAAGTAACATTGACGGGTAAGACTAAAAAAGGATGTTTTCCGTGCTTGAGTTGTGTTAACTGTGCACATATGATCAAGGCACCCACATTTCAGCACCCCGAAACGAAAAAAACATATGAGATTAAACAATATCTAACATGTAATTCGGATCACGTCATTTATCTACTTATGTGTCCATGTAACTTATGGTATATCGGTGAAACAACATGTGAATTTAAAGTTAGGATAAATCACCACCGATATACCATAAGGAAAAAAAGAATGGACCTACCAGTCCCCAAACATTTTACAGAATGCAACCACTCTGAAAAAGACCTCAAATGTAAAATAATTGATGTAGTTCCTATTCAGAGGAGAGGAGGAAATAGGGAACAGATCTTAAAGAAGAAAGAACTTATGTGAATCTACGAGCTTAATACCCTTAAAGGTAAGGTACCGCGTTTGTAGATCATTAATAAATCACTGTAATGTAGCATAACATGCTGCTATAACCAAGTTTTAAATGCATGTGAAACAGATTTCGTGTGTTATATGTGTTTAAAGAAGGAACTGGGGGCTGACATCTTGGTTTTGCAGCAGGGCACTAACAGTGTCATTTTACAGCACCCCATGGACATAGGAGATAATAGACCGGCGCTGACCCTATCTTTAACATTGGAGAGGTGTTAGCAGTGAGCTGGGCACGCCTCTGTGGGCTGCACAACTCACTGCTGTAGGTGTGACTAGCAGCCATTTTACTATAGCCCAGTGCTCTCTGCCCAGCTCCACTTACTCTCTATCACAGGAGCTCCATTCACTCCATTAAGCTGCATTCCCAGCCAGCAGAGAGAGGTGACACCTGACACCTCTCTCTGCCATACAATGTATCTCTCCCCTCCCCCCACAATGCCTGGCCATTCACTGCAGACCTGGAGCTCCTGCTTATCTTACTGAGGGATGAGTCACAGACAGCTCTGCACAGACAATGCTGCTCCATACACACCACATAAACTAACTGTGCTTCTGATGCAGTAACTGTTGGTGATAGCAGATCACAGGTCAGTCACACACAAAATGGCTCTGCCCTGTGATGCTGCTCTTCATTCTGCCCCAGGGATATTAGACCACCCAAAAGGGGAGGGAAATGCTGATGTCAGCAGTTACTGCCCCAATTTTCCAGCTAACAGTAAAGCTGGTAAGTCTCACTATAGCTGCTTGAGGTCTAAAACGGAAAATGCTCCCCCTAGTGGTCAATATATATATTTGTAAGAAAATATATAATATTTTTCATATAGAAATGTTTGCAAACAGTGCAAACATTGCATTAGTACATTTTATTTACTATTTTAAGCTTAATTTCACAAAAAAACAAACTACAAGAAAACTGGTGGCACCTTCCCTTTAAACCTAGGGGATTAAATGTAGATTTTAAAATACATACTGTTATCTAGAATAATATATGCGTACCTAGTCAAACAGGAAGTATTGAAGATCCGTTGATAACAATAGTGGATTAGAGCTACTTTTTGTATTAGAATGTATTTCTAATTTTAAATATTATATTTTGTTTACTTTTTTCTTTTTTTTTTTAGATCCACTGCTATACTATTGCTTGAAGTCACTAACCCTGGTGAAGCATGGATATGTGGAGGACGAAAAAATTCAAAAAAAAATTTTCTTTACTCATTGAAAATAAAAGCTCTCCTTAAGTGATTAAGAATTAAAAATATAGATATTTATTAGATATATATACATATACTACCTAATTAATTTTTCCGCATGTGAATGGATTACTGATTAATCAAAAACAAATTAAAGAATATATATATAAACAAACTTTGAAAAATTACTTTGTTTTAATACAGGCAAACTAATATGTGCAGGATAATAACCAGGACTGAGGTGTTACTGCCTTTAGTGGTGGCAGTTGTGGCAGTTTGACCTTAAAGGGTTAATTGCGACATCTGGACACTAGATGGTGGCCCGATTTCCGTGACGGAAGTTGCCGACAAAAAGACAGACAGAAAGACGGAAGTACCCCTTAGACAATTATATATAGATATATAGTTTAAAAACAATGATTTTTCAAAATAGTATCTAACTTTGCCAGTGAGAGTGCTACCTCTTGCGTCCTTCGATTTATATCTGAAGACAGGTTCCCACGAATTATACTCACCATTCTGATAGAGTGCAATATATGCCCATAGCAAAATGCCATAATGCTTACTGGGGCTACTAGAAAAGCTAAGAAAATGAGTAAACCAAAAAACACCCAGCGGGAATCTTCTGATATTTGATCTAAAGAGCAATCTAGACCATGGAGTTCCAGCGAATATCTGTTCCAGCCAAGGAGTGGAGCTGAACTCCAGGCTACGGAATATATCCAGATGTAAGATATTGCCTTACAGGACCATGGGAAGTCGATGACTTTGTCACATGTCACTTGAATATATCTCCCATAGGCAATCACAGTAACAGTACCAATTGACACATTACCTGTAAAGCAAGTAATATATAGTACGGTAATTAATATTATAAATTATGTGGATACACAAATATTAGGACAGAAGTGGCAAAACAGGAGGTCACGATCCACCGATAGATCACAGAGCAAGGACCAGTAAATGTTAGGCAACATCCTTGCTCTTCTACACAGAAATGGGAAACTACATGTCTTTTTTACCGATCTGCTCATTTGCAGATCTGACAGCCCTCCTGTTAGCTAATGTTCATCTTTAGCAGAGGGAAGACTCAATGTGCTGTTATATGAAGCAAGAAGAAATAAACTGTGACTGCCATCACTATTTCACCGCAGTAGATTGTCTTACTTTGCACGGAAAATACATCCTTACGTGAAAATACCTGGTTTTTATAACAATGACACATTGTGCATTCTAAATTATGAATCAATGCAGTCTGGTTCCAAATAACAGGGATAATCGTTATTAGTAGCGCAATAGGATGTATGAATTACAAATGGAAAATGCAGCAAAATTAGACTTTTTTGTCATGTTTATCATCCTTTGGGGACTCTATGGTTGATGTATACGGTATATACCATAATATAGGGAACACATACTATACAACTTCATGACATAGTGATTTTCCACTCTTCCTTCACCTTTTCCCCGGAGCCCAAATTTTTTATTTTACCTTCAATATAGCTGTATGAGGGCTTGTTTTCTTGCGGGACGAATTGTACTTTTGAATGACACCATTCATTCTACCACATAGTGTCCTGGAAAATGGGGAAAAAAATCCAAGCGCGTTGAAATTGCCAAAAAAATGCAATTTCACAATTGTTTTTTGTGGTTTTTATTAACCATGTTCACCATATGGAAAAAATTATCTGGAAATATGATTCTCCAGGTCAGTACGCAGATACCAAACAGGTATAGTTTTTTTTGTGAAGTGTTGAAAGAAATTGGAAATTTGTAAAAAAAAAAAAAATAATAAAATTTTTTTTTTTGCTTTTGTCATCATATATATTCCAAGACCCGTAGCATTTTCATTTTCAGGTTATGAGGCTAGGTAAGGACTAATTTTTTCTGCCCTAAGCTGTCATTTTTTCTGGTACCATTTTGGGGTAGATACAATGTTTTGATTGCCTCTTATTGCATTTTACGGCTGCCCAAAAAACTTAATTTTGGCATTTTTTTATCGTTGCACCATTTATAGATTGGATTAATTTTTTCATATTTTGATAGATCAAACTTTTACAAATGCAGTGATACCAAATATATGTATTTTTTGTTTTAATTTCAACTTGTGTTTTTTTATCTTTTTCAATTTTTTTTCACTTTTTACTGTATTTAATAGTCCTCTTAGAGGATTTGAATCTTCGATCAAATACATAGCATTGCATCAGTTATTGGCGTCGTCCCAGACTAAAAACATCAGCTGTCAGCCAGCCCAGAAATGGCTCATCTATAAGATGCGCCAATTCTGGTGCTTAGCCTCGCTCTTCCCACTTGCCCTGGTGTGGTGGCAAGTGGGGTAATAGTTGTGGGGTTGATGTCACCTTTGTATTGTCAGCTGACATCAAGCCCAGAGGTTAGTAATGGAGAGCCATCTATAAGATGCCCTTTATTACTAACCCCATAGTCTTATTGTAATAGAAACACAGCAGAAGTCCTTTCATTTGAAATAACTATCCATATATTAAAAAAAAAAAAGCAAAGTTAGACGAGAAGATAATCCATATCTTTCCCTCAAGTCCAGCTCTGCTACATCTGGGTGGTATATGAAGGGCTGGCATGATGCATGCTCTCAGCAAGCCAGCCACAACACACTGACACAGGAGCATGAGAACATTCCTGCAGTGTGTAGCTCTGACGTAAGAAATGTCACCAGAGTTCATAGGTGAGGAAACGATGCGTGAGAATTTTCCCACAATGAAAGCCATGCCATAAATGAGGTAACCAGGGTTCATCAGCTATGAACTCCGGTGATCTTTCTCACGTCAGCGCTACGCACCGTAAGAGCTCCTGTTTTAGAGTGAGCCGGCCGGCATGGAGAGCAGTGGCATCACTGATGAGACTATGGCGTGGATGCCATCCCCAAGACCTGATGACACATGCCCCATTGGTGCTACCAGGCAACAAACTACTATCAATGTATTACTTACAGTACATTATATAGGTGATGCTGCAACTGCTGTATATACATAATACACACACAGCACTCTGATTATTTGTGAAAAAAGTGGAGGACTCTTTATCAGCCCAAGTGGCAACGTTTCGGATCAATAACAGAACATGTCTCTGATATGGAACTGAAATGTTGCCACATGGGCTAATAAAGTGTCCACTGCTTGAATGTATTGTCTCCCACTAGGACAACCTCGTCTTAAACTAAATGTTCAGCCTCTATAAAATAATAAAGCCTATACTCGCCTCCTGTGCCGGCACCATTCCCACAGTGGCTGAGATGAAACCCTAGAGCTGTGAGGTGGTGTTGTGACACGTGATGCCTGGTACCAATTAGCGATGGTGTCACTGTCTCAGCCTTCGGACAAACTGAACATGAAGATGAAGTCCGGGATGAGATGCTTGATCCTGGACTTACTCTTCATATTCAGTTTGTCCGAAGATGGAGACCATGACACCAGCAGTGATTGGTGCCAGGCATCACAAGTCACAACACCACATCACAGTCCTAGGGAGTCATCACTGCCACTGTGGGAACGGCGTCTGTATGGGAGGTGAGTATGGGCTTTATTATTTTATTGGGGTCGAACATTTAAGGGGTTGTCCTAGTAGTGGACAAACCCTTAAAGATTTGGTTAGTTATGATATATACTCAGGGGCGGACTGGGCCGGGTTGCAAAGATGCAAATGCCCCCCGGGCCGCTCCCCCTGCAGCTGATCAGGGCCGGCCGCCTGGTGGTGGCTGTAAAGCTGCACATCAAATTGTGCGCGGCCGTGTGCGCTGCACTGTGACGCGGCCGCTGCACTGTGAAGCGGCCGGCAGCAGTCACAGTCTGCGCACACGTCCGCGCCGGGTCTGGGAGCTTTGTGCGCGGCTGTCAGCTTGAGGGCTGCACAGCTCCTGCTCCCTCCATGATATCTCTCTATGCTTCCGGGTCAGGTGTCGGGCGTGCGCGATGACGTCATCGCGCATGTGCCGACATGTCCCGGCCAGGACGCTAGCAGAGAGGCGCTGCAAGGGAGCGAGTGGTGATGTAAGTATAAAAAACTCTTTTTTTTTTTTTTTTTTTTTTAAATTAAATGGTGGGTAACTGCAAATGAAGAAGTGGGGAGGGGTGAAAGGAGGCTGCACATGATGGAATTTTGGGGGTTAAAGGAGGCTGCACATGACGGAATTTGGGGGGGTTAAAGGAGGCTGCACATGATGGAATTTGGGGGGTTAAAGGAGGCTGCACATGATGGAATTTGGGGGGATAAAGGAGGCTGCACATGAAGGAATTTGGGGGGTAAAGGAGGCTTCACATGATGGAATTTGGGGGGGTAAAGGAGGCTGCACATGATGGAATTAGGGGGTTAAAGGAGGCTGCACATGATGGAATTAGGGGGTTAAAGGAGGCTGCACATGATGGAATTTGGGGGTTAAGGAGGACTGCACATGATGAAGGAGGAGTTAGGCTGCACATGATGAAGTGGGGGAGTTGGGCTGAACATGATGAAGTGGGAGTAAGGAGGACTGCACATGAAGTGGGAGGTAAGGGGGACTGCACATGATGGGGGACTCGTAAGCTTGCAATCTATGAGGTTGCATAATAACCAATTATATATTGATTGTGGGTGGACCTCTGTATTCAGATGTGTAGTGTAGAAGAAAGGGAAAAAGTGGGGAATGTGCTCTAGATAACTGTGTTTTTTTATGCAGAGGCGAGTCCTGGCTGGAAGAAGCGATGGCGGTCTGTGCTGCATGAATGAGAAAAGCAAAGATGAAGGACTTCAGCTAGAGACATCACTGGTGAGTCAGTGTATTACCTGTGCACTGACACTATACACTGTATACTATATACAGAGCTCCTGTATATAATGTCACTGGCAGTGGTGATCACTGTATTACCTGTACACTGGCACTTTTTACAGAGCTCCTGTGTATAATGTCACTGGTGATCCCTGCATTACCTGTACACTGACACTATATACAGAGCTCCTGTGTATAATGTCACCAGTGATCACTGTGTTACATATACACTGACAGTAAATACAGAGTTCATGTAAATAGCACTTAGTATTGTGGGTTTTTTTTTTAATTAATGCATTTACAATTGTATTTATATATTTATATCCTTCAAAGGCCCATACATGTCGTTGCACAGTAGGGGCATTACTACTTTCTGTGGGATTTTGGGGGGTGGGAGTAATCCTAGCAATGACACAATTGATTAAATATTGGGGTCAGTGGTCCACACTGCAGGTGCACACAGAGTGGGGAGTTTTTGTAGGTAGGGAATAGATGGGGACAGCGCTAGAAATGTGAGAAGTCAAATGTGCCTTTATAGTAATCTGTGCAGACGAGTCCTGGCTGGAGAAGTTGTCATGTCGGTCTGGGCCAGATAGAAAAGTGAACGATCTGAATCAGAAAGAACGTCATGTGTAAGTTACTATATACTGTATATAACTGTACTGTAATCACTTGTTCTGCGGAACTGGTATCTACCAATATACGGTTACTGTTAGGTTGTAATATTGCTCTTTTTAGGTAACTTTTTTTTTTTATTTAGTAGCAGCTAAATGTGATTCAGTCATAGTAAAGGGTGTATGGTGGGATCATTGGTCTTTGTATAGAATGTAGTTTCATATAGAGGTAATGGTGATATTATAATATTATGTATTCGCTGTGTAGTGGTGATAGTAGTAGGCACTGTGTAGCCGTATTGTATGTATGTTTGTAAGTAAGCTCCGTTATGGCACCATATCTAAGCAGTAAACTTGGTTCTAGAACTGTATCAATGTAGTAATCTAGATTATGGTACCGTATGTATGCCATAATCTCGGTTCTGCTCCAGTTTCGATGTAGCAGGCTTGGTTCCATGTAGTAGACTTATTAAACTCGGTTCTGCTCCCTTATTTCTGTAGTAAGCTCGGTTCTGCTCCCATATCTCTGTAGTAAGCTCCGTTCTGCTCCCATATCTCTGCAGTAAGCTCGGTTCTGCTCCATTATCTCTGTAGTAAGCTCAGTTCTGCTCCCATATCTCTGCAGTAAGCTCCACTCTGCTCCCATATCTCTGTAGTAAGCTCTGTTTTGCTCCCATATCTCTGCAGTAAGCTCTGCTCTGCTCCCATATCTCTGTAGAAAGCTCCGTTCTGCTCCCATATCTCTGTAGTAAGCTCGGTTCTGCTCCCATACTGCTGTAGTAAGCTCCATTCTGCTCCCATATTTCTGTAGTAAGCTCTGTTTTGCACCCATATCTCTGTAGTAAGCTCGGTTCTGCTCCTATATCTCCGGAATAAGCTCGGTTCTGCTCCCATATCTCTGGAGCAAGCTCGTTTCTGCTCCCACATCTCAGTAGTAAGCTCGGTTCTGCTCCCATATCTCTGGAGTAAGCTCGGTTCTGCTCCCATATCTCTGGAGCAAGCTTGGTTCTGCTACCATATCTATGCAGCAAGCTCCGTTCTGTTCCCATATCTATGAACCAGTCTGTTTTTAAAGCCTGTTATCTCTGCTACTTTTATGCAGTGGCCAGAGATTATTAGGGAAAAGTAGGGCCACCGCAACTGAAGGGCCACTGCTTTGTGATTGCCCCCCAGGCTGAAAAATGCCAGCCAGCCCCTGTATATACTGTATATTGCCTGTGTGGTGTAAATCTAAGTATCTGTATATTTGCACTGCACAGTACCACTCGTCCTGTTCTGTAAATATACACTGCACAGTACCACTCCTTCTGCATATATTCACTGCACAGTACCACTTCTCCTGTCCTGTGTGTATACACTGCAGAGTACCACTTCTGCTGTCCTGTATATACACTGCACTGTACCACTTCACCTGTCCTGTATATGTATACTGCACAGTACCACTCCTTATACATACAGTTAGGTCCATATATATTTGGACAGAGACAACATTTTTCCAATTTTGGTTATAAACATTACCACAATGAATTTTAAACAAAACAATTCAGATGCAGTTGAAGTTCAGACTTACAGCTTTCATTTGAGGGTATCCACATTAAAATTGGATGAAGAGTTTAGGAGTTTCAACTCCTTAACATGTGCCACCCTGTTTTTAAAGGGACCAAAAGTAATTGGACAGATTCAATAATTTTAAATAAAATGTTCATTTCTAGTACTTGGTTGAAAACCCTTTGTTGGCAATGACTGCCTGAAGTCTTGAACTCATGGACATCACCAGATGCTGTGTTTCCTCCTTTTTGATGCTCTGCCAGGCCTTCACTGCGGTGGTTTTCAGTTGCTGTTTGTTTGTGGGCCTTTCTGTCTGAAGTTTAGTCTTTAACAAGTGAAATGCATGCTCAATTGGGTTGAGATCAGGTGACTGACTTGGCCATTCAAGAATATTCCACTTCTTTGATTTAATAAACTCCTGGGTTGCTTTGGCTTTATGTTTTGGGTCATTGTCCATCTGTAGTATGAAACGACGACCAATCAGTTTGGCTGCATTTGGCTGGATCTGAGCACACAGTATGTCTCGGAATACCTCAGAATTCATTCGGCTGCTTCTGTCCTGTGTCACATCATCAATAAACACTAGTGACCCAGTGCCACTGGCAGCCATGCATGCCCAAGCCATCACACTGCCTCCGCCGGGTTTTACAGATGATGTGGTATGCTTTGGGTCATGAGCTGTACCACGCCTTTGCCATGCTTTTCTCTTTCCATCATTCTGGTAGAGGTTGATCTTGGTTTCATCTGTCCAAAGAATGTTCTTCCAGAACTGTGCTGGCTTTTTTAGATGTTTTTTAGCAAAGTTCAGTCTAGCCTTTTTATTCTTGATGCTTATGAGTGGCTTGCACCGTGCAGTGAACCCTCTGTATTTACTTTCATGCAGTCTTCTCTTTATGGTAGATTTGGATATTGATACGCCTACCTCCTGGAGGGTGTTGTTCACTTGGTTGGCTGTTGTGAATGGATTTCTCCTCACCATGGAGATTATTCTGCGATCATCCACCACTGTTGTCTTCCGTGGGCGCCCAGGTCTTTTTGCATTGATGAGTTCACCAGTGCTTTCTTTCTTTCTCAGGATGTACCAAACTGTAGATTTTGCCACTCCTAATCTTGTAGCAATTTCTCGGATGGGTTTTTTCTGTTTTCGCAGCTTAAGGATGGCTTGATTCACCTGCAAGGAGAGCTCCTTTGACCGCATGTTTACTTCACAGCAAAACCTTCCAAATGCAAACACCACACCTCAAATCAACTCCAGGCCCTTTATCTGCTTAATTGAGAATGACATAACGAAGGGATTGCCCACACCTGCCCATGAAATAGCCTTGGAGTCAATTGTCCAATTACTTTTGGTCCCTTTAAAAACAGGGTGGCACATGTTAAGGAGTTGAAACTCCTAAACCCTTCATCCGATTTTAATGTGGATACCCTCAAATGAAAGCTGAAAGTCTGAACTTCAACTGCATCTGAATTGTTTTGTTTAAAATTCATTGTGGTAATGTCTGTAACCAAAATTAGAAAAATGTTGTCTCTGTCCAAATATATATGGACCTAACTGTATATATATATATATATATATATATATATATATATATATATATATATACACACACACACACACACACACGCACACACACACACACACACTGACACTGCACAATACTGCTCCTGCCCTGCTTCTCACAAAATTGGAATATCATCAAAAAGTTAATTTATTTCAGTTCTTCAACGCAAAAAGCAAATCTCATGTATTACAGAGTCATTACAAACAGAGTAATGTATTTCAAGTGTTTATTTAGTTTCTGTTGACGATTATGGCTTTCAGCCAATGAAAATCCAAAAGTCATTATCTCAGTAAATTAGAATACTTTATAACACCAGCTTGAAAAATTATTTTAAAATCATGAAATGTTGACCTTACTGAGATGTATGTTCAGTAAATGCACTCAATACTTGGTCGGGGCTCCTTTTGCATCAATTACTGCATCAATGCTGCATGGCATGGAGGCGATCAGCCTGAGGCACTGCTGAGGTGTTTTGGAAGCCCAGGTTGCTTTGATAGCAGCCTTCAGCTCATCATCTTTGTTGGGTCTGGTGTCTCTCAGCTTCCTCTTGGCAATACTCCATTGATTATCTAAGGAGTTATGGTCAGGCAAGATTGCTGGTCAATCAAGCACAGTTATTCTGTTGTTTTTAAACCAGGTATTGATACTTTTAGCAGGTGGACAGGTGCCAAGTCCTGCTGGAGAATAAAATTTCCATCTCCAAAAAAGCTTGTCGGCAGAGGGAAGCATTAAGTGCTCTAAAATTTCCTGGTAGACAGCTGCACTGACTTTGGTCTTGATAAAACACAGTAGACCTACACTAGCAGATGACATGGCTCCCCAAACCATCATTGATTGTGGAAACTTCACACTAGACCTCAAGCAGTGTGGACTGTGTGCCTCTCCACTCTTTCTCCAGACTCTAGAACCTTGATTTCCAGATGAAATGCAAAATTTACTTTCATGTGAAAACAACACCTTGGACCACAGAGCAAAAGTGCAGTTCTTTTTCTCTTTGGCCCAAGTAAGATGCTTCTGGCGTTGTCTATTGGTCATGAGTGGCTTGACACAAGGAATGCGACACTTGTAGCCCATGTCCTATATACTAGTGTGTGGTGGCTCTTGAGGCAATGACTCCAGCAGCAGTCCCCTCTGTGAATCTCCCCCAAATTTTTTGAATGGCTTTTTCTTTACAATCCTTTGAAGGCTGCGTTTATCCCGATTGCTTGTGCACCTTTTTCTACCACACTTTTTTCTTCCACTCAACTTTGCATTTATATTGGGTACAGCACTCTGTGAACAGCCAGCTTCTTTAGCAATGACCTTTTGTGGAGTGTGTTAACCACTGCCTTCTGGACATCTGTCAATTGAGCAGTCTTCCCCATGATTGTGGAGCCTACTGAAACAGACTAAGGGACCTATTTAAATGCTTAGGAAGCCTTTGCAGGTGTTTTTTGTTAATTATTCTAATTTACTGAAATAATGACTTTTGGGTGTTCATTGGCTGTAAGCCATAATCATCAACATTAATAGAAATAAACACTTGAAATAGATCACTTTATTTGTAATGACTCTATATAATGTATGAACTTCACTTTTTGTATTGAAGAACTGAAATAAATTAACTTTTTGATGATATTCTAATTTTGTGAGAAGCACCTGTACATACTGTGGTAGAGCGGCTTTCTCGGCTGCACACAGAGGAAGACATGGATACACTGCGGCTTTAAGAACTTCCTTTGATTTATTACAGACAGCATAAACCCAGGGGGTAGTAAAGAAAATACAGCCCACTGGGCAAAACAAGAAACAAAACAAAATGGTGGCAGAACAAACACAGTCTTTCTTTGAGCGGGGTCCCTCACACTCACGGTTGACAGAACACACACACGACTCAGGTTCTCTAGTCAATGGATCACTCTCCTGTAGCTCTCCTTCTCCAGGCCACATGCTGAACACTGAAAGTTCTTTCTTTCAGTCATTTAAGCCCGGACTATGTGACTCCTCCACCACATGACTGTGAGCTATGTGTGCTAGCTCTGTAAGGGGAGATATGGGGGGACACTCTCCCACCCGTTCTATGAATGTCCCCCCTAAAAGCCAGCCCTTAACATTACTTAACCCTTGCAACACTTACTGTGCTGGATGAAATACAACTCTGGATTTTATAACACTGATGCCATTAGGCATAGTGAAACATTTCACCCCATTACATTACCAGTGACTTTGTCACATATTACCCCCCTCTGCCCAAAGTCAGGGGTTTTGGCACCTTCACTGGCTAAGCAGGGGAGTCTGCACAGGGCATCTGCATTCCCATGCAGCTTCCCTGACCTGTGCTCGACATGAAAATTAAAATCCTACAGTGCTACAAACCATCTAGGCACCCGGAGAATTCTTCCCCTTCCTTTCCCTCAACCATCTCAGGGGCGCATGATCTGATACTAGCCTGAACTTCCAGCCTAGCAGGTAGTTCCTCAGGCTGTAAATCGCCCTTTTGATAGCCAAGCACTCTTTCTTCATGATGACATAGTTCCTTTCAAAGGAGAAGAGTTTCCTACTCATGTATAGGACTGGATGTTTGTCGCCATCTATCTCCTGGAACAGCACAGCTCCTAAACTGACTTCAGTGGCGTCTGTTTGGATCACAAACTCCTTAATGAAATCTGGTGAGACCAAGATTGGCTGTCTGCACAGGACGAGCTTCAACTCCTGGAATGCCATCTCAGCTTCAGAGGGCCATTTGATCGTCGATTTTGTCCCTTTAAGGAGGTCCATCAGAGAGGCGGCTACCGTTGCAAAATTCGAGATAAACCGGCGGTAATATCCCACAATACCCAGGAATGCTCTAACCTGCTTTTTGGAGACCGGCTGTGGCCACTTTTGGATTGCCTCCACTTTGTCTATTTGCGGTTTTATTTCACCCCTTCTGACAATGTAGCCCAAGTATTTTGCCTCCTCTTTCCCGATGGCGCATTTCTTTGGGTTTATGGTAAACTCTGCCTTCCTCAGTACATCCAGTACCACCTGAACCTTCTGCAGGTGGCTTCCCCCTCCTTGCTGAAAATCACAATGTCATCAAAATAAGCGGCCGCGTACTTCTTGTGAGGGGCTAGAATCCGATCCATAGCCCTCTTGAAGGTGGCTGGAGCTCCTTGTAGGCCGAACGGCATCCTGGTATAATGGAAGCATCCATCAAATGTAGAAAAGGCTGTCTTCTCCTTGGCACTTGGGGACAGGAGGATCTGCCAGTACCCCATCGTTAGGTCCAGGATGGTGATGTATCTGGCTGACCCTAGCCTCTCAAAGAGCCCATCCACCCGGGGCATTGGATAGGCGTTAAGCTTAGACACCTCATTCAGCTTGCTGCAATCATTACAGAAGCGACACTCTCCATTGGGCTTCAGCATGAGGACAGTAGGGCTGGACCAACCACTTTTTGAATCCTTGATAATGCCCAGACTCAACATTCTCCTCTGGTGCTTCTACCAGATTCCTGTCTCGCCATGGTTTCAGCAGGTTGATGTGGTACACTTGGTATGGCTTCCTTCTCCCTGGTTGGTGGACCTTGTAGTTGACGTCACTCAACTTCTCAACCACCTCGTATGACCCTTGCCACTTGGCCAGGAATTTACTTTCCACGATGGGAATGAACACCAACACCCGGTCTCCAGGGTTGAACTGTCTCAGCCTTGTGGCTCAATTGTAGACCCTCGTCTGGCTTTCTTGTGCTCTCCTTCACAATCGGCATCACCCTTGCGATACGGTAAGCTGACAAGCAGGGCAGGATTGGCAATAGTTAATCTCCAAGTGACACCCAGGCCAGTAGAACCTCCTTGTGTTTTGTCTACTCCCAGATGTCCACCCTAGATATGGAAATGGGCCAGGTCTAAGACTCTACGCCTATAGGGGCCCGGTACTAACAACTGCTCTACTACTTCATCTCTCAGCTTAGTGACCTGATACACTATCTCTTCATTTAATGCAAAATGTGGATACGTGGTGTCATGGTGTCAGCCCCCGAATCTTGGGCAACCCCATTTATCACGGTCACATTTTCCAATACCCCTTTTAGGGTAAGATCCCGCATTTGAGCCATCCCAAAATTTCCCCCAGAAACCCCCAGTTCTGGAATCTCAGCCTCGCTGGTCACCATCTCTTCTTGGTCACCAGCTAGGACACACAAAGGGAGTTCATCCACTTCCAACTGCAATGGAGTATCCTCAGGGTTGGACAGGCTCCTGTCTGAGACATTTGGTATCCCTGACTTCCCCCACAAGTCCCAGAATTGTGTAAAGTGCTGCCCTATTAACACCGGGTGTAGCAAGTCCTTAACCACCCCGACCTCATGCAACTCAACCCCACAGTTAGTTTTTATAGTCATTCTGGCAACTGAATAGTCCTTGGTGTCCCTGTGGATATAGAGGACACCCACGTTTTTCCCTGGGACCAACTTGTGGGGGAGCGTGGCCCTTATCAGAGTCACCAAGCTCCCTGAATCTAACAGTCCTGAAACTAGCACTCCATTTATAGTCACAGGACATGACTACGGCTCCTGTCTGGGCTGGTAGTCCACACTGCAGGCGAGATAAGCATATTAAGAGCAGCGCCTCCATAGGCTGCAGTCCTTCTCTTTGGAGGACAATGGACAACGGGGGGGGGGCTATATGTCCTGGACCGCGACATCTCCAGCAATGCAAGTCTCTCCCCTTTGCCTTTGACAACCCCTCATTGACCCCTTGGGATCTTGGACTCCTGTCGGTAATGGCTCTACTACCCCTCTTTTGGTGCTCAGGTTCCCGCTGGGTACCCCAGTATGGAGATGCACCACCCCCTGGTTTCCTTAGGAACCTCTTGACCACCTGAAACCATTCCACTAGGCCCAGCCCACTAGTTCTTCTGCATTTCAGGGATCTCCCTGGGCAACCTAGGTCTGTACTGGCCTAGGAAGTGAGTGCACAAATCTGTCCATGACCACCCGCTCGACCATCTGGGCTGGAGTGGAGGATTCTGGCTGCAGCCATTTTTGCACCAGATGCAGAAGGTCAAACAACTGGGAATGAGGCCGTTTATTCCCACAATATGCCTAGTGGTGAACCCTTTGCGCTGTTACTGACAAAGTCACTCCCACGAGTGCCAAAATTTCCATTTTTAACTTGGCATACTCTTGCTCGTCCTGTATAGCCAAATCATAATAGGCCTTCTGGAGCTCACCAGTCAAACAGGGAGTCAGCAACTCTGCCCACTTCTCTTGTGGTAGCTTCTCACGCTCCGCCACCCGCTCGGTGGTCGGCGCTCATACCAAGTGAGGTATTCTGCTAAATGTAGGCGATCTGATCATTGCCTGCATGTAGTAGAGGTATCGGGTTATGGCAGCTTCTAGTCTCCCATGGAGACTATTGAAGCATGCCAAAAGTGAAAAAAAAAGGTGTTTTTTTTTAAAAATAAACAAAAATACAAAAGTTCAAATCACCCCCCTTTCACCCCATTCAAAATAAAACAATAATAATAAAAATAATTAAACATACACATATTTGGTATTGCCGTGTTCAAAATCACCCGATCCATCAATAAAAAAAAGGATTAACCTGATTGCTAAAAGGCGTAGTGAGAAAAAAAGTCAAAACACCAGAATTACGATTTTTTGGTACCCGCGACATTGCATTAAAATGCAATAACGGGTGATCAAAAGATCATATCTACACCAAAATGGTATCATTACAAACGTTAGCTCGGCGCAAAAAAAAAGCCCTCACCCAACCCGAGATCACGAAAAATAGAGAAACTAAGGGTATCTGAAAATATATATATATTTTTAAACAAAGTAGTAGTGGAGAATCATAATGGCAGGTCAGTTAGTGAACATAGTAAAAAAGCAAAACAAAAAACAACTGTGGGATTGCACTATTTTTGCAATTTCACCACACTTTGAATTTTTTTTCCCGTTTTCCAGGACACGACATGTTAAAACTAATGGTGTCGTTCAAAAGTACAACTTGTCCTATAAAATACAAGCCCTCCCATGGCCATATTGACGGAAAAATAAAAAAGTTATGGCTCTGGGAAGAAGGGGAGCAAAAAATGAAAATGCAAAACCATAAATACCTCTGGTCATGAAAGGGTTAATGTCTGTAAACTGTAAACTATTGTTTAGTAATGAACTTTTCCTTATGCTCTTTTTCACTACGGACATCACATATTTCTGCATTTTGAATCTGTTAATAGTATATGTTATATGACTTTCCATAACTGCAGATAAGCAAGCTGCACTGATAGCATAAAAGACTGTACAATGTACATACATTTTCTGACTCACTGTCCTTTTCTGCCATCCAGAAAGGTAATAGGAAATATGTTTCAATTTACTTACCAAGGAGGTTTTTGCAGAATCCAACAAAAACACATCCTGCCTCGTTCCAAATCCACTTTCTGCCTACACAGGAGGCAAAGTGAAAACTAATCCCAAAAATCGATAACAATAGGTCACTGAAACTGATATGAACCAGGAGAAGATTGGTAGGTGTTCTAAAAGGCCTAAACTTAAAGTAAAGAATTAATATCAGCAGGTTACTACTCAGTCCCCAGACACCTAGAGTAGCTAGAATCAGAGCCAGCAAGTCATAAGCATCTCCGGTAAAGACCTCCTCACGGTGCACCAAGAGCCCATCCTTGGTGACATTCGACATGTTGTAGTTGGCCATACCGCACATCTTATACCTCTAATGAATATTTCCTTAGGAAAAAGGACACACTTTACTTTCCATCTAATCTAGTCTTAAGCCTTTATCAGAAGTGGATTAGCTAAGATTAGAGCACAAGAATAATTACAAAAATTAGGATTAGAGCTGGATAAGTAATCCCCACCAAAGTATAGATGCTTCCTGCTTAGGGTACCGTCACACATTGAAATTTCCATCGCTACGACGTTACGATTCGTGACGTTCTAGCGATATCGTTACGATAGCGCAGTGTCTGACACGCAGCAGCGATCAGGGATCCTGCTGAGAATCGTACGTCGTAGCAGATCGTTTGGAACTTTCTTTCGTCGCTTGATCACCCGCTGACATCGCTGGATCGTTGTGTGTGACAGCGATCCAGCGATGTCTTCGCTTGTAACCAGGGTAAACATCGGGTAACTAAGCGCAGGGCCGCGCTTAGTAACCCGATGTTTACCCTGGTTACAAGCGTAAACGTAAAAAAACAAACCGTACATGCTCACCCGTCGGTGTCCTTCAGGTCCCTTGCCGTCTGCTTCCTGCTCTGAGTGCCGGCCGGAAAGTGAGAGCAGATCACAGCGGTGCTGCGCTCTGCTCACTGTACGGCTGCACTCAGAGCAGAAAGCAGACGGCAAGGGACCTGAAGGACACCGACGGGTGAGTATGTACTGTTTGTTTTTTTACGTTTACGCTGGTAACCAGGGTAAACATCGGGTTACTAAGCGCGGCCCTGCGCTTAGTTACCCGATGTTTACCCTGGTTACCCGGGGACTTCGGCATCGCTCCAGCGCCGTGATTGCAACGTGTGACCGCAGTCTACGACGCTGGAGCGATATTCATACGATCGCTGCGACGTCACGGATCGTGCCGTCGCAGCGATGAAAATTTCAATGTGTGACGGTACCCTTAGAAGTAGACTGATAGATGCTGTGGTAAGAATGAGAAAATGCATTGTGCTTTTTTTTTATAATGCAAGATTTCAGCTTACGATCAGCGAATGGCAGATGCATATTCTCAGAGGATACAGAGATAGTGGTTACACCAAGGTTCTTGTGACCGAGGGGGTCTAAAAGGCTGCCACATTGTCACACAGCGCCCCGAGATAAGGGCAGGGCCGGCCTTTGCCCTGTGCGACCTGTGCGGCCGCACATGGCGCCAAGGCTCGTTAGCATACAAGGGGCGCATTTATTGAGCTCAGCAGATTAATGTCACATTACATCACAATCAGGGGTGGGATTCAGCCGGTACGACCCGGTACGGGGCAGCCGTTTTCTAAAATTTCCATCTGCCAGCATTCCGGTTACCACGCCCCCGGTCATCGGGCCCCCCCTGGCAGTGGCGTAGGAAGGGGGCGGCACAATGCGGGGGGCGGCACAATGCGGGGGGGCGGGTCGCCGGCGGCGCAGAATTTACCTGGCTGTTCGCTTCTCGGCTTCAGAAAAATGGCCGCCGCGATCTCCATCTGCGCATGCGCGGCATCCCGCGGCCATTTTCCTGAAGCCCCGGGCAGCAGAGCACTCCACCTGCGCACGCGCGGCCTCAGGAAGATGGCCGCCCCCACCGATAAGCAGATAGAGCAGGATCGCGGTCAGGTAAGAAGAACTTGTTGTTTTTTTTTAATTATTATTGAGAGCGGCGATCGGGGGGGGGGGGGCAGGGCAGAAAGCTGGACACAGGGAGGCAGAACGCTGGACACTGGGGCAGAAAGCTGGACACTGGGGCAGAAAGCTGGACACTGGGGCAGAAAGCTGGACACTGGGGCAGAAAGCTGGAGACGGGGCAGAAAGCTGGACACAGGGGGGGCAGAGCGCTGGACACTGGGGCAGAACGCTGGACACTGGGGCAGAACGCTGGACACTGGGGCAGAACGCTGGACACTGGGGCAGAGCGCTGGACACTGGGGCAGAACGCTGGACACTGGGGCAGAACGCTGGACACTGGGGCAGAACGCTGGACACTGGGGCAGAACGCTGGACACTGGGGCAGAACGCTGGACACTGGGGCAGAACGCTGGACACTGGGGCAGAACGCTGGACACGGGGGCAGAACGCTGGACACGGGGGCAGAACGCTAGACACTGGGGCAGAACGCTGGACACTGGGGCAGAACGCTGGACACGGGGGCAGAACGCTGGACACGGGGGCAGAACGCTGGACACGGGGGCAGAACGCTGGACACTGGGGCAGAACGCTGGACACTGGGGCAGAAAGCTGGACACTGGGGCAGAAAGCTGGACACTGGGGCAGAAAGCTGGACACTGGGGCAGAAAGCTGGACACTGGGGCAGAAAGCTGGACACGGGGGCAGAACGCTGGACATTGGGGCAGAACGCTGGACACTGATGCAGAACGCTGGACACTGGGGCAGAACGCTGGACACGGGGGCAGAACGCTGGACACAGGGGCAGAACGCTGGACACTGGGGCAGAACGCTGGACACTGGGGCAGAACGCTGGACACGGAGGCAGAACGCTGGACACGGGGGCAGAACGCTGGACACGGGGGCAGAACGCTGGACACTGGGGCAGAACGCTGGACACTGGGGCAGAACACTGGACACTGGGGCAGAACGCTGGACACGGGGGCAGAACGCTGGACACGGGGGCAGAACGCTGGACACTGGGGCAGAAAGCTGGACATTGGAGCAGAACGCTGGACACTGATGCAGAACGCTGGACACTGGGGCAGAAAGCTGGACACTGGGGCAGAACGCTGGACACTGGGGCAGAAAGCTGGACACTGGGGCAGAAAGCTGGACACTGGGGCAGAAAGCTGGACACAGGGGGCAGAAAGCTGGACACAGGGGCAGAAAGCTGGACACTGGTGCAGAATGCTGGACACTGGTGCAGAATGCTGGACACTGGTGCAGAATGCTGGACACGGGCAGAATGCTTGACACGGGCAGAATGGAGACACGGGGCAGGATGACAGACATGGCGTCATGACTGGAGACACTGGAGGCAGGATTGGAGACAGATGGGGCAGGATGGATACGATGGAGACAGATGGGGCAGGATGGGAAGATCATATGGGGCAGGATAGATACTCATTAGGGCAAGATGGGAGAATATATGGCTGACGCCAGGAATGAGACACACGGGGGCCAGGATGGCGAATATTATTACCATAGGGGCTAATTAAGGGATATTATTACTGCAGTGATGTATTTATTTTATTTTTTGAGTATACTGTTTTAAATGGAGGGGCGGTCCTATTACTGTGTAGAGTGACACTATGTCGCCTTCTTCATGTGGTGTAATGTAGAAGTTGGGAAAATTAAGTAATGTGTTCTGCAAGTGGAACTCGAGATAACTGTGTTATTTCCTGCAGAGACGAGTCCTGGCTGGATGAAGTGATGGCGGTCTGTGCGGGATGAAAGATGAAGGACTTCACCTAGAGATGTCACTGGTGAGTCAGTGTGTTACCTATACACTGACACTATACACTGTATACTATATACTGAGGTCCTGTGTATGTCACCGGTGATCACTGTATTACCTATAAACAGACGCTGCATACTAAGTACAGATCTCCTGTGTATAATGGCACTTATGGTGATAGTATTGTGGTTTTTTTTATTATTGATCAGTATTGTAGTATTCAGTCACTATGTGGTGGTAATATGTGGTCTGGTCAAGATGTTGTGGTATTCGTTCCTTGTATTTGATATTATTCGATCACTGTGGTGGTAATATGTCATCTGGTCATGGTGTGGCGGTGTTTGGCCTTGCAGGCCGCCGCTCTGCACTCTGATTGGCTGTCAGCCCATATGGCTTTGGACCAAGCGTAATTTTTTCCTTTTGGTCCGCTTTAAAGCACTTTATAATTCCCGTTATTGCAATATTAGTGTTTCTTCAAGTGTTTTGCAGGGAAACACAAGTTTTCTAAGTAAACGTGTTGTTGTGAATATTAAAGAGTTATTGTTTTCTTTCAAAGTTTGGAGGGGGGGGGGGGCGCCGTCCTGCAGTCTCGCACAGGGCGCCTTTTGGGCTAAGTCCGGCCCTGGATAAGGGGTCCATTTCTACCTTCTCTTTCTACCTCTACTTATATCCACCATATAAGACACCATCGTTATAATTGGTGTATGGTAGGCTCTAAAAACAGCATTTACTTACAGACATAGTGGTAATCTGCAGGTAAATACTGTTTAAAATAATCAGTCTACTGTAAGGCTGGAGTCACACACAATGTATAAAAAATCTGTCCGATTTTGGCTGCCGAGAATCGCACAAATGTTCTCCGTATGGTGATCCATATGTCATCCGTGTGCACTGCCAGGATGCGTTTTTTTTCTCAGAAAAGTATCCGTATGTCATCCGTATGGTGAGATTTTCTCACACACTTGCAAAATAGGCAAATAATGGCTGAGCCTTTCCTGTCACCTGCCCAATGCCTGGAATTTCTCGCAAGTCACACTGATGGTCCGTGTGCTGTGCGATGTTTTCTCGCACCCATAGACTTGCTTTGGCGTTTCTCAGCTGAGATACGCGGACAATTGCAGCATGCTGCGATTTCACTCGCAAGTGTAATACGGACGAGAAAAAAACAGATGATGGGAGCTGCCCCATAGATTAACATTGGGCCGAGTGCTATGCGATTTTTTTATCGCTTAGCACTCGTATTACGCTGTAGTGTGACCCTGGCCTAAGGTTGGTTTCACTCATTTGCGAAACACGCACCATTCACGCTTAGGAGAAGCCATCTCCACCCTCAGGTCTCCTACCCTGAGCTAACTGCTACTGCTGATATCAGTAGTCTCTAATGCTTTTACTTGACTTGCAAGTAAGGAATGAGCAATAGTGCCATAATGCAGATGTTATCTATAAAGGAAGAACCAAATAAGTGTGATATACAGTATAAGCCTAGATAGTATTCCCCCTTCAAAAGCAATATTTTATCTTTCACCTAGATAGGGACCCCTCAGCCTCTGGCAGCTGTGGCTATTGTACCATTGTATTAAGGGTGTTTTGTATAAGTTTTTGGTCTTTTCAATATTTGCATAACATTTGATTATGTATATATTAAGATTTATTTAGATAAAATAATCGTTTTCAGAAAGTATTTTCTCCTATAAAACAAGCATTTAATGCTAAAATCCCTAACATTACTATCTATCTATCTATCTATCTATCTATCTATCTATCTATCTATCTATCTATCTATCACAGGGCCGTATTTGCCACCAGGCACTTGAGGGCACATGCCTAGGGTGCCAGGATGCGGGGGGGGGGGGAGCAGCACCTGAGCATGGTTGTTTTTTTTTCTATTAATGTCATTGTTGCCATGGAAAGAGCAGCCCCGGAAGCAGGACGCTCCGCCCTCATCTCAGTGGTGCTGGAGGAATGGGCTCCTCTCACTGGTGGCTGCAGGGATAGAGCGGCTGTGCCAGGGGCGACGCTCTCTGCTGCTCGGAGGACTTACGTGATGAGAGGAGGTTGCGGAGGAGGAAGAGAAAAATGGTGGCGGTGTCCCAGCATCTGCCACCTCTCCCACTGCCAGTAAGTAGATGACACAGGAGACGTTTGAATACCTTTCTCAGTACTCACTCCCTCCATCCCTTGGGGTTGCTATAGAAATGCCCCCTCCATGGCCAGCAGTTACTTGTTGCTATGGCAACACCTCAGTTTCTCCCCTCCTGATTGCCCCCAGTACGGAAATTCGCAGCTCTCGTGGTATCTCCCTGTCAGCTCCGGACACCGGTCGCACAAAGGAATCGGACACTGGGGAGGGGGAGGTGGCACCGTGAGTATTGAGCACCCTGCTCCGATCTGTGTAGTGACCAGGGGGCAAGTGCTGCTGTGCCCTGTGCCCCCTATGCTACTGTACCTTGTGCTACTGTGCCCCTACAGTACTGTGCTCCATGTGCTGTATCCTCTTCCCATGAACCTCTGTGCCTTCTGCTCCATGCACTACTGTGTCCTGTGTATTGTGGTGCCCTCTATCCCATGCACTGCTCTATCCTCTTCTTCCTGCACTGCTGTGCCCCATGTAATGCTTTGCCTTTTGCACTGCAGTGCCATGTGCCTCCTGTACTGCTGTACCCTGGGTATTTCGGTGCCCTGTGCCTCCTGTACCCCTTATATTGTGGTGCCCTGTGCCTACATTACTGCTGTGCCCCATGTGTTGTGGTGCCCTGTGCCTCCTGCACTGCTGTGCCCCATGTGTTGTGGTGCCCTGTGCCTCCTGCACTGCTGTGCCCTGTGTATTGTGGTGCCCTGTGCCTCCTGCACTGCTGTGCCCCATGTGTTGTGGTGCCCTGTGCCTCCTGCACTGCTGTGCCCTGTGTATTGTGGTGCCCTGTGCCTCCTGCACTGCTGTGCCCCATGTGTTGTGGTGCCCTGTGCCTCCTGCACTGCTGTGCCCCATGTGTATTGTGGTGCCCTGTGCCTCATGCACTGCTGTGCCCCATGTGTTGTGGTGCCCTGTGCCTCCTGCACTGCTGTGCCCTGTGTATTGTGGTGCCCTGTGCCTCATGCACTGCTGTGCCCCATGTGTTGTCGTGCCCTGTGCCTCCTGCACTGCTGTGCTCCATGTGTTGTGGTGCCCTGTGCCTCCTGCACTGCTGTGCCCCATGTGTTGTGGTGCCCTGTTCCTCCTGCACTGCTGTGCCCCATGTGTTGCAGTGCCCTGTGCCTCCTGCACTGCTGTGCCCTGTGTATTGTGATGCCCTGTGCCTCCTGCACTGCTGTGCTCCATGTATTGTGGTGCCCTGTGCCTCCTGCACTACTGTGCCCCGTGTATTGTAGTGCACTGTGCCTCCTGCACTGCTGTGCCCTATGTGTTGTGGTGCCCTGTTCCTCCTGCACTGCTGTGCCCCATGTGTTGTGGTGCCTTGTGCCTCCTGCACTCCTGTGCCCTGTGTATTGTGGTGCCCTGTGCCTCCTGCACTGCTGTGCCCCGTGTATTGTGGTGTCCTGTGCCTCCTGCACTGCTGTGCCCTGTGTATTGTGGTGCCCTGTGCCTCCTGCACTGCTGTGCTCCTTGTGTTGTGGTGCCCATTTCCTCCTGCGCTGCTGTGCCCCATGTGTTGTGGTGCCCTGTGCCTCCTGCACTGCTGTGCCCCATGTGTATTGTGGTGCCCTGTGCCTCATGCACTGCTGTGCCCCATGTGTTGTGGTGCCCTGTGCCTCCTGCACTGCTGTGCCCTGTGTATTGTGGTGCCCTGTGCCTCATGCACTGCTGTGCCCCATGTGTTGTCGTGCCCTGTGCCTCCTGCACTGCTGTGCTCCATGTGTTGTGGTGCCCTGTGCCTCCTGCACTGCTGTGCCCCATGTGTTGTGGTGCCCTGTTCCTCCTGCACTGCTGTGCCCCATGTGTTGCAGTGCCCTGTGCCTCCTGCACTGCTGTGCCCCGTGTATTGTGATGCCCTGTGCCTCCTGCACTGCTGTGCTCCATGTATTGTGGTGCCCTGTGCCTCCTGCACTACTGTGCCCCGTATATTGTAGTGCACTGTGCCTCCTGCACTGCTGTGCCCTATGTGTTGTGGTGCCCTGTTCCTCCTGCACTGCTGTGCCCCATGTGTTGTGGTGCCTTGTGCCTCCTGCACTCCTGTGCCCTGTGTATTGTGGTGCCCTGTGCCTCCTGCACTGCTGTGCCCCGTGTATTGTGGTGTCCTGTGCCTCCTGCACTGCTGTGCCCTGTGTATTGTGGTGCCCTGTGCCTCCTGCACTGCTGTGCTCCTTGTGTTGTGGTGCCCATTTCCTCCTGCGCTGCTGTGGCCTGTGTATTGTGGTGCCCTGTGCCTCCTACACTGCTGTGCCCCATGTATTGTGGTGCCCTGTGCCTCCTTGACTGCTGTGCCTCGTGCTCTTGTCTCACTATAGCATAAAGCGATGTATAGTAATATTATTACTGCTCTTCTCACTATTCCATCGCTCCTCTGCTCGGTGTACCCACTTAGAATCATAGAATTATAGAATAGTAGAGTTGGAAGGGACATCCTGGGTCATCTGGTCCAACCCCTTGCTCAATGCAGGAATCACTAAATCATCCCAGACAGATGTCTTTCTAGCCTCTGTTACATGTCATCAGCACTGATTCCAAATCATTACTTGCTAAGTCAGGAAATCCCTAGTTTCATCTGTGGGACATCAAATAATTTATCAATAGAGTCATATGTCATACCCAAGAGTGGACAGGTCTTGGACTGTATGATTGCTGTGAATATGGCGTGAGATATGCAGCCTCCTTTCAGGAATCCCACCGTGCTGCCACCAATATGTCTGGAATCAGACCATGCTGCCACCAATATGTCATGATTCATGAAGAAGATACCTTTATCACTCCCACCACTCACACCAATTTGACCGGGGTTGTTTGGTTGCCCCTGGTTCCTTCTGAAGGGGATTTATCTATATCAAACTTCCCAGTTCCTGTTTGGAACTTGCAGCTCTCTGGTGCCCCCTTACACTCAGGTCGGTCAGGGTACTGCACCTAGGGTAATTAGTTGCCAGAAAGGCTATGTACTGGCTACAGGGCTCGCTGCGGCGAGGGCAATATAACTACTCCCACTCGGGCGGGAACAATAATTATCAACGCCGCCATCGCTACAAAGCCTCCCAAATGCACAGAACAAAGTATGCTGCCACCATCTCCGATTCTCTTAGGATTAACGGGTCCGGAGCCAACTCAAATCAGTAGCGTAATTCACATCAGAGGACGCGACAGGTCGTTTATAGAGCAGGGTGAGTCAAGCTAGTAAATTATATATTTTACTCCAAAAAAAAGGTAGGCAGTGTTTTCAAGGTATAAAAAGATATTATAAAGAAGACAAAATCATGTGTACAATGCAATTACAATTAAACAGGGATTCAAATTGAAAAAACACTTACATAGTGTTCAGATCATTTCATATCATCATGGCTGGCCGTTGGCTGAGGAGGATACACACATCTAGATGCATAACGCATCTGTATAGCTGCAGGACACCAGGACACAAAAGACACTGAAAACTCCTGCTTCACACAGTTATTCCCAGCCTCAAGCCCAGGCACTCCCTCTGTGGTGACATCACTTAGGGGCTGAAACCTCCCCTTTACTTAGAATATGAAAACTATTTTTTTACGCATATCTCGCTGTATGAATCTCGTATACGAAATACACCAGGTTCCCGAGGTGCACCACATCGGGGTGATTCTTTTAAGTGTAAAGCACGGCTTACTTACATGAACCGCTTAAGGAGAAATCCATGCTTTGCACTTGTTGCATTTAGCTGCTAGCGCTTGCAGTGAGTGATAGATCTATCGATGGACATCTGGAATATATAATTCTTATATTTCTAGCTCGGATTGGTGCACATATATGTCACATTAATAGAACAAAGAATCTCAACAATGAAATTACCAGTTTTGGCTGGTATTGGTTGGGAGGAGGGATTGAGTAGTTTTCACAGAGCGTGGTATTTGCAGCTAACCATACAACTTCAGTGATTCTAGTGAGGGTTTTGAATTACACACATACAAGCAGCAGGCAGAGAGAAGGGGGGGGTCGGAATGGCCCACAGCGTGTCTTGTAATGTTAGATAGATACTCAAACCTGGCATATTTACATTATCGTGACCTCTCCGGACACCTCTCTTCATTGGCGGATCCTGCTGAGATTGGCCATCACTGATGCGGTGTCTGTGGACAGCTTGATGTACTTTCAGCAGAAAAGACCATGTATGGATTGCAGAGGCTTATGTAGGGGGAACAGCCGGGGCATGTGCCCAGGGCGCAGCCAGCAGGGGGGCGCAGTCAGTCTGCCCAATGCAGCGGTCCGCAGTATCTCCCCCAGCGGCTGCATTCTGGCACCCCCTGGACTGAGAGTCAGCCGTTCTCTGTGCCGTTCTCTCAAGCTGACAGCCCGCACAGAGAAGCTGCAGCACACTGACTCGCAGGGACACGGGTGGACATACCGCATGTGCAGCAATCTGTCCTGCTTCCTACCCGCGCTTCCTCTTTCTCACACAAACAGCAGCACCACTGGATGACATCATCATTCAGCGGCCGGCTGTGCCATAGAGAGGAAGCTGTCGATGGTGATGCTTCAGTTGCGGGAGAGCATGCGGACAGGTGAGAGGTGCTGTGTGTCTGTGTGTGTGTGTGTGAGAGTATACGTGTTGTGTGTGTTGTGTGTGTATGCGTGCATGCGTAGCACTGTGGGAGAATGTGCAGTGAGGTAAATGGTGTTGTGTGTAGGGGAAGAGAGGGCAATGATAGGCTGATGGGGAAAGGGCAATGATGGGGGTGGTGGGGGTGGAGGAAATGATGGAAGTGGTAGAATGGGCAAGGATGGGGATGGTGGGGGAGAAGGAAATGATGGATATGGTGGAAAGGGCAATGATGGGGGTGGTGGGGGAGGAGGAAATGTTGGAGGTGGTGGAATGGGCAATGATTGGGTGGGAGGAGAAGGTAGTGATGGAGGTGGTGGAATGGGCAATGGTGGTGGTGGGGAGAGAAAGCAATGATGGTGGTGGGGGAGGAGGAAATGATGGAGGTTATGGAAAGGGTAATAATGGTGGGTGGAGGGGGAAGGAAATGATGGAGGTGATGGAATGGGCAAGATGGTGGTGGTGGAAAAGACAATTATGATGGTGGAGGTGAGGAGAAAATAATGGAGGTGGTGGAATGGGCAAGGATGGTGCTGGTGGAAAGGACAATGATGGTGATGGTGGTGGTGGAAAGGGCAATGATGGGGATGGTGGGAGAGGAGGAAATGATGGATGTGGTGGAAAGGGCAATGATGGGGATGGTGGGGGAGGAGGAAATGATGGAGGTGGGGGAGAAGGCAGTGATGATGGTAGTGGAAAAGACAATGATTGGAATAGTGGGGAAGGAGGCAATGATAGGGTGGTGGAGGAGAAGGCTGTGATAGAGGTGGTGGAAAGGGCAATGATGGGGTGATGGAGAGGGCAATGATGGGGTGGTAGGGGAGAAAACAATGATGGAGGTGATGGAAAGGGCAATGATGGTGTGGTGGGGGAAAAAAGCAATGATGGAGGTGGTGGAAAGAACAATGATAGGGTGGTGGGGAAGAATGTAATGATGGCGGTGGTGGAAAGGACAATGATAGTGGTGGTGGAAAGGGCAATAATGGGTGTGGTGGGGGAGGAGGAAATGGTGGAGGTGGTGGAATGGGTAATGATGGCAGTGGGGGGGAAAAGACAATGGTGGGGGAGGAGGAAATGATGGAGGTGGTGGAATGGGCAATGATATAGGGTGATGGAGGAGAAAGCAATGATAGTGGTGGTGGAGAAGGCAATGATGGAGGTATGGGGGAATGGGGGGCATATATGAGGAAACAGTATGGGGGGATGGGTGCAGACAGTATGGGGAACGAACGGGGGAATGTATGCAGACACAGTATGAGTAGCGATTTGAAAAATGTATGTGGACAGAGTATGGGGAGTGAGGATGATGGGATGTTTGCAGACACAGTATGGGGAGTCAGGTGAGCAGGCAGTATAGAAAGTGAGGGGCTAAATATATGATGAGACAGTATGGTGAACACGGGGATGTGAAGGAGACAGTATGAAGATGGAGGGGAATAGTGTGGAAGACAGTATGGGGGAGAAAAGTGAGTGGGCACAGAATAGAAACTGAGTAGTGGGGGCGTAGCATGGAGGGACAGTGTAAGCTCACAGCCAGGAGGGGACAGTATACCAAGGATGGGGGGAGTGTGATGATTGTACAGTATAAACACTGTGCCCTCTAGGGAGGGACACAGTATGAGAGGACAGTGTGAAGAGGGGGAGCCGGTATGGAAAGGAGAGGTTAGTGTGAAGAGCATATACCATAAGAGGGACAGTGAGGGTGTCATATTTTGGGCAGACAATATAGTGGTGGCAATTTTTTATTCAGGAGCATTATAATGACACGTCTATCTTTAAGGGCATCATGTGGAGATTTACTGCAGAAGACCGGAGAATATGGAAGTCTGCAGAGACGAGCTGCGGATGAGAAAACTCATCATGGGGTCTGGACAAGATGAAGAAAAGAAGGAGAATGACTCCAGAGACGATGTCATCTATAAGGTACCTGGATGTAAATGTTATTTGTGATACTGACTAATTCTCATGTTTTTATTTATGTTAGGAGCATTAAAGGAATGTCCAGGTTTTTAATGAGTCTGCAGTCATTCTTTGTGACTGCAGACTTCTGACTTCTCACAGTGCGTACTGCACGCTGTCAGGATTCTCTCTTGCTGGCGATTTACATACATGCGGTCATGTGCTGACTAGACATGTGTGGCCTCAGTCAATGAAAATGAGGCCGGGCACATCTAGTCGGAATGTGGTCAGAGGTATACAAATCACATGCTTGTGCTGACATGACTGTCCACCGCCAAGGGAGAATCCTAAAAGTGTGCAGTGCATTAGTTGTGAGAATTCAGAAGCCTGCGATGTCAGGATTCAGCTCTGCAGGTTCCAGTAGTCATCACATGGACACTTCACTCATATGCGACTTTCATACTTGTGGTCCTGTGACAACGAGCTTCTCTTACTGCTTCTCTCTGTTTTTCACTGAACATTGAGAGCATTAGGGAGAGGAGCTCGTGGGTACATGACTAAGTGTGCAAATCGCATAAGTCCTTGGTGGGGGGGGGCACCAAAATGAACTCTTGCCCCGGGTGCCAGAAAACCTAGATACACCTCTGATGGATTGTGATGTATGGTACTTAAACTTCAAAATCCACAATGAATCTGTAGCAAAATCCACGTTATTTACATTCATATTTGTTGCAGATTTTACTCTGTGCAGGGCAAACAGTGAATTCCACAGTGAGAAAGCACACCTCAGTTTAGGAAAGTCCTATCCATGATGGCATCATAATATACTGTGGCCAATATCCGCTCTGTGTGTACAAACTCTAAGGCTAAGTGCACACGTTACAGAATGCAGCGGAAATTTCCGCGGCAATTCCGCAAGTCCTGCCGCGGGTATATCGTATGCGGAATTGGCACGCGTATTCCCGCTAAACACTAGCGTTTTGCAAGCGTAATTAGCTTGCAGAATGCTAGCGTTTTCCAAGCGATCTGTAGCATCGCTTTGAAAACTGATTGACAGGTTGGTCACACTTGTCAAACATTGTGTTTGACAAGTGTGACCAACATTTTACTATTGATCCTGCTTATGATAAACACAACGCACCAGCCCATTTCCTTAAAACTAAGGATAGGCAACACTCCAAAATTACTATAAACATACTGACTGTAAAGTTATTAGACTATACTCAGTCATGAAGCGTTTTGTAAATTTAAGAAAACCTTTATTAACACAAACAATACACACAATTAAAATCAGTGCCTCAAAATCAGAGCAAAATCACATTATAGAGGCCAGCAGAAAGAACAATAGATAGTCATGCAAAGTCAGTTACTTTTTCAGCTGTACATTAATCAATGCTATATTTAATTACTAGAGGCAATCCTTTTGCTTTTCACAATAAAGAATCCAGATTTTAAAGTGACAGTGCAACAATAGTGAATAACAGGCCATACCACAAAAAAGGTGCAAATATATGCTATTCCCAAATAAATATTATTATAAAGCCACAAGTATCCAAAACCAGAGGAAATCCGTATTCCTCACCTGTGTAAGGCAATTCGCCCACTACTGGATACTAAAAGCAGAACCACTAGGCATAAAAAGCCCATATGTCCTGCAACCTCCCTGTGATCGGTAAACCTCAGGGTTTTACTGGCTTGCTAGGTATTATTATCATGGGTGTAATTACCCGAACCCCAGAAACACACACTGCCCCAGGTTACAACCCATGGGACTATTGCACCTCCCGTTGGCCACATGGACGCCACATAAACCATATAACTATGCAAGGCATGAATGCTGTATATAAACCGCTCGGTACATATTACCTGACTTCTACTGCCGTTCCCCTGCCTCGTGGCATGCTAGACCTCAGCTACCCCGACGCGCAATTCGCATCTGCTTCCTCCTGGGGGCGTGTCTAAGGCTGGGCATCATAGCGTTCTTAAAGTGTAAAGAGACCAATCAGATTATCCACCCAGGGATTCCACCGGTATGTCACATATTGACAGCACCCTCCCACCAACCAATCGGACATGGGGCTACCCTGGCGTGTCACCCAAAGGCCGCGCCTGTTCGTTGACCTAAACACTCCCACTTTTGGTGCGTCATGACACAACCACACCCACAGCCCATTTCCATCCGTCAGCACAGGCAAGCTCCATCCAGCGGCACCAGGTAAGGGGATCCCACCCCAGAGTGAACGGTCATTACGACCCCAATCCCAACCCCGAAGCATTATGTCATAACGACCCCTCCTCCCCTAGGTACATCTCAGAGCCCTGCCGCGTCCGGCTAAAGGAGGCCGTGGCGTCAGCAAAATATGGAGTAAGACACTGCGCATGACACAGGTTATAGATGGTTGGGTGTACAAGCCATCACCAAAGGAAAGAAATGGGAGGCACACAAACACTAGGGACCACACAATGGATGACGAGGAACACCTGGGACCCCCCCTGCAGGAAGAGGTACCAGCAAGTACCATTGCCCTAGTGCGATCCCCACAAAAGGACATTCATCAACCAGGTAAGTGCCCAGAAGCAACAATCACGCCAACAACATAAATCCATTGTTGAATCCATCATGGTCACCCACCCAAACCCCACTGTGCCGTCCCAAAGCAACCACTTAATTAATCCATATTATAAACATTGTGCAGTACTGCTAGCTGGAACCGACATTCATGGCAGATCCTGCAACCCCCAAATGTATCGGGGTGCAGAAATGGAGACCTGGAAATCAATAGTTGCCCCTTGCCAACCATCATATTCCCAACAAAAAGGCTGGCATAAAAAATATAATAGGACAAAGTCCACTAATTGTTAGAACAGAATATAAGGACAAAAATCCACTAATTATCCAAATAATCATATAGTCAATACAATATCCGGAATCCAACAAAGTCCAAGCCAGCCGATTGCTGGTTTCCATTGGTTCATTGGAACACATATCCATCCGTAGTTCTTATAGAGACAGGTACCATGTCTTTGCAGTGGGATTATAGGACAGGTATCAAAGAGCCTTTTGATCAATGCAACCTCCCAACATCCCATCACCAGTTAGTTGCTCCTCAAACCCCGTAATGGCAAAGTGAAAATCTGAAAAATGATAGAAAAATTAAAACCAATCTAAAACAAATAAAACCATAGCCCACACCAAACACACAACAAATAAAACACTTAAAATGACCGAACAAACTACTAAACACTGGGTATGTACACAAAAAGACATCATAAGAAGGACCCAAAACCCAAAGTCTCATTCAGTCCCTGCGGAGCCAGGGTACCCTGTCATGATTCCCAATGGCAGGGAAACATCAGAACACAAAAATAACGGACGAGCTCTGGGTGATGGAATCTCGAGCTGACCGTGCGCTAAATCTACCACACAACTAATAGTAGCCAGGGAGCATACCTACGACTTCCTAGATGCCACGCGCCAGCCGGAGGACTAACTACGCCTGGTAGAGGAAGGAACAGACCTGGCTTACCTCTAGGGAAATACCCCAAAAGATGATAGCAGCCCCCCACATGTAATAACGGTGAGTTAAGAGGAAAAGACATACACAGTATGAAAGTAGATTTAGCAAAGAGAGGTCCACTTACTAGATAGCAGAAGGATACAAAAGAGGACTTCACGGTCAACTGAAAACCCTTTCAAAAAACCATCCTGAAATTACTTTAAGACTCCTGTGTCAACTCATGACACAGGAGTGGCAATTTCAGCCCGCAAGAGCTTCCAGCTACAGAGAATAACAAAAACTGCAAACTGGACAAAAGATACAAAACAAAAGGACAAAGTCCACTTAGCTGATCAGCAGACTAGTAGCAGGAACATGCAACCGAAGGCTCTGGTTACAATGATGACCGGCAAGAAAATGACTGGAGAGCAAGGCTAAATAGGAAACTCCCAAACACTGATGGGAGCAGGTGACCTGAGACAGCAAAGCACACACAAGTCACCAGTACCACCAGCAACCACCAGGGGAGCCCAAAAAGCGGATTCACAACAGTACCCAGCCGGTAAATTCATCGGCTCTCAACTTGAGCCAGGGCTTTCCCCAGATCTCCTCCTCTGGGGCCCATGCTAACAAGGTCTATGCCTTTTACTCTCATGAAGCAGGGATTGCAATCGTGGAATTTTTTATAATGTCTCGGAATTGTCTTCAGACTGGAGAGATCCTCCACTGTTTTGGCTCGTTCGATATCCAGCACGTGTTCTCGAACCCGTATCCTTAATTCCCTGGTGGTAAGGCCAATGTATACGTTTCCACACGGGCAGGTAGAGTGATAAATCACCCCCTTTGACGTGCATGAAATAAACTTTCTAATCTCATATACTCTGGATCCATCAAAATTGGAAATGTTTTTTTCGTTCTAACGCAATTTGCACAGGCCTTGCATTGGCCACACGGAAAGAAGCCCACCAAATCTTTATCCGAACCATTCTTCTTTTCAGGCTCATAGTGACTGTGTACTAAAATGTCACAAATATTTCTTGACCTCTTTGCCACTGTAGCAGGTTTTGGGGGTAAGATTTGCTTTAAAACAGGGTCAGTATGAAGAACCGCCCAGTGTTTCTCCACAATCTGCCTAAACTCATACCATTTATTGTGGTATCCAGTGATCAGGCGTACCTGATCCTTACTACCCATGGTTGATCCCCTATTATTGTTATAGAGCAAGGCATCTCTGGGTGTATTCTTAGCTCTCATCAACCCCCTCCTTATAGTTTTCTGACCATATCCTCGCTGTGAAAACCTATCGGCTAGCTCTTCTGATTGGGTAACAAAATCAGCCTCACTTGAGCAAATGCGGTGAACCCGCAAAAATTGCCCAATTGGGATACCCCTGATTGTAGACGGTAGATGTGCAGATCGGGCATGTAAGAGCGAGTTGGTAGCTGTACTTTTACGGAATACATCAGTAACAATGTCTCCCTCCGGGCGGGCACGTATCTGCAGATCTAGGAAGTCAACTGACCTCTCGTATTTATAGGTGAGTTTGATATTCAAATTGTTGTGATTCAGATTCATCATTAGGGCATTAAGTTCTGCAATGCTCCCCTCCCATACAAACCAAATGTCATCAATATATCTCATCCATTCCTGGATGAGATGACTCTGGGGGATGGGATTACTCATAAAGATGTCCCTTTCCCAAGCTCCCAGAAACAGATTTGCATAGGAAGGTGCGCAGCATGCCCCCATCGCAGTACCCTGTAGCTGGAGATACGTGCCACGCCCAAAGACAAAGACATTGTGTGAAAGCACAAATTCAAGTAATTCCAGCAACAGCTGTACTAACTTTTTGTCTAAATTACTTGTTTCCAAATACCAAGCCCCCGCTCTAATCCTGTCTGCATGTCTAATTGAGGTATAAAGTGCCTCCACGTCTGCGGTGACCATAACACTATTAGGACCCAACTGGAGATTGTCCAGTTTGCGCAGAGCTGCAGTAGTGTCCTTAATAAATGATGGCAGTTGACTCACCAAAGGTTTAAGATAATAATCAAGGACTTGAGTGATAAGTTCACAAAGACCTCCATTACCCGACACAATAGGTCTTCCCGGAGGGTCGATGGGGTCTTTGTGTATTTTGGGTAACAGATATAATGTAGGCATTCTTGGGTGCATATTTCTAATTAATTCCCATAGTCTTTTAGGGATTGTGCCCTCCTGAAATGCCCTCTCCAAAATATCGCTTAGCTGGTCCTGAAACGCCATCATGGGATTACTGGCCAATTTCATATAACAATCTCTGTTATCCAAAAGTTTGTAGGCTTGCTTCTCATATTGGGTATGGGGCCATATCACCAAGTTCCCGCCTTTAATGGCGGGTTTGAATACCACGTCCCCCACCCTTTGAGGATATCCAAAGCTCTTCTATCTGACTGGCCAATATTAGAGTAACCAAACCCCTCTTCAGCAAGCTTCTCAATTTCTCCAGTTACCAACCTCGTAAATACCTCTACTGCCGAGCAGACATTTAAAGCAGGAAATTTCCTTGATTTCCTGACCAAATGGTTTGGTATTCCGTAAAAGTACAGCTACCAACTCGCTCTTACATGCCCGATCTGCACATCTACCGTCTACAATCAGGGGTATCCCAATTGGGCAATTTTTGCGAGCTCGCCGCATTTGCTCAAGTGAGGCTGATTTTGTTACCCAATCAGAAGAGCTAGCCGATAGGTTTTCACAGCGAGGATATGGTCAGAAAACTATAAGGAGGGGGTTGATGAGAGCTAAGAATACACCCAGAGATGCCTTGCTCTATAACGATAATAGGGGATCAACCACGGGTAGTAAGGATCAGGTACACCTGATCACTGGATACCACAATAAATGGTATGAGTTTAGGCAGATTGTGGAGAAACACTGGGCGGTTCTTCATACTGACCCTGTTTTAAAGCAAATCTTACCCCCAAAACCTGCTATAGTGGCAAAGAGGTCAAGAAATATTTGTGACATTTTAGTACACAGTCACTATGAGCCTGAAAAGAAGAATGGTTTGGATAAAGATTTGGTGGGCTTCTTTCCGTGTGGCCGATGCAAGGCCTGTGCAAATTGTGTTAGAACGAAAAAAAATTCCAATTTTGATGGATCTAGAGTATATGAGTTTAGAAAGTTTATTTCATGCACGTCAAAGGGGGTGATTTATAACTCGACCTGCCCGTGTGGAAAGGTATACATTGGCCTTACCACCAGGGAATTAAGGATACGGGTTCGAGAACACGTGCTGTGTTATGATCTGGTGACCTTGGAGCCGCATGGGACTTTCTCAGGAGAAGGTGGAACCTGTACTGACCGCAAACCCTAAACTGACACCGCAACTAGAAGTAGCCGTGGGGTGTACCTAACACATCCTAGACACCTCGACACAGCCAGACGACTAAATACCCCTATAGATGGAAATGGGAATTCTATCTTGCCTCAGAGCAGAACCCCAAAGGATAGGCAGCCCCCCACAAATATTGACTGTGAGTATTAGAGGAAAAGACACACGCAGGCAGAAATCAGGATTTAGCAAAGGAGGCCATGCTAGCTAAATAGGAAAGGATGGGACAGAATACTAAGCGGTCAGTATTAAAACCCTAAAAAATATCCACAGCAGATAATACAAAAATTCCACCATCTAACTAAAGACATGGAATGTATATCTGCTTCTCCTGAGAATCCAACTTGACTGAAATATCCAAACACAGTCTAAGCTGGACAAGAAAAAACCATGAATAGCACTGAATTGTAAAGCACACAGCATGTGTGCTGTAGTAACAAAAACCAGACACTTATCTTTGCTGAATTGGCAGCAGGGCAGGAGGAACCAGACAGAGATCAAAACCTCCAAGAACAATGGACAACTGGCAAGGGCTAATGAATCCTGCACACCTAAATATCCCAGTCAGAGCTGCAATCAGCAGGAACACCTGCCCAGGATTGCAACCCAGGGACAACTGCATTACTATCAACAACCACCGGAGGGAACCCAAAAGCAGAATTCACAACAGTACCTCCCCCTTCAGGAGGGGTCACCGAACCCTCACCAGAGCCCCCAGGCCGATCAAGACGAGCCAGATGAAAGGCACGGACCTAATCAGCAGCATGGACATCAGAGGCAAAAACCCAAGAATTATCCTCCTGGCCATAACCCTTCCATTTGACAAGTTACTGAAGCCTCCGCCTCGAAAAGCGAGAATCCAAAATCTTCTCAACCACATACTCCAACTCCCCATCAACCAACACAGGGGCCGGAGGATCAAAAGAGGGAACAACGGGCACCACATATTTCCACAATAAAGGTCTATGGAAGACATTATGGATAGCAAAAGAGGCTGGAAGGGCCAATCGAAAAGACACCGGATTAATAATCTCAGAAATCCTATAAGGACCAATAAAGCGAGGCTTAAACTTAGGGGAAGAAACCTTCATAGGAACATGACGGGAAGACAACCAGACCAAATCCCCAACCCGAAGCCGGGAACCAACACACCGACGACGGTTAGCAAAACATTGAGCCTCCTCCTGAGACAATACCAAATTGTCCACCACATGAGCCCAAATCTGCTGCAACCTGTCAACCACAGAATCCACACCAGGACAGTCAGGAGGCTCAACCTGCCCCGAAGAAAAACGAGGATGAAAAGCAAAATTACACAAGAAGGGCGAAACCAAGGTAGCCGAACTAGCCCGATTATTAAGGGCAAACTCGGCCAAGGGCAAGAAAGCCACCCAATCATCCTGATCAGCAGACACAATGCATCTCAGATAAGTTTCTAAAGTCTGATTAGTTCGCTCGGTCTGGCCATTTGTCTGAGGATGATATGCGGAAGAAAAAGACAAATCAATGCCCAGCCTAGCACAAAAGGCCCGCCAAAACCTAGAAACAAACTGGGAACCTCTGTCGGACACAGTATTCTCTGGAATACCATGCAAACGAACCACATGCTGAAAAAACAACGGAACCAAATCAGAAGAGGAAGGCAATTTCGGCAAAGGCACCAAATGGACCATCTTAGAGAACCGGTCACAAACAACCCAGATGACCGACATCTTCTGGGAAACCGGAAGATCAGAAATAAAATCCATAGAAATATGCGTCCAGGGCCTCTCAGGGACCGGCAAAGGCAAAAGCAAACCACTAGCACGGGAACAACAAGACTTGGCCCGCGCACAAGTCCCACAGGACTGCACAAAAGAACGCACATCACGTGACAAAGAAGGCCACCAAAAGGACCTACCAACCAATTCTCTGGTACCAAAAATACCAGGATGGCCAGCCAACACAGAACAATGAACCTCAGAAATCACTCTACTAGTCCATCTATCAGGAACAAACAGTTTCCCCACTGGACAGCGATCAGGTTTGTCAGCCTGAAATTCCTGAAGAACCCGTCGTAAATCAGGGGAAATGGCAGAAAGGACCACCCCTTCTTTCAGACTGCCGACCGGTTCAAGGACCTCAGGAGAATCAGGCAAAAAACTCCTAGAGAGGGCATTAGCCTTAACATTCTTAGAACCCGGAAGATACGAGACCACGAAATCAAAACGGGAAAAAAACAAGGACCATCGAGCCTGTCTAGGATTCTGCCGTCTGGCAGACTCGAGGTAAATCAGATTTTTATGATCGGTCAAGACCACAATACGGTGCTTAGCTCCCTCAAGCCAATGTCGCCACTCCTCAAACGCCCACTTCATAGCCAACAACTCCCGATTGCCGATATCATAATTGCGTTCAGCAGGCGAAAACTTACGGGAAAAGAAGGCACACGGTTTCATCAAGGAACCAACAGGATCCCTCTGAGACAAAACGGCCCCCGCCCCAATCTCAGAAGCGTCAACCTCAACCTGAAACGGAAGAGAAACATCCGGTTGACGCAACACCGGGGCAGAAGTAAATCGGCGTTTAAGCTCCTGAAAGGCAGAGACAGCCGCAGAGGACCAATTTGTCACATCAGCGCCTTTCTTCGTCAAATCGGTCAAGGGTTTAACCACACTGGAGAAGTTAGCAATGAAACGGCGATAAAAATTAGCAAAGCCCAAAAATTTCTGAAGGCTCTTCACGGATGTTGGTTGAATCCAATCATGAATGGCCTGAACCTTAACCGGATCCATCTCTATAGATGAGGGAGAAAAAATGAAGCCCAAAAAAGAAACCTTCTGCACTCCAAAGAGACACTTAGACCCCTTCACAAACAGAGCATTATCACGAAGGATCTGAAATACCATCCTGACCTGTTTCACATGAGACTCCCAATCATCGGAAATAATTAAAATGTCATCCAAATATACAATCATGAATTTATCAAGGTAAGTCTGGAAGATATCGTGCATGAAGGACTGAAAAACAGATGGAGCATTAGAGAGCCCGAATGGCATCACAAGGTATTCAAAATGGCCTTCGGGCGTATTAAACGCAGTTTTCCATTCATCACCCTGCTTAATACGAACAAGATTATATGCCCCCCGAAGGTCAATCTTCGTAAACCAACTAGCCCCCTTAATCCTAGCAAACAAATCGGAAAGCAGAGGTAAAGGGTATTGAAACTTGACCGTGATCTTATTCAAGAGGCGATAATCAATACAGGGGCTCAAGGAACCATCCTTCTTAGCAACAAAAAAAAATCCTGCTCCCAACGGTGAAGAAGATGGCCGAATATGCCCTTTCTCCAAAGACTCCTTAACATAACTCCGCATGGCGGTATGTTCAGGCACAGACAGGTTGAAAAGTCGGCCCTTAGGAAACTTACAGCCTGGAATCAAGTCAATAGCACAATCACAGTCCCTATGCGGTGGAAGGGAACTGGACTTGGGCTCATCGAATACATCCTGAAAATCAGACAAAAACTCTGGAATTTCAGAAGAGGAAGAAGAGGAGACTGACATCAAAGGAACATCATTATGAACCCCCTGACATCCCCAACTAGTCACAGACATAGACTTCCAATCAAACACAGGATTATGTACCTGCAGCCACGGAAAACCCAGCACGATAGCATCATGCAAATTATGCAACACCAGAAATCGACAATCTTCCTGATGGGCTGGCGCCATGCACATGGTCACCTGTGTCCAGAACTGGGGCTTATTTTTAGCCAAAGGTGTAGCATCGATGCCCCTTAAAGGAATAGGGTTCTGCAAAGACTGTAAGGGAAAACCACAACGCCTGGCAAACTCAAAGTCCATTAAGTTCAAAGCGGCGCCTGAATCCACAAACGCCATGACAGAAAATGATGACAATGAGCAAATCAAGGACACAGATAACAGAAATTTAGGTTGTACGGTACTGATGGTAAATGAACTAGCGATCCTCTTGGTACGCATAGGGCAGACTGAAATGACATGAGAAGCATCGCCACAATAAAAACACAACCTATTCTGATGTCTGAATCCCCGTTGTTCCATTCTAGACAGAATCCTATCAGAGCAGATGCCTGAGCCTATGCAGTGTGAGGACAACGCCACAGCGCGCACAGTTCTGCGCTCCCGCAAGCGCCGATCAATCTGAATGGCCAGAGACATAGAATCACTCAGACCGAAAGGCGTGGGAAACCCCACCATAACATCTTTAACGGATTCAGAAAGACCCTTTCTGAAAATTGCCGCCAAAGCATCATCATTCCATTTGGTCAACACAGACCACTTTCTAAATTTCTGACAATACAATTCTGCCGCTTCTTGACCCTGAGACAGGGCCAACAAGGTCTTCTCCGCTTGATCCACAGAATTAGGTTCATCATATAATAATCCTAAAGCCTGAAAAAAGGCGTCTACATTAAGCAAGGCCAGATTCCCAGATTCCAGGGAAAATGCCCAATCCTGAGGATCGCCACGCAGCAGGGAGATGACAATTTTAACCTGCTGAATGGAATCACCAGAGGATCGAGGTCTCAGAGCAAAAAACAGTTTACAGTTGTTTTTAAAACTCAAAAATTTGGACCTGTACCCAAAAAACAAATCAGGAGTAGGAATCTTAGGCTCTAAAACTGGAGTCTGAACAATATAATCAGAAATACTCTGTACCCTAGCAGCAAGCTGGTCTACACGAGAAGCTAATCCCTGAACATCCATGCTAGCACAAGACTCCTCAGTCACCCAGAGAAAAAGAGGGAAGAAAAGACAAAGCAGGCTACAGAAAAAAAAAAATGGCTCAACACCTTTCTTCCCTTCTTCTGAGATGCATTTAACTCATTGTTGGCCAGTTGTACTGTTATGATCTGGTGACCTTGGAGCCGCATGGGACTTTCTCAGGAGAAGGTGGAACCTGTACTGACCGCAAACCCTAAACTGACACCGCAACTAGAAGTACCCGTGGGGTGTACCTAACACATCCTAGACACCTCGACACAGCCGGAGGATTAAATACCCCTATATATGGAAATGGGAATTCTATCTTGCCTCAGAGCAGAACCCCAAAGGATAGGCAGCCCCCACAAATATTGACTGTGAGTATTAGAGGAAAAGACACACGCAGGCAGAATGCCACATGCGGGAAGTAAGCAGATCAATGCATTCCTATGTGTGCAGAATCGCTGTGATTCCGCACTTTAATGAATATGCTGCGATTTTTTCCGGAATGCGATTCCGCCATGAAAAAAAATGCAGCATGTGCACAAAAAATGCGGATTGCATTCTAATAATAGGATGCTTAATGTATGCATTTTTTTCGTGGCTTTATTGTCTCTTTATAGCGAAAAAACTTGAAAAAAACGTGAAAATTCCTAAACGTGTGCACATAGCCTTATACAGGGATCAACAACCTGCAGCAGTCCAGCTGTTGCATGTTGGGGCTTCTGAGGAGCTGTAGTTTGGCAATGGCTGGAGGGTCGAATTTTACTTGCCCCTGCCCCAATGGTCAGGCAACCCATGCCTCCCTGGTGTCTGTGGCCCTCTAAGTTCCACATGCCTGCTGAGTGTAACCTGGCAGCAGGGCCATATTTGCCACTAGGCACTTGAGGGCATGTGCTTAGGACATCAGGATGCGGGGAGGCGGCAACTGGGCAAGGTTTTTTTTCTTTTATGCGGATGCGGAAAAGCCGACAGATCTGTCGCGAATGGCAAAAATCGCTGATGTGAAAGTAGCCTAAGTCACTGCCGACAGTGTCTGCATTAGTCATACTCACTAATGGGGGAGGTAACACTAAAAGTGCTTAGGACAGCATAAACTCTAAATATGGCCCTGATCTATCATATCTATCTATCTATCTATCTATCTATCTATCTATCTATCTATCTATTTATCTTCCATCTATTTATCCTTCAATCTATATAGAAAAATCAAAGAAGCAGCACACCATCAAAATGATGGTGTGCTGCTTCTTTGAATTTTCTAATACAAGGACTGGCATGTACCTGTGAAGCCCTGCATCCAACTACTGCTATTGTTCAAGTGCTGCTCTCTGCTCATATATTTCTATCTATTATCTACAGCATCTATCTATCTACTGTATATATCTGTGTACATCTATCTATCTATCTATCTATCTATCTATCTATCTATCTATCTATCTATCTATCTCATATCTATCGGTCTGTCTATCGATCTATCTACTGTCTCTATGTGTCTCTATCTATCTGTGTCTATCTATCTCATATCTATCTGTATCTATCTATCTATCTATCTATCTATCTATCTATCTATCTATCTATCTATCTATCTATCTATCTATCTATCTCATATCTATTCAGAAAGCCAGATCTTTTTGTTACGATGACCTGTAATCCAAAGTGGAAAGAAATTACTGAAGACTTAGAACCATGGCAAAGGCCAGAGTTCAGACCAGATTTGGTTACATGAGTATTTAAAATCAAACTCCAAGCCGTGCTTAATGAGATTTTGAAAATACACATTTTTGGCAGTGTAGTTGCCTATGTGCATGTAAAAGAATTTCAAAAGCATGGACTACCACACGCTCACATGCTCTTTTTCCTCGGAGAGGAAGATAAACCAAGGGATAAAGAAATAATTGATGAATTGGTCTCTGCTGAAATCCAAAACTGCATGAGGCAGTGATGAAGCACATGATTCATGGCCCATGTGGCGAAGATCAACCTGGTGCTATATGCATGACAGATGGTCAATGCGCAAAAAAATTCCCAAAGGAATTTAATACAGAGACAAACCCCAATGTTGATGGTTACCCACAGTACCGTCAATGCAATACTGGGAAAACCAGACGAGGAACGCGAGAAATTGACAATATATGGGTAGTTCCACACAACCCTTATTTATTACTCAAGTACAATTGCCATATCAATGTTGAGATATGTGCTTCAATAAACACTGTTAAATATCTTTTCAAATATGTATACATAGGACATGACTGTGCCAATATCAAGCTTGATACATTAAACTGGAATGAACCAGCCATGTACCTAAATTCCCGGTATACAATCGCCCCTGAGGGCATGTGGAGAATCAGAAAAAATAAAATGCATGATGCTTCACATAGCATTAAAAGGCTTGCTGTTCACCTTGAAAACATGCAGTAAGTGTTTTTTGAAGATTGTGGATATGGTTATTTCGGATTCAAAGCCTCTACTCTGCAGGCTTATTTTGAGCTAAGCAGAGTTGACACTTCCGCCAGTCAGTATTTGTACAGTGAAATCCCTGAACACTATGTCTGGGATAGAAAAGCTGTACCAGAAGGATCGAAAAAAGGACGGGTTCAATTTGGCAAAACAATTGCCAGAATGTATACAGTCTCTTTAACAGATGGTGAGCTGTATTACCTTAGACTCCTTTTATTTCACGTAAGAGGAGCAAAGTCTTAGGTACCGTCACACTAAGCGACGCTGCAGCGATACAGACAATGATGCCGATCGCTGCAGCGTCGCTGTTTGGTCGCTGGAGAGCTGTCACACAGACCGCTCTCCAGCGACCAACGATGCCGAGGTCCCTGGGTAACCAGGGTAAACATCGGGTTGCTAAGCGCAGGGCCGCGCTTAGTAACCCGATGTTTACCCTGGTTACCAGTGTAAAATGTAAAAAAAACAAACACTACATACTCACCTTCGCGTCCCCCGGCGTCCGCTTCCTGCACTGACTGAGTGTCGGCCCTAACAGCAGAGCGGTGACGTCACCGCTGTGCTGTGCTTTCACTTTACGTCCGGCGCTCAGTCAGTGCAGGAAGCGGACAGCGGGGGACGCGAAGGTGAGTATGTACTGTTTGTTTTTTTACATTTTACACTGGTAACCAGGGTAAACATGGGGTTACTAAGCGCGGCCCTGCGCTTAGTAACCCGATATTTACCCTGGTTACCGTTGTAAAACATCGCTGGAATCGTTGCTTTTGCTGTCAAACACAACGATACACGACGATCTGACGACCAAATAAAGTTCTGAACTTTAATCAACGACCAGCGATATCACAGCAGGATCCTGATCGCTGCTGCGTGTCAAACACAACGATATCGCTATCCAGGACGCTGCAACGTCACGGATCGCTAGCGATATCGTTTAGTGTGACGGTACCTTTATGCTGACTTAAGGACTGTCAATGGAGTCGTACATGACACGTATAAAAATGTGTGCATTGATCTTCATGTTTTGGAAGACGATTCCCAATGGGAAGACAGTATCAGAAATCAGCTTTCAAAGCAAATATGCAAGCAGTCAATGCTGCATCACAGCCAGACGACACTAGCTCACACTGTTTTTTTCTGGATGGCCCAGGAGGCAGTGGGAAGACATTTTTGTACAACTGCTTGCACAAGACACTACAAGTGGAAAAGAAGTCTATTTGCTCAGTAGTCTCCACTGGATTGGCGGCTACATTACTACAAAATGGTAGCACCTACCATTCCAAGTTTGGCCTTGGAATTACAACAAATGAGACCACAATGTAAAAAATTAAGCCAACCTCCCTTCAAGCAAAGGAGCTTAGGGAGTCATCTGTTGTTTTTTGGGACGAAGTAACAATGACTCTCTGTTTTAATATGAACGTTGTGGATAATTTGTTCCAGGACATATGAGGAAAAAAAAGACCATTTGGTGGAAAATTTTTCAGAAACGGTGGTGACTTTCGTCAAACCCTACTAATAGTGGAAGGTGGAAAAAGAACACAAATTGTATAGTCTACCATTAAATACTCAAAATCCTGGAATCAGTTTTCACGGTTCCTGTTACAACAGAATATGAGAACGTCTCAGGATGAAGTTGGGTACAACTCATGGTTACTGAAACTTGGCAATGGAAAGTTGTCAAATGTATATGGTCTACCAGAAGACACAATTGAAATCCCGAATTCTTTTATTGAAGAGGGTGATTTAATTACAGCTATTTTTGGCGACTCAAATGATATTACCGATGCAACGGTAGAAGCAATTGCCAATAAAGTAATTCTTATGCCATTGAATGATGACGTTCACACCTTGAACGCCAAAATTCTTAGTCAAGTTCAGGGGCGTAACAACAGTCCTGCGGGCCCCGGTGCGAACTTTTGAATGGGGCCCCCCCCCCCCAAAAAAAAAAAAATGATATACAGACACACGCATACAATGTTAAACTAAGAAGTAAATATCTATTGCAAAAAAAACATTTCCGAAAGATAAGAAAAAAGTGTTGTAAACAACAGCTTACCCTCAAAAGATGAACTTTCATGTTGCATCCCCTAAAAAGAAAAGATTGTAAGGAAAATTAGCTGACAGTCTAATACATTACCTGGAAATTAAGTTTACATGTTAAGAATTTTTACCTACAGAAATTGGTTTTTCAGTCAGTGCTGGTCATGCTTCTTAACCAAAGCGGAACAACATAAAAACGGTTTCAAAGAATCAACTCGAACAAATGCTTAAAACGGCAAACTGTGTTCAAACAGGAACGTAATAAAACGCAATATGAATATTCTTGTCACTGTAGAAAAGGAAATGGGAACATTTATTAATTTAAATGCTTTTTGCAATTGTTGATTGCCTGCCTTCTTTGTATGATGCTTTTGTGGTACCATTCTCAAATGGTAAAGGTATTTTTTTTTTTATTAACAAGCTTAAATGCTTTATTAAATAGATTGATGCTTGCTGAAATGCCAGCCCTCCTGCATCACACTGTATGGGACAAAGCATTCAATGTGTCTGTGGGGTGATGGCTGTTCCTGCCTCTGTTTTTAACTACACTTTGCATATTCTTTGAATTTTCAATGAACAGCTATTTAGTAGTTTTCTGCAGGTTTGCAGAAAGAGTAAGAGGACATGGTGGATATAAACTGTTATAAAAGTTAAACAATCTGAAAATGAAATTTGAAAAATAAATCCAGGTGTTAAACCCTAAATATAGACACAAAGAAAGTTCAAACAGAGCAATTGTATATACCACGCAATAACTGCAGCCATTACATTTAAAAGAATTGCAGATACACAAAACCAATGTATGTGGTGGGGGGGGGGGGAATGCATCCCATGGCTCCCCAATACAGTTTCACAGGGCGGTTTGAGCACTTGTAGGGGGGATTGCAGGGCACCCCCCCCCAGCTAAACGATAATGGCACCGGCTCCTGCCGCCCGGACATACCTGGGCCGTGGGCCCGGCGATCGGCATCGCCAGGCAGCCCGGGACCTGGGAAGAGCATGGCGCACCCACATGTCGCACCCCCCACATGTCCTGTTGCTGCACGTACCTTCACCGCTCGAAGTCCCCCAGGCAGCGCGCGCGCGCCTGGCAGCCCCGCGAAAAGGAGGAGGAGGAGCCGAGGAACGTGACGCCGCACGGCCTGCCCCCACAGTGACCGGCCGCTCAGCCTGCAATTCATCCTGGCGGCGGCCCGGTAAGCTGCGCCCACGGCGGACTACCGAGGTCGCAGAGGTCGCGGCGGCACCGGGCCCTCTTTTGGGCCCGGGCCCTGGTGCAGCCGCGACCTCTGCGACCCCGGTAGTTCCGCCCCTGGTCAAGTTCAAGGTGAACACTCAACATATCGCTCCTCAACACAATTGCGGAAGAGGAGGGTGTGATTCTCACAGATTACCCTGTAGAGTTTCTTAACTCTTTGAATCCCACTGAGATGCTTCCTCATGAACTAAAGCTGAAACCAGGAGCTGTAATAAATCTTAACAGAAAGCATGGCCTTTGTAATGGCACAAGGCTTTATGTGAAAAGCTTAAACGCAAACGTTATTCATGCCATTGCTTTAACTGGAAAAGCAAAGGGTCAGACAGTTCTTATTCCAAGAATTGACCTGATTTCCAAAGATAAAAACTTGCCAGTCCAGATGCGACAGCGTCAGTTTCCTGTCATGTTGGCTTTTGCAATGACCGTTAATAAATCTCAGGGACAGTCATTGGATATTGTAGGAATTTATTTGCCTCTCCCAGTGTTTTCAAACAGGCAGTTATATGTGGCTTTCTCCAGGGGAAGGAAAGCCAACAAATAAGGGTCAATATATTTGAGACACAGAAGCAAGGTAAACTTATTCCTAACGTTGACAAATGGTTTACTGTCAACTGTGTGTACAATCACTCGTATCTATCTATCTATCTATCTATCTATCTCTTATCTATCTACAGTATCTATCTATCTATCTATCTATCTCTTATCTATCTATCTATCTATCTATCTATCTATCTATCTATCTATCTATCTATCTATCTATCTATCTATCTATCTACTGTATCTATCCCTTTATGGATACACCTAAACTGAAACCAGTGATTAAGAGCTGTGTAAGAAATGCTACAAATGTATGTTGACTACTGTATGTCGGTTCTATGTGGAACAATTATTTTTAAATCAATTACAGGCAGTTGAGAAAAAAACATTGTCCAATAATAATCTACTGTGCATGGTATGAACAAGGTTCCAACCTTCCAAAAAGTACTGTAAAGTATGTAAAAATAGGGCTCTTTTTTCCCCATCTCAATAATAAATAAATAAATGATGTGTTGGTGATTTATATGCTAGTAGGAGGATCCTATACAGGTATTATCTCTATAATTATAATTCTACCGCTTACAGTGAATACTGCCAATGTGTTTATATCAGAATTATGGGCTGTAGACACATCCCTTAAAATCATAATGATTTATTATGGTTTTCCAATGTGTCCGTGAAATATGTTGGCTCTCCTTGATTTTTGAATAAATTGTCCTGGCAGTCCTGGGTATGACTAAGCATCATTATGAGCATGCTGAGGTCACAATGTGTGTGAAATCTTACTTGATTCTAAACCCACAGGTGACATTCTAACTGCAAACTGACAGAATGGCATCTGAGGTAGATGGTCCATCTCAGCTCCTTGACAGACCCAACTTCAAATCTTCTTTGGAAGTTTTCAAGCGTTTAGTAAGATCAATCATTGCTCAAAATAAACTGAATAATTCTGAAAATGGTAATACACAAGAAGGTAAGTTCTTCAAGTGATTGTCAAGGATTAGAAAACAGGATCTTCTCTTGTGTATGGACTGTGCTAGTACGGCAAGTTATTACCATGCAAGTGAATGAGCTGCTATACCAGACAAAGCTCAAAGACAAAAATAAGGCTGTTACTGAAAAAGTCTTCTGAAAGGCCTGGAAAGACTCCTCAAGCCCACAGAAACAAATGCAGAGGGCTTCACTCACCCAATATACGTCCAGTCACTAAAGCATCCTTTTGGCATCTGCATATTTTATTCACTTACATAGTGTAATTAATTCCTCAGCACTTTACAGACGTTGCCATCACTGTCCCAATTGGGGCTCATAATCAAATTTGCCCATCAGTATGTTTTTGTTGTGTGGAAGGAAACCCTTAGAAACAGGGGAAGAACATGCAAACTCCTTGCCTATGTTGTACTTGGTGGGATTTGAACTCGGGGTGCCAATGCTGCAATAACAACAGTGCTAACCACTGATCCACTATGTATACACTTTCCTTAATTGTATAGAAAATCAAAGTTGACTGTCCCTTTTTATACAAAGGTTTTTTGAAAACAAAATGTATACCGTGTTCAGTAATATACAGTTGCTTCTCACAAAATTAGAATATTATCAAAAAGTTAATTTATTTCAGTTCTTCAATACAAAAAGTGAAACTCATATTTTATATAGTCATTACAAACAGAGTGATCAATTTCAAGTGTTTATTTCTGTTACTGTTGATGATTAAGGCTTACAGCCAGTGAAAAATCAAATGTCTCAGTAAATTAGAATGCTTTATATCAATAGCTTGAAAAATGATTTTAAAATCCGAAATGTTGGCCTACTGAAATATATATTCAGTAAACGCACTCAATACTTGGTCGGAGCTCCTTTTGCATCAATTATTGCATCAATGCAGTGTGGCATGGAGGCGATCAGCCTGTGGCACTGCTGAGGTGTTATGGAAGCCCAGGTTGCTTTGCTAGCAGCCTTCAGCACATCTTCAGTGTTGGGCTTGGTGTTTCTCATCTTCCTCTAGACAATAACCCATAAATTCTCTATGGGGTTAAGGTCAGGCGAGTTTGCTGGCCAAACAAGCACAGTGATACTGTTGTTTTTATATCAGGTATTGGTACTTTTGGCAATGTGGTCAGGTGCCAAGTCCTGCTGGAGAATGAAATTTCCATCTCCAAAAAGCTTGTCATCAGAGGGAAGCATGAAGTTCTGTAAAATTTCCTGGTAGATGGCTGCACTGACTATGGTCTTGATAAAACACAGTGGACCTACACTAGCAGATGACATGGCTCCCCAAACCATTACTGATTGTGGAAACTTCACAGTAGATCTCAAGCAGCTTGGATTGTGTGCCTCTCAACTCTTCCTCCAGACTCTGGGAACTTGATTTCCAAATAAAGTTCTAAATTTACTTTCATCTGAAAACAATACCTTGGACTATTGAGCAACAGTCCAGTTCCTTTTCTCCTTTGCCCAGGTAAGATGCTTCTGATGTTGTCTATTTGTTATGAGTGACTTGACACAAGGAATGCGACACTTGTAGCTCATGTTCTGAAAATGTCTGTGTGTGGTGGCTTTTGAAACAATGACTCCAGCAGCAGTCCACTCCTTGTGAATCTCCCCCAAATTGTTGAATGGCCTTTTCTTAAAATCCCTCCAAGGCTGCGGTTATCCCGGTTGGTTGTGCACCTTTTTCTACCACACTATTTCCTTCCACTCGACTTTCCATTAATATGCTTGTATACAGCACTCTGTGAACAGCCAGCTTCTTTAGCAATGACCCTTTGTGGCTTACCCTCCTTGTAGAGTGTCAATGACTGCCTTCTGAACATCTGTCAAGTCATCAGTCTTCCCCATGATTGTGGAGCCTACTTAAACAGACTAAGGTATTTCACTGAGATAATGACTTTTGGGTTTTCATTGGCTGTAAGCCATAATCATCAACATTAACAGAAATAAACACTTGAAATAGATCACTCTGTTTGTAATGACTATAATATAGGAGTTTAACTTTTTGTATTGAAGAAGTGAAATAAATTAACTTTTTGATGATATTCTAATCTTGTGACAATCACCTGTATCTTTCTTTTTTTAACATGGGGACATATAGGCAATGTATGACACCATATACCTATAGGTCAGAGCCTCCCATTAAAGATATATGTCAGGATGGCTGAATATAGCTCCAGTGAAAGATAAAAATGCAAAGTGAACAGAGCCTTAGCTAAATGTATTACATTAGTTTTGAGGGAAGTCTTGAAGGTCTGAAATTTGGATCATTTGTTGCAAGGCCCCTTCTTGCTGTGTGATCACCGCCGATTTGCAGATCGAAGACATTAGTGCAGCTTCACATACTGTTTGCACAAGGTATGTGGATATGAATCATAAATGTTCCTGACAGCTTCAACAAAATCCATGATTTAGAATGAGGTTCTCACACTTACAATGAGATCTTGTGATGGTTACTTCTGACTTCCGGTCAGCCAGAAGTTACCTTCACAAAATGGCGGCGTGGGATGGAAGTGTTGCTGGGAAGACCTGAAGACAGCGGCTGGTGACTATAGTACTAGGGCCAGGGATCTTAGCTTAGTAGCAGCATTACAGAACTGCAATAAAAAAACAACACTAGAGTGGTGCTTAAAATGTAAGCCCCCCCTGCTCCCTGTCTGATACTCACCTTCTAGCATTTTCATCTGTTTTCGCCATTGCTCCCATCGGTCTTCAGCAAAAAATGACTTGCCTGCAGCTCCAGTGTTTAGTGGAGCGGCGCAGAGGTTACTTTTCAATACAAGTATGACAGCCTTGTTCTGGCCTCGTTCTGGCTCTTATAGGCTTGTACTGAGAGATAAAGTCGTAGCTTCTGACTTCCGGTCAAGTCAATAAATTTAGTATTTTTTTCTGACAAAGAAAGATGGTAAAAAATTTTTAAAAAACCCAGTGCTTTCAGACCTCAATGGGGTTCAGGTCTGGAGATTGGGCTGCCCATGACAGGGTTTTGATGTGGTGGTCTCTTAATTTTTGCCAGAGCTGGTATGAGGGAAGGAAGGGGGCTTGCATTTAAAGCGTCGCTCCAGTGCTGAAAAAAAAACACTGGAGTGGTGCTAAAACCAGATAAACATACCCCCTTATGTACTCCTCTCCCGTTCTGTATGTATAGATCACATATAATAGCAAAACTATGAGACTTAACAGAACATTACAAAGATGATAGATAATTCCTTTCTTTAATCCATGTTTTTGTTGTACATCATTACGCGCTTCGATTTTTATTTACTTTTCGTAGAAAACATCAACTATAGCCAGTTTTATAATATTGTTAAAAGACTTTTTGGACATAGCTTGAAAACTCCAGACATCAAAGAATTTTACAGGAGGATTACTAATCATCCAGATGCTCCAATTGACTGGACTGAGGTGATTAAATACATTTCTTTATTCTGAAAAAAAGCTATCTTAACCCCTTTCCCGACATTTGCAGTAAATGTACGTTTTGGTTGAGAAGTGCTTCATGGCGATTTCCTGCACACAGGAGCTGTGCACGGGACATCGCCGCTGGGTGTTCAGCTGATATGACAGCTAACACCCTTTACTCACTACCAGGAGTGGTGCGGACAGTTTAACCCGCTAAATGCTGCGATTGATAGCTATCGCAGCATTTAGAAGGCAGGCAGAGGGAAAAGGGCCCCCTCTGCTTTCCAATTGACTCCCCCAATCGTTGACATGATGACCTAATGTTGTCATGATGACATCTGGGTCACCATGCTCAGAGCTATCAAAGCTGTCAAAGTGAAAGTGCCATTAACAATCAGAGCTGTCAAAGTGAAAGTGCCATAGGGCGACTAAGTAAAAAAGCAAGAAAAAAAAAGTTAAAAAAAAATGTAAAAGTATAAAAAAAAGGGGTATGATGAGGTATCTGCGTACTCAGTAGAAATTGCACAACAGATTTGGGGTCCATTTAGTTCAGCCTTAGCCTCCCCTGCCTTCTGCTTGTAGAAGCTGATGGAAAAATAACTATCATATAGAAAACACTGAGACTCTGCAGTGAGAGCCAGGAGACAGCACTTCTGTCTCACTGATATCCTACTTGCTTCCATTAGATAGGAGTAGTTTACTTGAGCAAGGGCAATGTGATGAGACACCGCATCCTCTACAATGGTAGGGACATGTTTCAACATATAGGCCCTGATTCATTAAGACTGGCATTTTTACGCCAGTCCTAATGAAGGACGTGCAGGAATTAAATGTACCGAATTCATTAAGATGAGCACAACACTTAACGAATTCAGCACATTTTATGCCTCTGTGCTCCTCACCAGAAATGTTACTCTAGTAACGGGCTGGAGTAATATTCCTGGTGTAAGAAATGCTGCCACTATGGATGAATTCGATGGGCGAGTTCCGGCCTCCCCAGCTCTCCTGTTATGGCGTTGCCCAAGACGGAAGTGTGAAAGAGGCCTATGAAACAAAGCAGAGGGGAGGAGAAATGAATTATTTTTTTACCTACAAAAAGAATCTGACATTTCTTCTATGTCTTTTTAGCTTTTTGGCTGTTTGCAGAGAGATGAGGACATCATTGGGACATATTTGGACCCAGAGAATACAATCTTTTTTCTGTCCAAAAGAGAAACATTTAAAAATGCAACAGGTAATAAAATGATCAGTAGTGAAATGTGCCCCTGCCATAAAATGTCACTGCAAAAGTGCTGCACTCCCTGGCCACATGGCTTGTTAGTTCATGTGGATGGAATACAGGGAAGATAAAGTCTAGGGCATTTGTGAAATAAGTTGTACTGCAAATTTTATATGATGGAATATGTGTAGTTTATTGTGTAATGAACACAAATCTCAAATAAACAGATGTACGATATATTGTATTCTCTACCTAAGGGTGCTTTCCCACTGCGTTCAGGCACCTGTTCAGAGCTTGCGTCCGAAACACCCTCAAAACGGGATATGCGCTGATGGGGCCATAGACTATATATATATAGTACCATAAGAGTGAACGTGGGTTCTGACGTGCATCATTTTTGGGTGGGTGCGCCTACTGTAGGCATCCCCTCGTACGTAGTAAACTGCATCTGGGTGCCTCTCTCCAAAGTACCCACCCCAAAAATGATGTACGTGAGAGCACACGTTTACTCTGCGGGTACCCTTATAGCGCCATTGGCGCATACACATGAATTCCGTTTTGCGGGGGGTTTGGACATAAACACCAACAGGGCCACTGAACAGCACCCTTAGGTGGGGAATGTACATGGAATGTGGGCAGATTACAAGGGAATTTACATATATATCATATAAAACAGGTGTATATATTTTATTCCCAGTACTTATTTGGTTGGGAAAGAACATAAAAGTGAACCTGACAGCTGCTCCATGCTGCCGATCCAGGGGAAGCATCTATGAGGCACTGGCTGTATGAACACAGCCAATTATGTTTGACTCTTAAATGTGACTAGAGTAAGTATTGGTGTGCACTCAAGGTCACTGTAAAAGCGAGGTGGTGGTAGAATGGACCGTGGTGGTCCCTGAAATAAATAGCAAAAATTCACCGCATACTCTAATGGAATGATTTGTAATCATCTGTGGAATTTTATTTTAGACAATGAAACTAAGTGCCAAGTTACAAAAATTGGTCCAAAACCCAGTAAAGTAGAGACACCCGACGTTTTGACCCTCCCGGGTCTTAATCATGGGGTTGACTATGTAGTAAGGCATGTATCAGATAATGGTAGGCTGTAAATAAATGGACAGCCCCAGGACGCAGTTACCACCATTGGTGCCCAATGATTGGCACTATTCTGACTATAAGTACGAAGCAACACGTATATCTTGCCATAACAGATACGGAAAATATATATGATTAAGACCTGGGAGGGTCGAAACGTCGGGTGTCTCTACTTTACTGGGTTTTGGACCAATTTTTGTAATTTTTGTAACTTGGCACTTAGTTTCTTTGTCTAAAATAAAATTCCACAGATGGTTGCAAATCATTCCATTAGAGTGTGCGGTGAATTTTTGCTATTTTTTTGACTCTTAAATGTGGCATCGTTTCAGAGGAAAATATACTTTAAAAGTAGCGGGGGACCGAGCTGTAGACTAGTCGGACAGGCAGGCACCTAGCGGCTTCTCTACGCCCTCTGCACTAAAGTGACAGGTCTTTCCCTATAAGCACACGTAGACAGAGACCTGTCAATCTCGGGCAACGGTCAGGGACCTGCCTGTCAACTAGTTTTCACAACAGCCTGGTTTCTGGCGGCTTTTAAAGTATATCTTTTTCTGAAACGCCCCAATGTTTAAGCCAGTGCCTGATACATGTTGACAACAGCTGTCAGGTTAATTTTAAATATATATACAGGTGCTTCTCACAAAATTAGAATATCATCAAAAAGTAAATTTATTTCAGTTCTTCAATACAAAAAGTGAAACTCATATATTATATACAATCATTACAAACAGAGTGATCTATTTCAAGTGTTTATTTCTGCTAATGTTGATGATTATGGCTTACAGCCAATGAAAATCCAAAAGTCATTATCTCAGTAAATTAGAATAATTAATGAAAAACACCTGCAAAGGCTTCCTAAGTGTTTAAAAAGGTCCCTTAGTCTGTTTCAGTAAGCTCCACAATCATGGGGAAGACTGCTGACTTGATAGATGTCCAGAAGGAAGTCATTGACACACTCCACAAGGAGGGTAAGCCACAAAAGGTCATTGCATATTAATGGAAAGTTGAGTGGAAGCAAAAAGTGTGGTAGAAAAAGGTGCGCAAGCAACTGGGATAACCGCAGCCTTGAAAGGATTGTTAAGAAAAGGCCATTCAAAAATTTGGGGGAGATTCAAAAGGTGTGGACTGCTGCTGGAGTCATTGCTTTAAGAGCCACCAAACACAGATATTTCCAGGACATGGGCTACAAGTGTCGCATTCCTTGTGTCAAGCCACTCATGACCAATAGACAACGCCAGAAGTGTCTTACCTGGGCCAAGGCGAAAAAGAACTAGACTTTTGCTCAGTGGTCCAAGGTGTTGTTTTCAGATGAAAGTAAATTTTGCATTTCATTTGGAAATCAAGATCCCAGAGTCTGGAGGAAGAGTGGAGAGGCACACAATCCAAGCTGCTTGAGATCTACTGTGAAGTTTCTACAATCATTGATGGTTTGGGGAGCCATGTCATCTGCTAGTGTAGGTCCACTGTGTTTTATCAAGACCATAGTCAGCGCAGCCATCTACAATGAAATTTTAGAGCACTTCATGCTTCCCTCTTTTTGGAGATGGACATTTCATTCTCCAGCAGGACTTGGCACCTGTCCACACTGCCAAACGTACCAATACCTGGTTTAAAAAACAACAGTATCACTGTGCTTGATTGGCCAGCAAACTCACCTGACCTTAACCCCATAGAGAATCTATGGGGTATTGTCAAGAGGAAGATGAGACACTAGACCCAACAATGCAGATGAGCTGAAGGCTGCTATCAAAGCAACCTGGCCTTCCATAACACCTCAGCAGTGCCACAGGCTGATCGCCTCCATGCCACACCGCATTGATGCAGTAATTGATGCAAAAGGAGACCTGACCAAGTATTGACCAAGTATTGAGTGCATTTCCTGAACATACATTTCAGTAGGCCAACATTTTGGATTCTAAAATAATTTTTCAAGCTGGTGTTATAAAGTATTCTTATTTACTGAGATAATGACTTTTTGGTTTTCATTGGCTGTAAGCCATAATCATCAACATTAACAGAAATAAACATGTGAAATAGATCACTCTGTTTGTAATGACTCTATATAATATGCAAGTTTCACTTTTTGTATTGAAAAACTTAAATAAATTAACTTTTTGATGATATTCTTATTTTGTGAAAAGCACCTGTAGATAATAGGGGAATGAGCACATTCCCCAAACAAACAGGTGTATATTGAATTTCATGTACTCTGTGCAGATTATAGTGGAATAAACACATATCTAAATAAACAATTGTGGTGGAGAATGAACGTGGAACATATGCAGTTTATAGTGGAATGGACACGTATCATACAGTATATAATTTACACTAATCAATAATTGTTTTGTTTTCTTTAAAGGGAATCTATTAGCAGTTTTTCCTATGTAATCTGACAGCAGCATGATGTAGGGACAGATACCCTTATTTCAGTGATGTATCTGTTAATTTCCTGGGGTAGCAATTGTGATCAAATCACATATAGTTTTCTTTGCAGTAGATTTAGCAGACCTTGCAATGCTGAGCTTTGTATAGTGTCACTCACACCACCGATTAGCAGGTTTCTTTGCACATTGTATATTGCCAGAAAACTGCTAATTAATGGTGGGGCATGGTTGAAATGGGAAGCCTGAGACACCTAGTCCTCTCATGATACTCTACTGCTGATAAAACACTCATTTTATTTAAACAGCAAAACAACGCTCAGTATATAGAATCGCTCAAAAGTTTGGACACATCTTTGTGTAGTGGTTTTCCTTGTTCTTATTGGAATGGGCATATAGTACATTCAGATGGAAGGCAGCACAACCATGAAGGAATACATATGCTCTTACACTAAAGTTCAGCTTTCATACTAACAGGAGCAGGGAAAAAGAAGAGAGATACTATCCAATGTGTTGTGAAAGTGCCATTATTGGATGCTGTCTTGACCGTTTCACAACATGGAACCATTTCGCTTTTTAACAGCAAGGTATACTATCTATCTATCTGTCTCACACTGAACGTTACTCAAGCCAAGCCATCCATTCCTTTTTTTATCTATCTATCTATCTATCTATCTATCTATCTATCTATCTATCTATCTATCTATCTATCTATCTATCTATCTATCTATCTATCTATCTATCTTAGTGCCGTGGTGTTCCCACCATGCAATAATGAGGCAGTGACCTAGGAAAGTTCACAGCAAATGTATTTAATGTCCAAATAACTCACGCAGTGAACAGCACATGGTTTCCTCTGGATCACAGCCGATGTTGTCGATGGCGACTGCCCACCGTATCACGCTGTGGGATGCCAGGCATTCGCTGCTCTTGGCTCTGTATTAGCTCACACAAGCCGGCTGTTGCTGAGCCACCTGCTCTGTCACTTGCAAACAAACACTGATACACCCAAACTCTTTACTGCAGGGTTTTTAACTGGAATCTGTGGCCATAGGCTACTTATAGGACCCGGCTCAAGAGAGCGAACCGCAAAACTACCATCCTGTAGTTCGCTCCAAAAATAAAAGCCCATTCCAGGTTTTCTAAAATCTGCCTTGGGCATATAACTTGTCCAGGACCAAACTTACTTATTCTGCATTGCAACCGCAGCTATACCTGTGACTGCAATGCACTCCAGCAGCCTTAAAATACTTTTATGCACATCCTGGGGGACACATAGCGTTCCTCTCATATAATACTCGTCACTGCCTCACACTGTCTGTCTGTCTGTATCTTGTCATACAGGTAAACACATTAACTTTTAATTCCATTGTGTTCTTTTTATCTGTCTTATCATTGTGTGCACAAGGCACAATATCATCAATAAGGTCTAAAAAGTAATTTGCAAATCAGCTCAAAAGAAACATACCCTAGTATGCCAAGTAATTGCCTTCAGAGTCAGTCCCAAATTTGACTGTCTTCTGCTGGACATTTATCCTATGTTCTTGACTGGCACTATGTGCCTCCTGTGAAATCTATCCGAGACTGACACATAACAATTTAAATTTAAGCTGACTTAAAGCAGTGACCATTTGTTACTCTTTTATTACCACTGCTCCATTAAGAATGGTGTTGTTTTTTTTGGTCTTTACCAAGGGGGTAATGTCAGGGCCGGCTCCAGGTTTTCATGTGCCCTGAGCGAAAGAGTCTCAGTGGGCCCCTTTAAATGAATATGAACACCTGATTCTTACACTATGGCTGGTCCAAATAACTAAAACAATTGTTACCATCCACCTCTCGTGTCTCCACCTTTTTCCTCATAGTTTGTAAGCTTGCGAGCAGGGCCCTCACTCCTCTTGGTATCTGTTTTGAACTGTGATTTCTGTTATGCTGTAATGTCTACTGTCTGTACAAGTCCCCTCTATAATGTAAAGTGCTGCGGAATATGTTGGCGCTATATAAATAAAATTATTATTATTATTTAAAACGTACCATGATTCATGATGCACAGATACGGTAGAAAAATATAGGTGTAGTACAATGGCAAAGATTTCACTTACTTCTTACATTGCATGAGTGATATCTATTGTAAATTCTACAATAGGTCAGAAACCGGACAGTATAGTCCTCCATACAATATTTTGGGCACCACATAGTCCTCCATACAGTATTGTGGGCACCACATAGTGCTCTGTAGAGAATAATGTGCCCCATATACGGTATTGCTCCATACTGTATAATGAGCCCCATATATTGCTCCATACAGTATTTAATAGGCCCCATATATTGCTCCATACAGAATAATGAGCCCCATATATTGCTCCATACATAATGGCTCCCATATACTGTTCCACACAGTATATGATGGGTTCCATATAATTATCCAGTATATGATGGGCCCCATGTATTGCTCCATATATAATGGGCCCCATATAATGCTCCATACAGTATAGTCCCCATATAATGCTCCATATATAATGGATCCCATATGATGCTCCATATATAATGGGCCCCATATGAAGCTCCATATATTGTGGGCCCCATATGATGCTCCATATATAATGGGCCCCATATATGATGCTCCAGTGTATGATGGACCCCATATAATGCTCCAGTATGTAATGGGCCTCATATAATGCTCCATACATATTGGGCCCCATATATGATGCTCCAGTGTATAATGGGACCTATATATGATTGCTCCAGTGGATTATGGGCCCCATATATAATGCTCCAAACATTACAAAAATTAAATACTCATCTGTTGTTGCTGGCTGCTGCTCTGCTCCGGACTCCTCAGCATCGGCGTCTTCTGGCTCTCTGCACTGTGACAATGTAAGGAGGTTGCTTTCCCTGCTCCTTGCCTGGAACCACTTAGCCAGACAGCTGGGTTGTTGGGGGGAAGACTTTCTGCCCTGGACAGAGGGGACAGGTTGACTGCTGGGAAAAGAGAGGGGAGTGGTCAGAAAAGTGCGGGAGAGAGCGCCAGAGAGGGGACAGCGTGCCAGAGAGAAAGCAGGCTGCAGCGCCGCGCTCCCCATGACAGAGTGCTCCCCGTGAGGGCACTGAGGCTGAGATCCCCACCAGAGTGACGGCTGGATGTGAGGGTGTAGATTTGGAAGCCTCCAGAATCAGAGACAGTGACTGTGCAGCCCTGGTGACCGCAGTGACAAGCAAAGAATCCCTGGTGACCGCAGTGACAAGCAAAGAATCCCTGAGTGTGATAAGTAACTACCCAGAGTGTGTGTGACAGCGTTAATACAGGGAGACTGTCAGCCTGGTGCATAGAGGCTCTTGCAGAAGCGACGAGACTGTGCTATTTCCTGGTTTCACTTTCACTTTGCGAAGAACAGATTGCAGAGAGACTTAACCCCGGACCTTCCAGGAGACACAGAAGAGACTTCAGGATCCCAAGCCCTGCTGGTGACTGTATCCACATTGGGAAAAGGACCCTCCAGTCAGGACCTCCCTGGGCTGATAAGTTACAAGAACACTCGTTAACCCTTTGATTCCGCTTAACTGTTTACTGTTTTACTTGACTATTAACCCCGTTTACTCCCTGCGAGGAGAATTTTACCCCTGTTAATAAATCCCCTTCAACAGTTGGTCTGTCTGTTCCGTGGTGACATACGCAACCCTGCACTCTATTACACTTGGCGTAGTTGGCAGGATGTCACACGGTAGCACGGAAGGGGCAGACCAAGCAGTTGAGGGAGGCCCCAGGTCTAGCATCTCCCTGGGAGCCATGTTAGCTAACCTACCAAAATTTTCAGGGAGTAATGTCATGTTGTGGGGTTGGACGGAGCGCATCCGAGGGATGATGCGGATACATCCTATGACACCGGCACTGCAGGCGGAAATAGCTGTGATGGCCCTAGAGGGGGATGCACGGGACTCTGTTATGCTAAGACCCCCCCAGGCGAGAGATACCCTGGACAAAGTATTACGTATACTTGAGGAGACGCATGGAGACCCCACTGACGTAGGGGAGCTGCGCATGCGACTGTTCCGCCGGGTACAAAGAGAGGGGGAGACCGTGACGCAATATATGAACGCACTGCAGGAGCTTCATACTGCCATTATACGGAAGGACGGCATAGGTGTGGGGTCAATTGACGTTGTACTGCGAGACCAACTGGTGACAGGCTTGTGAGATGTATTGATGAAACAGGCCCTGCGAGAGCGCATGCGTGTAAAGCTAGATATGACTTTCCCTGAGGTCGGGAGTGAGGCACGCACACGCGAGCAAGAGCAAGGGGTGGTAGTGCCAGTGGGAAAGGTATGGAGCAGGGAGGTAACAGCCCCTCAATGGGTAGAAGACTTGAAGAAGGAGCTTAAGCGAGTCCGTGAGGAGGTGGCTGAATATAAGAAGATCCCTGCTGCAGAAACCGCCCTCCAAAGTGAGACTAGTGCCGTTCGGCGAAGAAGACTGCCTAGATGCTACAACTGCGGAGCATCCAGTCAAAATGAAGAGGAGGCAATGTGGACCCGGGATTCCCAGCTGAAGATAAGAAGAATCTGGGAGGAGATTGAGAGTCTGGGGAAAGCCCTTACTGCTGTTTTGGGGACCAGCGGCATATCCCGAGGTAACGTGCGGAAGCCGCCAGAAAGAGATATAGGAGAGATGCGCCACATAAAGAAGGCTTCGGTGGCGGCCCCAGAGTGTAACTCCGTATCCTGGGATGAAGAGCAACCGCAGATGAGAGATGTCCCCTGCCGAGGTCGACGATCCAAACTGAAGCGCCCTCCAGACAGACGTAGACGTGAGTGCTGGACGTGCAGAAAGGTGGGACACATGTCCAGAAATTGCCCTACCCGAGAAGAGCGGTGGCAGAGATCCGCTCACCCCTCTGAGGGTCCTGCTAACTGAAGGGAATGTCGCCCCTGGAGGGAATGGTACGGCAGGAAGAGAAGAGTTCCACCTAGGACAAGACAGTACCACAATGTCAGACGCCAAGGAGAGGTGGAGAAGGTGTCAAGCATCTCTGGTGAGACTCAGTCCGGCAGGAAGAAAGTGACGTTCTCTCGAGAAGACCACCAAAGTGCTTTACTACCCTGTCCAGCATGAGTTCCTGAAGAAGGAGAGAAAGTGCCAAGTGTTCCTGCGACACTCGTTTTCAATGTCCGAGCCGATGAGGAGGAGGAACCACTGATGTCGTCCCCTGAGGTGAAGAATGTGCTGGCTGTCAGCTCACCAGTTCCTGATCGGACAAGGGAAATGGAGCAGCTGTGTGAGACAGGGCGTGTGGCTGAGAATACCTGGGAAGTGATGCCCGCAGAGCCCGGCGCAGATGACAAAGAGTCCGGCCTGCATGGTCTTAATTCATCTGACTCAAGGTTTGACAAGAATGCTCCTGTCAAAGAGAGGGGGAGCTATGAAGAAGAATTGCATGTACTAAGCCCCCAAACTGAGGAGCCTGAACAAGAAGTCCCTAAAGTTTCCGATAACGACAAGGAGGAGGATGAATCATCTACGCAGACATCTGCTAGCGGCAAAGCTAAGAAGAAGAAGAAGAAAAAGAAGAAGACAGCAGTTGTTGATGACGCAGAGAAAGCATATCTCAACCTGACTGATGAGCAGCTCTTAAACCATTTAGTCTTGGAGTATCTACAAGAAGAAAGGCAGAAGGAGATGCGAGAATCGCAGGTATCTGACTCCCCTCCGAAGAACAAAGAGAAGCACGAAGAGTCCTCGCCCGTGGAATGGCGAGCTTTAAGAGAGGGGGAATGTAAGGAGGTTGCTTTCCCTGCTCCTTGCCTGGAACCACTTAGCCAGACAGCTGGGTTGTTGGGGGGAAGACTTTCTGCCCTGGACAGAGGGGACAGGTTGACTGCTGGGAAAAGAGAGGGGAGTGGTCAGAAAAGTGCGGGAGAGAGAGCGCGCCAGAGAGGGGACAGCATGCCAGAGAGAAAGCAGGCTGCAGCGCCGCGCTCCCCATGACAGAGTGCTCCCTGTGAGGGCACTGAGGCTGAGATACCCACCAGAGTGACGGCTGGATGTGAGGGTGTAGATTTGGAAGCCTCCAGAATCAGAGACAGTGACTGTGCAGCCCTGGTGACCGCAGTGACAAGCAAAGAATCCCTGAGTGTGATAAGTAACTACCCAGAGTGTGTGTGACAGCGTTAATACAGGGAGACTGTCAGCCTGGTGCATAGAGGCTCTTGCAGAAGCGACGAGACTGTGCTATTTCCTGGTTTCACTTTCACTTTGCGAAGAACAGATTGCAGAGAGACTTAACCCCGGACCTTCCAGGAGACACAGAAGAGTCTTCAGGATCCCAAGCCCTGCTGGTGACTGTATCCACATTGGGAAAAGGACCCTCCAGTCAGGACCTCCCTGTGCTGATAAGTTACAAGAACACTCGTTAACCCTTTGATTCCGCTTAACTGTTTACTGTTTTACTTGACTATTAACCCCGTTTACTCCCTGCGAGGAGAATTTTACCCCTGTTAATAAATCCCCTTCAACAGTTGGTCTGTCTGTTCCGTGGTGACATACGCAACCCTGCACTCTATTACAACTGTTCAGGCAGAGGGTGTACAGTAGTGACATCATCGCGTCCCCTGACCTGAACGTCACAGTCATAAGACGCAGAGGAGGCCGCAACAGAGGAACAGGGGAGGTAAGTATTGCAGGTGCCGGGGCCCTGAGCAAGCTGGGGGACGGCCCACTCGCAAGTCTCGGCACTGGTACAGGCACCGGGCACCCATAGCGCGCCGGTTTCCCAGATGGTCCACATGCCTGGGTGTGCCGAGTGCTGACGTCGGCCCTGGATAATGTTTACAGGGTAATATTGTAGAGCAACCTGAATACACGTCCCCTGTACGCAACACCCCATTAGTAAAGACCAGAAAAATTAGCACTGCATAAAAAGTCCCATATCTCTAAAATCATATAGCGGATTTAAAAAAACAAACAAACAAACAAACAAAAAACATAATATTCAGGGCATCAGTGTTAATAAAATAAGAGCAAACACTGGCCAGTTTTGACCTCATCACAGGTCTTAAAGGTTTTAAAGAAATGTTTTTTTATGTGGATGCTTTTAAAATAATATACAGAGGCATACTCACCTTCCTGCAGGCCCACAGATCCAGTGCAGACCACTCTGTTCAGAAGTGACAGGATCAGCAATGCCTGTGATCGGCTTTAGAGGTTAGGTGACTAGAAGACCAAGTCATCAATGAAATATCCGATGTTGCGCTTTTCTTCTGACCTGACTACTGTAGCAAGTAACAGGCTTCAAGCAAGCATACCTGAACTTTTTTTGTGCTGGACCACCACTTTAAAACACCCATACATATTAGATAAAAAGCCATGTAAACTATATGGCTGTCTGTGGGTCTCCTGACTCCTCCCAGACAGGTAGATGGAATTCAGTTGCCTGATCCCTCTTTTCTGCAGGCAGGCACAGTTCTGGCATTGGATTAATCCACTATTCCCATAGAGAACACAGGAATGCTCGGCCAAGCTGGGCTTTCTTGTGTATTGGCGTGTCGGGATAGACAGACGTCAGCAGATTGATCGTTCAGCCGACAGTTATCTTATGTGTATGGTCAGGTTAGGCCTCTTTCACACTTCAGTTGTTTGGCGTCAGTCTAAAACCGTCATTTTCCTCAAAAAACGGATCCGTTTTTTTTTTCGACGGATCCGTTTTTTTCCCCCATAGACTTGCATTAACGACGGATTGTGACGGATAGTCGTCCGTTCCATCCGTCATGCGACGGATCCGTCAAAATTTAGCGGACGTCATCTAGACATTGACGGTCATTGCAACGTTTTTTGTCTCCGTTGAAATGACGGATCGCGACGGATCCGTTGCGTCCGTCATTCCATAGAATGGCCACCTATGGGCGACGGATCCGTCGCGACCGTTATTTCGATGGATCCGTCGCCCCAATCCGTTTTTTCAATTTTTTTCAATTGCGCATGCTCCAAAAAGTATATACAACCCCCGAGTAACGGATCCGTCAAAAAAACGGATCCGTTACATCCGTTTTTTCAACAATTGTGACGGATCCGTCGATCCGTCACTTTGTCGGAAGTGACTGATGCCAAACGACTGAAGTGTGAAAGAAGCCTTAAAGGAGTTGCTCCCTACTAGGACAACTCCTTTGTGTTCATCATGTTTGGCCTCGTCAAAATGAAAACACTTATACTCACATTATAAAGGAAATCACATTATGAATTGTGTTTTCCTTAAATTACATCCAGCACAGATATTCTTTATAAGCATTAATATCTATGTTTCTTTACAGATGAGGCAATATTCCTGTATACATGCCGCTGTAAGTACAATATTTTACAATGTTATTCTTGTATTCGTTTTCTTGTTGTAACATATTTAATTATGTATAGAGGAAACATGGAATATTGTACTTTTATAATTATCACATTTTTGTGGATAAGATTGTTTTTGGCAGTTAATTTCATCTTTTTCTGTCTTAGGAGAGTTCCTGGTTTTCTGGATGTGACTTCCTGAATCAGCTTAATAAAGTGGTCGCTGTGACAGAGAGCAGCATTGTTATATGGGATTACAAGTGTCATGGAAAGAATGAGGTAGTGCACTTTGGCTTGATATTAGTTACGGTTAATGCACTAAGCTTAAGGAGATGGACATATTTACCACGTTCCCCCATGAAGGAAAAGTGTATTATTATATTGGGTAATGAGAACTGTGACATGTGTTAATAATGTTGGTATTGTGTGCTGCCTGATGGTAGGGAGAGTTAGAGTTAACGATTGGGACTAGACTAGAGTGGGAGGGGCTAAGGTGAAGGGACAGAGACAGGTTCTTGTCAGGACGTCAGACAGGGCGCAGCGTTTGTAAGGTCTAGACAGTTGTAATGCTGTATCATTTGGGTGACCCTAACATGAGAGGAGTCTGTGACAGAGGATAGTGAGATCCTAGCGGAAAGAAGGAGATAAGTGACCTAAAGGCAGAGTGGTCAATCTAAGACGGGTCCAGGGAAAGGACGCCTAGTAGTACTGCCCAGAGTTTATAACTCAGAGAGGTAACGGGCCAAGACGGGACAGAGTACGTGAGACAAAAAGAGTGCCCCAGGTGGGAGAGCCAGAGCATCAGGTACAGAGAAGTTAGGTACTGGCCATACTGGCAATATAGTTCCCTAGAGGGGAAAGAAGATACAGAACTGAGGGTTGAGAATAGGATTCTTGCTAACTGGATTGTAGTTCTAAGTAGGGTTGTAGTGAAGTAGACTAGAACAAAGAAGATAAAGAACAAGTAAAGAGGAAAGAATTGGAACTGTGTGTGGAAAATGCTCCGTGTTGTGAAGGAACCGTTCATAAAGTTGTGTCCTCGCTATTTACTGTACATAATCCACCCTAGGTTATTTTTTAGTAAAAAGTTTCTACTGATCTTGTCTCCTGCTCAGCATTGGTGTCTGGCTTTAAATCACTTTCCTCCAGTATTTACAACAGTCACCATAAGAGGGAGCTTAGGAACATTCAGCATGGTCTTTAAGAATTAACCTCAATAAGATATTAGCATATTGTAAGTGCCTAAGGTCTTTCTTGTGGTGGCTGTAGGTTACTGGAATTATATCTTTTAAATAGAATCTGTCAATAGGACCAACCCTCCTAAGCCGTCTATATGGGCATGTAGGTAATTGAAAGTTTTATAAAATAATACCAAGATATCTGCGATTAGTGATGGGCGAACCCCCCAATGATTGGGATAGGTGGGTTCGCCTGAGTTTTTCTGTAAAGTTTGAGTTCGGGCCGGAGATGATGCAAACTTGCGTCTGAACCATGAGCTTGGACTTTACAGATATGGGATGGGGCGGGGCTGTAAAAGAAAGCATAAAATGAATAATAAACATTATAATTATACTTACCTGTCCAGCGACGCGTCCTCCCGTCCCACTGTCTCCCGGCCGCATATACTTCCGGAGCTGCTCATTACCTTCTAGCGGTATTCACTGCACTTGGCAGTCTTCGGCTTTTTCCGGCAGAGTTCATGCGGTGGTAATGAGCAGTCACAGAAGCAGAAGCGGCCGTGAGACAGCAGGACGGGAGTACACTTTGCTGGACAGGTAAGTATAATATTTATAATGCTTATTATTAATTTTATGCTTTCTTTTACAGGCCCTGGACCCAAACTGGACCTGACCTTGTGACCGAATGCTATATGTTCGGTACGAGTCACGAACTTTACTATTCGGGTTCGCCCATCCCTATCTGCGATCCAATGTCTTACGCCAAACAAATGTATGTTTTTCTTAATATGTAAATAAGCTGTTAAGATCTATGGGCAGGACACTGCTCTGCATAAGAATCTGCCTCCAGAGCTTATTGTAAATGAAAGTGGGCGTAAGCAATGTGAGACATGTAATGACTGACAGTCTGCTCCACCGATCTCACTACAGAGTTGTCTGTGAGTACAACTAACACACTATGGCAGAGCTGAGGTTTTTCTCGTTACAAACACATCTTTCAATTAAAAAAGCAAAGATGATAGATTCTCATTCAGGTCAGCGTCCTGTCAGAGTCCTGAACTGCTCAATTACTTGTAAGAAAAACATGGATTTCTCTGGAATAAGACATCAGATTTCAAATATCAAAGTATCATTTTATTCAGCTTCCTATGACCTGGATGCCAATAGAGATGGCGTAAGAGGTTTGATGCTACTGACAGGTTCCCTTTAACTAAATGGTCATGCAAAAATAAACCTCCAACTGCTATAAAAATCTATGACAAAATTCAGCAACACAGCCTTGAGGAGGTAAAATTGATATTTACATGTGAACATATAGCAGCTCATTTTCTTTACAGGAAAAAAAAAATTCTGGAGTTATTGTGGTTGAAGCTGCAGTTTTCACTTAACCCCTTCACAACGGGGCCAATTTCCATTTTTGCATTTTCGTTTTTTTCCCTCCCCTTCTTCCCAGAGTAACAACTCTTTAATTCTTCTGTTAAAGAATTACGAGAGCTTGATTTTTGCAGGATGATTTGTGGTTTTGAATTACATCCTTCATTTTACCACATGGTGTACTGGAAAACGGGAAACAATTTCCAAGTGAGGAGAAATTGTGAAAAAACACAATTCTGGCATTATGGCTTTGGGAATTGTTTTTACGGTGTACATTTTGCGGTAACAATGATTTCACAGTATGATTCCACTTATCAATATGATTATGGCGATACCAAACGTCCATTTTTTTTAATTATTTTAGTGACAAAAAAATTAGAAGCTTGCAAAAAACTTTGAGTTGTGTCACTACTTTCCAATACCTGTAACGTTTTCATTTTTGGGTCAACAGGGCTGTGTGATGGCTTATTTTTTGTGGGGCAAAACATCATTTTTGCAGATATTTCTGGACATGACATGGCGATACCACATATGTGTATTTTTTTTATTAGCTTTATTTTTAATGGGGGGAAAATGGTCTTTGTCTTTTTAGGAAACTTTGCCTAGATGAATAGTACAAGTATCATGGTACAGCTGCCTATTTAAGTCTATGGAGAGGGAAGGGGAGGAGGAACAGGTAACAGGGTGAGAAGCAGAATATAAATAAAAGGCACACAGGCACACTTAAATGGTGCTACTGCTTTCTAGCAAATTTTTAGGTTGCCCCTTTGTATAATATCCTCCAGGTGACTACTGCTCCTGAGAGGGAGAGGAATCCCTCATGTGACTGAAAATGGGAGACATCATAGCAGCTAGTCTCCACCCACTAGCTCAGCTGCAAATAAGAGACTGAGCATGCACATGAGGAAACTGCTGAAAAGTGTAGCATGTAAGACATATAAAAGCCAGAAATAGACATATACACATAACAATTGATACTGAAAAGTTACCTAAAATGACAATTAGTCCTCTGTGGTTATGTAGTATATAGGGATAGCCATTGCATGCTTAAAAACTTTATTATAGCTTGGTATATAACACCATAAAACATGATACTGAACATGCAAATGGACTTTTTTAGTTAATTTTTTGTAACTGTTTTTACTCTCTAAGGATAACTATGTCTGCATTAAGCCAATGGAGCACTACCTTCTTTGCGTTTGCACTGTGGTTTCACAAGGCCAGTACTTGCAGGATGATATATTGATAGGAGATGATGCTGGATTTGTAAGTCTGTATTCTATTTCAAATGATGAACTAAAAGTAGAAGATCTAAAGTCCACAAAGATGTCTCATCCAGGTGTCTTAGATGCCAGAAGATTCAGGAGGTGAGGCAGTTGCTTTATAACATAAATCTGTAGTTATCAGGGTAAGAAAGTAAATATGCTGCATTCTTGTGAGGTCATTGATCTGTTTTTCATAAATGATAAAAATATCTACCTACATACTGAAGGCTTCCTGCTCCACGATTGTATTCATCTGTCTCTACGCTTTGGGGGCAAAGATACAGTTGAAATTGAGACATGCCGCACCCTCATGGCACAGTTTCCAAAATCTATGAAGGACCCGCTGGCTCCAGGATGGTTGAAAGCATTAGATAGAAGCCATTGGGAGTATTGGTTTTGCACTCACCCATCCAAAATGAAATAGCTGAGAATTTAGTAAATGTATAAAATTGTTTCAAAAGATTAGACAGCAATGATTTTGTTTGCATTTTTAGGTTCAGAAGAAAGCTGCACCATGATTGGGTTGTTAAAATAAAGTATTTCCCAGAGATAAACCTCTTTGCTTCATCCTCTCCAGACAGCATTCATTCCTTGGTTCTAGATCACATCAATAGGATAAAAGATGATGGGTATGTTCATTATTATATTTTCCTATCATTATGACAAATTCAGTTTGAAAATATTAAAACAATATTTTGTTACTTTGAAACTTTGTTATTCTCTCATTGTTCTAATTCAGATGACTTCCTATCGTCTCTGAAATCCCTTACATTGATTAAATAATTCCATAAAATATAAAATGTGAAAGCTAAGATTGCCTGAATGGAAAGTGTATGATGATTGTAGCATACATTCAGCTAATAAATGAACAGATATCATTTAAGTACAGTATGGAAAGTCAAAAACATTGCAGCAGTTTGGGGAGCACTGTGTACTGTTTAACTTAGATCAGAGCATAAAGGGGCTCACAGTTGTTTGCATGAGGAAACATAATTCCCTGCCTGCCAGTTTTATCACAGCAGTGAGATTTGCTGCCGCATACACAGCACAGCCCTCTGAGCTAATCATAAATCAAGTCTGTGACATATAAGCTCAGTGGCCACTGGAGCTTCTACATCACTGACTTGATTAATGATAAGCTCAGAGGGCTGAGGACGTGGCAGCAAAACTCACTCCTGTGATAAAACAAACAGGGAACTTTTTACCACACAAAACAGTAGCTGTTGGCCTTGGCTTTTTCGTCTGTATACTCACTTATTATAAGTGACTTATGCTTTCCCCTGGAGCAATGGTATGTGCCCTGACCTGGAAGAGCTCTGCATGATTTGACAAAGTCACTGGCAAAGTACTGGAGGGGAGGTATGTTTCACTAAGGGTGCTAGCTTCACTGATACCAACTAAAGATGGCTGGAGACCTGGATGTTTGGGCTTGGCTGAAGAGTTGCAAAAAGTTCGGATTCTGGTACCAGAACAGTACCCGAACCCGGACCCCATTCACTTGAATGGGGGGTCCGAACATCCAGTGTTTGCCAAGCTGTCATTTGAGCAATCAGTGAGGTCTCAGGAAACAAACTCCTACCAAATCTACTTGATTTAGTTACTCTTTAAACTACCAATGATCTCACAGTGATGCATAACATCAAATATGTTTTTAAAAAGGTCATATGTAATGTCACTTCAAAGAATAGATTGTTAAACAGCATAGTTAGAACTGAAGGTGGAACATCTGCTGAACGTGCCTTTCCTAAAAGACTAAATGGTGACTCAAAACAATTGTATAGTTGAGGGCCATGGAAGTGTCAAAACAGTGAGGTCTTACTGCCCCTATCAGAAAAGCAAAATATAATGTACTGTGGTTTTTTTAATACACAGATCAGTTAATGTATTCTCGGTTCCTGAAGGGGTCACTACGTTTGCCTACTGCGTGAAAGCAAATATTATCGCAACGGGAGGTAAGACTATTCTCAATAAGGCCTCTGAAAAGCAAAAGGTGGAACCTATTGGTGATGTAAATCATTTAGATACATCTCGACTTATGTTATAATAATACAGAAGGCAACTACCTGGAGAGTATTACATAAATACACAAAGTACAGGTGCTTCTCAAAAAAGTAGAATATCATCAAAAAGTTAATTTATTTCAGTTCTTCAACACAAAAAGTGAAGCTCATATATTATATAGAGTCATTACAAACAGAGTGATCTATTTCAAGTGTTTATTTCAGTTAATGTTGATGATTATGGCTTACAGCCAATGAAAACCCAAAAGTCATTATCTCAGTAAATTGGAATATTTTATATCACCAGCTTGAAAAATGATTTTAAAATCTGAAATGTTGGCCGACTGAAATGTATGTTTAGTAAATGCACTCATTACTTGGTAGGGGCTCCTTTTGCATCAATTACTGAATCAATGCATCATGGCATAGATGCCATCAGCCTGTAGCACTGCTGAGGTGTTATGGAAGCCCAGGTTGCTTTGATAGAAGCCTTCAGATCATCTGCATTGTGGGGTCTGGTGTCTCTCATCATCCTCTTGACAATACACCATAGATTCTCTATGGGGTTAAGGTCATGCGAGTTTGCTGGCCAATCAAGCACAGTTATACTGTTGTTTGTAAACCAGGTATTGGTACTTTTAGCATTGTAGACAGGTGCCAAGTCCTGCTGGAGAATAACATTTCCATCTCCAAAAAGCTTGTCGGCAGAGGGAAGCATGAAGTGCTCTAACATTTCCTGGTAGACGGCTGCACTGACTTTGGTCTTGATAAAACATAGTGGACCTACACCAGCAGTTGACATGGCTCCCCAAACCATCAATGTTTGCGGAAACGTCACATTATTATTATTAATGACTTTTGGGTCTTCATTCTTAAACGTTTTCTGCTTTCCACAGTGGTTCGATAAATAAATAAATAAATTAAAAAAATGGTGTATATTTTAAAACCAGCATTGTTAAAGCAGACAGCTGCAGCCTTCTATTATCAGGCTGGCATGGTCCATGGTTATTGGGCCATTCCCTGCCAAAAAATAGAAGCCCGTATCCACCCCAGAATTGGCGCATCACATTAGATGCACCAATTCTGGCACTCTACTCAGCTCATTCCAATTGCCCTGGTGCGGTGACAATCGGGGGATATATGGGATAGATGACAATTGTGATTTGTCAAAAATCACAGTTGTCATCAAGCCCTGGTGTTAGTAATGGAGACGTGTCAGTCATACACCCCATTACTAACCATGTAATTAAAAATTAATAAACACACACAGAAAAGTCCTTTATTAAAAAAAATAAAAACCTCAGATGCCCTCTTTCACCCATTTATTTCACAAGGCGACACTGATGACAGTTGTAGTCAGCCTGGAGTAGTTGGAAGTTTTCTGCTTTTCACAGTGGTGCATTAAATAAATAATTCAATTTAAAAAATGGCTTGGGGTCTCCCCTATATTTTAAAACCAGCACAGATAATGCAGACAGCTGCGGGCTTCTATAATCAGACTGGCACGGTCCATGGTTATTGGGCCCTTCCCAGCCAAAAAGTAGAAGTCCGTAGGCACCCCAGAATTGGCGCATCACATCATATTGTTGAGGGAGGATCTAAATCGATCCTTCACGGTTAACTCAGTGATTTCCAAATTAATCTAAAAGGTGTTGCCGGCAACTGAAAATGACCAGACAGAGACGTGTGCCTCTGTATGGGGGATCGAGCAGATCTCTCTGGCCCCCGTTTATTGTGTATGACTTATCATAGTCATAGAAATTACCCTTCAACCAATCAGCATAAGAACACGCTCACAGTTCTTAACCTATAAGAATACAGGAACAGTCTGTGCGTCAAAGTTTTGTAGAACAATACACCCTCAGTCTCATGTTCTATTTAGATTGCAACAATCAAGGTCTCATAACAGCTGTAAACTTTAGCCTACTAACAAAATTTATATCAAAACAAAAAAATGGAGTCGAAAAGCACAAAATGGAGAATCTTTCTTAATTTCTTCCTTCACATTCCCCCCTAGATAAATTTTGTTAATTAATGTCCAGCATCAGAGGTACTATCCCAAGCTATAAGCTCGAGGGGTACTGGTCTTCACATGGCTGGTGCCTTGTTACCAGCCATGGCTGTTGCGGCGTACCCGTCCCCCCTGTATACTAGAATTTATGAATAACAATTATTGATAACAGTAGTGGGGATCTTTTGAAGATAGCCATGCGCTTGGCTTCAACATCTTCGTCAGATAACTTTATAAAATTGGTGTAGAGAAGAGCAGGGGTGGCAACGCTTTTAGTTTCATCATTAGTTGTCCTAGTGCAGAATTTCCTAATACACACAGAAATACACCAAAGAACAAGTTTTAGTATTACATACATAACAAGGATAAAGGCAACAATATATAACAAACTTTGCAAGATTCCAGCTATCCAGCCCCCAGGTCCCTCAAACCAATTGGCTGGATTAAGAAAGGAGAAGGTGTCTGCCCACCAACTGTCCTTATTACGGTCATTGTCTTTATTATATTGAGCTCTGAGTCTTTGAATATCCTCTAACTTTAACTTTAACTTCATAGTACTATTGGGATCTATATAATGACAGCATGCGGGTCCAATAACCTGACACGTACCACCCTGTGCTGCTGTTAAGTAATCCAGTACTACAGTATATTGATTAGTGACTATGAAAAGTTGGTTTTGGAGAGCAACAGTAGTATTAAATATATCCAATATATCCCAAATTTGATCATCTAGATAATCTGTGGCCCTAAGCAATGTATCCCACATTTGTGTAATCATAGGGTAAATGAAAATAGAACTGACAATTTTATTGGCTATACCCATCTGTAGTACTAATCTTTCATGATATTGGACAAACTTATTATTCAAGGATATTGGGGAATTTAGGCTGTCCCATGTGGTTACCAATAATAATATAGAAAATGCGAAAACCAAAACATTATGTCCCCTTATTTGCTACTAGTCTGTTTGACCAGCTTCCAGTGCGATACGTGGATCCACGTCGGCCTTCCTTCCAGCTTTACTGACATAGGAGTGATACTGAGGACTTGGTAGGGACCGTCATACAAGGGTTCTAGTCCGTGTTTTCTGACATGGCTTTTCACAACCACGAAACCACTAAACTTTAAGTTGTAACAAATATCGGTTTCTGCTGAATCTGGAAGGGAAGAAGAAACTAAAACATGGGTGTTAGCAAGATTTTTACTAAGCTAAATAACATTGAACAACACGGTCTGTTTCTTCTGATAACTACTGAGACTGGAAATTTGCAACTGGGGGCCTAGAATCAAACAATATCTCATATGGGAACAGGCCATATTTTGCCTCAGGGGTAGTACGAATATGGTACAGTACAATGGGTAGGAGCTCTGGCCATGGAGCCGTAGTCTCCTGCATCATTTTGGTCAATTGTCCCTTCAGTGTGCCGTTCAGCCTCTCAACTCTCCCACTAGATTGTGGATAGTATAGAGTATGGAGGGCTACAGTGGATCCAAACCTTGTCAGAATCTCCTGATACACATGAGAAGAAAAGGCCGGAACTTGGTCACTTTCGACGACTTCTGGAACACCATATCTGCATATAACTTCCATCACCAGTTTCTTCGCTGTAGTCTTTGCAGTAATATCGGTAACGGGGAATGCTTCAGGCCAACTGGAGAACATGTTGACAACCACCAGACAATATTCATACCTTCCAAACTTAGGCAACGTGATATAGTCCACCTGGAGCCTTTGGAAAGGATAGTTGGGCTTAGTAAGGTGCTTCAGGGGTATATGTTGAAGTTGACCGGGATTGCAGGTCTGACAGATATTACATGCACGGTTGAGTGCTGTCAGGACTGGAGAAATACCTGGAGCCCAGTAGAATTTTTGTACCAGGGCTATGGCCTGGTTTTTTCCTCGATGTGTGGACCCATGTGCCCACATGGCAATAGCAGGGTACATCCGCTTAGGGAGACACACAAGTTTGTCCTTTTTCCAGAGACCATTGTCCATACATGCTCCATCTGCCGTCCACTGCTTCACTTCTTCCTTTGGGGACATTCTCTGCATCGTCATTAAGCGGTCCCACGGGGTCCGACAGAAAACCTCAGTCTGGCGTAGATCATCAGGTTCCGGTAGAGTCAGTGTTTCTTGTAACTGTTTACGCTGAGAGCGTGTGGTCACCATAGTTGGTATGATCGGTTCAATAGGTAGGAGAGCAGCAGCTTTTTCTTCCAAATCCGCAAAGGCGTCACCAACAGTCTGTGGACTGTTCTTAGGACCATGCGCCTTAACTTTGATAATGGCCACCTGGGTAGGTAATTTGATTGAGTCCATGAGGGTTTTAACAGCTTCAGCATTCTTCACTGGAGTCCCGGCGGTGGTAATAAACCCTCGATTGGCCCATTGGGCTCTGAAATCATAAGCAATACCAAATGCATACTGTGAGTCCGTGTATATATTAGCCTGCCTGTCTTTGGCCAGAACACATGCAGTAGACAGAGCCTGAAGTTCTGCTTCTTGTGCTGACAGTGAGGGAGGGAGGGAGTGCAGCTCCGTGCACTACAGTATCTTCCACAGTAACAACGTATCCGGTGTGGAATCTGCCAAACTCCTCAGCATATCTTAAACCGTCTTTCAGGGCATTGTAGAGAGGTTGCATTATGCGGGATGCGTCCGGTATCCACTGACAACAATAGGTACATAGTCCAAGAAAACGCTGGAGTTCAATCTCATCTTTCGGAAAATGAAGGGAACTGACGGCTATTTTTCTTTCTTTTGTGAGGTGTCTGACACCCTGAAGGAGACAGTGACCCAAAAATATCACTTGACCAAGGCAGAACTGAAGTTTCGAGGTCGAAACCCGACAGTTCAGATCTGCCAGATACTTGAGGAGTCCAACAGTGGCAGCAATGGCTTCCTGCTCTGTTTGTGCACACAACAAAAGATCAGCCACATTATATTCATCTGCATAAGGGTTATATAACGTAAGTATCAGCTGACCATCATCTTGGAATTGTATTCTGGAGCAGAACTGTGATAATAAATCTGCCCCCAGTAAATTTACCGGACATGAGGGAGAGATTAGGAACTGAACAGCAACCTCAAGGTAAGGACCCACAGGGTTTTATAAGAGTATATTTATTGGGCCTGCCATCTACTCCAATTAAAACAAGCTCTTGATCTGAGAATTGACATGGCGGAGCTTGGGAGGGAGATTCCCAGACAGGGTTAAAAGGCGTATTGGAGAACTGAATTTGTGTACGGTGGGAGGAGGGCAGGAGCTGAAGTCTGTTACATGGGCCACTGATAAGGAATGGAGCTGCGTCCTTGCAGCTGTGAGGGGGGGCTGTATTTGGAGCGGGGAATTGCTGTGGCTACTGGTTTAACCCTTGCCTTTAGCTTGGTCCGCTAATCTATCTTGTGCCCAAACTTTTAAAGCATTATAGAAATCAACACCACTCTCATATGTTCCCCCATCCAGGTTCACATTATACATTATGCCACCCTCAATAATTGGAAAATACCCCTCCCCAGCCTTCACTTGGAGTAAGTGTAACAGACCTCTCCGGGGAGTGGAATAAATCTCTCGATTTGCTGCTATTTGTCTATAAAAGGCCATGGGGGATGTTTCTGGATCGGGAAATTGGTTACAAAGGGTGTCTATCTGCGATGGAGAAAAGGGGGTATACTTTGGCCTGTCAGGAGTAGCTTTCACATCATCTTCTTCAAATTCTGATATTACTGACTCGGGGGCGGGAGGAGGTGGTGGTAGTACGGGCACAAGAGGCATCTGCTGCGGAAGCGGGGCAGGAGGCTCTGTTACAGTTAGAGATTGTATTGCCTGATGGGGCGTTAGGCGGCTATCAAGGACAAATTGGACCTCCTCCAATTTTATGGGGTTTTCCTGTATACAGCGCTCTATTGCTGATACTATAACCATGGCGGCATCCTTCCTGGGATATTGGAAGATACCGGCAGAGATTAATGGTATGACCATTGTACGTTGAGGCATCGTACTGGGAGGAACGGAGGAGGCATACAGGATTGCGTTCTGGACAGCCTCAGTAAGCAACTGTTGGGACTTGGGAATGTTGCTAGAATCATACGGTGGCCCCACTGCATGTATTACATATTGACACGGAAGCTGTCCTGCTTTGGTTGCTGCGACCTGTCCTGTTTCTACCTGGCCATAAGTTTGTATATATAAATTAGATTCTTCCTGTATCATGGGTCCACCTTTCTGTGAAGTCACTGCAGCCAGTCCTCCAGCATGGTGGAGTTGATTATTTGCGGCATTTACTATGGCCCCAACATGTTGTTTTGTGAGATCCCCTGACCCTATCCTAAAGAGCACATCATGACGGTGGGGTCCAAGAATAACATTAGAATACATTTCCTGGAAATTTTCTATCTCCTCTGTATATCCTGTCTCTGACCGAGTGGCTAAGGTAGGTGGGGGCGGATACTCATAACCACTAGCAATACTAGGCATAACAGGAGCTGGTGCTGGCGGTGGCCGATAATAGATGCCATCAGCGTTTAGCAAGGGAAAGGTGGGGGCTGCAACACCGGGTCTCCTCGCTCCACAATTGTGACAGACCTCTCTACACTGAGAATTAGTAACTCCGCATACATCACAAATCCACCCGGCAGGATCATAGGGTGGGGGCGCACTAAGTTTTGGCAACCCAGAATATATTGGATCTTTGGGATTGAGGGGCACGGAGCTTACAGTCGGGAGGAGAGGCTTTATTTCCTGGGGAGGGACCATATCATCTAACAGGGAGCCCCCCTGTTTCAGATTATTATTTTTAATTATTTGTCTTTCTAACACATTACCCTAAATCACTTTCTCAATTCCTTCCTGCACCACAAAACATCCAGTTTTTTTTTTGTCATAGTAATAGACAACTTTCCTTTTTCAACATCCCAAAAACAATCAGAATTCACATCCTCTGTTGATCCTCAATTTGCTATATATCAACCACTCAACTTGAAGCAGGTGAATCTTTTACCAATCTCTCAATTACACTGATAATCAAACAATCACTTACAAGTTTCCTTCTAAAACTAGGCACTAGATTTCACTTTCAATTTACAACATTTCTTTGTACTTCAAAACAATATTGTCGCTTTAAACAAAACACAGATCTACCAGCACATACTACACCAAACAAAATCAGTGAAACTCAAGAGCGCAGCCACATGCCTCCTCCACACCAGAGACATAACAGAGATAAGAAAATCACAGCATTCCTCAACACAGAAGAAAGCAATAGCGCAGCTGTGTAACCCCTCCCATCGGATATCTCAGAAATCTCACACAGAAACGGAATACAGCAGTTCTCAGACTTAATTAATTTCTACAAAATCTTCATCACACAATTCACATGCCAGATTGAGAATATTTTCCCTGCATTCCTGACAGATTTCTTTCCCTATCTTTGGACTAACAATATCAAATTCATCACACAAATTCAAAGTCTTCTTCTTCTTCCACGGAAACTGATTCTCCTTTAAAGCTAAATACCCTTACTTAGTCGTGTATAGTACTAGAGCGGCCGTATAGTCTATTCCACTAGGGTTTACCTGTCCCCCGCTGGGACAACCCAAAATCGCGGTACTCAGCGAAAGGAGGAGGGCGTCTCAAACTTTCCCTCCGGACACCTCTGGGGATATATACTGTATACCTATATATTCCTGAGTTACGCATCCTACCCAATCTTCGATCACCTCACCGCGCCTGATTCTAACAGTGATCAGGAATTCAGGATATTTTGACTATAAAGAGAATTACATCACTGGTCAATCCGGGGTGTCCGTCCCTTATGACGTATGGTTCGAGCACTGGGCTCCCAACGGAACTACACCTCTATATGATTCCACCTAAGAATCATCCCACCATCGGGGACAAACCTCAGATCCTCTTTGCAGCAACAAACACAGGAAAACCACACCAAACGGTCAGTCTGGACAGTATAACTGCCAACTTACCGTGGTTGTTGTGGGGGATGATCAGTCCCAATTTTCCAGTGCCTGCTGTTATGGACCTGGTGGTTAGGTGCACCTGGAATGACCTGATGGTTAAACTAGAAGACAGGATGAGCTCTGGGAAGTGGGAACTCTGCTCACTGCAAATCCTAATCCTATAACACACACACTAGAAATAGCTGTGGAGCGTACCTAACTCTCCCTAGATGCCTCTTCACAGCCTAAGAGCTAACTACCCCTAAAGATAGGAAAATAAGCCTTACCTTGCCTCAGAGAAAATTCCCCAAAGGTAAAGGCAGCCCCCCACATATATTAACTGTGAGTTAAGAGGAAAGTCACAAACACAGGGATGAAAGAGGTTTCAGCAAAGGCGGCCAGACTTACTAGATAGACTGAGGATAGGAAAGGGATCTTTGTGGTCAGCACAAAAAGCTACAAAAAGCCACGCAGAGTGTGCAAAAAGACCCCCACACCGACTCACGGTGCGGAGGTGCCACTCTGCAACCCAGAGCTTCCAGCTAGCAAGGCAATATCATGTTAGAAAGCTGGACTAGAACTTAGCAAGTACTAAGAAATATATTCAGTACACAATGAAAAAACAAATGAACTAGTAGGGACTTAGCTTCTGCTGGAGTAGACAGGTCATCAGAAAGATCCGAGAGAGATCTGAACCAGTGCTAATACATTGACAGCTGGCATGGAGTAACGATCTGAGTGGAGTTAAATAGAGAAGCCAACCCAGCTGCAAACGAGGGCAGCTGAGGAAGCAACCTCAGAACCAGCAGTTCCACTCACAGCCACCAGAGGGAGTCCATGGACAGAACTCGCCGAAGTAACATTCATGACCACAGGAGGGAGTTCAAGAACAGAATTCACAACAGCCTGCATCCAGTCCGAGGGTCCTTTGTCTTGTTGTCCTCCGGAGGGCAGAGGCGTTCCTGCTTGGGGCCCCACGTTGGGCGCCAACTGTTGAGGGAGGATCTAAATTGATCCTTCACGGTTAACTCAGTGATTTCCAAATTAATCTACAAGGTGTTGCCGGCAACTGAAAATGACCAGACGGAGACGTGTGCCTCTGTATGGGGGATCGAGCAGATCTCTCTGGCCCCCGTTTATTGTGTATGACTTATCATAGTCATAGAAATTACCCTTCAACCAATCAGCATAAGAACACGCTCACAGTTCTTAACCTATAAGAATACAGGAACAGTCTGTGCGTCAAAGTTTTGTAGAACAATACACCCTCAGTCTCATGTTCTATTTAGATTGCAACAATCAAGGTCTCATAACAGCTGTAAACTTTAGCCTACTAACAAAATTTATATCAAAACAAAAAAATGGAGTCGAAAAGCACAAAATGGAGAATCTTTCTTAATTTCTTCCTTCACAATATCACTGTCAGTGAGTTCCGGCGGCCGTGTTGAGAGGTAATGTTACCGATGTCACCATTCATCACAGCCTTCAGATGAAGCAGTGTCGGGGATCATCGTGGGATATTGATGTGGATTAAAGTGGACCTGCGGGACTGTTTTTTTGAGAAATAAATGAGTGAAAAAGGGTTTTATTTTTCAATAAAGGACTTTTGTGTGTGTATTTATTGATGTTTACTTACAGGGTTAGTAAGGGTATGTTTCCACGTTCAAACACGCAGCGTCCAGATGTTACAGCATAGTGGAGGGGATTTCAAGAAATCCCATCTCCACTATGCATTAAAAGACGCATGCGGCAGTCCCGCGGAAATGGACATGCGGCGCGTCTTTTAAGAACGCAGCATGTCCTTACAGTGCTGAAACAACGCAAGAACAACGCAGGTGACCTGCCAGTGACCTCAGGTGCAGATTTGGTCAGGATTTTACCTGCATAAAATCCTGACCAAATGTGCTTTTTGACAAATCACAGCTGTCATCAAACCGATATACTACCCTGATTGCCACCGCACCAGGATAATCGGGATGAGCTGGGTAAAGTGCCAGAATTGGCGCATCTAATATGATACTCCAATTCTGAGGTATGTGCGGACTTTTATTTTTTAGCTGGGAAAGGTCCAATAAAAATGGAACGTCCCAGCCTGATAATAGAATCCCTCAGCTGCCTGCTTTATGTGCTCTAGTTTCAAAATATAGGGGGGACCCCATGCCATTTTTTAACTTATTTTTTTTGTATTTAATACGTAAAAACCCCCACATAAAACAGTGTATATCCAGCTCTCTAACGCTCTCCCTCTCTCTATCATCTATATTCCTCATCGCTATCTCTATCTTTGCACATGTTTAGTACATAACTCTTTAATTTCTGTGCTGCATTTCATTCCATATGTCTCACACAATACTGACAGCACACGGATACGGACAGCACACAGACACACGGATGTCACACGGATAGCACACACATACACATGGATTGCACACAGTCAAGGACCACAGATCTCACTGCTTTTTCCAGTACCGAAAACATCAGGAAATGTGAAGGAGGCCTTATGCAGTTGAAAAGGCCTAAAAAATATGAGGTGTAGTCAAATGCCACCCAGATCTGCAATTTAGCGCAACTTCTTTGTCAACAGACAGAAAAAGGGAACACAAAACTCTGTTAAATATATCAAATTAAATAAATTAATTAACATTGAATTGTGGATTTATTCAGCTAATGTTCCTGTTTGAAACCTTTTTCCTTCAGCCCATTATGTTGTCTCCACAGGATGTAATACTGCTCAATATAAAACACAATTTCCACTAATACGTTTTATGCAGTACACTCCCTAAGACTGCATTCTTTGCTATTCCTGATGACTTCATTAATAAATTGTTTGAATCATTGTTGAACCAAATGGATGCAGTCCTTCAAGCTCCTGGAAGTCACACAAAATATTAAATATGACTCTAATATCACCACAACTTCATTCACCAATGTTATGCAACATATACGGTATATGTATTTTAACCCCTTTACCCCCAAGGGTGGTTTGCACGTTAATGACCGGGCCAATTTTTACAATTCTGACCACTGTCCCTTTATGAGGTTATAACTCTGGAATGCTTCAGCGGATCCCAGTGATTCTGACATTGTGACATATTGTACTTCATGATAGCGGTAAAATTTCTTTGATATTACCTGCGTTTATTTGTGAAAAAAACGGAAATTTGGCGAAAATTCCACAATTTTCCAAATTTGAATTTTTATGCAATTAAATCACAGAGATATGTCACACAAAATACTTAATAAGTAACATTTCCCACATGTCTACTTTATATCAGCACAATTTTTGAACCAAAATTTTTTTTTGTTAGGGAGTTTGTTGTGAATTTGCTTTTTGCTCCCTCTAGTGGTTACTAGTTTTTTGACTCTGGTTTTTCTGTCATTCCTTTTATCCGCACCTGGGTCGTTAGTTAGGGGTGTTGCTATATAAGCTCCCTGGACCTTCAGTTCAATGCCTGGCAACGTAGTTATCAGAGCTAGTCTGCTGTGCTCTTGTCTACTGATCCTGGTTCCAGTTATATCAGCTAAGTCTGCCTTTTGCTTTTTGCTATTTGTTTTGGTTTTGTATTTTTGTCCAGCTTGTTCCAAATCTATATCCTGACCTTTGCTGGAAGCTCTAGGGGGCTGGTGTTCTCCCCCCGGACCGTTAGACGGTTCGGGGGTTCTTGAATTTCCAGTGTGGATTTTGATAGGGTTTTTGTTGACCATATAAGTTACCTTTCTTTATTCTGCTATCAGTAAGCGGGCCTCTCTGTGCTAAACCTGATTCATTTCTGTGTTTGTCATTTCCTCTTACCTCACCGTCATTATTTGTGGGGGGCTTCTATCCAGCTTTGGGGTCCCCTTCTCTGGAGGCAAGAAAGGTCTTTGTTTTCCTCTACTAGGGGTAGCTAGATTCTCCGGCTGGCGCGTGTCATCTAGAATCAACGTAGGAATGATCCCCGGCTACTTCTAGTGTTGGCGTTAGGAGTAGATATATGGTCAACCCAGTTACCACTGCCCTATGAGCTGGATTTTTGTATTCTGCAGACTTCCACGTTCCTCTGAGACCCTCGCCATTGGGGTCATAACAGTTTGCCAGGCCAGTATTAAATGTTTAATGCATTGCAGAAGAGGGATTATAAGAAAGAAGATTCTGAGTTTTTTTTCTTTCTTCTTCCCCTTTACCTCAGAGTGGCTATGCTTGCTGCAGACATGAATGTCCAGACCTTGATTACAAGTGTGGACCAGCTGGCTACTCGTGTGCAGGGCATACAAGACTATGTTATCAGAAATCCTAGGTCAGAACCTAAAATACCGATTCCTGAACTGTTTTCCGGAGACAGGTTTAAGTTTAGGAATTTCGTGAATAATTGTAAATTATTTTTGTCCCTGAGACCCTGTTCATCTGGAGATTCTGCTCAGCAAGTAAAAATTGTTATTTCGTTCTTACGGGGCGACCCTCAGGATTGGGCTTTTTCGCTGGCGCCAGGAGATCCGGCATTGGCTGATCTTGATGCGTTTTTTCTGGCGCTCGGTTTACTTTATGAGGAACCCAATCTTGAGATTCAGGCAGAAAAGGCCTTGCTGGCTATGTCTCAGGGGCAGGACGAGGCTGAAGTGTATTGCCAAAAATTTCGGAAATGGTCCGTGCTGACACATTGGAACGAGTGTGCACTGGCCGCTAATTTTAGAAATGTCCTTTCTGAAGCCATTAAGAATGTTATGGTGGGTTTTCCCATTCCCACAGGTCTGAATGATACTATGGCACTGGCTATTCAAATTGACCGGTGGTTGCGGGAGCGCAAAACCGCAAATTCCCTCATGGTGTTGTCTGAACAGACACCTAATTCGGTGCAATGTGATAGAAAAACCGCAAATTCCCTCATGGTGTTGTCTGAACAGACACCTGATTTGATGCAATGTGATAGAATCCTGACTAGAAATGAGCGGAAAATTCATAGACGCCGGAATGGCTTGTGCTACTACTGTGGTGATTCTACACATGTTATCTCAGCATGCTCTAAACGTATAGCTAAGGTTGTTAGTCCTGTCACCGTTGGTAATTTGCAACCTAAATTTATTCTGTCTGTAACTTTGATTTGCTCACTGTCATCTTATCCTGTCATGGCGTTTGTAGATTCAGGTGCTGCCCTGAGTCTCATGGATCTCTCATTTGCTAAGCGCTGTGGTTTTACTCTTGAACCATTAGAAAATCCTATTCCTCTTAGGGGTATTGATGCTACACCATTGGCAGCAAATAAACCGCAGTATTGGACACAGGTTACCATGTGCATGACTCCTGAACACCGCGAGGTGATACGTTTCCTGGTTTTACATAAAATGCATGATTTGGTTGTTTTAGGGCTGCCATGGTTACAGACCCATAATCCAGTCCTGGACTGGAAGGCTATGTCAGTCTCAAGTTGGGGCTGTCGTGGTATTCATGGGGATTCCCTGCCTGTGTCTATTGCTTCTTCTACGCCTTCGGAAGTTCCGGAGTATTTGTCTGATTATCAGGATGTCTTCAGTGAGTCTGAGTCCAGTGCACTGCCTCCTCATAGGGACTGTGACTGTGCTATAGATTTGATCCCAGGCAGTAAGTTTCCTAAGGGAAGACTGTTTAATCTGTCGGTACCTGAACATACCGCTATGCGTTCATATATCAAGGAGTCTCTGGAGAAAGGACATATTCGTCCGTCTTCTTCCCCTCTTGGTGCGGGATTCTTTTTTGTGGCAAAAAAGGACGGATCTTTGAGACCTTGTATTGATTATCGGCTTTTAAATAAGATCACTGTCAAATTTCAGTATCCTTTACCGCTGTTGTCTGACTTGTTTGCCCGGATTAAGGGTGCCAAGTGGTTCACCAAGATAGACCTTCGTGGTGCGTACAACCTTGTGCGCATTAAGCAAGGTGATGAATGGAAAACCGCATTCAATACGCCCGAAGGTCATTTTGAGTACTTGGTGATGCCTTTTGGGCTCTCCAATGCGCCTTCAGTTTTTCAGTCCTTTATGCATGACATTTTCCGGAAGTATCTGGATAAATTTTTGATTGTTTATCTGGATGATATTTTGTTTTTTTCTGATAATTGGGATTCGCATGTGGAGCAGGTCAGGTTGGTCTTTAAAATTTTGCGTGAAAATTCTTTGTTTGTCAAGGGCTCAAAGTGTCTCTTTGGTGTACAGAAGGTTCCCTTTTTGGGGTTCATTTTTTCCCCTTCTGCTGTGGAGATGGACCCAGTCAAGGTCCGAGCTATTCTTGATTGGACTCAGCCCTCGTCAGTTAAGAGTCTTCAGAAGTTCTTGGGCTTCGCTAACTTCTACCGTCGTTTTATTGCTAATTTTTCTAGCATTGTGAAACCTTTGACGGATATGACCAAGAAGGGCTCCGATGTAGCTAACTGGGCTCCTGCTGCCGTGGAGGCTTTCCAGGAGTTGAAACGCCGGTTTACTTCGGCGCCTGTTTTGTGCCAGCCTGACGTCTCACTTCCCTTTCAGGTTGAGGTGGATGCTTCGGAGATTGGGGCAGGGGCCGTTTTGTCGCAGAGAGGCCCTGGTTGCTCTGTTATGAAACCTTGTGCCTTTTTCTCTAGGAAGTTTTCGCCTGCCGAGCGAAATTATGATGTGGGCAATCGGGAGTTGTTGGCCATGAAATGGGCATTTGAGGAGTGGCGTCATTGGCTCGAGGGTGCTAAGCATCGTGTGGTGGTCTTGACTGATCACAAAAATCTGATGTATCTCGAGTCTGCTAAACGCCTTAATCCGAGACAGGCCCGCTGGTCATTGTTTTTCTCCCGCTTTGATTTTGTTGTCTCGTATTTACCAGGTTCAAAGAATGTGAAGGCCGATGCTCTTTCTAGGAGCTTTGTGCCTGATGCTCCTGGAGTCGCTGATCCTGTTGGTATTCTTAAAGATGGAGTTATCTTGTCAGCTATTTCTCCGGATCTGCGACGTGTGTTGCAGAGATTTCAGGCTGATAGGCCTGAGTCTTGTCCACCTGACAGACTGTTTGTCCCGGATAAGTGGACCAGCAGAGTCATTTCCGAGGTTCATTCCTCGGTGTTGGCAGGTCACCCGGGAATTTTTGGCACCAGAGATCTGGTGGCCAGGTCCTTTTGGTGGCCTTCCTTGTCAAGGGATGTGCGGTCATTTGTGCAGTCCTGTGGGACTTGTGCTCGAGCTAAGCCTTGCTGTTCTCGTGCCAGCGGTTTGCTCTTGCCCTTGCCTGTCCCGAAGAGACCTTGGACACATATCTCCATGGATTTCATTTCTGATCTTCCGCTATCTCAGGGCATGTCCGTTATCTGGGTGATATGTGATCGCTTCTCCAAGATGGTCCATTTGGTTCCTTTGCCTAAGCTGCCTTCCTCTTCCGATCTGGTTCCTGTGTTTTTCCAGAACGTGGTTCGTTTGCACGGCATCCCTGAGAATATTGTGTCAGACAGAGGATCCCAGTTCATTTCCAGGTTCTGGCGATCCTTTTGTAGTAGGATGGGCATTGATTTGTCGTTTTCGTCTGCTTTCCATCCTCAGACTAATGGACAGACGGAGCGAACCAATCAGACTTTGGAGGCTTATTTGAGGTGTTTTGTCTCTGCTGATCAGGACGATTGGGTGACATTCTTGCCGTTGGCTGAGTTTGCCCTTAATAATCGGGCTAGTTCCGCCACCTTGGTTTCGCCTTTTTTCTGCAACTCTGGTTTCCATCCTCGCTTTTCTTCGGGTCATGTGGAGCCTTCTGACTGTCCTGGGGTGGATTCTGTGGTGGATAGGTTGCAGCAGATCTGGAATCATGTGGTGGACAACTTGAAGTTGTCACAGGAGAAGGCTCAGCGCTTTGCCAACCGCCGCCGCGGTGTGGGTCCCCGACTACGTGTTGGGGATTTGGTATGGCTTTCTTCCCGCTTTGTTCCTATGAAGGTCTCCTCTCCCAAATTTAAACCTCGTTTTATTGGGCCTTACAAGATATTGGAAATCCTTAATCCTGTATCTTTTCGTCTGGATCTTCCTGTGTCGTTTGCTATTCACAATGTATTTCATAGGTCCTTGTTGCGGCGGTACATTGTGCCTGTAGTTCCTTCTGCTGAGCCTCCTGCTCCGGTGTTGGTTGAGGGCGAGTTGGAGTACGTGGTGGAGAAGATCTTGGATTCTCGCCTCTCCAGGCGGAGGCTTCAGTACCTGGTCAAGTGGAAGGGCTATGGTCAGGAGGATAATTCCTGGGTGGTCGCCTCTGATGTTCATGCGGCCGATTTGGTTCGTGCCTTTCATGCCGCTCATCCTGATCGCCCTGGTGGTCGTGGTGAGGGTTCGGTGACCCCTCACTAAGGGGGGGGTACTGTTGTGAATTTGCTTTTTGCTCCCTCTAGTGGTTACTAGTTTTTTGACTCTGGTTTTTCTGTCATTCCTTTTATCCGCACCTGGGTCGTTAGTTAGGGGTGTTGCTATATAAGCTCCCTGGACCTTCAGTTCAATACCTGGCAACGTAGTTATCAGAGCTAGTCTGCTGTGCTCTTGTCTACTGATCCTGGTTCCAGTTATATCAGCTAAGTCTGCCTTTTGCTTTTTGCTATTTGTTTTGGTTTTGTATTTTTGTCCAGCTTGTTCCAAATCTATATCCTGACCTTTGCTGGAAGCTCTAGGGGGCTGGTGTTCTCCCCCCGGACCGTTAGACGGTTCGGGGGTTCTTGAATTTCCAGTGTGGATTTTGATAGGGTTTTTGTTGACCATATAAGTTACCTTTCTTTATTCTGCTATCAGTAAGCGGGCCTCTCTGTGCTAAACCTGATTCATTTCTGTGTTTGTCATTTCCTCTTACCTCACCGTCATTATTTGTGGGGGGCTTCTATCCAGCTTTGGGGTCCCCTTCTCTGGAGGCAAGAAAGGTCTTTGTTTTCCTCTACTAGGGGTAGCTAGATTCTCCGGCTGGCGCGTGTCATCTAGAATCAACGTAGGAATGATCCCCGGCTACTTCTAGTGTTGGCGTTAGGAGTAGATATATGGTCAACCCAGTTACCACTGCCCTATGAGCTGGATTTTTGTATTCTGCAGACTTCCACGTTCCTCTGAGACCCTCGCCATTGGGGTCATAACAGGAGTTATAAGGGTTAAAAGTTGACCAGCAATTTCTCATTTTTACAACACCATTTTTTTTTTAGGGACCACATCTCATTTGAAGTCATTTTGAGGGGTCTATATGATAGAAAATAACCAAGTGTGACACCATTCTAAAAACTGCACCCCTCAAGGTGCTCAAAACCACATTCAAGAAGTTTATTAACCCTTCAGGTGTTTCACAGGAATTTTTGGAATGTTTAAATAAAAATGAACATTTAACTTTTTTTCTCAAAAAATGTACTTCAGCTCCAATTTGTTTTATTTTTCCTGGGTAAGAGGAGAAAATAGCCTGCAAAAGGTGTTGTACAATTTGTCCTGAGTACGCTGATACCCCATATGTGGGGGTTAACCACTGTTTGGGCGCATGGCACAGCTCGGAAGCGAAGGAGCGCCATTTGACTTTTCAATGCAAAATTGACTGAAATTGAGATGGGACGCCATGTTGCATTTGGAGAGCCACTGATGTGCCTAAACTTTGAAACCCCCCACAAGTAACACCATTTTGGAAAGTAGACCCCCTAAGGAACTTATCTAGATGTGTGGTGAGCACTTTGACCCACCAAGTGCTTCACAGAAGTTTATAATGCAGAGCCGTAAAAATAAAAAATCATATTTTTTCACAAAAATTATCTTTTCGCCCCCAATTTTTTATTTTCCCAAGGGTAAAAAAGAAATTGGACCCCAAAAGTTGTTGTACAATTTGTCCTGAGTACGCTGATACACCATATGTGGGGGTTAACCACTGTTTGGGCGCATGGCAGAGCTCGGAAGGGAAGGAGCGCCATTTGACAATTCAATGCAAAATTGACTGGAATTGAGATGGGACTCCATGTTGCGTTTGGAGAGCCCCTGATGTGCCTAAACAGTGGAAACCCCCCAAATATAACTGAAACCCTAATCCAAACACACTCCTAACTCTAATCCCAATGGTAACCCTAACCACACTCCTAACCCTGACACACCCCTAACCCTAATTCCAACCGTATTCCCAACCATAAATGTAATCCAAATCCTAACCCTAACTTTAGCCCCAACCCTAACTGTAGCCTTAACCCTAGCCCCAACCCTAGCCCTAACCCTAGCCCTAACCCTAGCCCTAACCCTAGCCCTAACCCTAGCCCTAACCCTAACCCTAGCCCTAACCCTAACCCTAACCCTAGCCCTAACCCTAATGGAAAATGGAAATAAATAAATTTTTTTAATTTTTCCCTAACTAAGGGGGTGATGAAGGGGGGTTTAATTTACTTTTACGGCTGGTTTTTTAGCGGATTTTTATGATTGGCAGCCGTCACACACTAAAAGACGCTTTTTATTGCAAAAAATATTTTTTGCATTACCACATTTTGAGAGCTATAATTTTTCCATATTTTGGTCCACAGAGTCATGTGAGGTCTTGTTTTTTTGCGGGACGAGTTGACGTTTTTATTGGTAACATTTTCGGGAACGTGACATTTTTTGATCGCTTTTTATTCCGATTTTTGTGAGGCAGAATTACCAAAAACCAGCTATTCATGAATTTCTTTTGGGTGGGGGCATTTATACCGTTGCGCGTTTGGTAAAATGGATAAAGCAGTTTTATTCTTCGGGTCAGTACGATTACAGCGATACCTCATTTATTTTTTTTTATGTTTTGGCGCTTTTAAACGATAAAAACTATTTTATAGAAAAAATAACTATTTTTCCATCGCTTTATCCTGAGGACTATAACTTTTTTATTTTTTCACTGATGATGCTGTGTGGTGGCTCTTTTTTTGCGGGACAAGATGACGTTTTCAGCGGTACCATGGTTATTTATATCCGTCGTTTTGATCGCGTGTTATTCCACTTTTTGTTTGGCGGTATGATAATAAAGCGTTGTTTTTGCCTCCTTTTTTTTTACGGTGTTCACTGAAGGGGTTAACTAGTGGGACAGTTTTATAGGTCGGGTCGTTACGGACACGGCGATACTAAATATGTGTACTTTTATTGTTTTTTATTTTATTTAGATAAAGAAATGTATTTATGGGAACAATATATTTTTATTTTTAAAATTTTTTTTTAGGAATTTTTTTTATTTTTTTTTTTACACATGTGAATATTTTTTTTTTACACTATAACATTGCCCTGGGGGGGCATCATGTTATAGTGTAAGATCGCTGATCTGACACTTTGCTGTGCACTGTGTCAGATCAGCGATCTGACTTACAGTGCTGCAGGCTTACCACCGCCTGCACTGAGCAGGCGCTTGGTAAGCCACCTCCCTGCAGGACCCGGATGCAGCCCCGCAGCCATTTTGGATCCGGGGCCTGCAGGAAGGAGGAGGTAGGAGACCCTCGGAGCAGTGCGATCACATCGCGTTGCTCTGGGGGTCTCAGGGAAGCCTGCAGGGAGCCCCCTCCCTGCGCAATGCTTCCATATACCGCCAGAACACTGCGATCATGTTTGATCGCAGTGTGCCGGGGGTTAATGTGCTGGGGGCGGTCCGTGACCGCTCCTGGCTCATAGTACCGGATGTCAGCTGCGATAGTCAGCTGACACCCAGCCGCGATCGGCCGCGCTCCCCCCTTGAGCGCGGCCGATTGCATATGACGTACTATCCCATCGATGGTCATACGGGCCCACCCCACCTCAACGGGATAGTACGTCATATGTCAGAAAGGGGTTAAGTTAATTATTTGTTTGAATATCACATTACTTTCTGTGGGCGGCAAAACTTTTGTCTTGCCAAAATCTGACCATTCTGTGTCCATTAACTGATCAATATTTCTGCATTGATGCCAATTTATTTTCTTAACCTAAACCACACTTTGGAGGGTTTCAGCTTTCAAAAGAATAATTTATACAACCAATGGATGAATTTAACATCAGGTTACAAGCTTTTATTTACATAACATGGAAAAGCGACATAACTTCTGTCAGGGAATGTAAATGCAACATGTATCTTTTTGATGTTCTTGCTAGTTTGCACAAATCACTATAACAGCTTTTAAAAAACAACTGAATAATTTCTTCAGTACATATAACATTGTGGATAATATTTAATTTAGTGACAAAATGTATAATTGGTGGAGAAAGGTTAATCTTTTTTCAACCTATGTAATTGTGAATAAAAAGTATTCTTGTAAATTTACTTTATTACAGGAGCTGATAAAGTTATACGCTTGTGGCATCCAAATTTTATGAAGAAACCTATGGAAAAATTAGTTGGCCATTTGTACTCAATTGCAGACATCTCAGTCAATGAAAAAGACCAGCACATTATTAGTTTGTCAACTGCAAGGGTAATTAATTCTATATTAGATGAAATGTTTCTGCTAATATAGCTTCTACATTGAAAGTCATAACTATTCAAATTATATGTTAGAGCATTTCATATGGACACCATAGAGTTATAATGGAGAAGTCAATTCCTTCCATCATGCAGTTCTGAGATAAGCATAAAGGTATCATGAGGAGATAAGGAGCCCCACTATTGTCAGCCTCATTGTTCCTGCTTTACAGGGAAAACTAAGCATTATAATGTGGTTTATACCAAAATAGGTTACTTAACCTCTTAATGTACCATGTCTCTGTAGGATATGCCATAATTGTATTATTGGGTTGGTTTAACCTCCCAGACTCTCACCAATCCTAAGAGTAAGGGCAACACAGCAGTTGTTTAGAACTGCATCTTCTCTTTTTCCCCTTCCCAATGAACCCTGGCCTTCTGGCTGTGCAGGGAACTGAAGTACAACCTTATTCAAGTGATAGTTGGTGAGCAGAGCGGGTGACCAGAAGCACTGCCTTGCATGGAAAAACAGTGAACAGAGGGGGCACAATGCTAAATCAGTGATTGTCATGCCTCAGCTTTCGATCAGGAAGTCTTGTGTTTGTCTGCCGTCGTCTCTATCCAGTGAACTTCTGGGGTTCCGGTTTCAGTCCGATGAAGATTTGGGCTTGCAGAGCTTCCATGGAGTGAGCAAAATTTGAAACTCCTGCTTGTTTCTGTCTGTACTGCAGTGGAATTGGTCAAGTGATGATTCAGTGTCTCAGATACAATAAAGAGTTTCTTAAGGCTAAGGAAAGAGAATAAAAAGAGTCACTAGTTTGTAAGAGCACTGTTTCTGGATGTTTGAATCTGTCTCAGATGCAGACTAGGGGTTATTTTTTACAGGTGTCTTTGGCTACCAAATCTGGAGTCATTGTTTCCTCTGGATTTGTTGACTCGGGTTTCGCCTTAGATCTCATTGACAGTGAATTTGCAGGCAAATGTGGTTATACTGTTAAAACTCTTGGTCATCCTGTTCAAGTAGCTGCAATTGATAGTCCACGCCTTATCCAGACTCCTGTCACTTCTAAGGTTGAGCATGTATGGATGAATGTGGGTGTGCTTTATGGTTCTACCTTCCTTCCCAGCTAAAATTGGAAGATTTGTGAGGTTATGTCTTGGGGGAATAACTGTTTTTCCAATTGCTTATCCAAATCCCTGTAATCTATGAGATCTCCTCCTTCCGTTTTGAATTAGGATTCGATGACTGAACTGAAACAGTGATGCTGCTCAGATGCACTTCGCCAAGGTACAGGCCATCCTGGATTGGGTACAATCAACTAACCGTAAAGAGGTTCTTAGAGGTTGTCTATTGCTATCGTAAGTTCATTAAGGACCAAGAAGGGTACTGATTTTTCCTCTTGGACTACGGAGGTCTTGGATGCTTTTGCTGCCCTCAAACAGCATTTTCTAAAGCCCCTGTCCTCAGTCAATCCAATGTTGGTTTGTTGTTGGCATATGTACCTGATACTAAGAATGTTGGGGCAAAGAATTTGCTTGACAAGAAGAGTGAGGGGGAGCGGATGTTGGGCTCCAGACGTATCAGACATGAACGACAACATCACATTAAAGGGAAGGGTGTTGGTCCGGAGGCTATTGCCGAAGTTGATGCAAAAGATTTGCATGCAGACTGTCTAGTGAGGGAGTTCTGTCAGCGGCATCAGTAGTTTGTGATTTCTTTGGGTCCAGTGGCCCCTGGTAGAAGTAGGTATTGTCATGCCTCATAATTTGATCTGGCAGTCTTGTGTTTGTCTGACAGCGTTCCTATCCAATGAGCCACTGGAGATCCGGTTGCTGTCCGCTGACCTTTTGCCTTTTTATCCACTCCTTTCTTACAGCTGGTGTTTAACATAGGCCAAATAGCAAACCATATCACTCTGCAGGGCCTTCTATTTAAACCTAACTGTTACCTCTGTTTCCTGCTGGTGATAGCTTACTACCCAGTTTGCTGGTGAAGGAGTAGTTCTTATTTGTGACAATTAGTTAGTGCTTTCTCTAGAAGATAACTGAGTAGTTTTGGTAGTGTGTGTATTTCCTTATTCTCTACCATTTGGTTGGTCACTCCTACCATTCCCTTGTTTTCTACTTTGCTGTTTCATGAGCGTTTTTGTATGATTGCAGTTTCTTTTAATCCCAATCTGTTTCCTCTGTCTGTCCGGTTTGTGCTATCTGTTCACGTCAGTCCCATACCTCCATGGGATAGTTTCAGTGTGCATTTAGCAGCATCGTAAAGTTGGAGACCCAGGCCTCTCTATTTTCAAGAGTACCCCTGGGACAGTGATAGTGAGGGCTCCAGGGACAGTTGCATGCCCCCTGTCACTTACTTCAGACCGACACATCTTGACAGTGGTGCAAGGAAGCGAACAAAAAAGCTTCCTAAAAAGGGCTGCTTTAATGGCCTGAGAAAAGAAAATTTGTGTAATTTGCTTTTCAAGTATGCAGTATTTGTGAAACCTAGAGTCCTGGTTGTTAAATAGCCAGGGCTGCATTCACAATTTTGCAGGCCTCAGAACCAAAATATCCTAAGACACTCAACTGTCTGCATAGCCAGCTTGGATGATATGCAGGGCTCCCAACTATCATGAATCTTTAATAGTATTGGTCTACATATTATGGCCAAAGGAACCTTTTAGTCCCCTAGGCTCCAGGACCTGAGTGTGACTGCAACTTCTGCACCCACTGTAGTTACACCCCTGCAGCAGACTCTACACCATAATCTGTACAGAGGTGAAAAAGCAAATGAATGTATGGCTATATACACTAGGTAAATGTACCTATATACAAACCAAAGTGTTGTTCAAGGTTGAAATTGAATAATCTAGAGCAAATATATTTATACTTTTTTGCACTGCAGGGATTCAGAGTATGGGATATATACACACTTTCATTACTGCAAGTTTTCTCTGATACCCAACAGGGACCTTGTGACATGCGAATAAACTCCATGATATTTGATAATAAGCATCTTAGACTTATCACCGGTAAGAGATTTATATTAAGTCAATGGATTGATGGAAATAAGTATCAGCAGTAGAGACCATAAGACTGTGTAAAGCCTAACTCTTTTTAATCCCTTTATTAATAACCTTGTGGATGGGATTGATGGTCAAGTATCAGTCTTTGCTGATGACACAAAACTATGTAGGATATTAAAAACGGAGCATAGCAATATGAAGGAGGTACCTAAAAAAAACAGAATTACTTATTTAATTTTTTTTAATTCAAGCTAACATCTTGAAAACATTAATCCCCTTTAGCACAAGTGTATATCATCTAATGGACAGTATTTTGAAGGGGATTAATGTTTTCAATATGTTATATTGAATTAAAAAAATTTAAATAAGTAATTCCCGTTTTTTGGGGGTAACACCTCGTATAATTACAAAACTATCTGGATAAGATGTTTACATGGGCAAACACTTGGCCGGTGAGGTTTAACCCCTTTCTGCCATATGACATACTATCCCGTCGAGGGGACCTTGGACTTAATTCCCATTGACGGGATAGTATGTCAGGGGCTATCATCCGCGCTCACGGGGGGAGCACGCCGATCGCCGCCGGGTGTCAGCTTATTATTACAGCTGACATCCGGCACTATGTGCCAGGAGCGGTCATGGACCGCTCCCAGCACATTAACCCCCGTAACACTGCATTCAAACATGATCGCAGTGTTCCGGCGGCATAGGGTCTCATCGCATCGGAGGGGGCTCCCTGCATGCTTCCCTGAGACCCTTGGAACGATGTGATTGCATTGTTCCAAGCGTCTCCTCCCTGCAGGCCCCAGATCCAAAATGGCCACGGGGCTCCTTCTGAGAGCAGGCGCCGGCAAGCTTCCTGCACTGCCTGTCAGATCGCTGATCTGACACAGTGCTTTGCAAAGTCACTATATAGTCATGTCCCCCCGGGACAAAGTAAAAAAGTAAAAAAAAAAATATTTATATGTGTTAAAAAAAAAAAAAAAAAAAAAAGAATTCCTAAATAAAGAAAAAAAAAATATTGTTCCAATAAATACATTTGTTTATCTAAATTAAAAAAATAAATAAAAGTACACATTTTTAGTATCGCCGGGTCCGTAATGACCCGACCTATAAAACTGTCCCACTAGTTAATCCCTTCAGTGAACACCGTAAAAAAAAAAAGAGGCAAAAAACAACGCTTTATTATCATACCGCCGAACAAAAAGTGGAATAACGCGATAAAAAAGACGAATATTAAAAAACATGGTACCGCAGAAAGCGTCATCTTGTCCCGCAAAAAATGAGCCACCAAACAGCATCATGAGAGAAAAAGTAAAAAAGTTATAGTCCTCAGAATAAAGCGATGCAAAAATAATTAATTTTTGTATAAAATAGTTTTTATCGTATAAAAGCGCCAAAACATAAAAAAATGATATAAATGAGGTATCGCTGTAATCGTACTGACCCAAGGAATAAAACTGCTTTATCAATTTTACCAAACGTGGAATGGTATAAATGCCCCCCCCCCTAAAGAAATTCACGGATAGCTGGTTTTTGGTTATTTTTCCTCACAAAAATCGGAGTAAAAAGTGATCAAAAGATGTCACGTGCCTGAAAATGGTTCAAATAAAAACGTCAACTTGTCCCGCAAAAAAACAAGACCTCATATAACTTTGTGGACCAAAATATGGAAAAATTATAGCTCTCAAAATGTGGAGAGACGCAAAAACTATTTTTTGCAAAAAAAAAAGCGTCTTTTAGTGTGTGATAGCTGCCAATCATGAAAATCCGCTACCCCCCCCACTATAAATAGTAAATCAAACCCCCTTCATCACCCCCTTAGTTAGGGAAAAATAATAAAATTAAAAAATGTATTTATTTCCATTTTCCCATTAGGGTTAGGGTTAGAGTTAGGGTTGGGGCTAAAGATAGGGTTAGGATTGGGGCTAAAGTTAGGGTTGGGGTTGGGGCTAAAGTTAGGGTTGGGGCTAAAGTTAGGGTTAGGGTTTGGATTACATTTACTGTTGGGATTAGGGTTAGGGTTAGGGGTGTGGTTAGGGTTATGGTTGGGATTAGGGTTAGGGGCGTGTTTGGGTTAGGGGTGTGGTTAGGGTTATGGTTAGGGTTGGGATTAGGTTTAGGGGTGTGTTTGGGTTAGGGTTTCAGTTAGAATTGGGGGGTTTCCACTGTTTAGGCACATCAGGGACTCTCCAAATGCGACATGGTGTCCGATCTCAATTCCAGCAAGTTCTGCATTGAAAAAGTAAAACAGTGCTCCTTCCCTTCTGAGCTCTCCCGTGCACTCAAACAGGGGTTTAACCCACATATGGGGTATCAGCGTACTCAGAATAAATTGGACCCCAAAAGTTGTTGTGCAATTTGTCCTGTTCCCCTTGGGAAAATAACAAATTGGAAGCGAAAAGATCATTTTTGTGAAAAAATATGATTTTTTATTTTTATGGCTCTACATTATAAACTTCTGTGAAGCACTTGGTGGGTCAAAGTGCTCACCACACATCTAGATAAGTTCCTTAGGGGGTCTACTTTCCAAAATGGTGTCACTTGTGGGGGTTTTCAATGTTTAGGCACATCTGGGGCTCTCCAAATCCGACATGGCGTCCTATCTTCCTTTCCGAGCTCTGCCATACGCCCAGTGGTTTACCCCCACATATGGAGCATCAGTGTACTCAGGACAAATTTTACAACAACTTTTGGGGTCCAATTTCTTCTGTTACCCTTGGTAAAATAAAACAAATTGGAGCTGAAGTAAATTATTTGTGAACAAAAGTTAAATGTTCATTTTTTTTTAAACATTCCAAAAATAAAATTCCTGTGAAGCACCTGAAGGGTTAATAAACTTCTTGAATGTGGTTTTGAGCACCTTGAGGGGTGCAGTTCTTAGAATGCTGTCACACTTGGGTATTTTCTATCATAAAGATACCTCAAAGTGACTTCAAATGTGATGTGGTCCCTAAAAAATGGTGTTGTAAAAATGAGAAATTGCTGGTCAACTTTTAACCCTTATAACTCTCTAACAAAAAAAAATATTGGTTCCAAAATTGTGCTGATGTAAAGTAGACATGTGGGAAATGTTACTTATTAAGTATTTTGTGTGACATATCTCTGTGATTTAAGGGCATAACAATTAAAATTTGGAAAATTGCGAACTTTTCCACATTTTTGCCAAATTTCCATTTTTTCACAAATAAATGCAGATAATATCAAAGAAATTTTACCACTGTCATGAAGTACAATATGTTACGAGAAAACAGTGTCACAATCATCAGGATCCGTTGAATAGTTCCAGAGTTATAACCTCATAAAGGGACAGTTGTCAGAATTGTAATAATTGGCCCGGTCATTAACGTGCAAACCACCCTTGGGGGAAAAGGGGTTAATGTAGACAAATATAGAGTAATGCATCTAGGCTGGAGTAATCCTATTACTGCACATACATTAAATGGAAATATAGTAGGAAGTACATAAATGGAGAAGGACTTGGGTATTCTGGTTACAAGTAAGCTGAGCAACAGCACTCAATGTCAAGCAGCAGCTGCAAAAGCAAACAGGATTTTAGGATGTATAAAAAAAGAGCTAAAATCTTGTACTATTACCCCTCTATAAACTATTTGCAAGGCCACGTCTTAAATATGGGATCCAGTTTGGGTTCCACATTTTAAAAAGTGTATTGGAAATCTGGTGTTGGTTCAATGACAGACAACTAGATCATTGTATGTGACGGGAGGCTTCTCCAATAATGAGAGGTTGGAAAATTTGGACTGGCTTAGCTTATTCTTATGTGTAAATACATGTGTGATCAATACAAAGCACTGGCACATGACCTATTCATTCTAAGGACCTTTCAAAAGACCACTGATTACATATGGAAGAAAGGCGATTCTGGCAGCTAAATAGAAAAGGGTTCTTTACAGTTAGAGCAGTCAGACTGTGGAATGCCGACCACAAGAGGTAGTAATGGCAGACACTATAACAGCATGTAAAAAAAGGCTAAATGCTTTTTTCACAACAAGTGGCATTGTGGCTTATAAATGTATATCTGGTCAAGGAAAGATGAACTTGATGGAACTGATTTTTTTGTAAGGTTCTATGTCAGTAAAGAAAAAAATATATACACTACATTACAAATTATTATGCAATTTCTATTTTTCTCTGATTTCCCTAAATGTTTGATGCAAATCAGTCCGTATAATGTTCAAGTCATTAACTGTTAGAGCAGTGTTCCCCAAGTCCGGTCCTCAAGAGCCACCAACAGGTCATGTTTTGAGGATTTCCTTAGTATTACACAGGTGATGGAATTATTGCCTGTGCAGGTGATGCAATTATCACCTGTGCAATACTAAGGAAATCCTGAAAACATGACCTGTTGGTGGCTCTTGAGGACCAGACTTGGGGAACACTGTGTTAGAGTATAAATCAAATTTTATTGGACAAATCTCCCAATGATAAGTTTTTTTTTCAAAACTAAAAAAACTCTTGCTTGAGAATACTCCAAAGGTTATCAATATGGTTTGAGGTCAGGGGAGGATGGTGGTCACCAAAATGAGTTTGTCTCACGCTTAAGTTTACGTGAAGTTTCTAATGATTTCATACCTTGTCCAAAGCATTGCACTATTTGACATTTTTGGGAAGCAGAAATCCTTTTTCTTTCCCGTATTGCTTGAAACCTGCGGCCTACTTATTAATGTGGAATATTCTTCTTAAGCAGTTTTTCTTTAATTGGGCTCATTTGGCAAACTAATTATCACAGGTGACTGAGATTGATTTAATTGATCCAAACACACAATAGCATCCATGAGTTTATTTGACAAACCAAAAATTACCGTACATATTTATGACACATATCCAATTTGCATAATAATTTGGCACACGGTGTACATACAATTCATTCCTTAAAGGCGTTATTCAGGTCTTAGATATTGATGAATAATGTTCTTTTGTCATGCATTCCTATTTTTTCAGGTTCATGCACGTTAGATGTTTGGCCCCTAACACGAATGATTCAGGATACAAGACAAATCCCGCATACTCATGATCAGTCAATAAATGTTGTTGTATATAACAAGGTCTTTCATCAAGTTTTCAGTATCTGTTCAGAATCAATTTTAAAGGTAACTCTGAATGGAAAGAATTTATTAACATCTAAAATATACTGTAAATGTATCAATAATAATGTGTATGTCATTAGACTGAATTTCTAACAAGACAAGCACACACTAGGGCAGCTGTTGAAGGTAAAAATGAGACGTACTGTAAATAACTATACAAATGCATATATATATATAATGCAGATAGCCTACGCATTGCTATGGCGTCTATGAAGTGTGGAGTCCATCCCCGATTATTGTCCTCTCCATTCACTGGTAAAGTCAAACAATTTGCTCTCAACGAGCTTTGCAAAGATTCCACTGCCCTAATCTCCTGCAAAGGATTAACAGAGACTACAGCTGCTGTAAATTGTGGATGGGGATAGTGGTAGTAAACATGTGTCATGGATGTTTTATGTCTTTTTTTAATTCACTGTTGAGTAGGTATGACTCTTTCTAGTTTCGGCTTATTATGAGATGCAAAGGTTGGTAATGATACTAAGGCAGAGGCACAGACTTAATGGCAGCTGACAAATGAAAAACAGTCTTTGTTCCAATAATCACCACCTGCTAGATCCCAGAATTGACAACTGTCTCGTGGGCCTGGGAGCGGCTGACGCAGGGTAAAGTTATGTGCTCCCACACTCAGTAGGAGGGTCTGTAGGGCTCACAATGTGGTAATACCTTACCATCTACAAACAGTGTTCGTTGAGGTGCTCCACTATCTTACCTCTGTTGGCCTGGAATAGACCGTCCTATTGGAACATGGCAATAAAGATTGCTTAGCGGGTGCTCACACTGCGTTCTCTTCCATGTTTAGTGGTCCTGTCGTGGCTCACATAAGAATCGCCCACAAAATGATATTCGGGCATATGCTCCGATGGGGCCATTGACTAAAATGCTGTGAACAGAGTAACTGTGTGCTCTGTCTTGCATGGTTTGTTGGGCATATACACTTACTGAAGGACTGCATCTGGATATCTACCTCCTGTAAGCATACATGCCCGAAAATGATGCACGACAAAGCACACAGTAACTCCGTCTGCACCATTATAGTCAATGACCCTATTGGTGCATATGCCCAAATCTAGTTTTGAGAGGGAGGTTCAGACAAAAACCTCAATGGGACCACTGAACGGAACGTGGGAAAGAAAGCAGTTTCAAAGGGCCCCTAGAAAGAGAATCAAAGCAAAAACAAAATGTCATGCATATGTGGTGGAAAATAAATTAGTAGACCTTTATCTCTAAAGTCCTGGTGCTGCTACTTTTACATTTCCCCACCAAACCAAAATATACCCCCCAGGTCAGTGAACAACAGTTGACCATCCTAACATCCTAACAACTGGGGGGAATATAATGGAAAGTAGTTCACAAACATTTTTTGTATATTTCTGGAAGTAGAGAGATAAGTTTACAACTAACTTTGATGATTCTTCTATTTATTGTAGGTTTGGGAAATGGAGACAGGTCTTCAAATATATGAAATTAAAGAGGCTCATGGAGCAACAATTGAAGTGACTTCTGCTGATATTCATATAAATGGATTCCATTTTGCTACCGGAGCTTATAATGGTTTGTTTTTGTTTTAAAAAATAACTAGCAAAATGTAGATTTACCACCTGTATTATTAAGGGAAGAGGGGATTGATGAAAACAATGACACTGTAGGTCCAAAAATTAAATAAACCTTTTAATTAAATAAAGTAGATTCACTAGTTCATCTAACTTGGTGAGGTGGATCCTCAAGAACCCTAGGTCTGGATTGGTAGCTAATATGCAACGTGGACAGGTGACGTTGGTGCAGCAGGGCAACAGAAATTGAACTATAGAGACTCTAGTTGCAACACTAGGAGCCTTACTGGAATTATGGAAACCGATGATAGAGTTGAAGCAACAGACATAGCAAAGTTGTATCCAGGAGGAAGTAGTGCATACCCAGTGATGTGGTTGAGCTCTGCAGCAGAATCCAATGCAGATCATATACAGCAGTATAGGAAAGTTGACTCAGTGGCAGAGCTGAGTTTGTCAGAATGTCTTTAAGCAGAGCTGGCAGACTGGAAAAGCAAAGTAGACTGAGCTGCAGAGCAAAGTTTGGCAGAGAGTCCTTTATCAGAACTCGTAGAGCAATTTTGCACTGTAGAAGCATGTATGTCAACTAACGGAATTCTCGGGTGGCATCTAAACACTTGGTTACATGGCCCATGAGAGGGATGACACCAGAGTACATGGGGTTGCAATAGCAACCTATCTGTAGAAGAGCCAAAGAAGCTGGCTGCTGCAGAAGGATGATGAAGCACTTGGTGCTGGATTCAGAAGAAGGGAGTAACAGAATGAATCCACCCAATAATATGACCACATAGATGGTATTGGTTTTTATATGTACATACATTACATAATTCCAAAGTCTGGAAATTGAAGTTATAACCTAACTGCTACAGAAGCTTAAAGTGGTCTTCTTTAAAAAGGGTCCATTGCAGTTACAGTATATGTAGTTAGAAATATTTAACAAAGCACAAATATAAAATCAACTACAGAGAACTGTTTATTCTTATGTAGGGTCATTGAAGATCTGGGATTTTGGAAATGGCTATGAAATCAAGGCTCTGCATCCCAATAGAAGATATAAATATGAAGATCAAGGCTTCTGTCAGCTAAGTTTCCTGAGATGCGATGATAATCAGCATGCAGTTATTGCACTGGATGTCAGCGGGAATATAAAAATGATTCAGGTTTTTAATACTTTTACTGTCTCTAAATGACTGTAGGACATTATACCCCGTGTAACAATTCTGGGGCACCTTTCCTTACATTGCTGTGTCCTTCCTCTGCCATTTCTCCTGGATATGTAGAATTTCTTTGACATTTTTGGCTTGGCCACAGTATGATTGTATATAGTCTAAAGGCCCCGTCTCACTTAGCGACGCTAAAGCGATCCCGACAACGATACGACCTGTCAGGGATCGTTGCTGCGTCGCTATGTGGTCGCTGGTGAGATGTCAAACAGTGAGATCTTCCAACGATCGCTGCTGCGATCTCACTGTTTGACATCTCACCAGCGACCTGTAGCGACCTGTACAACGATGTCACATGGGAGCTATTATGACGATTCAGTGTCTGAGTCGTCAACGAGGTCGTTGGTAAGGTGTCAAACACAGCGATGTGTGCCACCCAGCGGGACCTCAACGATCAAAAAAAGGTCCAGGCCATTCCGACACGACCAGCGATCTCACAGCAGGGGCCTGGTCGCTGCTACGTGTCACACATAGCGAGATCGCTATTGAGGTCGCTGTTGCGTCACGAAAGTTGTGACTCAGCAGCGATCTCGCTAGCGATCTCGCTTAGTGAGACGGGGGCTTAACACTGGAAAATAAAGGAGGAATGACAAAATGCTGATCAAAAAGAGGTCTCCGAATTGTTTTTTTTACAGATGGATTAACATGAGTGATTAAGAAATATATATAATGATATAACTTAGTGGATGGTTTACCAGTATTTGATTCAATGACAGCATCAAGCCAGATGAGTAACACAATGATTTATTTTTCTAAGGGAAGGGAGGATGATCCTGCCTTATTTGTAACCATGGAATTTAATGAAGATAATGGCCTTTGGTTTAAGATATTCGAACCAGCGCACAACAAACCCATGGGGGGTACCAAATATTTACCAGCCATCAAAATCCCATTTTGTGCAAAGATCTCTGGATATAATGAGCAACAGGTATTTGCAGTATTGGTCAAATCTATGGTACATTTGTGGCCCAAAGCTTTGAGATAGACATATATCTTGGATTTCACTAAGTTTGCTGCTTCAGTGTTTTTAGATATTTTAGTTAGATGTTTCTATAATTGTTGAAATACTAGACTTTTATTGACAAAGTCTAAATTATTTACAGAGTTAACACTGATTTTTCAAGACTTTTTCAATTCTCCCCAGGATGCTGGATATCAGCTTCTAGGCCAAATCGTGAGTGATGACAACCCATTCTTGTCTAATCAGTGCTTGGAGTTTATCACAATTTCTGAAATGTTGTTAGTCCACTCACTTTTTCAGGATTGGCTACATGTTCTCAATGGATTGAGATCTGCAGAGTTTTCTGGCCATTGACTCAAAATATTAAGGTTTTATGCAATGATTCACTAAGGCTACTTTCACACTAGCGTCAGGCTCGGCCCATCGCAGTGCGTCGGGCCGAGGTTACCGACGCTAGCGTTGTATACGCCGCACAACGGGGGCAGCGGATGCATTTTTCCAGTGCATCCGCTGCCCCATTGTGAGGTGCGGGGAAGTGCGGGGAGGTGGGGGGCGGAGTTCCGGCCACGCATGCGCGGTCGTAAAAAGCGGACCGTCGGCGGAAAAAAACGTGACATGTAGCTTTTTTTGTGCCAACGGTCCGCCACAACACGGCGCAACCGTCGCACGACGGTTGCAACGTGTGTCAATCCGTCGCAATACGTCGCTTAATGTTAGTCTATGGGGAAAAAACACATCCTGCAAGCACTTTTGCAGGATGCGTTTTTTCGGCCAAACGACGCATTGCGACGGATTGCAAAAAACGCTAGTGTGAAAGTAGCCTTAGTCATCACTTTTGTCTTGTGAAATGGTCTCCATTTTGCTGGAAAAAGCATTATTCACCACCAAATTGCATCATTGGGAGAAGTTAATCCTGTAGGATGTTTACATACAATTCGTTATTCATGGCCATATTCTTAGGCAAAATTGTGAGCAAGCCAACTCGCCTGTATGAAAAGCAACTACACACATGAATGGTTCCAGAATGCTTTACTGTTGGCATGATACAGGACTGTCATCCGTAAAATAGCTCCACCATCTGCAACCATATCCCATTTCATATATATGTATCAAGATCATCTCTTCTGTACTGTCAGATATTCGTTACTGTTTGTCAATGAATAATACCCAATAAAAGCAGTGTATTAACATGCAATGGGACATTAAGCCAGTTTTTATAAATGGTCCTACAGTCTGGACTCTGGAGATCCTAGACTACCCTCTTATCCTCTTATTCAGTCTTAAAGGGTTAGTCCATCTGGGAACATTTTTTTTAACCTTATATGCATGTATCTGGTGCTATAAAAAAATCATTGGTTTCTTTAAAAAGGTTACAATATTTTGCTCTTACAAAATCTTTGTTTCCATGGACATTCAACTTTAATGTGGTCTATGATTATAAGTTAGCTGATAGGATGTAAAAAAAATACATAAAAAAGTTACAAACTCTCTCATTGGACCGTCAGAAAGCGTTTACTGATGGATTGTCAGTTAACTCACTCTTCAGCCTACAATTGTGCCACACAGAGGCTTTAGTCGGCAAACGATGCCACATTTTTAATTAAGCCCTGTGCTAAAAATATATTTCTTGCCAAAAACATATACATTTCGATAAGAAAAAAGTCTCCTCTGAGGGAAAGGGTAATGCTCTAATGACTAGATGAAATTCATAATTTAACTTATTCAATTTTTCTAACATCAGAGAGAGAAAATTAAATGTTGGTCTTTTCAAAGCTCGAATACCATAGCACCTCATTTACATATGAATTAAAACCAAGCGCTCTGAATGTGACAGAGGACTTTTCCGGGCCTTCAGGGTTGCTTCCCTGCCCAGCACCAGCCTCTTTAGCTTGATTGATAGCTCATTTCATTGCAACGTCACACTGACAATGAGCTATCAATCAAGCAAAAAAGGCTGGTGCTGGAGTAGAGAAACAAGTTTGGAAGGCATCTGCTCGGAAAGTGCTCTATAACGCCCAGAGCACTAAATGCCTCATTTGCATTTGAAACAAAATATTGATTTCTCGAGATTGCAAAAAAAACAGAAGATATAAAGGTGTTGATAGATTTAGCATTTGCAGACCTGCAGACCCATGTGTTTTGTTTGGGTTGGGGGGATATTGATCTTAATGACAGATTCTTTTTAAATGCTTAAAGAAGCAAAAAACACAAGTAAACCATGTTATGTCATAACAATGTTTTCAGACTAAATCTCATCAAAGAATGATCACATGTTTTGATGCACTCAAGATGGAGGATAATCTTATTATTGTAACCGGAAGTCTAAATGGAGAAATAAACATGTATTCATCAACTATTCAGCTTGGGTAAGTTCTTCAACAGCTGCCTAGAAGTGTGCTGGGTGTTTATTAAATCTTACAGCTTAGAGGCTGATTATTTGCTGGAATAATATATTCATATTCTACCAAATTATGGCAACATAAAAGCAAATAAGGCTAATCTGTGCCAGATAATGCCATTCCTTACCCGGATAAATAGTGCATTATACACATTAGTATATGTCGTACCTGAAGTTCCATATGGTGTAACCTTTTGCAAATTTGAGCCACCACTTACATTATTCTCTTGAAAATGAACTGTAACCTGTATTTTGTTAGATTTGTATCCTGCCATTTGTCACTTGCAATATATATAATATATACCGTAGATATTTTTTTAAAATCCTCAGCTTTGGGATTTAGACAGGACATGGACACATTGAATGCTGTTTATAATCTGTCACCTTTACTACACTTGGGATGCATGGATAAGAAGTTTTTAAATTCTTTAGCTAAAAGAAACAATTAGGTGTTATTAAAATATATCCCAAAATGCATGGGGGTCTCTAAAGAGAGTGCACACTAAGTGCTGATGCAATTGATGGTTTGAGAGGCATCACATAACATTGCCCATGACTACTTTCTTGCTACGGTACTGTGGATGAGGCCACGCGATCTCTCTTTGGCAAATCAGCCAAAAGCAGCTGCATCTGGCAAGGAGACCGTGACTGAGGGTCTTATTTGTGCCCTGCTATGCCACAGAAAAAGGGTATCCTGGCTGTGTGTGCTTTAACCTTAGCAATACACCACTGCAGACCGCATGCTTCTGCTTGTCATGGCAGATCAGGACCTAACAAAGTAGGGACAGATGAAAGATACCATAGTTCAAAAGCAGACTTCCTTTACTGAATAAACTGATACGAAGTATATACATCAGATAGCAGGCAAACACCTAAAGAATACATCTTCTGCACAATCCAGAGACAGGAACTTCATGGTTACACAAGGTAGTACTTTACTTCTGTTACATATTGCACTAGACCAGAAAACCACTATTGGACCCTCCATCTTCCCTTCATGTGAGGACTTCACTAGCTGAGGTGCATCACTACTTTTACTTCTCACTATTATTCTCAAAGTCCAATTGATGTGGGTCACACGCTTCTTGGCGTGCCACTGTATCTTCAATTCCCTGTAGAAGAACACGTGTCCCAGCCTGGCCATCTTCCACTCTATGACCCTCAGGTCTTGGTACACTTTCGCTTCTTATCTAGCATTGAAAATATTTGTTGAAGGCCCCCCACTTGGATAAGATAGACAATCTTTCAGCCACTTAATCAATGTTTACTTCTGAACGTCCTATCCAAGTATGGTCTCCCTTCTTTACACTCAACACTCTTTTCAATACAGGTCTGATAAAATTAGAACTATAGGTCAATCTCTTTTCAGTACTCTTCCCTATCTATCTCCCACACAGGAAACCATTTCCTATGCCCACATAACTCCTCCCTTCTTGTGCTGACCCCAACAGTTAACCCTGTCCAATGGTTAGCTAAGTGCTACAGGCCACAAAATAAATAAAGCATTCAAAACATTGCAATGCATTATGCAACCAAAAGATCTTCAAGGAGAGTGTTGACAGCTTCTCCATTACTTTACACAGCCACACTCATAAGCATGCTGTTGCTCCAAAACATAAATGTGAGGGGTCACTGAGTGGGTACCTTATTTCACTTGACTAGCTTAAACACCATTTTTTTCAAATCAACAATACAAGTGAAGATAAGACATAGGCCATGTTCAAACGTTCAGTATTTGGTCAGTATTTTACCTTAGTGTTTGTAAGCCAAAACCAGGAGTGGGTGATAAATACAGAAGTGGTGACGTATTTCTATTATACTTTTACTCTGATTGTTCCACTCCTGGATTTGGCTTACACGTACTGAGGTGAAATACTGACCAAATAATGACAGTGTGAACCCAATGGCCAGAAATAGTGTTATTTCTTATGTTCTCACCACAGCATTATTCTTAAGTCAACTGAAAGTGTAGCTACACTTGCCAGATTCACTTTACTACACTGAGTTTAGATTTTTATTGCTTTTCAATGGCAACAGTTTTATTTTGCTTCAAAAAGGCATAAAAACACATGTAAACACAAGTATAAAACACTCTATGTTCTTGTACAGTAGAATATTATATATTAAGGTTTATCTTTGCAAATTGAATCATTAACACAAAAAGGTGCTGTACTGCACTGGAACACATTGTGCAAAGAATTTTACCCAGAATTGTTTTAGTTTTTTTTACCATAATTACTGTACAACATGCTATTTTATGGCATCGGTGTGAATAAATGTAATATAAACGTCTTAAAATGCACAGATTCTAACACTATTGTCTGAATGGTATGTTAAAATCAATTCCATCATCTAGAGAGAAAGTGCAATGCAAAGGTGATACAGTACGTTTTCTTTTTAGCTGCAGCCAAAATCTTGAGGATGATGCTACTACATCAATTACATTTTCAGGCAAAACAAAGGCACAGAGGATAAATTCTGTGTTGCTTCTCTTACCAGTAAACGTTAAAAATTCAAACATGACATGGTAAGTTACATTTTAATCAGTCTATGAATGTACGGTATATACTGTACATTTCAATGTTAATATAACACTGGCCTGATAATAACAGAAATACAAGATAAGTCATTCTCCTATATTCATTCTTTCATCACAGTGTATTATTCATTAGATCACTTTCAGGTAACCCTTGTTTAGGAATCAAATGGACCATTTACAAATTCAGAATTTGCTGAGGATGCTGATCAGATTCACTCTCAAAAGTCTCTTTAACCCCATAGTGACTGAGCCAATTTTGATCTTAATGAGCAGGTCAAATTTTTTTAAATCTGACCAGTGTCACTTTATGTGGTAATAACGCTTCAGTGTATCCCAGTGATTTTGTGACTTTTTTTTTGGGACACATCGTACTTTGTGTCCCCGTAAATACAGCAAATGCCCACATGTTTTCCGGGGATCAACTGGTGGGGGAGTGTGGCCCTTACCAGGGTCACCAAACTCCCTGATTCCAACAGTCCTGACACCATTACCCCATTTAGTGTTATGGGAAATGCCTGCGGACCCTCTCCAGGCTGATAGTCCATACTGCAGGAGGGGCAGGCAAAGTACGAACAGTGCCTCCCCATGCTACAGTCAATCTGTTCGTAGGGCATAGGACACCAGGTGGCTATATAACCAGGACCGTGACATCTCCAGGAGAGCAAGTCTTTACCAGTAGCCATTGGCAATGCTCTTGACCACCTGGTACCTTTATACTAAGTGAACCTGTTCATCCACATTTTGGGGATCCCCCTAGGAAACCCTTGTCTGCTTGGGAAGGGAGTGGATAAGTCTGTCCATTACAACCCACTCTACCATCTGGGCTGGGGTGCATGACTCCGGCTGCAACCACTTCTGTACCATATGCAGCAAATCGAACATTTGGGAGTGAGGGGGTTTATCACCGCAATGTGCCCAGTGGTGGACCCTTTGAGCTCATACATACATAGTCACCCCTAGCGTGCCAGTATCTCAGCCTTGCAGCGCTGGGGTCCTGGGTTCAAATCCCACCAAGGACAACATCTGCAAGGAGTTTGTATGTTCTCCCCGTGTTTGTATGGGTTTCCTCCGGGTTCTCCAGTTTCCTCCCACATTCCAAAGACATACTGATAGGGAATTTAGATTGTGAGCGCCATTGGGGACAGTCATGATAATGTGTGCAAACTGTAAAGCACTGCGGAATATGTTAGCGCTATATAAAAAAAAAGATTTATTATTATTATTATTATTATTATATCCTAGGGTCATCTTTTGCATCTGTTGTCTTACGCCTTCCAGTCATTTGTGTTGTCACCTGGACTTGGTGGAAGGGCTGCTGGCCTCCCACAAACGGCCTCTGTGAGAAATTCAGTCTGCTCCTGCTGTTGTCAGAGCTGGTCTTGTTAATGCTGCTGTTGCACCTGCTGCTTGTGCTGACTCTCTTGCTGTTGCTGTATCTGTTGCATAAGCTGCTTACTTGTCTCCTGATGTTCCAGCTGTTGCTGCTTCACCAGCTATTGCTGCTGCTGTGCTTGCACAAAGTGCTTAATCAGGCGCTCCATGCTGTCTGAATTCCTGGGGAAATTATCCAAACTTCTAGCACCAAGTATGGTAGATTGACTCAATCGGCTGCACACGAAGGTAGACAATTGAACACTGTCTCTTTAAGACTCTCACTGGTTTATTAGGAGTGCTGCATATGGAGCGCCCCCAGACGCAGGGCAATGGGGTACTCGGTACCAGGTCCCTTTGTCGCTGTTCTGGGGATGTCACGGTGGCCCGACCCGGTCCGTGGCCCTGCTAAGGGGCGTCCAATTAAAGGTGTAGGTGGCGGTGGTTTAGGTCGTGGTAAATAACGAGGACACAAGGTTGCAGTCTCTTTACCTTTTACTGTAGACTTCGGCATCCACAATCCAGAGCACTGCTAACAGGGCTTGCTGAGACCGGCCAGTCCGAAGGCACATCCAGAGTTCCCTTTGCTGGTGGAAATCAGTAGCCTTCCTACTTGCGCCTGTGTGTTGTAGTACCTCCCTGCTGAGCACCACGGGATAGCCCTCACAACTCTTGTGTCTGTTTCTGATGTTCTCTCTCTCCGTCCCCCAGTTTGGATAGGACGCACCCATATGACGGGGTAGGCCTGGAGTTATTTTATAGGGACCCTAGAGACGCCCCTCTTCCACAATTTGCCTCCATTGTCTGCTTAGGTGAAAAGGTGAGACAGCAAACCTAAAGTCAACTGCCCTGCCATGATTGAAGTAAAGCGTAGAGCCAGTACTCCCTCGGTGTTCCGGCCACCGGCTACACGCCTCAGAAGGATGTTGCCACGATCTTAGGGCACGACTCCTCCCGGTATTATCTCCTTTGTTGCTGTGATCTCGTTTCTCACTTCTCCACAATATACTTCGCTTCTTGTCCTTTCTTAAGATGCCGCCGCAATGAAGTGCAGGCGCGGCTCCGTAACGATCTGTCTCTTGCTAGGCCTCTGTCAGGATCCCACCCCTGACAGGGACCCCCCCTGAATCTTTCCCCACAACACCCTCTCTCACTGGATGTTGCCTGGGCAAAACCCAGTCAGCTTCTTTCTAACTTTCTATCCAACCCCCAGTTTTACCAGAGTGTGAGGAGTGGACTAGTAAATAGAACCTTTCGCTCCCCCTGGTGGCCAGAGTGTGAAGTGTAATGTGTGACTGTGATACCTGGTCAGGTGAACTCCTTTAGTGCCATCAGACGTACCATCACTCCCCTTAGCGGCAGAGCGACAATACTGCACGACCAGGACTCTGGGGCGCTGCACATAAGCCAGTGCAGAGTTATCAAAATAAAACAAGGCCTTCCTAGAGTAAAGAAAAAAACAAAGCAAAACATACAGCACAGTCCGTGTGGTTGTGGGAAAAAAACAACATTCACAGGTTCACCTCCATTGCCAGAATACCTAGCACTTGAGTTCCACTTTGCAGGCCTACCGAACACTGAAAGCCTTTGAAGGCCAACTATTTAAACCCCAGACCACACCATGAAGATAAGGTAGACAACCTACCACCTGCTCTATGGTTTGTCCACAAAACCCAGCCCTTAAAATGGCCAATTAACCCCTCTCAACAAAGTGTGCTTGAGTAAACTTCTGAGTTTCCAATCACTGAAGCTAATAGCCTTAATGAAACATATCTCTCCTCTATCATTTTGCCAGTGACTTTGTGACAATGTATATATTTGTGTGTTTGTTTATATGGGCTCTATGTGTGTGTGTGTATGTATGTGTGTATGTACTGTATGTATGTAATGTATGTATGTGTATCTGTGTGTGTGTATGTAAATGTACAGTGTGTGTATGTATATGTGTATATATGCGTGTGTTTATGTATGTGTATGTATGTATGTATTGTATGTGTCTTTATCTATGTGTGTCTGTGTGTATATAAATGTACAGTATGTGTGTATGCACCGTATTTTTCAGATTATAAGACACACTTTTTTCCCCCCAAATTTGGGGGGAAAATGGGGGTGCGTCTAATAATGCAGATATACCTTACTGGTCACAGGCTGGGATGAGGGGGTGTTTGGAAGTGTGGTGCGGCGCGCTGCTGCGGGTGTCCAGTGCTGCGGGGGCACTGCCGACATCTTGTAAAAGCCCAGAGCCCCCGCAGTGACATGGTTTCCTATGCGGTGGACTAGATTCCGGGAAAATGGCTGCCGGCTGGGGGCGGCGCATGTGCAGATGGAGATCTCGGCACCAAGATCTCAGGAGATCTCAGCGCTGAGATCTCATCTCCCGAGATCTTGGTGCCAAGATCTCCATCCACCGCATAGGAAACATGTGACTGCAGGGGCTCTGTGCTTTCACAAGATGTTGACAGAGCCCCCGCAGCACCGGACACCAGCAGCACCGAACACATGCAGCATCGTGCCACACCGCACATCCGAACACCCCCTCATCCCAGCCTGTGGCCTGCAGCAACGCTCCATTCTTGCCACTCCCAGCGGCGACCCTGGGACCCCGCTTCACCACAGCTACCACCCCCGGTAAGCAATAAGACGCATGGATTATAAGAAGTACCACCATTTTATTATAAAAGGTTTTTTTTCCTATTTTCCTGCTCAAAATTTGGGGTGTGTCTTGTAATCCAGTGCATCTTATATTCCGCAAAATAGGGTATATGCTTATGTGTGTGTTTATTTATGCACGTGGGTGTATGTATGTGTCTTTATGTAATATATGTGTGTGTATCTATGTGTGTGTATGTATATGTGTATGTATATGAATGTGTATGAACATATTTGTTTTCAATTCATGTATGATTCTGTAATTATAAAGAATAAGAGAATCAACCTGGTTCTATAAAGGTTTATTCACCAAATAATCAAGTTATCCCCACGATCGTGGATAGCTTGCTGATAACTGGGGATCCGACTGCTGAGCTCCCCAGAGATTCTGGAAACAGGGGTCTGCAGTCTCGTCCTGAATGTATGCTTGGCCTCTGCTCTCTTCATTATCTATACAGCTGCTGCGCGCTGCACTCAGCTATTTCCATTAGTTCCATAGACAGTGAAGAGTAGAAGTCAAGCATGCACCCCTCCAATTCATTCATGGCTGAGGTGCAGAGCCCTGTTCTCAGGATTGCTGGGGGTCCCAATGGTCAGTCATCCAAAAGTCAATAAGTTATCCCCTATCATAGGGATCGGGGATAACTTGACTTTTCGGGGGAATAACCCTTTAAGACCAAACGGCCTCTGTTTAGCGTATTCGCCATGATGCATACTGTAGGGGTTGTACTCACTTGTGTACCGTGAGAGGAAAACAGGAGGCTTGTTCCTTTAAAAGTTCATGTGGTTTTATTGCTTCATAAACCCAGACGCAAAAACAGAAAGTAAGCAGCCTTTAGATCTGTCAAAACAAAGTACAAATGTCCTTAGCAGGAATCTGCTCCGCCAGGTCTTTGGGCACACAGGCTGGAGTAATGTCCAGTACTCAGGCTCAGTCTGGAGCCACACACAAAGGAGACCTTTTCACTCCCAGCACACAGACCATGTGCCAAACAACAGTCTCCATTATATAGGCTATAACCACACTCAGAGGTGAGGGATGTGGGTAGCCAGACCCGCCCATCTCTCTTAGCTACTCGCAACGCAGACCCTGGTGCAACAAATGAACCCCTTAATGCTTTCATGCACTAGAGAAAATACTCCAGGTTACATCACAGAGACAAGCCATCTCTGTGGCACATACTTCACATCGACTATGCGACCATTAGTCACACTTCATACCTCCCCCTCTGCCTAAAGCCATAGGGCTTGGCACTTTCCCCTACAAGACAAGGGATTCTCAAGAGGGCATCAGCATTACCATGTAGCCTCCCTGCTCTATGCCCTACATGGAAGTTAAAATCTTGTAGGGCTAAAAACCAATGGGTGACCCTAGCATTTTTCCCATTTGTTTCCCTCAACCATCTGGGTGGGGCATGGTCGGATAACAACCTAAACTTACGTTCTACCAGATAGTGCTGTAATGTGTCCATTGCCCACTTTATGGCCAAACACTCCTCTACGACAGAGTAATTTCTCTCACATGAGGATAGCTTCCTACTCAGGTAGAGAACAGGGTGCTCCCCCGTGTATCTCCTGGGAAAGGACTGCTCCTACCCCAACATCTGAGGGGTCTGTTTGGAGAATAAACTCTTTGCTAAAGTCTGGGGCCACCAGGACTGTTTGCTCACACAGAGCCCCTTTTTTTTAAAGGCCGTCTCTGCCTTTTCAGACCATTTGACCATCACCAATTCTGTCCCCTTAAGGAGGTCAGTCAGGGGCATGACTATCATGGTGAAGTTCGTGATGAACCTCCTGTAGTATCCCACGATCCCAGGAAGGCTTGCTTCTTGGATAACAGTCTTGGCCATGTTTGAATTGCCTCCACTTTACTGATCTGCGGTTTTATCTCGCCTCGACACAGTACATACCCCAGGTACCTGGCTTCTTCTTTCCCCAAGGCACACTTCTTCGGGTTTATTGAAAACCCCACCTTCCTTAGAGCATCCGCCAACTCCTGGACAGTCTGTGAAAGGTGGGAGACATGATGTCCCAGATGTGTTCAATCGGATTCAGGTCTTGGGAATAGGTGGGCCAGTCCATAGCTTCAATGACTTCATCTTGCAGGAACTGCTGACACACTCCAGCCACATGAGGTCTGGCATTGTCCTGCATTAGGAGGAACCCAGGGACAACCGCACCAGCATCTGGTCTCACAAGGGGTCTAAGGATCTCATCTCGGTACCCAATGGCAGTCAGGCTACCTCTGGCGAGCACATGGTGGGCTGTGCGGCCCTCCAAAGAAATGCCACCACACTATTACTGACCCATTGCCAAACCGGTCATGCTGAAGGATGTTGCAGGCAGCAGATCGCTCTCCATGGCGTCTCCAGACTCTGTCACATGTGCTCAGTGTGAACCTGCTTTTATCTGTGAAGAGCACAGGGCACCAGTGGTGAATTTGCCAATCCTGGTGTTCTGTGGCAAATGCCAAGCATCCTGCACGATGTTGGGAGGTGAGCACAACCCCCATCTGTGGACGTCGGGCGCTCAGATCATCCTCATGGAGTCGGTTTCTAACTGTTTGTGCAGACACATGCACATTTGTGGCCTGCTGGAGGTCATTTTGCAGGGCTCTGGCAGTGCTCCTCCTGTTCCTCCTTGCACAAAGGCTGAGGTAGCGGTCCTGCTGCTGGGTTGTTGCCCTCCTATGGCCCCCTCCACATCTCCTCGTGTACTGGCCTGTCTCCTGGTAGGGCCTCCAGCCTCTGAACACTACGCTGACAGACACAGCAAACCTCCTTGCCACAGCTCGCATTGATGTGCCATCCTGGATGAGCTGCACTACCTGAGCCACTTGTGTGGGTTGTAGAGTCTGTCTCATGCTACCTCGAGTGTGAAAGCACAACCAACATTCAAAAGTGACCAAAACATCGGCCAGAAAGCATTGGTACTGAGATGTGTTCTGTGGTCTGTGGTCCCCACCTGCAGAAACACTCCTTTATTGAGTGTGCCTTGATAATTGCCAATAATTTCCATCTGTTGTCTATTCCACTTGCACAACAGCATGTGAAATTGATTGTCAGTTTGACTTCACAGAAGTTTGAGTTACTTGGAGCTATATTCTGTTGTTTAAGTGTTCCCTTTATTTTTTCAGCAGTGTATATATACATATATGTACACTGTGTATATATATATATATATATATATATATATATATATATACTGTATATGTATATTTAGAGGTGTGGTGGCCCAATTAGATCTTTTGCTATGGAGCCCTGTGATTTCTATGTACTCCCCTGTTTGCAGGGCGGTGATAATGAGGGCAATCTGGCCTGTTGCTTGGAGCCAGAGGCGCCAGGGTTCCCATGGCCAGATTCCCCTCATCATAAGCAGCTAGGGCAGCCACTAGGAATTTCGGTGCCCCATACTGGCACATTTTCGGGGCCCCCTTGAAACTCCGCCCAGGCTCCACCCTAGCCCCGCCTCCTCCACTCGAACCGTTCACAGTCCCACCATCCTCTCTTGGAAAAACTCCACTTCTGCACCATGTCCTCACCAATCACACATTAACAGTTCCCATTACCAGATCACATACATAGCCAACAGTTTTCGTTTTGGTCAAAAGATTTTTCATCCTCCACCACGACAAGGTAGACTCTTTTGGCTGGGATCTACTCTACTGTAATTTATTAAACACTAGTTAAAATATCCAATACAATTTTAGGTATATTATTATTTATTTTTCAATTTTTAAAATGACCAATAATATCACATGCAAGGAAAAAATACCACCACACCATGACCATATCACATATTACAAATAGAAATGAGCGAATTTGATCAGGGTCAGGGCTTATTCGGCAAGCTATGGCGCTTACCGAATAAGCTGCAGAGGGAAACCGGCTTCCTGGATTGCGCCAGCTGATCAGCTGTTCGGCTCCACAGCTGCATGTGTCGCGGCTGTGTGACAGTCACGACACATGCAGACACATAGCAGTACAATGCAGCCCCATAGCGGTATAATGCATCCCGATAGTATAATGTAGCCCCGTAGTGGTATAATGCACCCCATAGTACTATAATGCACACCATAATATAATGCACCCCCATAGTGGTATAATACACCCCTATAGGGGTTTAATGCAGTCCAATAGTGGTATAATGCAGCCCCATAGTGGTATAATGCACCCCCATAGTGTAATGCAGCTCCATAGCAGAATAATGTACCCCATAGTATAATGCACCACCATAGTGGTATAATGCAGCCCCATAGTATAGCGCAGCCTCATAGCGATATAATGCAGCCCCATAGGGGTATAATGCATCTACATAAAGTAATGCTCCCCCATAGGGTATAATGCAGCCCAATAAGGGTATAATGCAACCTCATAATATAATGCTCCCCCATAGGGGTAATTCTCCCCCATAGGGGTATCATGCATCCCCATAATATAATGCTCCCCCATAGGGGTATAATGCAGCCCCATAATATAATGCTCCCCATAGGGGTATAATGCACCCCATAGGGGTATAATGCACCTCGTAATATAATTCACCCCCATAATATAATGCTCCCCGATAGGGGTATAATGATCCTCCATAATATAATTCTCCCCCATAGGGGTATAATGTACCCCATAGGGTATAATGCAGCACCATAATACAATGCTCCGCCATAGGGGTATAATGCTCCCCCATATGGGGTTAGGGTACATGTGCACACCAAGCTTTATCTGGGCTAATTATGAGAACTTCTGTATGTTGATGCACTTAGCTTTAGTGGGTTTTAAAAAAATATTAAAGAAGCATTTTTTTTAAAGATAATGTAAGAAAATATAAGGGTAATAGCTAGTGATGAGTGAGTGTGCTCGTTACTCGAGATTTCTGACCATGCTTGGGTGTTCACCGAGTATTTTGGACGTGCTAGGAGATTATGTTTGAGTCGCCGCAGCTGCATGATTTGTGGCTGCTAGATACCCTGAATACATGTTTGGATTCCCCAACAAACAGGCAACCCCCACATGTATTCAGGCTGTCTAGCAGCCGCAAATCATGCACTCGCGGAGACACAAACATAATCTACGAGCACGCCCAAGATACTCGGAGAACACCCGAGCATGCTCGGAAATCTTGAGTAACAAGCACACTCACTCATAACTAGTAATAGCCATTACTTAGAACCTTCACCTACAATTTTATATGATTGTAAGTTTACCCAAAAAAGGGGAAGTACAAGACCTAAGGTAAAACTAGAATATTTTATTCACAAATAGATAAAATCAAGAATACTCCTTCAGACTTTGATGTACTTAGACATGCTTATAAGCTATGCACTTGCACTTTAGTACTAGTCACTTTTAGCCCCTATAGGATATATTTCTTCAGACTTTACATTTACCATACTGGTATCTCCGAAATTTAGTTATTCTAATAATCCAGAACCTGCTGTTGCACCTGTATTTAATATATACTAAAACCACAAAATACTTTGATCTCTTTGAGGCACATTGATTTTTATTACTCTGCATGTGGTTGTTAATATTATCAATTATGGTGTGGGCTGTTTGGAGCTCACTCCGCCTTGTTTAATTCCCTTATTTATACTTAAGATTTTTGATTTTATCTATTTGTGAATAAAATATTCTAGCTTTTCCTTAGGTCTTGTACTTCCCTTTGTTTGGGTAAACTTACTTATTTAGGAAGTGTACCGAACTATTCTTATGGTCTCTAATTTTGGTTATTTATATGATTGTAGTTGTCTCTATAAATACTGTGTGATTGGATGATAGCTTGAGGCGTCTTAATTGGCAAGATCAAATGTTCAGTACATACTGCTTATATATTTGATAGTTTCTAATTACAGTGGTTATCAGAAATGTTATCAATCATATGTATAAATGATGTCTATTCTCAATTTCTTTGTTTCATCTACAGTATAAATATTCAAATCCCAGATGTTCCAAAATGGAAAGTAAGTAAGGATTTAACAATATATCATTAAACTGTAATTAGAAAAATCTTTAGCTTTCATTTTTGGCTTTGAATCCTTGAAGTAAAGATCTTAAACCTGTGACTCTTCTGTTTTTGCAAAACTACAACTTCCAGCATGCATTGGCAGATACAGGCTACATATAGATGTAGTTGTGTAATAGCGGGAGAGCCAAAGGTTGGAAATCACTGTTCCTCGTGGCTACAGTTGTGGTCACAACTTTCATGAAGTTTGCTGCTTTGTGTTTTTAGATCTTTTAGATATTTCTATGGTTACTAAAATACAATTATAAGCTTTTGTGTTAAGTTTTTACACTTTTGACAAATACATCAAGTTTATGTAATGACGGAATATTTACGGTGTTGGCACTTATTTGGGAAGATTTCTGTAATTCTCTCTATGATGCTGGATATCAGCTTCTAGGCCATATCATGGTTGATAACAACAAATTCTTGTCTTATCAATGTGTGGAATATACACAATGTCTGTGTTATTGTTTGTACAATTGCTTTTTGAGAATTGACTACAGATTTTCAATAGGATTGAGATCTGGGGAGTTTCCTGGCCGTGGACCTAAAATGTTAATATTTTGTCCACTGAGCCACTTAGTTATTTATTTCTTTTGCCTGGTGACATGGTGCACTAACATGCTAGAAAAAACATTATTCATCACCAAATTGCTTCTGGATCATTTAACGAAATTGCTCTTGAAGGCTGTTTAAATGCCATTCTTTATTAATAACCATGATCTTAGGCAAAATTGTCAGTAATTGTCAGTAAGCCCACTCCTTTGGGTTAAAACCAACCCCACACATTAATGGTCTCAGAATCCTATACTTTTGGCATGACACACAACTGTTTTTTTAAGAGGTTAACCTTAGTTCTTATGGAGGGAAATCTTAGTTCTTTAGTATACCAAGACATATAGGCAATTGTATGATTCTAGCTTTGTGAGAAGAGAGAGGAAGGGCTTTTTCAGTTCCAGCATAACAGGGCGCTAGTGCACAAAGCAAAGTCCATAAAGGCATGGTTGGGTACGGCTGGGGAGGAAAAACTTAAATGGGCCATACATAGTGCTAAGTTCTAACACATTGAATACTTGGACATGAAGTAGAATGGAGATTGTCTTAACCAACTTCAGTGTCTGACCTCACAAATGCTCTGGATGAATGGATAAAACTTCCACAGATACACTCCAAAATGTTGTAGAAAGCCTTCCCGGAATGGTAACTAAAAAAGGGGGAACAATTCCTTATTAATGATGGATATAGAATGGGATGTCGTAAAAGGAACTTGTCTTTAGATTTATCACAGTTTGTTTGTGCAACTGCAGCCAGGTATATCTTTATCTGATTGTTTGAAGTCTTGTGCGACCCCCCATCTAGCTTTTCTCTGCCCCACGCCAACTGATTGCTAGATCTCTCCCTACATACATACTGTACATGTGAGAGGTCTGTCAATCAACTTGAGCAGGGCAGTGAAAGGCCAACTGGGGGATGCGCCGGACTAGTCAGGTATCTCCCTATAGCTCCCATTTGTTTTTTTCAAACTATGTTTTTTTCTAAAACACATCACAATATGGTCTTATCCTAATACAACCAAGAACAAGTATGAATAAGATACACTCACCTTCCAAGGTTGTGTGTGACACAACCACTGAGAAACCAGATGCTGCAGCTTCCATTGAAATATCAGAAATTAGATTGCCAAGGAAATGGAAGCAATCTGCGCCAACTGGAAGAATGACATCCATACTTGGATATAGTCTGATGGATTATTGTCAATGCGTTTCAGAGTCACACCGACTCCTTCCTCAGGACATCAGCAAGCGCAGATTCCTTCCATTTCCCTGGCAATCTAATTTCTGAAAAACACTACAGCACTTCAGAGACAGATATATCTGGCTGCAATTGCACAGCCTGGCTCTGATTCTTACTGTCTGTGGTTTGGGCAGCATGACTCTAGTGACAGGTTCACCTTAAAAGCTTCTGTAGGTATAATGTGTCCGAATATTTTTGCTCATGTACCACATGTATATATAATAATTAGTTGCTTGGTAAGTATGGTATTAATTATTATTTTGGCTAAATACTAAATGATTTATGGTGAAATAATCTATTGTAACCTAAGGACTTTTGCACTGACAGATCAAATAAAAAACGTCTCTAATAACTTTTGCCTTACCAACATATGACGTACCTGTATCTCATAAGCCGGTTCTCTGACTTTGAGGCATGCCTGAGCCAGCAACATTACTACACATAATGATTGATTTACTGTCAATCTCTAATAGAGGAATTTAATACGCGCCAACAGGGGCATGCGTCAGTCCATGCTCCCATTGGCGCTCCCATGATGTGATCGGGGTGCCCAGATGGGTTGCCATTACAGCCGAGAGTTTGCTGAAGACCCTGGTGTCTGTCATTACGATCCTCCTGTGAAAGTCAGTTTGTGGTTGGAGTTCATAAAAGATCATGATTTTCTCTATACATTGCAGTGTTGACGATCGCAGCTTTATGTCCCCGACAGAGCTATTAAATACAGTATAAACTTTGAAAAAAAAAGTTTTCAAAAAAATCCCAAACATAGAAGTTCAAATCACCCCCTTATTGCCCCATTTAAAAAAAAAACTGTTAAAAATACACTTATTTGGCCTCACTGCTTTCAGAAATGTCCGGTATATCAAAATATAAAATATATTAATCCAATCTGTAAACGGCGTAATGAAAAAAAAAAAAAATCAAAATGCCAGAATTACGTTTATTTGGCCCTCACAACATTGCAACAAAATGAAATAAGAGGTGATCAAAATATTGTATCTACCCCTAATGTTGTCATTAAAAATTTCGGCTCAGGGCGCAAACAACTAGCCCTCACACAGCCTCATATCCCGAAATATGAGAATCAGAATATGGGGGCAAAAGCAAAATTTTTTTTTCATACAAATTTTCAGATTTTGTTTCACCACTTAAATAAAAAAAACTATACATGTTTAGTATCTGCGTACTTGTACTGACCTGGAGAATAATATTGCCAGGTCAGATTTACCATATAGTGAACATGGTAAATAAAAAAACACTTTTTTGCCATTTCAACACACTTGAACATTTTTTACTGTTTTGCAGTACACTATGTGGTAGAATGAACGATGTATTTCAAAAGTAAAACTTTTCCTGCAAAAAACAAGCCTTCATACAGCTATATTGACAGAAAAATAAAAAAAAAGTTATTGTTTTTGGAAGATTGAAAAAGCAAAAACAATAAAATGGAAAATGGCGTGAAGGAGTTAAAATACTCCTTTACTATAGACACTAACTTATGTTTCCTTATTTTACAGCATTATTGTATGGTGGAAATATATTGCACTGTTTGTTGCTTTGGTTGCTTTCCGTGGTTCTTACTTTAGTGCTAAACTATAACCCATACTTCTTATTTTCTTGTAGAAGGATGAGAGGAACTCAGAAATACCATCAGGTCACTAAACATTTTCTTACATTAATAGTTGCTGGTTATAAGTTTGGGTTTATAAAATACAATCATTTCTGACTTTTTCATTTCTATTTAAACGTTCTTTTTCTTAATTCTGTTTTATATTTCTTCTGTACTATGGTGCTCAAGGCAAATTACTTGCAAAGGAAAAATTGGAATCTTGTCTCTTGACTCGTTACTGTTAATGGACTAAAGTTTCTTTGATCATTTACAGGCAAAGCGTTCTTTAAATTAATATATATAATTAATGTATACAATTTTTACAATATTTGCATGTGTTGAGTTGTATCTAACCGCTTTGCAATAAATATTGTATCCACTAAATTGCAATCACTTATTAGCAGAACATGTTGAGCAACCACATGGCAAAGATTCTCACTCACTGAATGACAAGTTTGAGACTTCGCTCATAGTCTCAGGTCATGAGAATGGACACCTCTGTTTGTGGAATGCTAAGGTAATAGTATTTTATTCTCAAGTTGTCTTACATTTCATCTCACTACCTGATATACACATACCTGATAAATATTTTGTGGAAATCTTGGTTTACACTAATCAACCAAACATGAACTCTTACATCCCTGTACGGTCTATGCATGGCCTGGGTTGGAAGACATTACATGAACCAGCCTATATGCACAACCCTTGCTTGGCTCCTGCTCCTGCTCTGTAACATCTGCTACGTTTGGAGCTATCTGCGATTGCAAATGGTTTACCCTTTATATGTTGTGGTCAATAACAAATGCAACATCAAGGAAGTTTGTTCCCTCTGTCAGCCCATTAGTGCCGCCGTTATAACTTGCCTAGATGGCAGGCATGGTCGGCAATTTCTAGACAATCTCTAAAAATATTTTTAGGAAGATGGAGAGGCTTGAATAAAATATTATGATTGCAATTATCATCATTTTATGATTCAGAATAAATGCTGCCAATGAGTTAATATTCTTAGGCGAACTGAAGACCGCGCACACGAGGTAGATTTAGGGTGGTTTATTGAAGCCTACGCGTTTCAAGAGCTATCTTGCTCTCTTCTTCAGGGCAATGTTGAGTTAATATTAGTATTCTTGCTTACTAGTTGTTGTATCCAAAGTTTGTAAGTGTACTTTAGTAGTTCGGGTATTTAAAATTGAAAGACATTTTAATGAGCCGCTGTGTGCGATGGTAAAGTTTCGAGTAAACATAGCCTTTGTCAATGCTCTATAGAGCTATAGAGCTGAAATGTTGGCATTGCACGCATCGGCTGATTAAAACTTCTTTCAATTTTACAAGTGCTACCTACGCTTACAAAGTTTAGATGGATAGGTTGCAATCTATCTATCTATCTATCTAACATTTTTTGGCATGTTTAAGTTGACTAACATACAGTAGTTATTCTTGCAGGGAGAATTGATACGCAAAGAGCTACCTTATACAAAGCAGTCTCCTATTTCCCTGACAGTACTCTGTACAAATAAAGCCAGTAATATTATCATAGCTGGTAACAAGGGTAAGTGCATATTATGGTTTTATAAGTTGCAATATATATTCCAAAAATGTTACATGTATGTCTGTAACTAGACTTCATAGTTCAATCCCAGAACTGAGCTTTCATTATGCAACTTGTTATGGAATGATAACAGTATAAAACCGTAGCATGATAGCATTTATATAAGGACCCTGACTAGGTTTGAGGCAATCCTAGACATATTTATAATCAACATATATGTGGCCCATTAGTTACACGACTGAATTAAAAAAGAAGTATCGTTTCTCCTTGCGGAGATCAACATGCTAAGCATGCCGAGATGAGGAGACTTAAAGCCACAATGCTCCTCTGGGTAAAAAAAAAAGAACACATAGATTCTAATTTGTAAAAAGTATATTTAGGTTACCCAAAAAAACACATCTATTTAGACAACTCCATAATATCACTTTGAAGCGATGGCCGGGGGACCACCACTGTGCGGGAAGACTACTGTACACAAGATGAGGTGCAAACAACAAAGGGTAGATTTATTGGGAGACAAGGAATGAAGGGAATGAGGAAGATGTAAACAGGGGTTAACAATAGCAAAAGACAATATAAATGAGTAATCTTGTCCGTAAAATAGCACGGTGCTCCAACAATTACAGACTCAGAATTTGTCTCACAAGCAACTTTAAACAATACAACCAATAACGATGCTACTCTGTGTATAACCTCCCTGGCCTTTACTATGCAGGCCACACGGCTCCCGTGTTCTGACTACTGAAGCCTACACTAGGCCCTAACAGGTGCACCATACAGGAACAGACTCACGGTGATGTTGGGGACTCAGGTCCAGTCCCAAGGGGGCCCCCAGCAGTCTATACGGTGGTGTGCATGGCTTTCTGTCAGCTCTGTGAAGCGTGGTCTTCTCCTTGATTCTGGATCCTAGGGGTGCTCCTGGAAACTGCAAGTCCCTTTCTCAGTATCTTCGTGGCTTCACAAACTAGCACAGAACAGCCACCTTTGCTGCGACCTGGAAAAGTCTTGCAAATTTCAGAAGTAAACTCTGTCCCAGCCTGGGATCTTACTTGTAGCAAACAGCACACAGTTCTCTGTCTCTAGAAGCTTCTGCTCACACACGCAGTCCAGGCTCAACTCCTCCCCTAAAGCTAGGGCAGTTCATCTTCACAGCGTAAAGCAGGGGAAAAGCAGAACATTCCATCTCACACCAGACAAGGGGGTGCAGTCTCTTAAAGTGACAGCCTGTTCCTTACTGTCCATAACAGCACCACCCTCTTACAACTTCACTAATCAAAGTGTGCTTTCTTCTCCCTTCCTACTGTAGGGGTTCACTCTGGTGGCATTAGGCCTTAGGTCATGTTAACACAGGCAATGCATTTTTGGTTGAAACTTGTGCAGTTTTTATTCCTTTCCACAGTTTGCACAGCACCAAATCAAAAATCATAAACATAAATCTCTAGTCTTGTTCAGGTGCTAACTAAACAGAACAGACCCTGGCTACTCATACACAGCTGACCTAACCTCAGCTTGGTCAAACAAAACAGCTATTGTCCATAGCAACCACTGATACTTGTGGTTGTCTGCACACGTTCTCAGAGGGGGATTCAAGCCTGTCTCTCTTCAGCTCCAAGACACATCCAGTCTGGTGCTCTCTTCAGCTCCAAGACACATCCAGTCTGGTGCTCTCTTCAGCTCCAAGACACATCCTGTCTGGTGCTCTCTTCAGCTCCAAGACACATCCAGTCTGGTGCTCTCTTCAGCTCCAAGACACTTCCAGTCTGGTGTTCTCTTCAGCTCCAAGACACATCCAGTCTGGTGCTTTCTTCAGCTCCAAGACACATCCAGTCTGGTGCACACAGCCTGTGCATTCACCAGCGAATACATTCGCCTCTGCTCCAGCCAGCAGACTGACACTCCCTCAGAAGTCTGTCACACAATGAACCTACTTCCCGATTCTTAGAGAAACATTGTAGGTGCTTCTAATCAAACACTGCTGAGCTATACTACACTACATTTTCCTCAGAAATCTGGTCCCTTATATCACATGTTTCCACACACGCCATGCACTTTATGGCACTTTGAATCTTGGCATGTACAGATACTTTCTATTAACTGATTCACAACACTTTTTCTGGGCAATTATTTCTGATTACTCTTTATTTTTTTCTTACCTTCTACTAAGAGCCATAACCTTTTTATTTCTCCATCAACATAGCCATATGAGGGCTTGTTTATTCAAGGTTTGAGTTGTACTTTTGAATAGCATCATTTAATTTAACATTTACTGACAAATGGGAAACATATTCCAAATCGGCTAAAATGGTGAAATAAACAGAATTCTACCATTATTTTTGGAGGAGTTTGTTTTTATAGTGTTCATTGTCTGGCAAATATGACTTGGCAAAATAATTTACCCTAAAATTTCAATTACAGCAATGCCAAACTTGCATTTTTTTATTTAATCCATTTACCCCAAAGCCTATTTTCACCTTCCTGATTGGGCCACATTTTACAATTATGACCAGTGTCATTGACACTTTATGTGGTAATAACTCTGGAATGCGAAGTGATTCTGTGACTTTTTCTTGTGACACATTGTACTTCATGTCATTTGTAAATTTTGGTCGATAATTTGCATCTGTTTATGAAAATATCAAATGTGACAAATTTGAAAATTAGCTTTGAAAAATGTTATGCCTTTAAATCAGATAGTTATACCACACAAAATAGATAGTACGATAGTAAATAACATTCCCCACATGTCTTCTTTACATCAGCATCACTTTTGAAACATAATTTTTTTGTTTAGAAGGATTAAAAGTTTATCAGCAGTTTTTCATTTTTCCAGCAAAATTTACAAAATAATTTTTTAGGGACCACATAACATTTGAAGTGTCTTTGAGTGGTTTATGTGACAGAAAATACCCAAAAGTGACACCACTCAAAACCACAGTCAAGACGTTTATTAACCCTGTAGATGCTTCACAGGATTAAACCAATGTGGAAGGAAAAAATTAAACTTTTAATTTTTAACACAAAAATGTTGCTTTAGCACCAAATCTTTGATTTTCAAAAGGGTAACAAGAAAAAATGGACCTTCCAATTTGTTTTCCAATATCTTCTGAGTACATTGATACCCCATATGTGGTGGAAAACTACTGTTTGGGTGCACAGCAGACCTTGGAAGGGAAGGAGCACCAATTAACTTTTGGAACGCACAATCGGCTGAAATAGATAGTAGACTCGTTGTTGAGTTTGAAGAGCCCCTGATGTGTCTAAACAGTGGAAATCCTCCACAGGTGACCCCATTTTGGAAAGTATTCCCCCCAGGGAATTTATCTAGGGGTGTGATGAGCATATTGAACTCACAGGTACTTCACAGAATTTTATAACATTGGGATGTGAAAATTGGAAAATATGTTTTTTTTTAATATGAAAAGGTTGTTTTAGAACCAAATATTTAATTTTCACAAAGAATAATAGGGGAAAATAGTCCCAAGTTCCCAGCCATTTATAAAGCAATATTTTCCGAATGCAGTAACAACCTATATGTGGTCATACTCTTTGGTTTGAGTGTATGGCAGGGCTTAGAAGAGAGATCGTCATTTGTCTTTTAGGGAGCAAAGTGTACTGGGGTAGTTTGTGTGCACTATTTGCATAATCTAGGGACTTAGTGACTATTTTGACACCACTGGTATTCATCAGAAATTGATTTTTGCAGAGTAAAAATTCCAAATATGTAATTTTAGTGCCCAATACATAGTACTTGTGCTTCAGAGACATAGATTGTTAACAATGTTTTACAAGACTTAACAATTAACAATGCATCTCATTACAAGGTTGGTGGGGGTCCGACACTCTGACGAACAGCTGAAACTGCTTCGGTGCCTGCCTGAACTAAGGCTAGGTCTAAAATGCGCTTGTGGACACTGTTGGGTGCATACGCTCGGGAGGTATGCTCCCATCACGGTGCACTGTCAGAATAGATTCTGAAGCATCTATCCACCATAGGAATCCACTTTAACCTCTTCATGACCTATGATATATAGGTACGTCATAGGTTGTGTCCTGGCATTTGTTGCGGGCTCCGGCGCTGACAGCGATGAGTGGAATCGCTATCCACCCATGGCTGTTAGCAAGGTAAATGAAGCTGTCAATTAATAACAGCGTCATTTAACTTGCACTGACAGGAAGCGCATCACAAGCACCGCCCATTGCCACCACTTACACAAGATTGCTGTGCGTCGATGGGTTGGCATTACAACTGGGGGTCTGCAGAAGACCCCCCTTGTAATTGCAGATCTACTATGAATGCTGGCCCGTGTCAGGTGCTTATAGCAAACTAGATGGCAGCCCGATTCTAAAGAATCGGGAGTCTAGAATCCATATATACTTTATTTATTCAAATGTAAGAATAATACAATTAATAAATAATAGTAAGAAAGAACAAAAAATGGCTGCACTCACCAGCTCTTGACAATTCTTGACAGTACGGCACATTTCTGATTGGTCGCTCGCGGCAGGCGGCAACCAATCAGAAAAGTGTCGCGCACCACGAAGGCATATATCTTTGTCCACCCTGAGCGGGTGTAGGACGCTGGTGACGTCACTTATCTCCGGACATTATCTCCGGACAAAGCCAAGGAAGTTGGCACAAATTGCCGGAAGTAGTATTCTAGGCAATTATATATTAGATTTTAATGTTATCAGTGTTTACCTTTGAACGTTTATATTGTATTGTCCTGTCACCAGCCATGTGTACGATTATCGGCCGAAAGCCTCTCTGGAACCAATAATCACCCCATGTAAAGGTATCTTTATAAGTTAAAGATTCAGAATACTATGACTTTTATCATATCCTGAACAGTCAAGTTTTTTATGAACCGTTAAGGTTTTCTGGTTGAAGTAAAAAAAACTCTGAGTGTTTACAGTTTGAAACCATAAAATGTTGAAAAATTATGTCATTCTTGAGTATATCACTCAATGGTGCTCATAAACGTGTCAAATTTGATCTATAATATACTTTAATATACGTTACTTTAATCTTTAATATACTTAAGAACAGGGCCCCAGACATCACACAGGGGGTCTGAAACACCGCACAGTGGTCCAAAATATCGCTGTGCTCTGCCTGGGGCCCCATATGCTGCCTGGGGCCCCTGTGCTCTGCCTGGGGCCCCATATGCTGCCTGGGGCCCCTGTGCTCTGCCTGGGGCCCCTGTGCTCTGCCTGGGGCCCCATGTTCTGCCTGGGGCCCCTGTGCTCTGCCTGGGGCCACTGTGCTCTGCCTGGGGCCCCATATGCTGCCTGGGGCCCCTGTGCTCTGCCTGGGGCCCCATATGCTGCCTGGGGCCCCTGTGCTCTGCCTGGGGCCCCATAGGCTGCCTGGGGCCCCTGTGCTCTACCTGGGACCACTGTGCTCTGCCTGGGGCCCCATATGCTGCCTGGGGCCCCTGTGCTCTGCCTGGGGCCCCTGTGCTCTGCCTGGGGCCCTATGTTCTGCCTGGGGCAACTGTGCTCTGCCTGGGGCCCCATAGGCTGCCTGGGGCCCCTGTGCTCTGCCTGGGACCACTGTGCTCTGCCTGGGGCCCCATATGCTGCCTGGGGCCCCTGTGCTCTGCCTGGGGCCCCATATGCTGCCTGGGGCCCCTGTGCTCTGCCTGGGGCCCCTGTGCTCTGCCTGGGGCCCCATGTTCTGCCTGGGGCCCCTGTGCTCTGCCTGGGGCCACTGTGCTCTGCCTGGGGCCCCATGTTCTGCCTGGGGCCACTGTGCTCTGCCTGGGGCCCCATAAGCTGCCTGGGGCCCCTGTGCTCTGCCTGGGACCACTGTGCTCTGCCTGGGGCCCCATATGCTGCCTGGGGCCCCTGTGCTCTGCCTGGGGCCACTGTGCTCTGCCTGGGGCCCCATATGCTGCCTGGGGCCACTGTGCTCTGCCTGGGGCCCCATATGCTGCCTGGGGCCCCTGTGCTCTGCCTGGGGCCCCATATGCTGCCTGGGGCCCCTGTGCTCTGCCTGGGGCCACTGTGCTCTGCCTGGGGCCCCATATGCTGCCTGGGGCCACTGTGCTCTGCCTGGGGCCCCATATGCTGCCTGGGGCCCCTGTGCTCTGCCTGGGGCCCCATATGCTGCCTGGGGCCCCTGTGCTCTGCCTGGGGCCCCTGTGCTCTGCCTGGGGCCCCATGTTCTGCCTGGGGCCCCTGTGCTTTGCCTGGGGCCACTGTGCTCTGCCTGGGGCCCCATATGCTGCCTGGGGCCCCTGTGCTCTGCCTGGGGCCCCATATGCTGCCTGGGGCCCCTGTGCTCTGCCTGGGGCCCCTGTGCTCTGCCTGGGGCCCCATATGCTGCCTGGGGCCCCTGTGCTCTGCCTGGGGCCCCATGTTCTGCCTGGGGCCCCTGTGCTCTGCCTGGGGCCACTGCTCTGCCTGGGGCCCCATATGCTGCCTGGGGCCCCTGTGCTCTGCCTGGGGCCCCATATGCTGCCTGGGGCCCCTGTGCTCTGCCTGGGGCCCCATAGGCTTCCTGGGGCCCCTGTGCTCTGCCTGGGACTACTGTGCTCTGCCTGTGGCCCCATATGCTGCCTGGGGCCCCTGTGCTCTGCCTGGGGCCACTGTGCTCTGCCTGGGGCCCCATATGCTGCCTGGGGCCCCTGTGCTCTGCCTGGGTGTAGGACACTGGTGACGTCACTTATCTCCGGACATTAGCTCCGGACATTAGCTCCGGACATTATCTCCGGACATTAGCTCCGGACATTATCTCCGGACATTAGCTCCGGACAAAGCCACGGAAGTTGGCACAAATTGCAGGAAGTAGTATTCTAGGCAATTATATATTAGATGGGCATTTCCTGAAGGAAATACATGGTGCTTGAACAGCGCTACCAGCTTTACAGCAGCACTTTTCACACACGGGACTGGGGGGCGCGCTTACTTTTGCACCCGGGGCCGGGGGCGTGCTTACTTTTGCACCGGGGGGCGCACTTACTTTTGCACCCGGAGGCGCACTTACGTTTGCACCCGGGGGCGCACTTACTTTTGCACCCGGGGGCGCACTTACTTTTGCACCCGGGGGCGCACTTACTTTTGCACCCGGGGGCGCACTTACTTTTGCACCCGGGGGCGCACTTACTTTTGCACCCGGGGGCGCACTTACTTTTGCACCCGGGGCGCACTTACTTTTGCACCCGGGGGCGCACTTACTTTTGGGGCCGCACTTACTTTTGGTGGGCGGGGCTCCTCGGCCTCCGATTTGGTTGGTGGGGCCTCTCGTCCTCCGATTTGGTGGGTGGGGACCCTCGGCCTCCGATTTGGTGGGCGGGGACCGGCCTCCGATTTGGTGGGCGGGGACCCTCGGCCTCCGATTTGGTGGGCGGGGACCCTCAGCCTCCGATTTGGTGGGCGGGGACCCTCGGCCTCCGATTTGGTGGGCGGGGACCCTCGGCCTCCGATTTGGTGGGCGGGGACCCTCGGCCTCCGATTTGGTGGGCGGGGACCCTCGGCCTCCGATTTGGTGGGCGGGGCTCCTCGGCCTTCGATTTGGTTGGTGGGGCCCCTCGGCCTCCAATTTGGTGGGCGGGGACCCTCGGCCTCCGATTTGGTGGGCGGGGACCCTCGGCCTCCGCTTTGGTGGGTGGGGCCCGTCGGCCTCCGATTTGGTGGGCGGGGCCCCTCGGCCTCCGATTTGGTGGGCGGGGACCCTCGGCCTCCGATTTGGTGGGCGGGGACCCTCGGCCTCCGATTTGGTGGGTGGGGACCCTCGGCCTCCGATTTGGTGGGCGGGGCCCCTCGGCCTCCGATTTGGTGGGCGGGGCCCCTCGGCCTCCGATGTGGTGGTCGGGGCCCCTCGGCCTCCGCTTTGGTGGGCGGGGCCGGGCCCCTCGGCCTCCGCTTTGGTGGGCGGGGACCCTCGGCCTCCGATTTGGTGGGCGGGGACCCTCGGCCTCCGATTTGGTGGGCGGGGACCCTCGGCCTCCGATGTGGTGGGCGGGGCCCCTCGGCCTCTGATTTGGAGGGCGGGGACCCCCGGCCTCCGATTTGGTGGGCGGGGACCCCCGGCCTCCGATTTGGTGGGCGGGGACCCTCGGCCTCCGATTTGGTGGGCGGGGACCCTCGGCCTCCGATTTGGTGGGCGGGGACCCTCGGCCTCCGATTTGGTGGGCGGGGACCCTCGGCCTCCGATTTGGTGGGCGGGGACCCTCGGCCTCCGATTTGGTGGGTGGGGACCCTCGGCCTCCGATTTGGTGGGCGGGGCCCCTCGGCCTCCGATGTGGTGGTCGGGGCCCCTCGGCCTCCGCTTTGGTGGGCGGGGCCGGGCCCCTCGGCCTCCGCTTTGGTGGGCGGGGACCCTCGGCCTCCGATTTGGTGGGCGGGGACCCTCGGCCTCCGATTTGGTGGGTGGGGACCCTCGGCCTCCGATTTGGTGGGCGGGGCCCCTCGGCCTCCGATGTGGTGGTCGGGGCCCCTCGGCCTCCGCTTTGGTGGGCGGGGCCGGGCCCCTCGGCCTCCGCTTTGGTGGGCGGGGACCCTCGGCCTCCGATTTGGTGGGCGGGGACCCTCGGCCTCCGATTTGGTGGGCGGGGACCCTCGGCCTCCGATGTGGTGGGCGGGGCCCCTCGGCCTCTGATTTGGAGGGCGGGGACCCCCGGCCTCCGATTTGGTGGGCGGGGACCCCCGGCCTCCGATTTGGTGGGCGGGGACCCTCGGCCTCCGATTTGGTGGGCGGGGACCCTCGGCCTCCGATTTGGTGGGCGGGGACCCTCGGCCTCCGATTTGGTGGGCGGGGACCCTCGGCCTCCGATTTGGTGGGCGGGGACCCTCGGCCTCCGATTTGGTGGGTGGGGACCCTCGGCCTCCGATTTGGTGGGCGGGGCCCCTCGGCCTCCGATGTGGTGGTCGGGGCCCCTCGGCCTCCGCTTTGGTGGGCGGGGCCGGGCCCCTCGGCCTCCGCTTTGGTGGGCGGGGCCCCTCGGCCTCCGATTTGGTGGGCGGGGACCCTCGGCCTCCGATTTGGTGGGCGGGGACCCTCGGCCTCCGATTTGGTGGGCGGGGCCACTCGGCCTCCGATGTGGTGGTCGGGGCCCCTCGGCCTCCGCTTTGGTGGGCGGGGCCGGGCCCCTCGGCCTCCGCTTTGGTGGGCGGGGCTGCTCGGCCTTCGATTTGGTGGGCGGGGCTCCTCGGCCTCCGATTTGGTTGGCGGGGCCCCTCGGCCTCCGATTTGGTGTGTGCTCTGCCTGGGGCCACTGTGCTCTGCCTGGGGCCCCATATGCTGCCTGGGGCCCCTGTGCTCTGCCTGGGGCCCCATATGCTGCCTGGGGCCCCTGTGCGCTGCCTGGGGCCTCTGTGCTCTGCCTGGGGCCCCATGTTCTGCCTGGGGCCCCTGTGCTCTGCCTGGGGCCACTGTGCTCTGCCTGGGTGTAGGACACTGGTGACGTCACTTATCTCCGGACATTAGCTCCGGACATTAGCTCCGGACAATAGCTCCGGACAATAGCTCCGGACATTAGCTCCGGACATTAGCTCCGGACAAAGCCACGGAAGTTGGCACAAATTGCAGGAAGTAGTATTCTAGGCAATTATATATTAGATGAGCAACTCTACTACACATAGCAGGACTTTAGCCCTGCTATGTATAGAACAAGCGATCAGAAGATCCCAGCTTCAGGTCTCCTAAGGGGACGATTGAAGCAAGTAGAAAAAAAATGTTTTTAAAAATATTCTAAAATTAAAAAAATATATAACAGCTCAAATCACTGTGCTTAGAAATGCCTATCAAAATATAAAAACAATTAATCCGACCGGAAAACTGCGTAATGAGAAACAAGACTTTGGTCTTGATAATACACAGTGGACCTACACCAGCAGATGACATGGCTCCCCCAAACCATTTCTGATTGTGCAAACTTCACACTGGACCTCAAGCAGCTTGGATTGTCTGTCTCTACATGTAGCGCCCCCACTGCCGCAGGGCCGAGGGGTACCCGGTACCGGGCCTCTGAGTCTCTGTCCTGGGGTTGTCACGGTGGCTAGACCTGGTCCGTGACCCTGCTGAGGGGCGTACAGTAATAGATGTGGATAGTGGTGGTGGTGCGGTGCAGTAAATAACGAGGACACCAGGTTGCAGTCTCTTTACCTCTTTACTGAAGGTCTCTGGGTCCTCAGTCCGGAATACGGTTCACCAGGCTGCGCAAGTCCGGCCGGTCCAATGGCACCTCCAGAGTTCTCTTTGCAGGTGGAAATCTGTGCCTTCCTGCTAGCGCTATGTGTTGTGGTCCTCCCCTGCTGTGCTTACCGGATAGTCCCCACAACTGTTGTGTCTGTTTCTCGTGTTCCCTCACAACAACTCGATTAGATGATGTTCTGCTAATCCTCCGCCCCTCCCGGTGTTATGGTTGGGACGCACCCGTATGACGGGTAGGCTCGGAGCTCTTCCGGGACCCTAGAGTCGCCCCTCTCCACAGGTTGCCCCCTATGTCTGCATAGGTGATTTAGGTGAGACAGCCCGCCTGTGACTGACTGTCCTGCCGTTGGTTTGAAGTATTGCTTGGAGCTGGATATATAAATACTTCCTCGGCGTTCCGGCCGCCGGCTGTGCGCCTCAGTAGGATGTTGCCTCGGTCTTACAGCACGACTCCTACTGGGATTCTCCTTCTTGCTTTGATCTCGTTTCTCACTCAGCACAATATATCTCGCTTCTGATCCTTTCTTAGGGCACGGTCCCGTGACGTTCTTTCTCGTTGCCAGGCCTCTGTCAGGGTCCCAAACCTGACAGGGACCCTACCGAATCTTCCCCCACAACACCCTCTGCCACAAGGTGTTGCCTGGTTCCAACCCAGTCAGCTTTCTCTTCTAACTTCCTGCCTAACCCCCAGTTTTACCAGATTGTGAGGAGTGGCCTAATGAATAGAACCCTTAGCTCCCCCTGGAGGCCAGACTGTGAAATGTATTGGTGTATGTGATACCTGGTCAGATGAACTCCTTCAGTGCCATCAGACGTACCATAGCCCCCCTTAGCGGCGGAGCCACAGTACTGCAACGACCAGGACTCTGGGGCGCTGCATACACTCTTCCTCCAGACTCTAGGACCTTGATTTCCAATCCAATCCACAATCAATGATGGTTTTGGGAGCCATGTCATCTGCTGGTGTAGGTCCACTGTGTTTTATCAAGACCAAAGTCAGCGCAGCCGTTTACCAGGAAATTTTACAGCACTTCATGATAAAAATTGGCCTGGTCATTAACCTGCAAACCACCTTCGGGGTTAAAGGGGTTAATTGGTTTTTGAAAATTACAGTAAGCTTGTAAATTTTGCTAATAAAACTCATATACAATGGGGGTTCAATAATTTTGATTGTATCAGGTTCATTACCTATATTCATTATAGTCCAGTTATGATAGTGGAAAATGTATAGATTTGTTAGATAAGCAATTCACTATAACATAAATCTGGAGTTATTGTCCTTTTCAATAAGATACAATGTTTAATATTTTTTAGAATGTAATTTATATTATGTTTCTCATTGTGCGTATTCCATTTATAAATAGAGGGTTACATTATAATATGGAGGTTCATCAACTGTGAAGATTACCATCAACTACGATCTGAGGTAAGACAGCAATCGTGTATTGTAATTTGCATACATTCTGATTGGGAACGTCTGCCTGCAAATGAATGTTCAAGTAAATCATATAAGGAAACGGCCAACAAACAGTTTAATGGCCCTCACATAGCCCTCTAAATAGTGTAACATCCCCCACATAGCCCTGTAAACAGTATATTGGCCCCCTCATAGCCCTGCAAACAGTATAACACCCCCTACATAGCACTGCAAAAAGAGTACAATGCAAAAGGGTATAATGGCCCCCCATAGCCTTGCAAACAGTATAATGGCTCCCATATAGCCCTGCAAACAGTATAACAGCCCTCACATAGCACTACAAACAGTATATTAGCCCCCACATAGCCTTGCAAACAGTATATAAGGCCCCACCATAGCCCTCAATATAATATAATGGCTCCACATGGCCTTCCACATTGATAACATAATATAATGGGTCCCGCAGGCACCCATTAATGTAAAAAATAAATGAAGTACTCACCTCTCCCTGGTCCCTTGCTGCTCTGGTCTGCTTAGCATGTCTCGGCACAGCAGGCACCTTGTAGTGACGTCAAGGCTCTCGCTGCATTTAGCCGTCAGATGAAAATGGAGAATGATGGAGGTAGGAGAATCACCTGATGCTCACTCCTCCATCATTGCCTTAAACTATATCGGCATCCTGGATGCCGATACAGATGAAAGTGCGATATGAGGTGGGTGCTGGCACTAGCCCCCAGACTCGCAGGTCCCATAGAGGCCGCATGGTACCCCACTGCCACCAGTTTAATGCTAAAAAATGCCTATCTTATGCTAAATGCACTTCTGTGGATATAGTGGAGATTATGATGTTTTAGGGCCTTGTGTTTTATATGGGGGATACTGAAGAAGCTAATATTGGGGTGCTAATATTTTATTTAACACTTCGATTTTGCACATGTCTATAGTGTTGAAGGGCTTTCAGACAATTTGCAATAGTTTTGACATTATAATGATAATTTGCCCATTGATCACCTAGAGATGGACTCCCATGACTATCTGTTCACAAGCAGTATAGAATAAAACTCCTCGGAGTGAGTGGGAACATTGTATGGGATTTGGTGCATTCACTGCTGGACCATAGTTGTTATTTCATCATCATCTACATCCCAATGTACATATTTTGTCCAGAATTCCCAGAAATGGTAGCACCCCCACCGTATTTAGAGGTACCACTACAGTGACCTCCAAGTCAGATTGCATCTTCAAGAACAATGACTACATGAGGGCTTTGATAGCTTTAGTCTTCATTGCTTTAGTCATACAGTGCCAAAAGCGTAGGACAAAAAGCTTTCTGTACACATCGCATAGATGGCACTGTCTAAAGATTACTGTCAATGATAGCTGAAAATACTCTTTGGTAGAAAATCTGATGCATTGTGAAGTGATTCCCAATCGTTCTTTATTACAAATGAAAACAACCAATCAGAAAATAAGATTCCACAATTTTTTTTATCTAAATGGTAAGGCTAGGGTCACATTGCGTTAGGGCCATCCGTTAAGCGCATAGCGCTAGAGGATTGCGCTAACGCAATGCTTCTCAAGGGTCCGCATTCGGCGTCCCTGCTAGCGCAGATCCCCGATCTGCACTAGCGAGGAACGGACCTCGGGCGCGCCGCGGACGCTGCAAGCAGCGTCCGAGGTCCGTCACTCAAATGACGGCACATCGCTAGCGCACGCCCAATGTGGGCGGGCGCTAGCGACGCGTTCACTATTAGGGGCAATGGCGGCGTTAACGGACTACGTTAACCCGCGTTATGCCGCGGTGTAACGTAGTCCGTTTAACGCGGTCACATTAACGCAATGTGACCCTAGCCTAATGCATGGCTCAGTGCAACTCACAATCAGATTGTGATGAGCCATTCTAGCTGCTTTTTTTTTCTCATTTTACACTTTATGTATAAGAATTGCGCAGTTAAAGCTAGACAGTTTATATATGCGATTTCTACCTAAATTATATTTTTCCTACAGACATTAAAGCAGCAGCTTTGCTGGAAGGCCCATACGCTGAAAATAACCAGCATATATTATGAGGACAGCACGAGTATTGTGATATCTGCATCTGATGATGGATCTATTAGGTAGCTGAGTTTATTTTAAAGCTGAACCATTTTCCGTAAAGGAGTAGTCTCATCTTTTGATAAAAATCTGCAGTCAATCCTTGTGAGTGCAGACTTTTGACTTCTTATTGTGTGCACATTGCATGCTGTCAGACGTGGCGGCCGCAAGAGCTGGTGATAACTTGACTATACAAGTATGCAATTTATTATAATGCTTACTTTTTGGCTATGTTCACACGTTGCATTTTTTCTTATTATTTTTATGTTAATTTTAATGTGCATTTTACAGTACCAGCAAACGCTATCAGGTTTCAGAAATCTCATGCATACACATTGTTTTTTTTTCCTGACTGATTTGGAAATCTGCTGCACTTTTGCAAATTACAGAATGTCAATTCTTTCAGCATTTTTGCAGCATTTTTCACCCATAGAAAGCAATGGGTAAGCAATAAAAAGTAAGAAAAAAACGCAGCAAAAACTCAGAAAGACCTGAGTTTTAATCCCAGCTTCTTTACTGCTAAGAGAACAGGTTTTACCTGCAGAAAAAAAACACAACATGTGAACAGAACCTTATAGCATCAACATTTTCTGCAGTGCTTTACAGACATCATCCTCACTGTCCCCATATGAGCTTACAATCTGAATTTCCTATAAGTATGTCTTTGGAGTGAGGGAGGAAACTGGAGAACCTGGAGGAAACCCACGCAAACACAGGGAGAACATACAAACTCCTTACAGATGTTGTCCTTGGTGGACTATGAACCCAAGACCTCAGCGCTGGAAAGCAACAGTGCTAACCACTGAGCCATCATGCTGCCCAATTTGCATACTTCTGGCCACATTCCGACTAGACATGCTCAGCCTCGCTAATCACTTGTATTGAGCAAGACCGAGCAAGGCTGAGCACATCTAGTTGGCATGTGACCCCATATATGAAAATAGTATACTTTCAGTCATGTGAACCCTTACTTTTGATGTGAACACTAGAGAATCATAACAGCATGCTGCCTATAGAATTCTGCAGGCGCGTAAAGTGGCTGAAGACTTTAATCATAATACTGGACAACCCCTTTAACTATTAAGTTGTACACCTATATCTTACAAAACCTCTAAATGTTTTATCTGCAGACTGTGGCATGCTTCAAATGGGCATTACATTGGATACTTTGGGCAGAGAAGAGCTTATGTGTTAACTGATCCCAAGGAATTTATTCTACCATTCGATATACATGAGATGCCTGCTCAGAGTGAATCGGAAATAATTAAGAAGAAAAACTATGAATTGCCACTTGTCTTTGTCAATGAAAGGTACATTGTTTGCAAGTAATATGAAAAAAAAAAATTTCTTGCATTTATAATTAACTACGGTATATGATCATATGGTATTGTACAAATGATACTTGAAATGTTGTAACTAACATTCACTAAGAGTTTGCCATACCTGACCCCAGATCATAGGTTTTCATGGCTATGGGTGTGTATGTTTAAAAATGCACACAACTCTGTCAACTGTTGATTTAATATTATTACATCTTGGGGCCAGGAGAGTTTTTTTTTTTTTTGGTTTTAGCGAACATTATGTTTTTTTACTCTTTAGTTCAGCAGTACTAAGTTCTAAAATATATGTAATCCCCTGCCATGAATTTATGAACTTAATTGCTATTTCTATTTTTCAAGCATACTAGTCATACACAATAGAATCAAATTCCCAGCATTCTTTTTTTTTAAGTAATTATTTTCTGGTTTTACTATTAGCAATAAAAAGGCATACAATTATGTAAGTGTCAGGTAATCAATATCCACAATAGTCAAAATGGATTCAAACAAAATTGTTTTAGAACACATTGCACATGTCATAAGTTACAATACACAATAAGTAACTATTAGGCGATCAGATGCGACCTGATACCACATGCCCCCCATGACCATACCCTTTATACTGCAGTACTCAAGCAGTCAATGATGCAATGGCAGTTTGAACATTTAACCATGGGTCCCAAATCTGGTGGAATCTATGTGGAGCCTCTGGATCTGAAATGAAAACACCTGAAGAGATGAACTGGAATATAAGTTGGTGTGCATGCAGCACATATGAGCACGTTTCCACTGGCCACCAAACAGACAAAACTCAAGATAAAAACATAAAAAACAAATAACCTGCAGTAAATAAATAAACAGGTAAAGCGGCCTCCCTTTTCTTTGAGCTGGACATTACATTCATGAAGTTCCCATGCCTCGGTGTCCATTATCGGGGCTCAGTCATTCTCGGCCCTTATCCACATGTACGTCACGTGACAAATGGTAAGGTTTTAATATTAGAGGTTAGGACAGTCCAGAATAGGGTCACCGTGATGTGGTAGGATGGCTTTTTTATTTTTTAGATCAAAATTATGTTGACTAAGCACTCAATATTTTCATGCAGTATTGCTGTTTATTTACTGCAGAGTATCTGCTTTCTATGTTTTTATCTTGGGTTTTGTCTGTTTATTGGCCAGTGTGAACATGAGCTTACGTGCTGCATGCGCACCAACTTATATTCCAGTTCATGAGTGATTTTGTATTTTGTGCAAATAAAGGAGTGGCTTCCCTTTTCTGTGAGCTGGACATTAAATTCATGAAGATTCCCAGGCCTCGGTGTCCATTATCGGGGCTCAGGGATTCTCGGCCCTTATCCACATGTGTGTCTCGTGACAAATGGTATGTTTTTTAATATTAGAGGTTAGGACTGTCCCTAATAGGGTCACCGGGACGTGGTGGGATGGCTTTTTCATTTTTTTTTATCAAAATTATGTTAACTAAGTACTAAGTAAGTATGTTATTTTCATGCACTATTACTGTTTATTTACTGCGGGGTATTTACTTTTTATGTATTTCTCTTGGGTTTTGCCCCTCTGACTGAGTAAGAGGACTCCTAATTGAGCATATAATCATATAATGAGTTCATGGGTGCAATGGCCACACTTGGAAAGCACATGGATTCATTATAGCCAGTGTCCTAGTGCGCATGGCCAATTTTCCTCACGGTCAGTTGGTCTGCATGGGAAATATTACAGAACTATTCTGGTTAGTACTGCAGCTCAGTCAATGCAAAGGCAACCTCCACACCTGTCCGTAGTGCACATGAGCACAGTGAGCTGCAAATCGAACCAGGCATGTCCACAGTTTGTGGAAGTAACTGTTGTTTTTTTAAAAAAATATGTCCATCTAACCCAGGTCTAAATTAGTTTATAGGTAGGTTTAGTTCTAAGGGAAATAAAAAATTATTTAGCCCCTTTGCCCCGAAGCCTGTTTTCACCTTCCTAATCAGGCCGATTTTTACAATTCTGACCACTGTCACTGTCAGGTTATAACTCTGGAACGCTTCAACGGATCCCACTAATTCTGAGAATGTTTTCCCCTAACATACTGTACTTCATGATAGTGGTAAAATTTCTATGACATGACTTACGTTTACTTGTGAAAAAAGTGAAAATTTGGCAAAAATTTAGAAAATTTCCCACTTTTCAAGCTTAATTCTTATGCCCTTAAATCAGAGAGACATATCACACAAAGTAGTTAATAAATAACATTTCCCACATGTCTACTTTACATCAGCACAATTTTTGAAACATAGTTTTTTTGTTAGGAAGTTATAAGGGTTAAACTTTGGTCAGCAATTTCTCATTTTTATAACAAAATTTGCAAAACCATTTTTTTAGGGCCACATCACATTTGAAGTGACTTTGAGGGGCCTATATGATAGAAAATACCCAAAAGTGACACTGTTCTAAAAACTGCACCCCTCAAGGTGCTCAACCACATTCAAGAAGTTTATTAACCCTTCAGGTGCTTCACAGGAATTTTTGGAATGTGGAAGGAAAAAATAAACATTTAATTTCCTTTCACAAAAATGTTCCTTTAGACCTATTTTTTTTTTTACTTTTGCAAGGGTAACATGAGAAAATGTACCATACAATTTGATGTACAATTTCTACTGAGTGCACAGATACCCAATATGTTTAGAAAACCAACTGTTTGGGTGCACGGCGGGGCTTGGAAGGAGCGCCATTTGACTTTTTGAATGTAAAATTTGCTGGAATCATTAGCGGTTGCCATGTCGCGTTTGGAGACTCCCTGATGTGCCTAAATAGTGGAAACCTCCCACAAGTGACACCATTTTGGAAACTAACACACAATTTCGCTAAGGCAACTAGAGATCCCTATTACAGATCCTAAAGTAAAACATAACTTTTAATTATTTTATTTGACAAAGGAAACACATTTAAAATTACAAAACAAATGTGTGTATGAGTATACCACAAAAGTGATTTAGTGAGAAAAGTGGGAGTGCACATAGGTCCAATTTTTATAATTTATTGCACTACCCTTATTGGCTCTAGCTGTAGAGGGAATTTCAGTATTACAATTCAAGGTGATTTTCACCCAGAAGCATCCCTTCACCCAAAGCTATAATTTCACTATCCTATACTAATATAGAACACGTCAATAGGTCACTCTATCAATTTCTTTGTTTTAATAGAACTTATGGTCCACCTTTGGGTCCACTGTTTTAATATGTCCTGAAATATAGCAGATTACTATTTTAGCGAACTTGGACCGATTAAATCGCATATAAGCTCACTGGCATTAGTGATATATAGATGATTTTATCACTAATGAATCAATATCTATTCCGCAGTGCAATCTCACAGTCAGATCACAGCTGGAGAATCACACATTCAGATTTTCCACTAATATAAACTTGTAGGTATAGATGATCAAATCTGCAATGGTCACAAAATTATCTGACCATCGCATCGTGATGTCCCGATGGTCTCCATTGCTAATTATTCCAGCATATTTTACATTCAAAAAGTCAAATGAAGCTCCTTTTCTTCCAAGCCCTGCCGTGCACCCAAACAGTTGATTTCCTCCACATATTCAGTATCTGCGCACTCAGGAGAAATTGCACAACAAATTGTATGGAGCAATTTCTCATGTTACCCTTATGAAAATGCAAAATTTGGAGCTAAAAAAGATTTATGTAGGAAAAATGTGATTTTATTTTTTTATTTTTTATTTTCACGGCTTAAAGTTATAAACGTCTGTGAAGCACCTGTGGGTTCAAGGTGCTCGATACACATCTAGATAAGTTCCCTAAGGGGGTCTAGTTTCCAAAATGGTGTCACTTGTTGGGGATTTTCACTGTTTAGGCACGTCAGGGACTCTCCTAACATGACATGGCGGCCGCTAATTATGCCAGCAAATTTTACATTCAAAAAGTGAAATGGCGCTCCTTCCCTTCCGAGCCCTGCGGTGTGCCCAAACAGTAGATTTCCCCCAAATATGGGGTATTGAAACCCTCAGGAGAAATTGCACAGCAAAATGTATTGTCCATTTTCTCCTGTTACCCTTGTGAAAGTAAAAAAATTAGGTCTAAAGGAAAATTTTAGTGAAAGAAAAGCAAATGTTTATTTTTTACTTCCACATTCCAATAATTCCTGAATGAATCACTAGAAGGGTTAATAAACTTCTTGAATGTTGTTTTAAGTACATTGAGGGGTGCAGTTTTTAGAATGTTGTCATTTTTGGGTATTTTCTGTCATATAGGCCACTTCGAAGTCACTTCAAATGTAAGGTGGTCCCTAAAAAAATGGTTTTGCACATTTTGTTGTAAATATGAGAAATCGCTGGTCAACTTTTAACCCTTATAACTTCCTAACAAAAAAAATTGTTTCCAAAATTGTGCTGATGTAAAGTAGACATGTGTTATTTATTAACTATTTTGTGCGATATGACTCTCTGATTTAAGGGCATAAAATCTCAAAGTTTGAAAATTGCTAAATTTTCAAAATTTTCGCCAAATTTCCGTTTTTCCACAAATAAATGCAAGTTATATCAAAAAAATGTTATCACTATCATAAAGTACAATATATGACAAGAAAACTTTCTCAGAATCACCAGGATCCATTGAAGAGTTCCAGAGTTATGACCTCATAAAGTGACAGTGGTCAAAATTGTAAAAATTGGCTTGGTCAAGAAGATGAAAACAGGCTTCAGGGCGAAGGGGTTAAACCCTATGCTGAATCCAGACAGTACCGTATGTGGTAAACCATTGTGGAACCTAGACCCCATTGGGAATTTATCTAGATGTGTATTGAGCATATTGAACCCCCAGGTGCTTCACAGAAGTTTATAACGTTAAGCCGTGAAAATAAAAATATCACATTTTTCTTGCAAAAATCTTTCTTAGCTCTAAATTTTGTGTTTTCACAAGGGTAACAGGAGAAAGTGGACCCTAAAAATTGTTTTGCAATTTCTCCTGAGTTCACTGATGCCCCATGTGTGGTCGAAAATTACTTTTGGGGCACAGTGCGAAGCTCAGAAGGGAAGTAGTGCCATATTACAGTGCAGATTTTGCTGCACTGGTTTGAGGGTGCCATGTCACATTGGCAGAGCCCCTGAGGTGCCAGGACAGTAGTACACCCATAAATGACCCCATTTTACAAACTAAATCTCTCAATGAATTCATGTATGGGTGCAGTGATCATATTGACAGCATAGGTGTGTAACGTTAGGCAGTGAAAATAGAAATATCACATTTTTCTTGCAAAAATCTTTTTTTAGCTTTACATTTTGTATTTTCATAAGGGTAACAGATGAACATCGACCCTAAAAATTGTTTTGCAATTTCTCCTAAGTTCACTGATACCCCATATGTGATCAAAAACGACTTTTGAGGCTCAGTGCGAAGCTCAGAAGGGAAGTAGCGCCAAATTACAGTGCAAGTTTTGCTGCACTGGTTTGAGGTTGCCATGTCACATTGGCAGAGCCCCTGAGGTGCCAGGACAGTAGTACACCCATAAATGACCCCATTTTACAAACTAAATCTCTCAACGAATTCATGTATGGGGTGCAGTGATCATATTGACACCACAGGTGTGTCACAGACTTTTATACCATTGGGCAGTGAAGAAAGAATAATTTACATTTTTACCACCAAATTTGTTTGTTAGCCCCAAATTTTACATTTTCATCCTGGGAAAACGGTAAAAATGGCACCAAAATTTGTCACACAATTTGTGCTGAATGTAGAAATATGCCATATGTGCACTGCAGAGTAACAGATCAGCATCTGACAGGCCAACTTGCGACAGGGGGTCTCCGTGGAGACCATCAGGACAACATGATCGCGATCTGATTCCATGCGCAATGCTCCTCTATGCCGCTGTCACTGACAGCGATATCGGAGGGGTTAAATGCCCACAATTGGTGCTAGCATTGATAGTGGATGTTGCTGCGGGGTGTCAGCTCTCACACAGAGCTGACACCTGCAACAGATCGTCAGGGCGCTCAGCGTGAGGCCACGTAGTTGGTGCGCCGTACCTGTACTGCTGTTTGCAGAAACGCAGCTCCCGCAGAGCAGTATATGTGCAGCGCATGTCGAGAAGGGGTTAATTATTTTGTGGCCTGGCAGTCTTTTAATAGAAATCTCAAAGATATACCAATTTGTTTAAAAAAATTTTTTAGATTCAAGTCAACAAGAAAATTTGATCCAGTACTGAACAAGGACTTGAAATATTTTGAAGCTCTTTCTCATCCCAAGGTAGGTGTAAAAACCTAAAATATGGAGTATATTGACTATGTGAAAAGATTGACTTAAATTACTTGATGAACGTACTATATAACTGTACCTTTTTGTATCCTTTAGTACTGTATAAATGTTGTTTGAGTTAATAAATCTGTCAAACACTGATAGCAAATTTGGTGCAAACCATATCCTGTATTTTTTGGACAATTAAGCTAGGTTCCCACAATGAGCTTTTGGTGAGTTTTTCCTGTTGCAGAATTTTTGCATATATTATTTAAATTGGGTAACTTTTGTTTTTTTCATTGTGTTTTGTGTGCGTTTTTTTAACGTGTATTTTTATTGCGGTTTGGTGTGTTATTCTACGCTGCTTTGTTTTGTAAACTTTCTGCTATTTTGACTTCACTGAACTTAAAGTGAACCTGCCATCAGAATTTTGCTATGTAAAGTACCGGCATTGTCAGGTTGGCGCTGTTACACTGATTAAAATGATAACTAGGTTGAAGAAATCAGTCTTGTGGTTGTTGTTTAGTCTTTGTTTGTAGTTTTCAGTTAAAGGGAAAAGGAGGTTGTGTCAGTGCTCGTTCATTCACTCTCTGGGTATACAGAGCGGCGGCTGTAACTGCGCACCTGGCCCTGACTGATACTGGCTTAGCTGTCAGTCAAGACCAGCGGTGTTGTTACAGTGGCTGCTCTGTATACTCAGATAGTGACTGAACTGGCACCGCCCTGTCCCTACGGTTGAATACTGAATGCTGACAGGGAGAAAGAAGTTCATTTTCTCCCAGCTGCATTCTGCTATGTGCTGGCGCCGGACAGCATTATAACACTGTTAATGTGCAGTTTAACCCCATATCTGCAGGTTAACAATGTTTTTCATGGTGACAGGTTCCCTTTAATGAGATTCTGGTGCTTTGGGGCGGGCCTGTGGGCGGGTCTTTTTTTGGTGCTCTGACCTCATCGTTATCCTTCTGGGCTTAAATGACAGGTCACTAGACCTTAGCTTCACGATAGATTATACTGCACATGCGCCACTGCCGGCGCCATTTTGCTGGAGATCAATTGTCTTTGCTCCAACAAAATGGCACCAGCGGCGCCTGCGCAGTAGCATCTGTTGGCAAGCGATGCTATCAGTCAGTGGGCAGGGCTTGCGTGGATTAAGAGAATTGCTTGCAGATACTGTAGATGCTACTGCTCATACGCCACTGCAGCACCCCAGAGTCCTGGTCATTGCAGTACTGTGGCTCCGCCGCTAAGGGGGGCTATGGTACGTCTGATGGCACTGAAGGAGTTCATCTGACCAGGTATCACAGACACCAATACATTTCACAGTCTGGCCTCCAGGGGGAGCTAAGGGTTCTATTTATTAGGCCACTCCTCACAGTCTGGTAAAACTGGGGGTTAGGCAGGAAGTTAGACAGAAAGCTGACTGGGTTGGAACCAGGCAACACCTTGTGGCAGAGGGTGTTGTAGCGGAAGATTCAGAGGGGTCCCTGTCAGGGGTGGGATCCTGACAGAGGCCTAGCAAACAGAGAGAACGTTACGGGACCGCGCCTGCACGATATAGCGGGGGTACCCCAAGAAAGGATAAGAAGCGAGATTTATTGTGCTGAGTGAGAAACGAGATCAACGCAACAAGGAGAATACCAGTAGGAGTCGTGCTGTAAGACGAGGCAACATACCACTGAGGCGCATAACCGGTGGCCGGAACGCCGAGGAAGTATAGTGCTCCAAGCCAAACTTCAAACCCACGGCAGGACAGTCAGTTACAGGTGGGCTGTCTCACCCAGACCCAGGAAGACACAGGGGGGTAACAACAGGAGTGGGGCGACACAAGAGTCCCGGAAGAGCTCCGAGCCTCCCGTCACACGGGTGCGTCCTAACCGTAAGATCAGGGGGACGTAGAGGGAGAACATCAGAATCGAGTTGTGAGGGAACACGAGAAACAGACACAACAGTTGTGGGGTACTATCCCGTAAGCACAGCAGGGGAGGACCACAACACAAGCGCAGGAAGGTAGGCACAGATTTCCACCTGCAAAGGGAACTCTGGAGGTGCCATCGGACCGGCCGGACTTGTGCAGCCCTGTTAACCGTATTCCGGATTGAGGACTCAGAAGCCTTCAGTAAAGAGGTAAAGAGACTGCAACCTGGTGTCTTCATTATTTACTGCACCGCACCTCCACCACCATCCACATCTATTATTGTATGCCCCTCAGCAGGGTCACGGACCGGGTCTAGCCACCGTGACAACCCCAGAGCAGAGACTCAGAGGCTCGGTACCGGGTACCCCTCGGCCCTGTGGCAGTGGGGGCGCTACACCACCACCAATGCCATTTTGTTGGAGCAAAAGAAAAAATTTGTACCAGCAAAAGGGCGGTGGCGCATGTGCAGTAACATCTATCAGCAAGCGATAGATGTTATCACGCTGCCGCATCACCATTTTGGAGTTACATTTTTTTAAAGACCACAATATTAACTGCACAAGCTTAGTATTTAAAATAGAAGGCAAGTCACTGAAGGCCCACAAGTATTAAGATGAGGCCAGAGCATCAAAATAGACCCCCCCACACACAGGCCCGCCCCAAAACTGCCTCACTACTGAACATGTACATAAAGTGCAGCACAGATGCATCTCAACTAAAAGCCTAGATCTTTAGATCAGGAATAGAACAGACATTTATAGGATATTTTATAACTTTCCTATATTATTCTGAAAACATTTACAGGACATTCTGCACTGAACAACTGAACCCAATTTATTATATATTTTAATAGTCGGAGTCGGTCCAAAATGGACACCGACTCCACATCTATAGCCCTGGTTTCTGGTACTAAATTCATGTACTATTGATGGCCCTGGTGCTCTAATTATGTACTGATGATGATTTTGGCTTCGTATTCATGTACGGATGATGGTTCTGGTGATGAATGTATCACCAGAATCATCATCGCTACATGAATACAGCACCAGAACAACTAGCACTACATGAGTATGTCACCAAAACCGGAATACATCACTAGAACCACCATCAGTTTTGTGCAAGCTGTAATTGTTGTATGATGGACACAAAAACCATCAGACATATCCCTTTATTTATAAAAAGGGTCTGGTTATTTTCCATTAGGGTATTTGCCAAATGCTGGACATGTTAATTGAAACCAAATGGCCTTGATTATAGTCACTCTTTGTTAGCTTCCATAACTATCCTTGGGTTCTACATTTAAAATATAGGACGTCAGGGATGAATATCGCTATTTTTCTTCTGTATTGTGTAAATGGTCAGCAAAAAATGACTCTTTCTTAATTTAACTTTAAAATTGCACCATCTGTTAAGTCACATTCCTAAAGTGCAACAGTTTTGTTTTTTTGATAAAAACGTTTTGTGAAAAGGTAACAATTCTAGGGGAAGAGGTCATCAGTGTTTGCTAGCTAGCCTATCTGAGGGGAAGAGGGGATGTTCATTAGGGGTCATGTTATATTAGTCTCTGAGCCAATCGTTTGCTTTGGGGTGGCACCATTGTCTTCATCTACCTAGGGCAACAAAATACTTTGTCACAGCCCTGGGTGCCAGTGTGGGAGATAAGTATCTGTTATTTTTATTTTACACTCGGGAATACAGTAACTAAGAAGGGGTTGCCCCAGTAGTGGTCAACTTTTTATTCTGGATTGTCAAGAATCAAATAACCAAAAAGTGGCCACGAGTAGTGGCTGTGGAGTACTTAAAACTATGTGCATTACATAGATAGCCCATTGATTTTAATAAACACATGTGTAATGCTTCATTTTCCCTGCAGTAGTACTGCTCATTATATGATCACATGCTTCTAGTTTCATCAAATGATTACCGCTAAGGCTGGGGCTACACTGGGACAAGTGTCATGTGATCCTGACATCACAGTGTCGCATTGTGACATTGCAACAAAAGATTTCCTATAGTGTGGCTCAGAATAGCATATATTTACAAATATGTTGGATTTTCTGTTGCAAGTCAGATGCAACTAAGTTACCAAAGTCTTAATTGCAATGCCACTGCAACTTAAGTGTGACTTATCTATGATTTGACAATGTAACAGCAAAATTACAGTCATGCAGCAGAAAGTCAAAGAAAAGTTGTACAAGTGTTTTTGATCCTGCAACTTGTCTGAGAATTCATGTTATGCCTAATTGTAGAAGGTTTGAGCAGTTAGACACCATGTGATCAGATTAGTTGCCAAGGGACAACAAATTCCAACAAAAAGGATAGTAAAAAGTTGAAAATTTCTTTAGATGAAATGTATTACCTACTGTTTATTTTTTTAATAAATAAAACCAGGCAAGATGCATATGCGGCGCCCCAGGGTCCTGGTCGTCGCAGTGGTATTGCTTTCCTCTCGGGGAGAGTGATGCTACGTTTGGAGGCAATTAAGGGTAACTGCATTCAGGTAACACAATACATGCAACATGTTCACACTCCAGACCAGAAGGGGGAGCTCTAAGCCTGTTTTAGGTGAACTCCCCTATAAGAACATCCTGATCTGGAGGGAAAGGGTCAGTTCCTGTTAGAAAGACAGAGGGAAAGGAAGCAGAGGAGCCGTGTAGCCTGAAGTGCTGCAGCTCCTGGTAAGAGACATTCAGAAGGCAGAACTGTATTGCAGTGAGCGTGCAAGGAAAGCAAAGCAAAGGAGAGGATACCAGAAGGGGACCAGCCCTGCACAGGCTGCCTCCTTCTGAGGCGCAGAATCCCCGTAGCCAAAACACCGAGGGAGTAAGGACCTTTATGCTTTACTTCAGAGACCGTCAGGACAGCTACTTGCAGCTTACCTGTCTGCACCTACACCCAGGAGGCACGGTGGCACCCCTCAGAGGCCGGGGCGTGTTAGGGTCCCAATAAACAGCCTCAAGCCACCAGTCATATGGGTATTGTCCTATCCGAATACGGGGGACAGAGAGAGAAACACCACATCTGTGAGACCCTTATGTGAAGCCATAGGCAGTAAGGGACTACACCACTGCAGCGCAAAGGAAGGCTATTGATTTCCACCTGGACAAGGGGACTCTGGACTTGCCTCCAAACCGGCCGGACTCTGCCTGCCCTGTGATCTGGTGCCTTGGACTGTGGATGCTGAAGTCTTCAGTAAAGGTAAAGAGACTGCAACCTTGTGTCCTCATTCTTCTCTGCGCCTCTCACCATCCACCATCTACACACTGGGAAGCCCTGGGGACATACTTCACCTGTGGGAAGGTATACCATCTAGCTGCCATAACATCACCCCAGCGGACCCCTTAAAGCAGCATAGGTCACCCTGACCGAATACCACAGGTGGCGTCACGATCATAAACTTTATCCCTTTAAAGACCTTTCCGTTTTACATGGACGTCCCAGGGCCACAGACCAGGTCAGCCACCGTGACATCCCCCTTTGAACCGCAGGACCCGGTACCAAGTACCCCACGGCCCAATGGGGGCGATCCACATACTTTCTCTAAATGGTTTAAATTTTCTGATTGTAGACTTTTTATTCTACCTTCTGCACATGATTATGGTGGTAGTCCTCTTGTTTGAGCAGCTGTTAACATAAATTCAAAGATCTACTTTTACAGTCACATGGATGAGGCCAGATATGCCATCTGCTAATTCTGGCAAATGCTAGATGGGACGGTCTGACTCGTAAATGCCAGATAGGCCAGTTACATTTTTATCAGTATTGGTGTCCTCAGTATGTTGAAACTGTTAAAAAATTTGGTGGAGCTGAGAGCCATTGACTCACTGCTACCCTGCTTAGTTAAGCAGGCCGAAGAAAAATTCCAGCCTGTAGCTTGAAAGAGGCCGGCGCCACACACAGAGGACGTCAGGTGGCACGATGGCATAACATTGCACCTCCTGTGCTGGCCCATAGACTGCAATGGAGGAGCATGTGACTACTTGGTGAGAGCAGGGTTAGGTTAGTTTGAGTTGATTTTTATTCTGTAAGAAATCACAGAGGGGCTTTATAATTTATAAAAGTGGATTACTAGAGGTCATTATCACAAGAAACCACATGTGCAAAGTTGTTATCAATAGGGGGGTATTTATCAAAAGGCAGGGAGTCACATAGGGGTGCATTATCAAAAGAGACACACTGGATGGATCATAATTAGAGATGGGTAAATCCGAACAGTAAAGTTTGGGATCCGTACCATCAGGAAGTTTGTGTTAGGCTGGAGTCACTCTAACGTATGGCACTCGATGCGAGAGCATCGGATGCGATATGCAAATGACCCTTGGCTCCTGCTCTGCTGCGAGCGGGAGTCGAGTGTCATGCATCTATGCTCCGAGCCTCTCGCACAAAGAAGATCAAAGCACAGCTGTGGAGGAGGCGGAGAAATGAATTTCTCCATCTCCTCCATCGCCGGGGTCAGCGTATAACACACATCACTAGGATGATATCCATGTGATGTGCGTTGTCTCACTTGCACCCATAAACTTATATGGGTGAGAGTGAGCCGAGACTCGGCCAAGTGTCGGTGACAATCATAGCATGCTGCAATTTCACTCGCATACGGAAAATGGCTGAGAAAAAATACCACAGGACAGAGCACTGGGGCTCCCACACTGTCAGATAACAGCATGAGCCCACAGCTGTGATCGAAGGTAAAATGTTTACCTACAGTCACAGGCGTCGGCTGCTGGCACTACTACTCCCATCAACTTATGTCTGCTACCGCTAATAACAGTGAGAGCAGGCGTCGGCTGATGGGAGTAATCATTAGCCAGTCCCTGTGCTATAAATAATACAAAGAACAGCATGGGTTCCCCTGTATTTTTGATAACAAGCCAGGCAAAACTCACAGTAGCGGGCTGCAACCCTCATCTGCCAGCTTTAGCAAGGCTTGTTATCAAGAATAGAGGGGTCCCAATGCCATTTTTTTAAATTATTTAAATAAATAATAAAAAAACAGCATGGGGTTCACCCCATTTTTGACAACCAGCCAAGCTAAAGCAGACAGCTGGGGCTGGTATTCTCAGGCAGGTAAGGGACCAAGGATATTGGTGCCCCCCAGCCAAACAATAGCAGCCAGCAGCCGCTTCCGAAAAGGCACATCTATTACAGCTTTGCCTGGCCTTTTCTAACTGTTGGCTGAACATCCAGGGGTTTACCAATAACTAGTTATTATTAAATGGTGGGGAGCTACATATGGGTGCTTATCCAAAGGTGAGGGAGGCACACAGAGGGTCATTATCAAAAGAAGGCACACTGGGGAAGCCATGATCAAAAGGAGTGGAGGCACACATGATCATTTTTAATAGGCAGGGTCGAACACAGAAAGTCATTACGAAAAGGAAACTCCCTGGGGGAGGTCTTATTAAAAGGAGGGGAGGCACAGAGAGGGAGCATTATTGGAAAGAGATTCACCAAGAGGGCTATTATCATAAGCAAACACACTGTGGAGTCATCAAAAGGGACACACTGGGGGTTATTATCAAAAAGAGAAAAACTTGAGTTGGGTAATTAATAGAGGGAGGGACACTGGGGTCATAAAAGAGGACAGGCAGTATAAGTAATAAGAAGATTTTAATTATTATTATTAGGAGGCACAGAGGGACATTATTATTTGTTTGTTATATTGCATATTTGATAAAATCATAGAATGTTAGAGTTGGAAGAGACCTCAAGGGTCATCGTGTCCAACCCCCTGCTTTATGTTGGATTCACTAAACCATCTCAGATGTCTGTCCAGCCTCTGCTTGAAGACATTCATTGAAGGAGAACTCATTACCTCTCGGGAAAGCCTGTTCCACTAATTGACCACTCTCACTGTCAAAAAGTTTTTTCTAATATCTAATCTATATCTTCGCCCTTTCAGTTTCATTCCATTGCTTCTCGTGTTTCCATGTGCAAATGAGAATGATGATGCCTCTACACTGTGACATCTCTTCAGATATTTGTAGACAGCTATTAAGTCTCCTCATAGCCTTCTTTTTTTGAAAGCTAAACATTCCCAGATCCCTTAGCAGTTCCTCGTAGGACATACTTTGCAGTCCACTCACCATTCTGGTCACTCTTCTCTGAACTTGCTCCAGTTTTTCAATGTCTTTTTTAATATGTAGTGCCCAGAACTGGACACAGTATTCCAGATAAGGCCTGACCAAGGATGAGTACAGTAGGATAATTACTTCACGTGATCTAGGCAATGCTTCTCTTAATACATCATAGAACTGTGTTTGCCTTATTTGCTTCTGAATCACACTGTTGAGTCATGTGCAGTCTGAGATCTATTAGTGTACCCAAGACTTTTTCACACGTGCTGTTGCTTAGTTCTATTCCTCCCATTCTATAGATGTAATTTTCATTTTTCTTGCCCAGATGTAGAATCTTGCATTTCTCCCTGTTAAATACCATTCTATTAGTGGCTGCCCATTGTTCAAGCTTATCTAGATCCTTCTGAATCCTTTCTCTATCTTCTCTAGTAACAGCTATCCCTCCTAGCTGCACACCATCTGCAAATTTGATTAGTTTACCTTTAGTTCCCTTATCTAGATAATTTATTAAAATGTGGAATGACACTGGGGCCAGGACAGAGCCTTGTGGTACCCCACTTGAAAGACTTTTCCAATTGGATGTGCAACCATTTATTACCACTCTTTGAGTACGATCACTAAGCAAGTTATGAATTAATCTAACCATAGCCTTGTTAATCCCATACTTTGTAACTTTTTCAATAAGGATAGTATAAGATACTTTACCAAATGCTTTGCTGAAGGCAATGAAGTATGATGGTGATATTCGTTTTGGTACAGAGGTGTTTTGTTAACGATCAGTCTGGTGGCAATATTCCGTCATCATTTGTGGTATAATAAGGTCATTGCAGGGTCGTATTATTTAGCTTAATTTTATATAGCAGTATTATTGCTACTAATGGTCTTGCATTACATCTTTATTTTCTTAAGGGTCAGACAGTGTCACACTTGTAATAGAGACCTCCATGAAGGGAAGTGTGTGTCTATGTATGTGTAGTGGGGTGACTGTATTGGCCTGTGTGCTTTTAAATGCTAATGTTAAATTTCAGTTGTTGTCCATTCCTGCACATAACCAAAGCAAACAATAGACTGGAGATGTTTCTATAGGATAGTATTCTATAGAATGTAGGATGAACTAAAAATAAACTTTTTTTTTCGTAAACAGTGTAAACGAAGACCAATGGATAAGGAAATGCATGCATCAAGAGAAAAAGAATCTAGTGCATTATTCAAAACAATTCCCATCTACAAGGCAAGCTAAAGAAGAAAATATGTTTCTTATGTAGTTTTGGTAAAAATGAAAAGCTCTAACATACAAGCATTAAAGCTACTGCTATAGAAGACCAAATTTGCCAAAATACGATTTGTTAGATTCACATCAAATTAAGTACTGGTAAATGCCATTCATTTTGCTCTGAGGACTCTCAGGACCCAGAGCATAATAAGTGGAGGTGGCAGGGAGTTGTCCGAGTGCCGTAAATTCCCATCAGGATCTCCACTTGCTAATTTTCTCTCTCCACGTCCAATCATCTTTTTCATCTTCACTGTCTTGTTCACTTTTTGGCACCTTAAGGCCTGACTACCAGGCCTCACATGATTTCAATACATGTGTTGGAGGTAGAAAAAAGAATGCTCTCAGTGGGAAAAACGAGATAACTATAAGATTATGATACCTTTTAATGGCTAACAAAAGTGAAATAAATGATGTTACAAAGCAAGCTTTTGAGATTTCTTAGGTCCCTTCCTCAGGCATGGAATAACAAACCCAAATATATGCACAAAAAACATATCTGAGGAATCTGAGGAATTTTCTCCAAAGACATTTAGGGCACCAGATATCTTGTTTTCCTCACTCATAGCAATCTTTTTTCAACTGGCTTACTCAGTACCAACCCCCTTTTTTTCTTTGGAGGTAGGAAGCATGCCAGTGGAGGAACAGGTGGAGAGCTGCATTGCCAGGATAGGTAAGGGGCGAGGTGACTATCAAGCTCCTTTTTTAAGCTCTTTTCAGTCCTAACTAGAATCAAGAAAAATGATTACGAGCAGCCATTTTGCTTGATTTGAGCTAATTGAAATGCAAGAAATTTGGGATTTTTGGTGAAATTTGATTTACCTCAAATTTATTTACTAATCTCTATCCACTACTCTTTTGCTGTAAGATACAGGTAACGTTCACATAGAAGAAGTTGAAAACGTTTTCTATGGAAAGAAAATCTTCATAAAAAAGGATGTTAATAAAAACTAACCACATTTTTTATTTATTCTTCATATATGATATCAATAACATTTATTACTTATCAACATGATAGTTTATAAATGTATGATCTGCCAGTCTGGTAGCTGAAGTTCCCATTGATTCTGAGAAGTGAAGGCCCAAAGCCCCCTGCATTGATGTAGCAAGAATGCGTCACCTCTTTAACAGCATAATTTTTTTACCATTGTGTGTTTTTGCTACTGCGTTTTTCCTGCCAAGAGGTGCAGAAATGGTAGAGAAATATCTACATCCATTTACTCAATGCGTGCACATATCCTAAAGATCAGTGAATGGAGCAGTGGTCACACATACTCACAATCTCTCTATTTGCACAGGGGAATTTTGGACCCCCATTCTCCTGACTAGTGGGGGGTCCCAGCAGTGGGATCTCTAGCAATTATACATTTGAGTATCCTGTGGAAAGATGGATAAATGTGATTTCTGGGATAACCCCTTTTCATGTTCATTGTATGAGCATTCCTTGCATGTTCATATGCTTGAACGGCATTTCATTTATACATTGCCACAAAAATCACCTGAATGTAAATGGTGTTAGAATTTCGATTGATTCACATCAGGAAATCATATAACACAGCTGTTTAGTATTCGGTTTAATATACAGATAGGAGCCAGAGAGTAATTTTCTATTATTTTTAGACTCATTTTCTTGAAAAATGTGTAATGAACCACACAGCATACCGCATTGTCAGAGCATTATATAATTATTCCAGAGGTATAGAATACAGTAAGTTAAAGTACCATAGGAATTGGAAGGTTTTTGCTATATAAGCTGAGGACAGCATGCTGTAGGGGTTAAAATACAGATTTCAGGGATGCCTCTCTTATCAAGCTCTGAGGTTTTGCTTGCTTACAATGATTGTTTAGCACTTGTGATGAGCGAACACGTGCTCAGATAACGTACTATTGGAGCCTCTGCGGCAGCATGTTTTGCGGCGGTAGACAGCCTCAACACATGCAGGAATTGCCTGTTTATTTGGTAGTCCCACATGTCTTGCGGCGGTCTACCGCTGCAAAACAAGGAGCCGCAGGGACTCGAATATATTATCTGAGCCCACCCAAGATACTCAGATAACACATTATCCCAGCAGGTTCGCTTATCATTGCTTTGATTAGTAGGTGGTACCTCTTGGCCTGACACCCCCCCTCCTGTGACAGGCACCTCGCGGCCTATGGATTTTGTACATGGAGAGCTTGGTGTGGGCGGGGTTAGGTTGCTCAGCTCTGCTTCATTGCTAAATCTAAAAACTTAAATTATGTCAGAACAGCTGCACCTAGTAATCTAAGTCATACATTGTTGGATTCAGCTTCACTTTGCCTAAATCAGACCGCTTTCAGGTGAGGTTGCAAAAACCTGCTGAAAGATTCCCTTTAATGCATTCCCGCTGCTCCCCATAAGTAAAGCGCTTTTTTAAAAAATATTCCATATTCCATGTTTCAGAGATATGGGCCTTTTTATCTGGTGTTCAATTTCATGGTCTTTAGGGTAATAATACAGAGCAGCTGAAAGACACTCCCCCCAGAGAATCCTGTGAGCCATGACCCCCAGAGAATCCTGTGAGCCATGGTCCCAGAGAATCCTGTGAGCCACGGCCCCCGAGAATCCGGTGAGCCACAGCCCCAGAGAATCCTGTGAGCCACGGCCCCCAGAGAATCCTGTGAGCCCCAGCCCCAGAGAATCCTGTGAGCCACGGCCCCTGAGAATCCTGTGAGCCACGGCCCCAGAGAATCCTGTGAGCCATGGCCCCCGAGAATCCTGTGAGCCACAGCCCCCAAGAATCCTGTGAGCCACAGCCCCAGAGAATCCTGTGAGCCACGGCCCCCAGAGAATTCTGTGAGCCAATGCCCCCAGAGAATCCTGTGAGCCACAGCCTCCGAGAATCCTGTGAGCCACAGCCCCAGAGAATCCTGTGAGCCACAGCCTCCAGAGAATCCTGTGAGCCATGGCCCCAGAGAATCCTGTGAGCCACAGCCCCCCAGGAATCCTGTGAGCCACAGCCCCAGAGAATCCTGTGAGCCACGGCCCCCAGAGAATCCTGTGAGCCACAGCCCCAGAGAATCCTGTGAGCCATGGTCCCTGAGAATCCTGTGAGCCACAGCCCCAGAGAATCCTGTGAGCCACGGCCCCAGAGAATCCTGTGAGCCACAGCCCCCGAGAATCCTGTGAGCCACAGCCCCAGAGAATCCTGTGAGCCACGGCCCCCAGAGAATTCTGTGAGCCAATGCCCCCAGAGAATCCTGTGAGCCACAGCCCCCGAGAATCCTGTGAGCCACAGCCCCAGAGAATCCTGGGAGCCACACCCCCCAGAGAATCCTGTGAGCCATGGCCCCAGAGAATCCTGTGAGCCACAGCCCCAAAGAATCCTGGGAGCCACGGCCCCGAGAATCCTGTGAGCCACAGCCCCAGAGAATCCTGGGAGCCATGGCCCTAGAGAATCCTGTGAGCCACAGCCCCTGAGAATCCTGTGAGCCTCAGCCCCAGAGAATCCTGTGAGCCATGGTCTCCCAGAGAATCCTGTGAGCCATGGTCTCAGAGAATCCTGTGAGCCACGGCCCCCAAGAATCCTGTGAGCCACAGCCCCAGAGAATCCTGTGAGCCACGGCCCCCAGAGAATCCTGTGAGCCAATGCCCCCAGAGAATCCTGTGAGCCACGGCCCCCAGAGAATCCTGTGAGCCATGGCCCCAGAGAATCCTGTGAGCCACAGCCCCCAAGAATCCTGTGAGCCACAGCCCCAGAGAATCCTGGGAGCAACAGCCCCCAGAGAGTCCTGGGAGCCATGGCCCCTGAGAATCCTGTGAGCCACAGCCCCTGAGAATCCTGTGAGCCTCAGCCCCAGAGAATCCTGTGAGCCATGGTCTCCCAGAGAATCCTGTGAGCCATGGTCTCAGAATCCTGTGAGCCACGGCCCCCGAGAATCCTGTGAGCCACAGCCCCAGAGAATCCTGTGAGCCACGGCCCCCAGAGAATCCTGTGAGCCATGGCCCCAGAGAATCCTGTGAGCCACAGCCCCCAAGAATCCTGTGAGCCACAGCCCCCAAGAATCCTGTGAGCCACAGCCCCCAAGAATCCTGTGAGCCACGGCCCCTTGATAAAGACCATAAAAATTAGCACTAAAAAGTTTCATGTTTTTGGAACTGTATGGGGGATATAGAAAATACAAAAAACGGAATACTCAGTGGAGCAGAGAGAATAGAACAAGTGCAAACCTGTACACTTTTTTACCCTTTAAATAAGGAAAATTATCATGTAAAAAAAGTTGATGTTGAAGAGGCAGTTTGGATTAGACTTGGACAAACAGCAAGAACTTTTATTTTAAAAGATGAAGGTAGAAAAGTATTCAAAGTATAAACTGTTGCTGTATCTAACAAACAGATGTCTGCTTCAGAGAGTCCCTTATAAAATACATATAGAGTATACCGATTGATGTCCTGATACTTACAAACCAATAAATGCACATATTTTTATATTAACCAGCAGAAGTGCAATTTTTTTTAACCAAATTATATGTTATTTTCAGATTCATAGTGTCAAGTTTCCATTGTTACCTACATATGAGGAACAACACCACGAGACAGACGAGGACCCAAGGATTACTGAAGAAGTAACGAAAGACAAAAAAGTAAGTGCACTACTACAGACCTATTTCCTCTAAAAAGCCCTTTCTCTTATGATGACCCATGCTTATTTCCAAAGTGTGGATTCTAGATATATTTGTGGAAACTACTAAAGGATTTTTTACATGGGATGATGATGAATTGTTCGTATGAATGTCTGTTTCCAATCCTTGCAACGTGTAAACAGGCCCAGCGATCAAACAACAAATACTAGTTTGTCAGTAATGGCATCTTTAATGCTGGCATAAAAATAGTATTTGTCAGCCGCACATCCACCTGTGTAAATGGGATGTCGGGCTGAGTATAATGTAAAGTGCATGACAGGAAGGGGAAATGAATGACCGATAGTAAGACACCCATGATCATTGGTACATTAAAAGGAAAGTAAATTAGTGCCAATCATCTTCATACAGTTGTGCTCAAAAGTTTACATACCCCGGCAGAATTTTTACTTTCTTGGCTTTTTTCAGAGAATATGAATGATAACACCAAAACTTTTTCTCCACTCATGGTTAGTGGTGGGGTGAAGCCATTTATTGTGTTTTCTCTTTTTTAATCATAATGACAACCGAAAACATCAAAATGACCCTGATCAAAAGTTTATGTACCCAATTGCTTAATACCGTGTATTGCCCTCTCTAACATCAATGACAGCTTGAAGTATATTGTGGTAGTTGTGGATGAGGTTCTTTATTTTCTCAGATGGTAAAGCTGCTCATGGCAAAAAGTACCAAGGTCCTGTAAATTCCTGGTCTGTCTATCATGAACTGCATGCTTGAGGTCAGGAGACTTACTGTAGATGGCCACTTCAGAACCTTCACTTTGTTCTGTTGTAGCCAATGACAGGTCAACTTGGCCTTGTGTTTTGGATTGTTGTCATGTTGGAACGTCCATGTATGTCCCTTGCACAGCTTCTGGGCTGATGAGTACAAATTTGCCTCCAGTATTTGCTGATAACGTGCTGCATTCATCTTTCCTTCAACTTTGGCCAAGTTTCCTGTGCCATTGTAGCTCACACATCCCAAAACATCAGCGGTCCACCTCCATGCTTTACAGTAGGAATGGTGTTCCTTTCATCATAGGGCTTGTTTACCTCTCTCCAAATGTAACGTCTATGGTTGTGGCCAAGAAGTTCAATTTTGATCTCATCACTCCAAATTACCTTGTTACAGAAGTTTTGAGGCTTGTCTCTGTGCTGTTTTGCGTATTGTAGGTGAGATACTTTGTGGCATTTGCACAGTAATGGCTTTCTTCTGGCGACTCGACAGTGCAGCCCATTTTTCTTCAAGTGTCTCCTTATTGTGCTTCTTGAAACAGCCACACCACTAGTTTTCAGAGTCCAGTATTTCAGCTAATGTTATTTATGTTTTTTTCTTTCCATTCTGAACAATTTTCCTGGCAGTTGTGGACAAAATTTGTGTTGGTCTACCTGGCCATGGTTTTCTTTTTACAGAGACCCTAATTTTCCATTTGTTAATCACAGTTTGAATGCTGCTGACTAGCGTTATCAATTCCTTTGATATATTTTTGTATCCCTTTCCTGTTTTATACAGTTCAACTACCTTTTCCCGTAGATCCGTTGACAATTCTTTTGCTTTCCCCATGACTCACAATCCAGAAATGTCAGTGGTGTATGAAAGATGCAAGAGTCTGTCTGGATCCCAGAAACTCACTCAGATTTTATGCACACACACTGATTACAAACAGGTCACAGGTGAGGATGTTACCTTTAGTAGCCATTTAAACCCATTTGTGTCATCTTCTGTGCATGTTATCAGGCCAAAATCACCAGGTTATGTACACTTTTGATCAAGGTCATTTAGATGTTTTGGGTTGTCATTATGATTTAAAAAGAGAAAACACAATAGTTTGACAATAAATGGATTCACCCAACCATTAACCATGAGTGGAGAAAAATATTTTGTGTTATAATTCATATTCTCTGAAAAAAGACCAAGAAAGTAAAAATTCTGCCGGAGTATGTAAACTTTTGAGCACAACTGTATATTGCTATTTAATATACAGGACCTTAAGAGTATCTTGCAACCAAATGTATAGTTTGAGAAACCTGATATATTAACCCCTTTCTGCCATCGGACGTACTATCCCGTCCATGTGACCTGGGACTTAATTCCCATGGACGGGATAGTATGTCATGTGAGATCAGCCGCGCTCACAGGGAGAGCGCGGCCAATCGCGGCCGGGTGTCAGCTGAATATCACAGCTGACATCCAGCACTATGTGCCAGAAGCGGTAACGGACCGCTCCCGGCACATTAACCCCTGGAACACTGCGATCAAACAAGATCGCAGTGTTCCGGCGGCATAATGAAGCATCATTCAGGGAGAGGGCTCCCTGCATGCTTCCTTGAGACCCTCAGAACAACGTGATGTGATTGCGTTGTTCCGAGGGTCTCTGCCGTTCTCCTCCCTGCAGGCCCCGGATCCAAGATGGCCGCGGAGGTCCTTCCGTGTCCTGCAGGGAGGTGGCTTGTCAGCAGGTGCCGGCAACCCTCCTGCACTGCCTGTCAGATCGCAGATCTGACACAGTGCTCTGCAAAGTGTCAGATCAGCGATCTGACACTACATAGTGATGTCCCACTCTGGGACAATGTAAAAAAGTTACTCTTCTAGCAATGGGAGGTCACAGACTTACGCTTATTTCTGGTCAACAGAGCAATGGCTTCTTTTCCTGCTGACAGGATGGGACTACTGGTGTCATGCTGATTGTGAGCCGGCTCTCTGCTGACTAATTTGGGGAAGCTGGCTATCAATCCGCATGATGCCAGTCCTCCCGCCCTGTCAACAAGAAGAGAAACGAGAAACTGCTGCTCTGTTGACAAGGAGCAGCTTAATCTCCCGCAGGAGAGGTCAATGACCGGCGCTGGGTACAGCAGGCAGGTAGTTGCCTCTGTTAGGATCTACATGCCTTTTTTTAAAGTCCCAGATATCCCCTTTTAAAGAGGACCGGTCATAAGATCAAAATAGAACAGCTTCATCTCTTCTTCTGGCTACTTTTAACCTAGTGACATGTCCTTTTCCAAAAAATTGTAATTGAAATGTCTTTATTCAGCATATATAGAATGTAGGGTCCGAATCATATTACACATTTGTAATCATATTTCCTGTCTTAGGTTACATTTCCGCGTTCATGTGACGGTATCAATGCCACGGAGAACTCAAGAACGCGTTTTCCTCAAACTCAAGACAATTAATAAAACGCATTCTCCAACAGCAACATTTGGGATTATGTTTTTTTGAACATCATAAAAGACAATATAAACATAGCTATAAAAAATGTTCCTCAGGCTACAGCTATTTATTTGACCCAATTCTGATTAGATTAAGTTAAAGCAGATCTGACACCAGATTCTTATTCAGGGGATTTACTTTCATGGTAATGTTATTTTTTATTATTTACTTTTTATGTTATTTCTTTTTGTTTCCGTATAGTTTTATTTCATTTAAAGTTTTCAAGTTTTGCTTTCTAACATCATTAGCGCTTCGCTAAAAATGAGGGATCAGATCAGATGAAGTTTTAGTTACCAGCATGTCATTTATATATCCTTAGGATATCTTTGTCTTAGAAAAACTATTTGATAAATGAAAAATATATCTTTGTACCATGTTAGCCAGTAGATAGAAACATGTTAAAAGGACTCTGAAATTTTAATATTCAGAAAAATGATAGATTTTTCTGTTTTAAATGTATAGTAAATGCAGGTAGCACCATCTAGTGGTTGATTAGCAGTATTACAGCAGTGGCAGACATTAATTCCAAGCACCACTACTATATTTACAAATTACAACTCAATGTGTATTTCAATACTAGTATGTGGTACAGCAATGCTTGGTAATATGCAATGCCAAATATTTCTATTCTTATTGATTTTTATAGAATCATTCAGAACTCTTTGTGTTACAGAACAAAATGAGAATCACACATACATATTTCTATAGTATTTCTTCTGTAATAAAGATGAATTTAGCTCAATCGGTTTTGTGGCTTTGGAAAGATGCTCATCATCATTTTTTACTCTTCTCGATTGTCTGGGAGTGGCTCAGCATAGGGGAGGTATCTAATACCCCAGATTTGTAGGGATGTGAGATTGTATCCAACAAGATCCGCTTGGTGGCTGGACAGTCTGCCAATGCTGCTTATTCTAACTTTCTGGGACAATTTATGGCACCGATTATGGAAGCAACAATGATTAGCTTCTTTCAGGAGTGGAGTGGAGGTAGGTATGCTCTATATGGAGACCGATTTATATAGGAAATACATTTTAAATCCCTGAAATTAATAATGAAAACTAGAGCAGGGTAACAATAACTAAATTGGCATTATTCTTTTAAACCTTTGCAATGATAATTGTATTGAATTTCTGAAACATTATTATATTGGATATTATATTTACCTTTCGTCTCACACAAAACAGCTAAGGCTGATTAGGTACTTTTCATATTGTTTAAAATCCACTTGTGCACCAAGAGCTTATTCTGTTCAAAACTGGAAAAGATTTGCTCAGCAACTAAGATTTCCTATAAGAATATGACTGCTACTAAACATCAGGAAGAAGTGAGGACAAGCTTTTTTTGTGTAATGTAGTATCAGAAAATGAACACAGAATTTTCACCAATAAAGTAGGTGGAATTGTGCATTATGGGGACTGCAAAGGGTCCATATATTGTCCTTTCACAGAGGCCTCCTTCTGTCTGTGTCTGCTCCTGATACCAACTATTCCTTATGGAACTTATACATAATATTCAACGTTCTCTAGTCCTTGAGTGCTAAATAAGTAGCAGTAGTTTTACTTGGGAACAAACCCCATAGGTTGAAGAACCAAGGACACAAACTAATAACAAATATATGTATGACAGACAGCCAGAACACATATAGTTGTTTTTCACTTGAGGGCAGCAACAATATTGCTTGCTATTGTCAAGAACAGACTTTGTAAAATTATGCTGTACAAAAAAAACCAAAATGCCATTAGGAAAGATACAAAGAAACAAAAAAAATTTTCAACCATGGCTAGATTATATCTTCAGAAGTCTCAAGATCCCTTTAAGGGAGTATTAAAAAAAATGCGCTTACTTACTAATCCCCTTCACGGTTTTTTTTAAGTGCTGTCCAGGTTCATCACTGGTCTCCTTCTTTCCTCTTCCAGGGGGGACAAAGTGAGACTGCTGCAGCCAACCACTGTTTATCTTGGCTCTTTACTTACCGCATGTTGTTTGCCGATGTACAGGAGCTGATACATAATCATTAGAATGTTTTTTTTTTTGCCCCATGTGATGTAAATTTGTGGCTTCCTCTGTAAAACCCACCTCTTTTCAATAAAGCTTTTATGATACTGCTCCATTGCTCTATTGAGAGGTTAGCTCTGTATTCGGTGTATTGTAAAACTAGAGGCTTCATAGCAGTACAAACATGGCAGACATGGGCATTAACACTTGTCTGGACTGTCATAGGCCCTGTGGATAGCATTGTAAAGGCTTGGCAGATCTTGGTGCAATTTCATAGCAGCTAAAAAACAAAACAACAAGCTACTGTCTGGTAACAAATAGGTTATAATTAGTGATGATCGAGCACTAAAATGCTCGGGAGCAGGTCAGATGGGCTCAGATGCGTATAATGGAAGTCAATGGAAAACTTGAGCGTTTTTCCGTAAGACCCTAACAGGAGTGCTTATGACAAAAAAACATTCTTTCCTGTATAATGACTTGTATATAAGGCAAAATTAAAAAGAGAAAAAAAAACACCTCCTCCACCACTCAATAGCTGGGCCATCTCTCATCATATTTCCCCCTTCATGTATAACTACTGTAGATAACATAACAGATAGGGAAATAAAACTACACCATTGGTAGTCACCAGTAAATGTAGTTTTAACATTTTACTACCTTATCTGGGCATGTGGTGTGTGACATGGTCCGACATATCCTGTTTAATTTATGAAGGAGGGACTCTGAAAGTCTCATACACATTCTGTTAAAACTCTTACGTAGTTGGACTCCTGGACTCATAGCCAATGCACTAAGTGCAAGAGCGGCCCAAAAATTTGGAGGTACTGCAATACACTCTGGAAGACAAAAATGATAAGTGCCGCATGATGACCCTCTAAAAGTTTTGTAAAGAATGACACATAAATGCCCTCTAAAAATTTGTAGTGATGGCCGCATAATGCAGTTGAGAATTCTGGGCCAATCAATGCCTTGTTCATTTTGAGAGAGGACCACCTGATGAACTAAAGATTTTGAGTGAGAGCCACCTGATGTGTGTCTCCCTCATCTTTCCTCCTTGGTTGCCCAAAAATCCATGACCTCTGCTGCCAGCATTGTGAGGTGGGAACTTTTTTATTAATTGTTCGACTAGGGCCTTCTGGTATTGCACCTTTTTATTAGCCTTCTCCGCTGCAGGAAGCAGAGATGGAAAGTTCTCCTTGTAGCAAGGGTTGAGCAGGATGAACAACCAGCAATCAATGTTGGCCAAAATGCGTATAATGTGAGGGTCATGGGAAAGGCAGCGTAACATAAATTCAGCCATGTGTGAGAGACTGCCAACAGGCAAGAATTCCCTGTCCTCACCAGGAGGATGACTTTCCATCTCCTTCTCTTCAGCCCATCCATGCTGAGCAGACCAGATGAAGCTGGTGTGAGTTGTACCCTCTGTAGGGCAGGCAACCATCTCCTGTTCCTCCTCCTCATTATACCACATTCCCCATTGAGAAGATGATATGAGGCTGGGCTGGGTAGTATCACCCTGTGTTCTTTGTTCCTCCATCTCCACTTGGTCCACATGCAAAGCTTCTTCTTTAATTGTGAGCAGCATGTGTTTGAGTAGACACAGAAGTGGGATGATTATGCTGATTATGGTGACATCGCCGCTCACCATCTTAGTTGATTTCTCAAAGTTTTGGAGAACCTCACAGACGTCAGACATCCATGCTCACTTGTCGGATGTTATGTGTGAAGGCTGACCGGAATACTGACGAGCATGTTGTAGCTGGTATTCAACTACTGCCCTCTGGTGCTCACAAAGCCTTACCAACATTCTTAAAGTGGAATTCCAGCCCGTGGTTACATCACACACCAATCGTGAGCTAGCACATGCAAACATTCCTGCAGCATTGACAGACCTGCAGCAGATGTAGCTGACTTATGGAAATGGGCACACAAGTAGCGTACTTTCACAAATAGCTCAAGCAAACCTGGGTAGGTTTTCAGAAACCGCTGAACCACTAAGTTAAGTACGTGGGCCAGGCATGGTATCACACGCAACCATGACTGGTTGTAGGTTCAGTGGTGATAGCCATAGATCTGTCTGGTCTGTTACATCTTTCATTAACTCTGCGGCTGTGTGCTGTTTGTCACCTAAACAAATTGGTTTCAGCAGAGCCTGTTCACCGAGGCAGTGCTTCCAGCTTGTGACTGATATGGATGATTCGGAGATGGATGATGAGGAGGAGGGGATGCAGAAACTGATGTAGGAAGTGGAGAAATCCCTGATAGAAATAGGGCCCTCAATCCTCGGTGTCGGTAGCACGTGTGCCGTTCCAGGGTGCGACTTGGTCCCAGCCTCCATTAGGTTCATCCAGTGTGCAGTGAGGGAAATGTAGTTTCTCTGGCCTCAAGCAATAGTACATGTGTCAGTAGTTTGCATTAAAACAAATATAAACAAAAAATGTACACATAATTGGTATTGCGGAATCTGGAATCACCTGAGCTATTAAATTGTCAAATTATTTATTCAGTATGGTGAACATAATAAGTATGTCTTTGTAATATGGGAGTAAACCAGAGTACCTGGAGGAAATCCACGCAAACTCTGGGAGAACATACAAACTCCTTGTAGATGTAAGGCTGCTGTCACACTAGCAGTATTTGGTCAGTATTTTACATCAGCATTTGTAAGCCAAAACCAGGAGTGGAACAATTAGAGGAAAAGTATAATAGAAACATATGCACCATTTCTGCATTTATCACCCACTCCTGGTTTTGGCTTACAAATACTGATGTAAAATACTGACCAAATACTGCTACTGTGACGTCAGCCTAAGTGCTAACCACTGTGTCACCATGCTATAGCTCAGATTAGTACATATCTGTTGTGGTTTGTGAGGGGCAATGTGGAGAAGACAGCTAATAAATGCCCGTTATAGGCATGCAATCATATGATGGGCACAAATGTGCAAAGGTCTCTAGTATATGTCAGGGAGAGTTACACCAACATACTACAATAACAGAGACTTACCTGTGACTGCCGAAACTGAGCTTATGACTGCCCACAGGATGGCATCTTCTGTGACTAAGGAAAACAGATCGGGCAGGGCATGGTGCTGTAATGGTGCTTAAATGTGCATGTGACCACCCTCTGTATGCATATGAGTGTCACGTGACTTGCCATGGAGCTTTTTGGGATGTGAGTCTGGCTGGCTAGATGGCGCGAGGTCATCTTATGGTTGGCAAAAAGGAGAAGCTTTATGGACTATTATGGGATGCCGCTTTGAATGGAATTTAACATAAGGAAAAGACGCAAGACTCATTACGGACACAACATCAAGAACTAGAGAAGAAGAAATGTCAAAAATTCACATGGTATACTGAAGACTGCCTAAAGAATAAAGTCTACAAATGGTGAGAATCCTTTTAATGACGACCCTTTCGCCAGTATCAAAGCTCAACAGATTATTCCTTTTCGGACATCGAGTATGGAGGTCGAGCCCATTCCAGGGGATGAGGCCTTTTTTTAGGTCAGTGATACAGATCACCACGAAGAGGAAACCGAGACCCGGGGGTTAGTGCCACAGGAACCGGGCGATCCTGGATGAAAAGATCCCAGATACCCCCCCCAGACTCACTAGCTGATAACATCTCATTGAAGAACCTCAGTCCCTTACAATTGGCTCTTCTACAGAGATGCATTTTGTGCAACATAAATTTGACTTCTTTCAACTAGATATTGACATTCAGAGATTTTACCGTAATCTGAGACGTAAAGCATTGTTCTCCACACATGAAGGTAGGACGACAGAACCCCCGATAACTGTGACACTTATTAATCTCCAAAATTTGGGCCTAAGACTAAGTAGGACATTCATGCCACCGAAAAATACTCATCCTGATGAAACATCTATTGCCCTTCTTGATAGGGGCATGTCAGATTTATGAAGATCCATAGAATTGAATAAACTACACTGCTCCTCTAACCTTAGTAAAGTTGACAGAGAGGTAGTAATGGGCGAACCCAAACAGCAAAGTTTGAGGTTCGTATCGGACACCTTCTGTTTGGGCACGGAACCCGAACCTGAACATTGGGTGTTTCTCATGTTGTCATCTGCATGACAGCACGAGAAAAGCCAGCGGCTCTGATCGGCGGTAAGATTATTATCACTGGTCAGAGCGCCACCAGATGTAACTGGCTGTAAAAATTTACCTCCTGTCACTGCAGCACCCCCACTGCCGCAGGGCCGAGGGGTACCCGGTACCGGGCCTCTGAGTCTCTGCTCTGGGGTTGTCACGGTGGCTAGACCCGGTCCGTGACCCTGCTGAGGGGCGCCCAAATAATAGATGTGGATGGTGGTGGTAGTGCGGTGCAGTGAAGTGCCGGTCGCAGCAAATAACGAGGACACCAGGTTGCAGTCTCTTTACCTCTTTACTGAAGGCTTCAGGGTCCTCAGTCCGGAATACGGTTAACCAGGCTGCACAAGTCCGGCCGGTCCGATCGCACCTCCAGAATTCCCTTTGCAGGTGAAAATCTGTGCCTACCTTCTAGCGCTTGTGTGTTGTGGTCCTTCCCTGCTGTGCTTACGGGATAGTACCCCACAACTGTTGTGTCTGTTTCTCGTGTTCCCTCACAACTCGATTCTGATGTTCTTCCACGTCCCCCAGATCTTATGGTTAGGACGCACCCGTATGACGGGGAGGCTCGGAGCTCTTCCGGGACTCTAGCGTCGCCCCACTCCTGTTGTTACCCCCCTGTGTCTTCCTAGGTCAATTGGGTGAGACAGCCCGCCTATAACTGACTGTCCTGCCGTAGGTTTGAAGTTTGGCTTGGAGCTCTATACTTCCTCGGCGTTCCGGCCACCGGTTATGCGCCTCAGTAGGATGTTGCCTCGTCTTACAGCACGACTCCTACTGATATTCTCCTTGTTGCGTTGATCTCGTTTCTCACTCAGCACAATAAACCTCGCTTCTTGTCCTTTCTTAGGGTACCGTCGCTATATCGTGCAGGCGCGGTCGCGTAACGTTCTTTCTGTTTTCTAGGCCTCTGTCAGGATCCCACCCCTGACAGGGACCCCTCTGAATCTTCCCCTACAACACCCTCTGCCACAAGGTGTTGCCTGGTTCCAACCCAGTCAGCTTTCTCATCTAACTTCCTGCCTAACCCCCAGTTTTACCAGATTGTGAGGAGTGGCCTAATGAATAGAACCCTTAGCTCCCCCTGGAGGCCAGACTGTGAAGTGTATTGGTGTCTGTGATACCTGATCAGATGAACTCCTCCAGTGCCATCAGACGTACCATAGCCCCCCTTAGCGGCGGAGCTCCAGTACTGCAACGACCAGGACTCTGGGGCACTGCATCACAGAGGCATTGAATAATGAGAGTACTACTCTCATCAGCCTACACCTACTGCCACTAATAACAGCGAGACAAGGCACCACTGATGGGTGATTCATCAACTGGCGCCTGCACTATAAATAATTAAATGCAAAAAAATGACGTGGGGCCTGTTCTATTTTTGATAACCAGCATGGCAAAACTGACAGCTACAGGCTGCAACCCTCAGCTGTCATTTTTTTCATGGCTGGTTATCCCAAATAGAGGGGTCCCCAAACTGTTTTTTTTTTTTTAATTATTTAAATAAATAATTAAAAAAATGTCATAGGGTTCCCCTTATTTTTGACAACCAGCCATGCTTTAGCTGTTAAGGGGCCATGAATATTGCCCCCATCCTAAAAATAGCAGCCCGCAGCCATCCCAGCAAAGGGGCGCTTTGCCTGGCTCTTCCCATTTGCCCTGTGGCGGTGGCAAGTGGGGTTAATATTTTTGGGTCTAAAGTTCCAAAATGGGCTTCTATGCCTGTAGAGATTGCATTGCATGCATGAATATGATATGTGCCACTGAGTTTTCATCTAGTGATGGCACACGTAAATTTTGTATCGCCCAACATATTATGTGCAATACCGCTGGGGTGGTGTACTATGCAACTTGTCCCTGTAATTTAGTCTATGTTGGATTGATTAATATCACGGCAGCTTAAAGTACGGATCAGGTAGCACAAGAGGGACATGAACAATGCCAAGGAAGCAGAAGATCCCTTACAACTAAAGGCCCCGTCTCTTAGCGATTTACCAACGATCACGACCAGCGATATGACCTGGCCGTGATCGTTGGTAAGTCACTGTGTGGTCGCTGGGGAGCTGTCACACAGACCGCTCTCCCCAGCGACCAACGATCAGGGGAACGAGTTCGGCATCGTTGAAACTGTCTTCAACGATGCCGAAGTCCCCCTGCAGCACCCGGGTAACCAGGGTAAACATCGGGTTACTAAGCGCAGGGCCGCGCTTAGTAACCCGATGTTTACCCTGGTTACCAAAAAAAACAAACAGTACATACTCGCCTTTCGGTGTCCAGGTCCCTTGCCGTCTGCTTCCTGCTCTGACTGACTGAGCCGCCGTACACTGAGAGCAGAGCGCAGCGGTGACGTCACTGCTGTGCTCTCACTTCTCACTGTACGGCCGGCAGTCAGTGAGAGCAGGAAGCAGACGGCGAGGGACCTGACGGACATCAGAAGGCGAGTATGTACTGTTTTTTTTTTTTTTACATTTACGCTGGTAACCAGGGTAAACATCGGGTTACTAAGCGCGGCCCTGCGCTTAGTAACCCGATGTTTACCCTGGTTACCAGTGAAGACATCGCTGGATCGGTGTCACACACACCGATTCAACAATGTCAGCGGGGCCTCAACGACCAAAAAAAGGTCCAGGCCATTCCGACACGACCAGCGATCTCGCAGCAGGGGCCTGATCGCTGGTACGTGTCACACATAGCGAGATCGCTATGGAGGTCGCTGTTGCGTCACAAAACTTGTGACTCAGCAGCGATCTCGCTAGCGATCTCGCTATGTGAGACGGGGCCTTTAAGCCTTTGGTGAGTCATTTTAAACAATGTCGTAACTGTGATGCAAATCTACTCAAGGCATTTGGTATTGATTATGTACATATCAACAGACGTGGTGGAGATTGAAATAGGGTTTTATCCCAGTTAGAAGTAAGATGAATCATGAAAGTCAGATGAATTCGTCCGAATGGCCTAAATGAAATCCTGAGTTTCACGCCCATTTCTGTGAGAATATTATTGTTTTTTAATAGTTTTTCTTTGTGATTGTTCTTTGTTTATTCTTGTTTTAAATTAATTGTATTTATCCATTTTTATTCACCTTTAGGCATTTGTAGTATAAAAAAAATATAAAAAAGTTAGCTCACCCATCAAGTCTTTCAGGACTCTGAGCATGGAAACTGCAATCAATCAAATAGGTAATCAAGCTCAGACAGTCCCATAAAAACTTTTACATTTTATTGAAAAAATTCTTTTAAGATTAGTAGTCCAATTAGCATAAATATCACAACCCCCACATGGGAAGAATAGCGTGGGCAGACGCGCTTCGAACCTTGCGATTCTTAGTCCTTGCATGCCATTTTGTACAAAGTACACCCTTATATACCACATCCTATCCCAGTCATGTGATTGTTTCAACACAATCACATATAACATTCCTCACCTGTTAAGAGGTATCGATAATCTTAAAACATCAAAGATAACAAAAAATATAATAACAAAAAATGAAAAAGGACACAATAGACATATTGATCATAAATCAGACAGGCTACTATAGATTATATCATAGTGAATAGTGCAATAATATAAAGCTATGAGATCGTGCTTTATATTCACTCCTGAAGGAACTCTTCTTTGCAACATATAAATCCACTACGATTCCCTATTTAAAAGTTTTCTGTGATGGTCTCCTCCTCTAAAAGGTTTGAAAACTCTTTTTATTCCAATATCGCTACACATTGTGGAATTCCCATTATGACGCAGAGAAAAATGCTTTGAAGCCGTCGAGCACTTTACCATCTTATTACCGACTACATCGGATAGATGGCGTCCAATCCTAACTTTTAGTTGGTTAGTTGTACGTTCCACATATTGAATTTGACACAATAAGCAAGATATACTACATATGTGCTATTACAAGTTATAAATGACTTTATTTTACAAAATGTGTTAGTTACCATAGAATTAAATCCCCTGGCGCTCTCTACATGATCGCAACATGTGCATGTGCTGTGTCCACATTTATAAAAAACAACTGAATGCAGCCAAGTTTTCTGTTTTGCTATATTGTTGTTACTATATAGACTTGGAGACAAAACATCTCCTAAAGATGGTGCTCTTTTAGCGGAGAATCTTACGGGATGAATTAATATATTGTTCTACATGTCATTCTGATATAATATAGGAATATTTTTTTTATAATATTTTTAATCTCCGTAATTTGATTGGAGTCCTGTCGTAATTTTTTTGATTCTTTCTCTTTAATCATATCTTGTCTATTCTTACCAGCGATCAAATTATTCGCTCTATCCAACATCCATTGAGAGTAGCCACATCTTTTTAATCTTTCATTAACCTGGCATTGTTCCTTCTTAAATGTAACATCTGAGGAGATATCCCTTCTAACACGTGTTCGTTCTCCTAAAGGAATATTTTGAATTGTTTTATTAGAGTGGCAGGATGTTGCATAGAGAGTAGAATTTGTCGCTGTATCCTTTCTGAATGGGGTGATAATTAATCCTTTTGGTGAAAACTCAAGGGAAATGTCTAAAAAGTCAATTTTATTTTTTTGCTCAGTATGGGTAAATTTTAAATTCAACTAATTATGATTCATAAATAAAACAAACTCATCGGCTGCCCCATCAGTCCCATCCCATATCAGGAGGAGGACATCAAGATAACGACCATACCACCTGATATAGGACAGGAGTTTGGACACAGCTGAAAAAATATACCGCTCCTCCCACACAGCCATACAATGCTATGGATAGTTACTGTCTTTGTATGAATAAGTGTAAATTGAACGAAAAGTCGTTGTGAACTAATAAAAATTATGTCACCAATGTTATAAATTCTTTGATTTCTGGTGTATATTCACTATGTATTTTCAAATAAATTGTTAGCATAGTCAGGGCTAACCTATGTTGTACAGTACAGACCAAAAGTTTGGACACACCTTCTCATTTAAAGATTTTTCTGTATTTTCATGACTATGAAAATTGTACATTCACACTGAAGGCATCAAAACTGTGAATTAACACATGTGGAATTATATACTTAACAAAAAAGTGTGAAACAATTGAAATTATGTCTTATATTCTAGGTTCTTCAAATTAGCCACCTTTTGCTTGGATGACTGCTTTGCACACTCTTGGCATTCTTTTGATGAGCTTCAAGAGGTAGTCACCGGAAATGCTTTTCACTTCACAGGTGTGCCCTGTCAGGTTTAAGAAGTGGGATTTATTGCCTTATAAATGGGGTTTGGACCATCAGTTGTGTTGTGCAGAAGTCTGGTGGATACACAGCTGATAGTCCTACTGAATACGCTGTTAGAATTTGTATTATGGCAAGAAAAAAGCCGCTAAGTAAAGAAAAACGAGTGGCCATCATTACTTTAAGAAATGAAAGTCAGTCAGTCCAAAAAATTGGGAAAAGTTTTAAAGTGTCCCCAAGTGCAATGGCAAAAACCATCAAGCGCTACAAAGAAACTGGCTCACTTGAGGACAGCCCCAGGAAAGGAAGACCAAGAGTCACCTCTGCTTCTGAGGATAAGTCTATCCAAGTCACCAGCCTCAGAAATCGCAGGTTAACAGCAGCTCAAATTAGAGACCAGGTCAATGCCACACAGAGTTCTAGCAGTAGACACATCTCTGCAACAACTGTTAAGAGGATACTTTGAGCAGCAGGCCTTCATGGTAAAATAGCTGCTAGGAAACCACTGCTAAGGACAGGCAACACGCAGAAGAGACTTGTTTGGGCTAAAGAACACACGGGATGGACATTAGACCAGTGGAAATCTGTGCTTTGGTCTGATGAGTCCAAATTTGAGATCTTTGGTTCCAACCAGCATGTCTTTGTGCAGCGCAGAAAAGGTGAACGGATGGACTCTACATGCCTGGTTCCCACCATGAAGCATGGAGGAGGAGGTGTGATGGTGTGGGGGTGCTTTGCTGGTGACACTGTTGGGGATTTATTCAAAATTGAAGGCATACTGAACCAGCATGGCTACCACGGCATCTTGCAGCGGCATGCTATTCCATCCGGTTTGCGTTTAGTTGGACCATCATTTATTTTTCAACAGGACAATGACCCCAAACACACCTCCGGGCTGTGTAAGGGCTATTTGACCAAGAAGGAGAGTGATGGGGTGCTACGCCAGATGACCTGGTCTCCACAGTCACCAGACCTGAACCCAATCGAGAAGGTTTGGGGTGAGCTGGACCGCAGAGTGAAGGCAAAAGGGCCAACAAGTGCTAAGCATCTCTGGAAACTCCTTCAAGATTGTTGGAAGACCATTCCTGGTGCCTACCTCTTGAAGCTCATCAAGAGAATGCCAAGAGTGTGCAAAGCAGTCATCAAAGCAAAAGGTGGCTACTTTGAAGAACCTAGAATATAAGACATATTTTCAGTTGTTTCACATTTTTTTGGAAAGTATATAATTCCACATGTGTTAATTCATAGTTTTGATGCCTTCAGTGTGAATGTACAATTTCCATAGTCATAAAAATACAGAAAAATCTTTAAATGAGGTGTGTCCAAACTTTTGGTCTGTACTGTATACTAGGATATAGTCCAACTGCATCGCAAGAAAGCCATAAACTGTGTTCTGGTCAAATACATCCATAAAAAGAGGATATAACATGTTTTGTATCCCTCAAATAGCTGGGGATCTTTTTAACCAGGGGTTGTAGATATAAATCAGCCATGAACTGAGTTTCTCACCTAAATTACCAATTCCTGCCGCCATAGGGCGTAAGGGAGGAGGGAATTTAGCCTTATGGATTTTGGAAGGGAATGTAATATGGGTATTACGGGAAACTGGACTATCAAATCTTCCGACAATTTTTCTGTTAAAGCTCCCATTTTACCCCTGTCTTGTACCAATTTAATTTTTTGTTATTATTGTTTTTGTTATCTTTGATGTTTTTAACCCCTTAGTGACAGAGCCAATTTGGTACTTAATGACCGAGCCAATTTTTACAATTCTGACCAGTGTCACTTTATGAGGTTATAACTCTGGAACGCTTTATCGGATCCCGCTGATTCTGAGATTGTTTTTTCGTGACATGTTGTACTTCAAGTTAGTGGTAACATTTCTTCGATATTACTTGCGATTATTTATGAAAAAAATGGAAATATGGCGAAAATTTTTAAAATTTTGCAATTTTCAAACTTTGTATTTTTATGCCCTTAAATCAGAGAGATATGTCACAAAAAATAGTTAATAAATAACATTTCTCACATGTCTACTTTACATCAGCACAATTTTGGAAACAATTTTTTTTTTGTTAGGGAGTTATAAGGGTTAAAAGTTGACCAGCAATTTCTCATTTTTACAACACCATGTTTTTTTTAGGGACCACATCACCTTTGAAGTGATTTTGAGGGGTCTATATGATAGAAAATAACCAAGTGTGACACCATTCTAAAAACTGCACCCCTCAAGCTGCTCAAAACCACATTCAAGAAGTTTATTAACCCTTTACGTACTTCACAGGAACTAAAACAATGTGGAAGAAAAAAATGAACATTTTACTTTTTTTTGCAAACATTTTACTTCAGAACCATTTTTGTTAATTTTCACAAGTGTAAAAACAGAAATTTAACCACAAATTTTGTTTTGCAATTTTTCCTGAGTACGCAGATACCCCATATGTGGAGGTAAACCACTGTTTGGGCGCACCGCAGAGCTTGGAAGTGAAGGAGCACCGTTTGACTGTTTCAATGCAGAATTGGCTGGAATTGAGATCGGACGCCATGTCGCGTTTGGAGAGCCCCTAATGTGCCTAAACAGTGGAAACCCCCCACAAGTGACACCATTTTGGAAACTAGACCCCCCAAGGAACTTATCTAGATGTGTGGTGAGCACTTTGAACCCCCAAGTGCTTCACAGAAGTTTATAACGTAGAGCCGTGAAAATAAAAAATCGCATTTGTTTTCACAAAAATGATTTTTTCGCCCACAAATTCTTATTTTCACAAGGGTAACAGGAGAAATTAGACCACAAAAGTTGTTGTGCAATTTCTCCTGAGTACGTCGATACCCCATATGTGGAGGTAAACCACTGTTTGGGCGCACCGCAGAGCTTGGAAGTGAAGGAGCACCGTTTGACTTTTTCAATGCAGAATTGGCTGGAATTGAGATCGGATGCCATGTTGCGTTTGGAGAGTCCCTGATGTGCCTAAACAGTGGAAACCCCCCACAAGTGATACCATTTTGGAAACTAGACCCCTTAAGGAACTTATCTAGATGTGTGGTGAGCACTTTGAACCCCCAAGTGCTTCACAGAAGTTTATAACGTAGAGCCGTGAAAATAAAAAATCTCATTTTTTCTACAAAAATGATCTTTTTGCCCCCAAATTTTTATTTTCACAAGGGTAACAGGAGAAATTAGACCACAAAAGTTGTTGTGCAATTTCTCCTGAGTACGTCGATACCCCATATATGGGGGTAAACCACTGTTTGGGCGCACCGCAGAGCTTGGAAGAGAAGGAGTGTCGTTTTACTTTTTCAATGTAGAATTGGCTGGAATTGAGATCGGACGCCATGTCACGTTTGGAGAGCCGCTGATGTGCCTAAACAGTAGAGACCCCCCACATATGACACCATTTTGGAAACTAGACCCCTTAAGGAACTTATCTAGATGTGTGGTGAGCACTTTAAACCCCCAGGTGCTTCACAGAAGTTTATAACGTAGAGCCGTGAAAATAAAAAAATCGCATTTTTTCTACAAAAATGATCTTTTTGCCTCCAAATTTTTATTTTACCAAGGGTAACAGGAGAAAATGGACCCCAGAAGCTGTTGTACAATTTGTCTTGAGTACGCCGACACCCTATATGTGGGGGTAAACCACTGTTTGGGCGCATGGCTGAGCTCGGAAGCAAAGGAGCGCCATTTGACTTTTCAATGCAAAATTGACTGGAATTGAGATCGGACGCCATGTCGCGTTTGGAGAGCCCCTGATGTGCCTAAACAGCAGAAACCCCCCAAAAGTGACCCCATTTTGGAAACTAGACCCCCCATGGAACTTATCTAGATGTGTAGTGAGAACTTTGAATGCCCAAGTGCATCACAGAAGTTTATAATGCAGAGTCATGAAAATAAAAAATATATATTTTTTAACAATAAAGATTTTTTAGCCCCCAAGTTTTTATTTTCACAAGGGTAACAAGAGAAATTGGACCCCAAAAGTTGTTGTCCAATTTGTCCTGAGTATGCTGGTACCCCATATGTGGGGGTAAACCACTGTTTGGGCGCACGGCAGAGCTCGGAAGGGAAGGAGTGCCATTTTGGAATGCAGACTTTGATAGAATTGTCTGCGGGCGTTATGTTGCGTTTGCAGACCCCTAATGTACCTAAACAGTAGAAACCCCCAACAAGTGACCCCATTTTGGAAAATAGACCCCCCAAGGAACTTATCTAGATATGTGGTGAGAACTTTGAATGCCCAAGTGCTTCACAGAAGTTTATAATGCAGAGTAGTGAAAATAAAAAATATTTTTTTCCCACAAAAAAGATTTTTTTAGCCCCCAAATTTTTATTTTCACAAGGGTAATAAGAGAAATTGGACCCCAAAAGTTGTTGTCCAATTTGTCCTGAGTATGCTGGTACCCCATATGTGGGGGTAAACCACTGTTTGGGCGCACGGCAGAGCTCGGAAGGGAAGGAGCGCCATTTTGGAATGCAGACTTTGATAGAATTGTCTGCGGGCGTTATGTTGCGTTTGCAGACCCCTAATGTACCTAAACAGTAGAAACCCCCAACAAGTGACCCCATTTTGGAAAATAGACCCCCCAAGGAACTTATCTAGATATGTGGTGAGAACTTTGAATGCCCAAGTGCTTCACAGAAGTTTATAATGCAGAGTAGTGAAAATAAAAAATATTTTTTTTCCCACAAAAAAGATTTTTTTAGCCCCCAAATTTTTATTTTCACAAGGGTAACAAGAGAAATTGGACCCCAAAAGTTGTTGTCCAATTTGTCCTGAGTATGCTGGTACCCCATATGTGGGGGTAAACCACTGTTTGGGCGCACGGCAGAGCTCGGAAGGGAAGGAGCGCCATTTTGGAATGCAGACTTTGATAGAATTGTCTGCGGGCGTTATGTTGCGTTTGCAGACCCCTAATGTACCTAAACAGTAGAAACCCCCACAAGTGACCAAATTTTGGAAACTAGACCCCGTAAGGAACTTATCTAGATATGTGGTGAGAACTTTGAAAGCTCAAGTGCTTCACAGAAATTTATAATGCAGAGTAGTGAAAATAAAAAAATATATTTTTTTCCAACAAAAAAGATTTTTAGCCCCCAAGTTTTTATTTTCACAAGGGTAACAGGAGAAATTGGACCCCAAAAGTTGTTGTCCAATTTATCCCGAGTACGCTGATGCCCCATATGTGGGGGTAAACCACTGTTTGGGCGCACGGCAGAGCTCAGAAGGGAGGGAGTACCATTTGACTTTTTTAGCGCAAAATTGGCTGTCGTGTTTGGAGACCCCCTGATGTACCTAAACAGTGGAAAACCCCCAATTCTAACTCCAACCCTAACCCCAACACAGCCCTAACCCTAATCTCAACCCGATCCATAATCCTAATCACAACCCTAACGATAATCACAACCCTAACCCCAAAACAGCCCTAATCTCAACCCTAACCATAACCCTAATCAAAACCCTAAATCCAACACACCCCTAACCCTAATCCCAACCCTAACCCTAATCCCAACCCTAATCCCAAACGTAACACTAATCCCAACCCTAATCCAAACGCTAACCCTAATCCCAACTCTAACCCTAACTTTAGCCCCAACCCTAACTTTAGCCCCAACCCTAACCATAACTTTAGCCCCCGTCGTCACAAAAAAAGTTCAATGTAACCTTTTTTTTGTACGTCGCGTCCGCCATTTCCGCGGATGCGTGGCCGTAACTCTGCCCCCTCCTCCCCAGGACATAGACTGGGCAGCGGATGCGTTGAAAAACTGCATCCGCTGCCCACGTTGTGCACAATTTTCACAACGTGCGTCGGTACATCGGGCCGACGCATTGCGACCGCCCCGTACCGACGCAAGTGTGAAAGAAGCCTAAGGCTACTTTCACACTAGCGTCGTACTCGGCCCATCGCAGTGTGTCGGGCCGACGTACCGACGCTAGCGTTGTAAGCGCCGCACAACGGGTGCAGCGGATGCTGTTTTTTCAACGCATCCGCTGCCCCATTGTGAGGTGCGGGGAGGCGGGGGCGGAGTTCCAGCCACGCATGCGCGGTCGGAAATGGCGGACACGTCGCACAAAAAAGTTACATGCAGTTTTTTTGTGTCGACGGTCCGCCGAAGCACGACGCATCCGTCGCACGACGGATGCGACATGTGGCAATCCGTCGCAATGCGTTGCTAATGCAAGCCAATGGAGAAAAAACGCATCCTGCAAGCACTTTTGCAGGATGCGTTTTTTCTCCAACGACGCATTGCGACGGAAGCCAAAAAACGCTAGTGTGAAAGTAGCCTAACTCTAACCCTAGCCCTAACCCTAACCCTAAATTTAGCCCCAACCCTAACCCTAACCCTAACTCTAACCCTAACTCTAACCCTAACCCTAACTCTAACCCTAACCCTAACCCTAACCCTAACCCTAACCCTAACTCTAACCCTAACCCTAACTCTAACCCTAACTCTAACCCTAACCCTAACCCTAACCCTAATTTTAGCCCCAACTTGTCTTCTCCTGCCGGCCGGCAGATGGCAGCAGATGGCGGGCGCACTGCGCATGCGCCCGCCATGATGAAAAAGCCGGCTGGCAGGAGAAGACAGAAGAGGACCCAGGGACCCCGGGTGAGTATGATAGGGTCCCCGAATCCCCCTATTTCTCTGTCCTCTGATGTGCGATCACATCAGAGGACAGAGAAATAACTGATCGCTTTTTTTTTTTTTTTTGCGGTCGCCGGTAAACTGTTAATTACCGGCGATCGCAAAGCAGGGGTCGGTGCAAACCGACCCCGATCATGTTCTTTGGGGTCTCGGCTACCCCCGGCAGCCGAGACCCCAAAGAACATCCGGGTGCCGGGCGGCGGGCGCACTGCGCGTGCGCCCGCCATTTTTTCCCGGAAAAAAGATGGCGGCGCCCATGGGGAGACACGAGGAGCACCGGGGGAGGTAGGTGAGTATTGGGGGGCTATTGGGGGCCATCGGGGACCACATTTCTCTGTCCTCTGATGTGCGATCACATCGGAGGACAGAGAAATTAAACGGCAAATCACGTTTTGTTTTTTTTTGTTGCGACCGCCGGTAAACGGTTAATTACCGGCGATCGCAACTCGGGGGTCGGTAAAAACCCCCCGAATCATGTTCTCTGGGGTCTCGGCTACCCTCGGCAACCGAGACCCCAGAGAAAATCCGACTCTGGGGGGCGCTATTCACTTTTTCCACAGCGCCGTTAATTAACGGCGCTGTGGATTAAGTACCCTTAGCGGCCGCCGTTAAAAGGCGTATCGGCGGTCGTTAAGGGGTTAAGATAATTGATACCTCTTAACAGGTGAGGATTCTGAGGAATGTTATATGTGATTGTGTTGAAACAATCACATGACTGGGATAGGATGTGGTATATAAAGGTATACTTTGTACATAACAACATGCAAGGACTAAGAACCGCAAGGATTGAAACGCATCTGCCCACACTATTCTTCCCATATGGGGGTTGTGATTTTTACGCTAATTGATTACTAATCTTAAATAAAAAATTTCAATAAAATGTTAAAGTTTTTATGGGACTGTCTGAGCTGGATTACCTATTTGAGTGATTTTTTTTAGATATTTGTGGAGGTATTTACTAGGCTGAGGAAATCAACTTCAGAAGAACAATGATCTTTCTGCGGACTCTATTTTCATTGTGTGGTCACCCATCTATCATATAGTCACTATATGGCAATTCTTGGAGGAATTATTTTTTAATGTTGGTTGCCAATCTACTGTATACTATTATTTTAATAGAAGGAAAAAACATGTTTCTGTCTATTTGCCCACTTGCAGAATAATGTAATTATTTCCTTTTGCACCTATTTTCCACTTTTTGAGACAATGCTTAGATGTTGGTTGACAAACTTACTGTGAATCTTCATTTAAACATTTTTTTAAATTATTTTTTGGCTTACTTGCCCATATGCACTATGATGCACTTTTTTAAAATTTCTTGCACTTCTATGAGATTATTTAATCCCAACTTGTATGTAACTATTGTGTGTTAGATTTTTATTCTTTGCACTACTGGACTTACATATTTATACACTTTATATGCATATGAATTCTTTATGACTATGGCTAGTTTCACATTTGCGTTTAAAAATGCAGCGTTTCAAACGCAAATGCAGGTGGTGAAAAAACGCATGTAAACGCGGCAAAATGCCGTGTTTTTTAGACGCATGCGTTTTCGCATGCGGTAAAAAAATGCGGCATTTTGCCTCGTTTACATGCGTTTTTTCCTGCGTTTGCGTTTTTTTTCTCATGAAGAGAAATTTCACAAGAGAAAAATCAAGATAACCAGACACCGCCAATGGGACTAAAGAGGGCGTATATGTTGTGATCTCTATATATAGACCCTAGGGCTACTGAAATTTTAACAGTTTGCTACTGTATCCTGTGTCATGATGGATCTTCGCATGGAGAGCTTTTATTTCAACCTGGATTTCAGCTTCAAAATGTTTCTTGCCTGTGCTTTCGCTTGGGAGCAAGACAGAAATTGCCAAAGATGGAGAAGGAGACAACGTAGGCGTTTTTGGAGGCACCCCATTATCGAACTACGTGAGAGCCGTGGAGCCTATCACACGCTCTATGCCGAGCTTAATGACAACCCGGAGAAATTCCACAAATATACAAGGATGTCGCAAGACTCGTTCCGGGATTTGCTTGCTCATGTCCAAGGAACCATACGGAGACAGGACACCCAGCTCCGTAGAGCGATTCCACCGGAGGAACGTCTGCTGGTTACATTAAGGTACGTCACAAATCTAAACCCAATGACAGTCCAAATTTTTTTTTTTCACACATGTATGTTTTGGCTATTTACCTATCTTTCTTTAGCGTAAACACACCATAAATAGAATAGATTGTAATGTTTTTTGTTTCTGTTTTTCTTACAGATTTCTGGCAACCGGAGAGAGTTTATCATCCCTCCACTTCCAATACCGGCTTGGAATATCCACCCTTTCCGGAATAGTTGCGGACACCTGCCGGGCTTTGTGGAATGTACTCCGGGATGAGTTTATACCCGTACCCACCGCGGACATGTGGCTTGAAATAGCTGAAAAATTCTGGAGTGTGTGTGATTTCCCCCACTGTTTAGGAGCGGTGGATGGAAAGCACATCCGCATTATCAAACCTGCCAGAACAGGATCGGAGTACTTCAACTATAAAAAATATTTTTCTGTTGTGCTCATGGCAATAGCTGATGCGGAATGTCACTTCATCGCTGTGGACATTGGAGCTTTTGGCCGTGGCAACGATTCCCAGACTTTCAAGAACTCAGATATGGGCCGGCGTGTGTATGGCCAAAATTTCAATTTTCCTCCGCCACAACCTCTCCCCAACACTCAAGGTCCACCGATGCCATTCGTTATGGTTGGGGATGAGGCCTTCCAGATGTGTGAAAACCTACTGAAGCCCTATTCCAGTCGGGACTTGAACCACACTAGAAGGATCTTTAACTACAGACTGACCAGGGCCCGAAGAACTGTAGAGTGTACCTTTGGCATTCTGGTCGCTAAATGGCGCATTCTTGCATCAGCCATAAATCTAAAAGTGGAAACAGTCGACGAGGTGGTCAAAGCCTGTGTGGTTCTCCACAATTACATAATGACTAAGGAGCGACCCAACATTGAACTGGATGAACCAGTTGCACACCCACTGCCCGATTTCCAGCATCACCCGCTGCGGTCAACTGCAGCCGTTGGTCACATGCAGGACCAATTTGCTGCCTTTTTTGATTCAGATATTGGATGTGTGTCATGGCAGGACAATGTTGTGTAAATGTCCTGTTGTAATTATATCTGTACCAGTAATTTTCTACAATGATAATAATATTTCTAATTAATAAACTTTATTTTTGGTTGTGTTGACCGTGTCTCCTGTGTATTTCCTCTCCAAACCAAGGTTGTCCTAAAACTGGCAGTATTTGGTCTGTCTTTAATATCATTTTTTGTAATCGAAAACCAGGAGTGGGTGATAAAGGCAGAGGTGCTAGCTATTATGTTAATATCATAACCCTACATGATATGAGACATGGTTTCCATACAGTAAACCATGTCATATCCCCCTTTATTTTTCATATTCCACACTAGGGTTGAGCGAAACAGATCGGCCAATTTCAAAAGTCGACGACTTTTGGGAAAGTCGGGTTTCGTGAAACCCGACCCGATCTCACTGTGGGATCGGGTCGGCCGTCGGCGATCTTAGCTCCAAAGTCGGGTTTCGTTTTTTATATGTATATATGTCATTGAGACACATATATACGTATATATTTATATTTACTTCAGCGCGATATATGTGAAAAGCCGGTAATTCAATTGCCGGCTTTTCATTTCTCCTGCCTAAACCCGACATGATATGAGACATGGTTTACATACAGTAAACCATGTCATATCCCCCTTTTTTTTGCATATTCCACACTACTAATGTTAGTAGTGTGTATGTGCAAAATTTTGGCGCTGTAGCTATTAAATTTAAGGGTTAAATCGCGGAAAAAATTGGCGTGGGCTCCCATGCAATTTTCTCTGCCAGAGTGGTAAAGCCAGTGACTGAGAGCAGATATTAATAGCCTAGAGAGGGTCCATGGTTATTGGCCCCCCCTGGCTACAAACATCTGCCTCCAGCCACCCCAGAAAAGGCACATCTGGAAGATGCACCTATTCTGGCACTTGGCCACTCTCTTCCCACTCCCGTGTAGCGGTGGGATATGGGGTGATGAAGGGTTAATGCCCCCTTGCTATTGTAAGGTGACATTAAGCCAGATTAATAATGGAGAGGTGTCAATTATGACACCTATCCATTATTAATCCAATTGTATGAAAGGGTTAAAAAAAACACACACACATGATTAAAAAGTATTTTAATGAAATAAACACACAGGTTGTTTTAATATTTTATTGCTCTCTCAATCCACCTGAAGACCCTCGCTTGGCAAAATAATAAACAAACACTATACATACCCTCCGATGAACTGTCAAGTCCCACAAGGTAAATCCATCTGAAGGGGTTAAAATATTTTACAGGCAGGAGCTCTGCTATAATGCAGCTGTGCTCGTGCCTGTAAACCCCGGAGAATGAAGGTAAATACAGGTCATTGACCTACATTACCTTCAGTCGCGGTGATGCGCCCCCTGCTGGATGTCCTCATATGACCTCGAGCCTGGGAACTTTTCTGAATATTTTCCCATGTTTTAGGGACATCCAGCAGGGGGCGCATCACCGCAAATGAAGGTAAATACAGGTCATTGACCTACATTACTTTCATTCCCCGGGGTTTTACAGGCACGAGCACAGCTGCATTAGCAGAGCTCCTGCCTGTAAAATATTTTAACCCCTTCAGATGGATTTACCTCGTGGGACGTGACAGATCATCGGAAGGTATGTATATTGTTGGTTTATTATTTTTCCTTTGTTACAGAGCGAGGGTCTTCAGGTGGATTGAGAGAGCAATAAAATATTAAAACAACCTGTGTGTTTATTTCATTAAAATACTTTTTAATAATGTGTGTGTGTTTTTTTAACCCTTTCATACAATTGGAATAATAATGGATAGGTGTCATAATTGACATGTCCCTAGAACGTGGGAAAATATTCAGAAAAGTTCCCAGGCTCGAGGTCATATGAGGACATCCAGCAGGGGGCGCATCACCGCGAATGAAGGTAATGTAGGTCAATGACCTGTATTTACCTTCATTCGCGGTGATGCGCCCCCTGCTGTACTTTTGAATGACACCATTGGTTTTACCATGTCGTGTACTAGAAAACGGGAAAAAAATTCCAAGTGCGGTGAAATTGCAAAAAAAGTGCAATCCCACACTTGTTTTTTTGCTTGGCTTTTTTGCTAGGTTCACTATATGCTAAAACTGACCTGCCATTATGATTCTCCAGGTCATTACGAGTTCATAGACACCTAACATGACTAGGTTATTTTTTACCTAAGTGGTGAAAAAAAATTCCAAACTTTGCTAAAAAAAAAAAAAATAAAAAAAAATTGCGCCATTTTCCGATACTCGTAGCGTCTCCATTTTTCATGATCTGGGGTCGTTTCAGGGCTTATTTTTTGCGTGCCGAGCTGGCGTTTTTAATGATACCATTTTGGTGCAGATACGTTCTTTTGATCGCCCGTTATTGCATTTTAATGCAATGTCACGGCGACCAAAAAAGCGTAATTCTGGCGTTTTGGATTTTTTCTCATTAAGCCGTTTAGCGATCAGGTTAATGCTCTTTTTTGTTGATAGATCGGGCGATTCTGAACGCGGCGATACCAAATATGTGTAGGTTTGATTTTTTTTATTGATTTATTTTGATTGGGGCGAAAGGGGGGGGATTTAAACTTTTATGTTTTTTAATTTTTTTCACATTTTTTTAAACTTTTTTTTTTACTTTTGCCATGCTTCAATAGCCTCCATGGGAGGCTAGAAGCAGGCACAACTCGATCGCCTCATCAGATTGCTGCTATGCAGCAGAAAATCAGGTGTGCTGTGAGCGCCGACCACAGGGTGGCGCTCACAGCTACCGGCGATCAGTAACCATAGAGGTCTCAAGGACCTCTATGGTTACAATACTGAAGCATCGCCGACCCCCAATCATGTGACGGGGGTCAGCGATGACGTCATTTCCGGCCACCCGGCAGTTAAATGCCGCTGTCTGCGTTTGACAGCGGCATTTAACTAGTTAATAGCGGCGGGTGAATCGCGATTTCACCCGCCGCTATTGCGGGCACATGTCAGCTGTTCAAAACAGCTCACATGTCCCGGCTTTGATGCGGGCTCACCGCGGAGCCCTGCATCAAAGCAGGGGACCTGACGTCGGACGTACTATCCCGTCCGACGTCAGGAAGGGGTTAAAAATAAGAAACACAGTTATACTCACTCTACATCCATTCCATTGAAGACCATGTCACCTGAAAAATCAGAAGCGCTACATTTTTACAAAAAGAGAATCCCATTATTCCAGTCTTCAATGTTCTACTGAAGATCCAGAAATGCCTAGATGAACCCCCTGATAGCCCTTCTCCACACACGGTATCTGACCACCACTTATAATACCTTTATGAAAGGTTCTCATACCACTGACAAAACAAGCCACCTCATTCTTACTCGACACAGGTGCTTTTCTTTCTCAAATCAGAGATCTTGACATATTACCAAAGGAAGCCATCTTAGTCACTTGTGATGTCTCAAGTCTTTCTACCTCCATTACACCAAAAGGGCATTACCACAGTTCACAATCTTCCAAATCACTCTGGTAAGTCTGATGATGTCATTAGCTTTTGCATTGACCTACTAACCTTTGCACTTAAGGAAATTTTTTTCTTCTTCAGGATTCTTTCTATTTACAGATTCAGGGCATGGCAACTGGGTCCAATATCCCCCTTATGCAAATTGATACATGGATGCTTTTGAGGATCAGTTTGTTTATTCGCATCCACTCTTTAGTACACACTCCAAGTTATGGCGTCACTATATAGACGACATCTCCTGCATTTAGATGGGCCTATTGGACTCCTTTACCTTTTGACTGTTACATCAATGGTTTTTGGCCTGACCCCAAATTCAAGGTACATTATTACAACAGTGAAAATAACTTCCTGGACATAACAGTTAGGAAAGATTAGAAAGGTATTCTCCCATTGATCTGTTTTTCAAAGTTACAGACCATAATAATCTACCGCATTTTTCCAGCTGCCCACCTGTTGCCACCAAAAAAGCGACACCCACCTCCCAGTTTCAAAGAGTTAATAGAATGCTCTCAAGTGAAACAAACCAAAACCAACAACTAGATAAAATGTCCCAAAAATTTTCAGTAAAAGGATCTCCAGATAAGATTTTACAACAAGGAAGGAATCACAAAACCAGGCATAGGGCAGAAGTGAAATTACAAAAAGAGGACGTGAGAATCCTCCAAAAATCTGTAAAAAACACCAGGAAAAAGGCAGAGACGCTTACCTGCCCAGGCCTCAAAACAAATGCACTAGGGCACAGTGGACCCATTTAAAGATGGCGGCCACACAGGTGCAGTAATACCGATAAGACAGCCAGCCTACAATCAGAGGATTGGCCGTTTGGAACACCAGTGCACAAAAAATACAGAGCATCTGGCTCACAGCCTATTAATTACGTCATATAGTGGGCTAACCAGTGCTAACTAATGCATCCTGTGTGAACAGAGGGCACAGTTTACAGGGCCATCTGGGCCCAACTGCTCCCTGAAAAGATAAAAAGTGCAAAAAACACATAGCAATATATGTGAGGTATTAGTTGACATTCTGGCCAAAATACGGAAGCTCACAATCTACGTCTTGGATCCTCACGTTTGTGAGTCCTACTCTAACATCAAAACCACAAAAAGAGGACGTGAGAATCCTCCAAAAATCTGTAATAAACACCAGGAAGAAGGCAGAGACCTTACCTGCCCAGGCCTCAAAAGAAATGCACTAACAGGGCGCAGTGGACCCATTTAAAGATGGCGGCTACACAGGTGCAGTAATACCGATAAGACTGCCAGCCTACAATCAGGGGATTGGCCGTTTGGAACACCAGTGCACAAAAAATAAAGTCTGTATGTGGCAATGATCACACAGAAAATGCAGAGCATCTGGCTCACAGCCTATTAATGATAGGTTAACCAGTGCTAACTAATGCATCCTGACAGAGCCATCTGGGCCCAACTGCACCCTGAAAAGATAAAAAGTGCTTTCGTATTTTGGCCAGAATATCAACTGCATTTTTCCTGGTGAATTTTACAGAATTTATCAATATAAGTCCTCTCGGTGTGAGAGATTGTCCCTTGACATGGCAGGGACAGGGTAACCCAATTAAAGTAACTAGAAGCCTCCTTGATCCACCATGTACAAACCCTAAAACCGAAGTGTCTAAATAAAATTTTTTATACAACTGTTTCTTAAAAATTCTAATTTTGTGACTAACATATTTTCCTTTTTAATATAGACATAGAGCACTCTGAAGGAGATACGTTCATCTCTCAAAGGCCTCTTCATATGCACTCATCGTTCATGAAACATACTTATCACCCTCAGACGTACGTTATTCCTCTCCTTTCCTCGTCGAACATACCTAAACCCCATTGAATTCAATAGGAGGCAAAAACAAACGCATAGAGAACACCTTAAGTTGGGCCAAAAAGCTGCCAATACAGCTCAAAATAAAGACAGACACCAGGGACAGTGGCATCAGTTGACCCAGAGTGCAAATAGTATAATTGCATAGCATGGATAAATGGGACAGGGCCTGGGACAGGGCTTGGACCACCATTTCTAGCCTAAAGATTGATCAGTAACAGGTGGATTAGTGACAGGTGTATGTTATGATCCGGTGACCTTGGAGCCGCATGAGACTTTCTCAGGAGTAGGTGGAACCTGTACTGACCGCAAACCCTCAACTGTCACCGCAACTAGAAGTAGCCGTGGGGTGTACGTAACACATCCCAGACACCTCGACACAGCCGGATGACTAAATACCCCTATAGATGAAAATGGGAATTCTATCTTGCCTCAGAGCAGAACCCCAAAGGATAGGCAGCCCCCCCACAAATATTGACTGTGAGTATTAGAGGAAAGACACACGCAGGCAGAAATCAGGATTTAGCAAAAGAGGCCACGCTAGCTAAATAGAAAAGGATAGGACAGAATACTAAGCGGTCAGTATTAAAACCCTAAAAATATCCACAGCAGATGATACAAAAATTCCACCATCTAACTAAAGACAACGAATGTATATCTGCATCTCCTGAGAATCCAACTTGACTGAAATATCCAAACACAGTCTAAGCTGGACAAGAAAAAACATTGAATAGTACTGAATTGTAAAGCACACAGCATGTGTGCTGAAGAAACAAAACCAGACACTTATCTTTGCTGATTTGGCAGCAGGGCAGGAGGAACCAGACAGAGATGCAAAACCTCCAAGAACAATGGACAACTGGCAAGGGCTAATGAATCCTGCACACCTAAATATCCCAGTCAGAGCTGCAATCAGCAGGGACACCTGCCCAGGATTGCAACCCAGGGACAACTGCATTACTACCAACAACCACCGGAGGGAACCCAAGAGCAGAATTCACAACAGGTGTAGGCCTGGTGCTCTGAGAGCCCTGCCAAATTCTGGCGACACACATGAAGGAGACCCAACTTGGAGTCCAAACATTTCCAAAAACTAGGGTCAGACACCAGGAAAAGTGACATTAATTGACCCACAGTAGAAATTTGATAATGGCACAGCAGCAGTCAGTCATGGTGGCCATGCATGAGATATCAGGGTCTGACCCAGCATTTACAGCTTTGAATTTCAATTTTCAAATTAAAACAAGGGGAGTGAGGTACCAGTGTAAGCCTGCTGAGCTGGTAGCCCTGATACCTCATGCAACAGCTCAAACTGCTTTTTTGTTCAACCAAACTCAGGTGGCACAAATATCGGCTTGGTAGACCACTAATGTTAGAAAAATTTTAGGATAGTAACACAACTGGCTGACTGAAAGTAAGTGCAGGTCTGATGCAGGCTACCCACTAAATGGAGACCCAACTTGGAGTCTCCACATTTAAAAACAAATGTTTGTAACATCAGCAGCAGTAGCAACAGCAGGCACAGAAGCCACGACAAAGAGACTGCAATAATGCAAGATCAATGCAGCACACTAAAAACTACACTATCTTATAGTCTGTCCAGTCTGCGTCTTGTGACTGGGGTGCAAAAGTCTTTGGAGATCAATGACTTGTTCGTTTTGATGAAAGTTAGGTGGTCTACACTTTCAGGGGACAGCCGGATGCGATTATCCATAAGGACAACACCAGCAGCACTAAAAACACGTTCTGAGAGGACGCTGGCTGATTGGCATGACAAAACCTCCAAGGCGTGACAGGCAAGCTTGGGCCGCTCTTCCATTTTTGAAGACCAAAATGCAAAAGGTCCAAATTCCCCCTGATCACATTGATATTGAGCTCGAGGTTCTCCTGCACCATGCTCTCCAGTCATTCACAACATGTCAGACTTGTACTGTGTTCTGCTGCTGCACAGTCTGGTATAAAAATGGCTGCTTCTGCTACTTTCACTGCTGCTGCTGCTAATGTTTTTGAGTTAAAGTCTCTACGTTTCTGAGGTTGGAAGTCTATAACTGCGAGGAACACTATGTGCCTCACTGTTGTCTTGGGGAAAACCAAGATTTCCAAGGGGAAGCATCTGTCAAAATTTACTCTTGCAACATGGATCTATCAGAGTGGCATGCCAGTAGTCAGCACTATTTATAATCCTAAGAATACTTGCATCATGTTGCAGAGAGTGCAGCAAGAAGGCGCTCATGTGGCGGGCTCTTTCATGAGGTCCAAGCCCGAGGCGTGTTGGTAGCAGGTTAATACTCAAGCTAGCTTCCTCCGTCCCCTCCCGCCAATCACGGACAACAGAGAGGGGATCTTTATCCTCTTCCTCTCATGACTGTTGCTCGCCCATCACCTCTTCCTCCCTCACGTCCACCTCCATTTGTTCCTTGGCTCCTGCACCTTCACTAATGGTTTGTCTGATACCATGAGCCCCCCTCGATCGCTGTAATCCACCCTCCCGTGCGGTTGGTGGGCACGTCAAAGTGCCACATGCGGATGCATCCCCATACAATGCTTGTCCCTGCATACCCAATGTTAAAGATAGGTACACAGGATGCATGCGGAAGTAGGCAGAGCGTAGGCGGAGCTTAACCCCTTCACCCCCGGAGCTTTTTCCGTTTTTTCGTTCTTGTTTTTCGTTCCCCTCCTTCCCAGAGCCATAACTTTTTTATTTTTCCGTCAATATGGCCATGTGAGGGCTTATTTTTTGCGGGACGAGATGTACTTTTGAAAGACATCATTGGTTTTACCATGCCATGTAACAGAAAACGGGAAAAAAATTCCAAGTGTGATGAAATTGCAAAAAAAGTGCAATCTCACACTTGTTTTTTGTTTGGCTTTTTTGCTAGGTTCACCAAATGCTAAAACTAACCTGCCATTATGATTCTCCAGGTCATTGCGAGTTCATAGACACCAAACATGTCTAGCTTATTTTTTATCTAAGTGGTGGAAAAAAATTCCAAAGTTTGCTTAAAAAAAAAATTGCGCGATTTTCCGATACCCGTAGCGTCTCCAATTTTTGTGATCTGGGGTCAGGTGAGGGCTTATTTTTTGCGTGCCTATCTGGCGTTTTTAATGATACCATTTTGGTGTTGATACGTTCTTTTGATCGCCCGTTATTGCATTTTAATGCAATGTCGCGGCGACCAAAAAAATGTAATTTTGGCATTTTGATTTTTTTCTCGCTACGCCATTTAGCGGTCAGGTTAATCCTTAGTTTTTATTGATAGATCGGGCGATTCTGAATGCGGCGATACCAAATATGTGTATGTTTGATTTTATTTTAATTGTTTTATTTTGATTGGGGCGAAAGGGGGGTGATTTGAACTTTTATATATTTTTTATTTTTTTTATATTTTTAAACACTTTTTTAAAATTTTTTGGCATGCTTCAATAGCCTCCATAGGAGGCTTGAAGCAAGCACAACTCAATCGGCTCTGCTACATAGAGGTGAAGTACAGATCACCTCTATGTAGTAGAAATCCAGGTGTACTTTGAACGCCGACCACAGGGTGGCGCTCAAAGCAATCGGCCATCAACAACCATAGAGGTCTCAAGGAGTCCTCTGGTTGTTATGGCAATGCAACGCTGACCCCCGATCATGTGACGAGGGTCAGCGGTGCGAGCACTCCCGGCCGCGCGGCCAGGAGCGCTAGTTAAATGCCGCTGTCAGCGCTTGACGGCGGCATTTAACTAGTTAATGGGCGCGTGCAAAACAGCTGACATGTCGCGGCTTTGAGGTGGGTTCACCGCCGGAGCCCACGTTAAAGCAGGGGATCTGCCAGCTGACGTACTATTCCGTCAGCTGGCAGAAAGGGGTTAAGGGAGGACATACCCAGCCATACTCAAACCAGCCAAATGCAAGTGTGAAACTGGCCTAAGCCTTGGGTAACTCAACCCACTTGCTAGCTAGTCTTTGTGCAATTGTTTCTGTCTGCTTCACAGCTTCTCCTTTTTTCTGCACCATCTATGTGCATTTGACCCCCCCCACTGGTGGAAAGGAAAGCCTTATAGAGCTGATCATGTGATGCCTTGTCATTACCAAATCATTTAATAGCATCTCCACCCCTTTCAGGTTCAACAATAACCTATTGCAATAAACACAGGATATATCAGTCATGGATAGTTTAGAAGATAAAAGTAGGGTCCAGGTGGCATGAGTCCTTATTTTTCTAAGAGTTTGGCAGAACCACTTTCAACCCTAGATACATGTGGTTTTTCCTGAAGAATAAGTTATATACTTCGAAAAGCGTTGAAATAAACCATCACCTTACTGTACCACACTGGGATATACGTCTCCAATCTGTCGGCAGCGCGGAATATTGTCCTCTAACTCCCTTTACAGTCTGAACCCTAGTCACTTGAGAGAGGATGAAAAATGAAGGTTAAACACAAACTGTTAAGCCATTGGATGTTTTTTACTAGACAAACAGTAAAATCCTTTTTTGTTTTTTTTGTTTAGACTAATAGTGTAATGCATCTGTGCCTGTGATAAGCTGTCCTTACATAAAAGAGCACATTCAGGTGACAGATCCACTTTTAAAGGTATAAAAAATATTACTGAAAAACAAATGAATGTTTTATATACATATTTCAGATTATTTCAAAACATATTCGGTGTTGATTAAAAGATGCTTATGAATATAACTTTGCTATGGACACAGAAAATCAGCTTTCGCATATCAAGCCATTATATATCAGGTTTCTTGAAAGTGCAATGTGACAGATGCATCTGTCAATGTTATAAAATGACTCCATTGTGGGAATTATACAGATGTCTCCTTCAGGAACTTTCCCTGTACATTCTCGTTTGATGACATGATTGAAGTAGTCCTCACAGCAGTCCACTATGCTGACTGCCCGGGAAAGGCTAAGGGGAAGAGGGCCTGCTGTTGTCAGTCCATACGTTGATTTACTAGTTGTATAATTTGGGAGAACCATCAGGAAAGGGCACACAGGTTAGACATTGAATCCAACAGAGAGAAAAGTCTTCTCAATGTACCTGCAAAGGGAGCAGATGTTTTCATGGGACTAAGCCAAGTTCTACATCTCATGTAAGGTTGTAGATTCATAAAGGTCATGTAGGACACTAAAGACTTAACAAGATATTTAGTGTAACGGTTATTGCACATCACACTTTTTGGTATAATTTTTAGACAATGTCATTCTGCAATTCTGTATGTTATTGTTTGGGTCATTTTTAGTATCTTAATGTAATGCCTTATGTGTACGATATACAGTACAATATTGCTAGTCTACTTTGGAAGTAATATGGCTATGATTTCACTAAATTGTCCTTGCAGCCCTGTCGTCTAGATTGGTTTTGAAAAGTCCTTGTTTGCTTTGGCACCTGGTTCTTAAGCTACTATAACATTCTGGCCTCACTGATTAACTTTACCTATGGGAAATGTGAAATGTCTCATATCTTTAAACATTTCTAAGAACATTTTGGCCTTGTCTTTGCCATTAGGAACTTTGGAAATCCAATTCTAATTTATGAGATAAGTTACACCGGATTGAAAGTACATTCATATTTTATAACAAGAATGTTTGAGGCTTGGCTGTGTAGTGTTATCCCAAGAGATATCAGGCTCAGTGGCCCATTTGAAGTCATTGAAATAGTGAAATCTACAGAGCAGATACCCTGGATTCTCGAAATGTGTTTTTTGATAAATGTGATTTTTATAAACATGTCATACTTTTGTTTTACATTTCTTTTTGCTTTCCTTGCATGGCTTCATTGTATGTTTCAAGAAAGTGATAGTCTCAGTTGTATCCAAGTGAAATATAATGTAAGTCAAGCTAGGTCAGTCTGTAATTATATAGGAACATTAATATAATTACTTACATAAAAGTGTTATTTTATAGCATTTACCTTTGTTTAAACTACCAAGATTGATATTTGTTATGACTTTTGTTAAAATGGAAGACCAAAAATAAAAAAAATGATGTATAGTGATGGCTTTTTTGCAATGATATTCTATACATAAAAATGAATAAACCTAAGTAAAGTAATGACATGACTTGTAGAATTAGTAGACTTTAATATATACAATTAATTTTATTAATTAATAAATTTGTTCATTTATTTTACTCACTTATATAGCGCCATTAATTCCACAGCGCTTTACATACATTATCATCACTGTCCCCATTGTGGCTCACAATCTAATTTCCCTATCAGTATGTCTTTGGAGTGTAGGTGTAAGTAGTAGAACCCAGAGGAAACCCACGCAAACACGGCTAGAACATACAAACTCTTTGCAGGTGATGTCCTTGGTGGCATTTATGATCATTTAAATGCTTATGCTACTTATACAAAAATTTAATTTTTATCCTTTTAATTATTTTTTTATTTGGTTAGCCTGTTCAGCTATTGTTCATATTATGAACGTGTTCATCCATGATCCATTATTTGAACATATGGATATACTGGAGTTCTAGCTATCTAAATAATTTGGCAGGTTATGCTGGACATTAAAACACTGTTTCTTTGCGCTGTCTCTATGAAACCACCAATTTGTTTATTGAATACCCTTCGTCTTACCCTCTTTCTCTTGTTAAAATGCTCTTACTCTACCAAGTGATAATTTAAAAAAAATATCAATTGCTATTACTTAGCAATCACTTTTTCGTGTCCCCATGTATTGTAAATAAAAAAAAGTGAAGCAACAATATACAAATGTCTTGATTAAAAATGTCATATATTTTGTATCTACAGCTTTTACCAGACCTATGTATCTCTGTGTTAAAGACCACAAGTTAGCCCTCTGAACTGATGCTATTTTTTTCTGCAGGATATCCATTTATTGTTTTTATTTTAGTTTTTCTTTTTTAACGGCCACAGTGTGAATGTGCACCTACACATTCTATATATATATATATATATATATATATATATATATATATATATATATATATACATATATATATACTAGCTATTGAACCCGTTCTACGCCCAGGTGGCGAGCATTTATATTGGTATATGGTCTCCATCCTGGTATGTGCTGCTCCCATCTTGCTCTCCCATCCTGTCATGTGCTGCTCCATCCTGCGCCCCCATCCTGTCATGTGCTGCTCCATCCTGCACTCCCATCCTGTCATGTGCTGCTCCATCCTGCGTCCCCATCCTGTCATGTGCTCCCATTCTGCGCCCCCATCCTGTCATATGCTGCTCCATCCTACACCCCCATCCTGTCATGTGTGCGCCCCCATTCTGTCATGTACTGCTCCCATCCTGTGCCCCCATTCTGTCATGTGCTGCTCCCATCCTGTCATGTGCTCCCATCCTGCGCCCCATCGTGTCATGTGCTCCCATCCTGCACCCCCATCCTGTCATGTGTGCGCCCCCATTTTGTCATGTGCTGCTCCCATTGTGCGCAATCATTTTGTCATGTGCTGCTCCCATCCTGCGCCCCCATTCTGTCATGTGCTGCTCCCATCCTGTGCCCCCATTCTATCATGTGCTGCTCCCATCCTGTGCCCCCATTCTGTTGTAATGTGCTGCACCCATTCTGCCTGTTCCTGTTTCCATTCTGCCATATGTTGCTCCCATCTTTCTCTCTCCAGCTCTAGTGCCCGAGTGCGACTGTGCTGAGTGCGGGCGGCTGTGCTGAGTGCGGGCGGCTGTGCTGAGTGCGGGCGGCTGTGCGTGGTGGTGCTGAGTGCGGGCGGCTGTGCGTGGATGTGCTGAGTGCGGGTGGCTGTGCTGAGTGCGGGCGGCTGTGCGTGGCTGTGCTGAGTGCGGGCGGCTGTGCATGGCTGTGCTGAGTGAGGGCGGCTGTGCGTGGCTGTGCTGAGTGCGGGCGGCTGTGCTGAGTGCGGGCAGCTGTGCGTGGCTGTGCTGAGTGCGGGCGGCTGTGCGTGGCTGTGGTGAGTGCGGGCGGCTGTGCGTGGCTGTGGTGAGTGCGGTCGGCTGTGCGTGGCTGTGCTGAATGCGGGCGGCTGTGCGTGGCTGTGGTGAGTGCGGGCGGCTGTGCGTGGCAGCGCTGAGTGCGGGCGGCTGTGCATGGCTGTGCTGAGTGTGGGCGGCTGTGCGTGGCAGTGCTGAATGCGGGCGGCTGTGCATGGCTGTGCTGAGTGTGGGCGGCTGTGCGTGGCTGTGCTGAGTGTTGGCGGCTGTGCGTGGCTGTGGTGAGTGCGGGCGGCTGTGCTGAGTGCGGGCGGCTGTGCGTGGCTGTGCTGAGTGCGGGCGGCTGTGCGTGGCTGTGCTGAGTGCGGGCGGCTGTGCATGGCTGTGGTGAGTGCGGGTGGCTGTGCTGAGTGCGGGCGGCTGTGCGTGGCTGTGCTGAGTGCGTGAGGCTGTGCTGAGTGCAGGCGGCTGTGCGTGGCTGTGCTGAGTGCGGGCGGCTGTGCTGAGTGTGGGAGGCTGTGCTGAGTGCGGGCGGCTGTGCGTGGCTGTGCTGAGTGCGGGCGGCTGTGCTGAGTGCGGGCGGCTGTGCTGAGTGCGGGTGGCTGTGCGTGGCTGTGCTGAGTGCGGGCGGCTGTGCGTGGCTGTGCTGAGTGCGGGCGGCTGTGCGTGGCTGTGCTGAGTGCGGGCGGCTGTGCTGAGTGCAGGCGGCTGTGCGTGGCTGTGCTGAGTGCGGGCAGCTGTGCGTGGCTGTGCTGAGTGCAGGCGGCTGTGCATGGCTATGCTGAGTGTGGGTGGCTGTGCGTGGCTGTGCTGAGTGCGGGCGGCTGTGCGTGGCTGTGCTGAGTGCGGACGGCTGTGTGTGGCTGTGCTGGGCGCCGAGTGCTGGTGTCATCGCGCCCTCTGACCTGAACGTCACAGGCAGAGGATGTGGAGGACAGAGCAGCGCGCATCGGTGGAACGGGGGACAGGTGAATATAGCATACTCACCCTCCTGGCTCGTCCCTGCTTCTCCGTTGGAGATCGCGGTGTGCGTTCAGTGCTTACGCATACCGCGATCTCCTGGGAGCGTCACTCTGTGGTGTCCAGACTGCGCCGGCGCTTGCGCTTGCGCAGTCTATAAAGGCTTCAGACAGAGTGCGGGCGGCTGTGCTGAGTGCGGGCGGCTGTGCTGAGTGCGGGCGGCTGTGCGTGGTGGTGCTGAGTGCGGGCGGCTGTGCGTGGATGTGCTGAGTGCGGGTGGCTGTGCTGAGTGCGGGCGGCTGTGCGTGGCTGTGCTGAGTGCGGGCGGCTGTGCGTGGCTGTGCTGAGTGAGGGCGGCTGTGCGTGGCTGTGCTGAGTGCGGGCGGCTGTGCGTGGCTGTGGTCAGTGCGGTCGGCTGTGCGTGGCTGTGCTGAATGCGGGCGACTGTGCGTGGCTGTGGTGAGTGCGGGCGGCTGTGCGTGGCAGCGCTGAGTGCGGGCGGCTGTGTATGGCTGTGCTGAGTGTGGGCGGCTGTGCGTGGCAGTGCTGAATGCGGGCGGCTGTGCGTGGCTGTGCTGAGTGTGGGCGGCTGTGTGTGGCTGTGCTGAGTGTGGGCGGCTGTGCGTGGCTGTGGTGAGTGCGGGCGGCTGTGCTGAGTGCGGGCAGCTGTGTGTGGCTGTGCTGAGTGCGGGCAGCTGTGTGTGGCTGTGCTGAGTGCGGGCGGCTGTGCGTGGCTGTGCTGAGTGCGGGCGGCTGTGCATGGCTGTGGTGAGTGCGGATGGCTGTGCTGAGTGCGGGCGGCTGTGCGTGGCTGTGCTGAGTGCGTGAGGCTGTGCTGAGTGTGGGCGGCTGTGCGTGGCTGTGCTGAGTGCGGGCGGCTGTGCTGAGTGCGGGAGGCTGTGCTGAGTGCGGGCGGCTGTGCGTGGCTGTGCTGAGTGCGGGCGGCTGTGCTGAGTGCGGGCGGCTGTGCTGAGTGCGGGCGGCTGTGCTGAGGGCGGGTGGCTGTGCATGGCTGTGCTGAGTGTGGGCGGCTGTGCTGAGTGCGGGTGGCTGTCCGTGGCTGTGCTGAGTGCGGGCGGCTGTGCGTGGCTATGCTGAGTGCGGGCGGCTGTGCGTGGCTGTGCTGAGTGCGGGCGGCTGTGCGTGGCTGTGCTGAGTGCAGGCGGCTGTGCGTGGCTGTGCTGAGTGCGGGCAGCTGTGCATGGCTGTGCTGAGTGCAGGCGGCTGTGCATGGCTATGCTGAGTGCAGGTGGCTGTGCGTGGCTGTGCTGAGTGCGGGCGGCTGTGTGTGGCTGTGCTGGGCGCCGAGTACTGGTGTCATCGCGCCCTCTGACCTGAACGTCACAGGCAGAGGATGTGGAGGACAGAGCAGCGCACATCGGTGGAACGGGGGACAGGTGAATATAACATACTCACCCTCCTGGCTCGTCCCTGCTTCTCCGTTGGAGATCGCGGTGTGCGTTCAGTGCTTACGCATACCGCGATCTCCTGGGAGCGTCACTCTGTGGTGTCCAGACTGCACCGGCGCTTGCGCTTGCGCAGTCTATAAAGGCTTCAGACAGAGTGACGCTCCCAGCGTTATATTATAGATATATATATATATATTGGGTGGGCCATTTACAGTATATGGATAGACCTAAATAAAATGGAAATGGTTGGTGATATCGACTTCCTGTTTGTGTGTAAGAGGAAACAGTACTGGGGAATGGGGGGCATGTATGAGGAAAGTGTATGGGGGATGGGTGCAGACAGTATCAGGAGCGAACGGGGGAATGTGTATGTGGACACAGTATGAGTAGAGATGTGAAAAATGTATGTAGATAGAGTATGGGGAGTGAAAGTGATGGGATGTGTGCAGACTAGTGTTGAGCATTCCGATACCGCAAGTATCGGGTATCGGCCGATATTTGCTGTATCGGAATTCCGATACCGAGATCCGATATTTTTGTTGTATCGGGTATCGGTATCGAAACAACATTAATGTGTAAAATAAAGAATTAAAATAAAAATTATTGCTATACTCACCTCTCCGACGCAGCCTGGACCTCACCGCACCGAGGGAACCGGCAGCGTTGTTTGCTTAAAATTCGCGGGTTTACTTCCTTACGTGAAGTCCCGGCTTGTGATTGGTCGCGTGCCGCCCATGTGGCCGCGACGCGACCAATCACAAGCCAGAACGTAATTTTAAAATCCTGAAGGGCCTAAAATTACGTCACGGCTTGCTGTGATTGGTCGCGTCGCGGCCACATGGGCGACGCGACCAATCACAAGCCGTGACATCACGGGAGGCAGGACAAGCGCGCATTTTAAAATGCGCGCGTGTCCAGCCTCCCGTGACATCACGGCTTGTGATTGGTTGCGTCGCCCATGTGACCGCGACGCGACCAATCACAAAGCCGGAACGTAATTTTAAAATCCTGAAGGACCTGAAATTACGTCACGGCTTGCTGTGATTGGTCGCGTCGCGGCCACATGGGCGGCACGCGACCAATCACAAGCCGGGACTTCACGTAAGGAAGTAAACCCGCGAATTTTAAGCAAACAACGCTGCCGGTTCCCTCGGTGAGGTTCCAGGCTGCGTCGGAGAGGTGAGTATAGCAATATTTTTTATTTTAATTCTTTCTTTTACACATTAATATGGATGCCAGGGCCTGAAGGAGAGTTTCCTCTCCTTCAGACCCTGGGAACCATCAGGGATACCGTCCGATACTTGAGTCCCATTGACTTGTATTGGTATCGGGTATCGGTATCGGATTGGATCCGATACTTTGCCGGTATCGGCCGATACTTTCCGATACCGATACTTTCAAGTATCGGACGGTATCGCTCAACACTAGTGCAGACACAATATGTAGAGTCAGGTGAGCAGGCAGTATAGAAAGTGAGGGGGTAAATATATGAGGAGACAGTATGGTGAACAGGAGGGATGTGAGAGGAGACAGTATGAGGAGGGAGGGGAATAGTGTGATGAGACAGTATGGGGGAGAAAAGTGAGTGGGCACAGAATAGAAACTGGGTAGTCGGGGTGTAGCATGGGGGGACAGTGTAAGGGCACAGTCAGGAGGGGACAGTATACCAAGGAGGTTGAGTGTGATGAAAGAGTAGAGTATAAATACTGGGCCATACAGGGGGGACACAGCGTGAGAGGACAGTGTGAAGAGGGGGCCGGTATAAAAAGGAGAGGTCAGTGTAAAGAGCATGAACCATAAGAGGAACAGTGCGGGGGTCATATTTTGTGCAGACAATATAGTGAGGGGCAATTTTTTATTCAGGAGCATAATAATGACACTTGTATCTTTAAGGGCATCATGTGGAGATTTTCTGGAATAGAGCGGAGAAGATGGAAGTCTGCAGAGACGGCTGTGGATGAGAAAACTCATCATTGGGTCTGGACAAGATGAAGAAAAGAAGGAGAATGACTTCAGAGACGACGTCATCTATAAGGTACCTGGATGTAAATGTTATTTGTGATACTGACTAACTCTCATGTTTTTATTTATATTAGGAGCATTAAAGGGGATGTCCAGGTTTGCAATGTGTCTGCAGTCATTCTATGTGACTGCAGACTTCTGAGTTCTCACAGTGCGCACTGCACGCTGTCAGAATTCTCTTGTGCTGGCGATTTACATACATGCGGTCACGTGCTGACTAGACGTGTGGCCTCACTCTATGATAATGAACTGAGTGAGGCAGGGCACGTCTAGTTGGAATGTAGCCAGAGGTACAAATCACATGCTTGTGCTGACATGACTGTCCACCGGCAAGGGAGAATCCTAAAAATGTGCAGTACATGAGTTGTGAGAATTCAGAAGCCTGCGATGCCAGGATTCAGCTCTGTAGGTTCCAGTAGTCGTCACATGGACACCTCACTAAGTCACTAATATGTGACTTTCATACTTATGGTCCTGTGACAACGACCTTCTCTTCCTGCTTTTCTCAGTTTTTCACTGAACATTGAGAGCATTAGGGAGACGAACTTGTGGGCACATGACTAAGTGTGCAAATCGCATATGTCCTTGGTGGGGGGGTGCCAAAATGAATTCTTGCCCCTGGTGCCAGAAACCCTACATACACCTCTGCCGGTATGCTACTGCGAGTGGCGATTACCGGGTCTGGTGAAGGGATGTCTGTGCACAGGCAGTGAGGCAGGGACTGAGGGTGTGCACTGAGAGAGAAAGGAGACCCAGAGACTGCCCGTCCCTGTCTACGCCGTAGCCTGGAGCCCTCATTATAGTAGGAATATGTCAGGTAATAAATTGTTTTTCTAATGCTTTATAGTGTAGTTTTAGGTCAGAGGGATGGTTAGGGATGAGCTAGCAAGGTGCAGGGACAGGTAGTGATGGCTACTTGCCGACATGTGCGGCACTTGCAATTTTGCACTTGCGGTGAGACAAAAAAACACTGCCAGCAGTGTTTTTTTTCTATTTCTGCAAGTACCGCATTTGCCGAATCACGGCAAAACCTCAAGTGCCGCCCATGTCTGCAAGTCCCACAAGGAATGAATGAGGCCGAACGCAGTGTTGCCGTAAGTGATCCTTTACGCGGCAGATGCAGAAAAACTGCCGGATCTGCTGCAAAAGGCTACTTTCACATCAGCGATTTTTGCCAAAGTCACGGCCGATAGTGTCATACTCACCAAAGGGGGAGGCAGCACTAAAAGTGCCTAGGGCAGCAGAAACTCTAAATACGGCTCTGCGACTGGTACAGGTGGCGAGAGGACCATGCCCGTGAGGGCTCACAATCTACAATGGCTGGGTGAGGATAAAATAGTATAGTATTTGATCCCTTGCTGATTTTGTAAGTTTGTCCACTGACAAAGACATGAACAGTCTATAATTTTAACGGTAGATTAATTTTAACATTGACAGATAGAATATCAAAAATAAAATCCAGAAAATCACACTGTATAAATTATATAAATTTATTTGTATTTTGCAGGGAGAAATAAGTATTCCATCCCTCTGGCAAACAAAACTTAATACGGGATGGTAAAACCCTTGTTGGCAAGGACAGCAGTCAGACTTTTTTGTAGTTGATGATGAGGTTTGCGCACGTCAAGATGAATTTTGGTCCACTCCTCTTTGCAGATCATCTCAAAATCATTAAGATTTTGAGGCTGTCGCTTGGCAACTTGGAGGTCCGACGTGCTCCATAAGTTTTCTATGGGATTAAGGTCTGGAGACTGGCTAGGCAATTCCATGACCTAATGTCCTTCTTTTAGAGCCACTCCTTTGTTGCCTTAGCTGCATGTTTTGGGTCATTGTCTTGCAGGAAGACTCAGCCATGACCTTTTTTTAATGTCCTGGCAGAGAGAAGGAGGTTGTCACTCAGGATTTTATGGTACATGGCTCCATCCAGTCTCCCATTGATGCGGTGAAGTAGTCCTGTGCCCTTAGCAGAGAAACACCCCCAAAACATAATGTTTCCACCTCCATGGGTCAAAGGCAGCATTTCTCTTCCTCCAAACACAGCGAGTTGAGTTAATGCCAAAGACCTCAATTTTTGTCTTATCTGACCACAGCACCTTCTCCCAATCACTCACAGAATCATCCAGGTGTTCATTGACAAACTTCAGACGGGCCTGCAGATGTGCCTTTTTGAGCAGGGGGGACCTTGCGGGTACTACAGGATTTTAAACCTTTATGGCGTAATGTGCTACCAATGGTTTTCTTGGTGACTTGGTCCCAGCTGCATTGAAATCATTAACAAAATACCCCTGTGTAGTTTTAGGCTGATCTCTCACATTCCTCATGATCAAGGATACCCGACGAGGTGAGATTTTGCATGATGATTTAGATTGATGTCGATTGACAGTCATTTTGTATTTCTTCCATTTTCTTACTATTGCACCAACCGTTGTCTCCTTCTCACATAGCGTCTTACTTATGGTTTTGCAGCCCTTTCCAGTTTTGTTCAGGTCTATGATCTTGTCCCTGACATCCTTATGAAGCTCTTTGGTCTTGCTTATGTTGTAGAGGTTAGAGTTAGTGATGAGCGATGATTTGCGGCTGTCAGACAGTTTGGTTACATGTGGGAATTCCCTAACAACCAGGCAACCCCCACATGTACTCAAGCTGGGTAGCTGTAAATAATTCAGCTGAGGTGGTGAAAACTAAATCTCAGAACACTAACAAATACTCAGAGGTCACCCGAGCGTGCTCGGGAATACCCGAGCAATGAGTACACTAGTTAGAGTCTGAGGGATTAATTGAGTCTGTGGGCAAGAGTCTTTTATAAAGGTAACTATGTAAGGTAGTTGTTTTTAATACAGGTAACGAGTTGATTAGGAGCGTCTAACTGGTCTGTAGGAGCCAGAACTCTTAATCCCTTTATCTCCAATGGTGGTTTGCATGTCAATGACCGGGCCAATTTTTACAATTCTGACCACTGTCCATTTATAAGGTAATAACTCTGGAACGCTTAGATGGATTCTGGTGATTCTGACACTGTTTTCTCGTTACATATTGTACTTCATGAAAGTGGTAAAAAAATTTTGATATGACGTGCGTTTATTTGTGAAAAAGGGAAATCTGGCGAAAAATGTAGAAAATTTCGCAATTTTCTAACTTTGAATTTTCATGCCTTTAAATCACAGAGATATGTCACATAAAATAATTAATAAGTTACATTTCCCACATGTTTACTTTACATCAGCACAATTTTGGAACCAAATTTTTTTGTTAAAAAAGATATAAGGGTTAAAAGTTGACCAGCGATTTCTCATTTTTACAACACCATTGTTTTTTAGGGACCACATCACATTTGAAGTCACTTTGAGGGGTCTATATGATAGAAAATGCCCAAGAGTGACACCATTCTAAAAAATGCAGCCCTCCAGGTGCTCAAAACCACATTTATGAAGTTTATTAACCCTTCAGGTGCTTCACAGGAAGTTTTTGAATGTTTTAAAAAATGAAAATTTAACTTTTTTCACAAAAAAATACTTCAGATCCAATTTTTTTTATTTTCCCAGGGGCAACAGGAGAAATTGGACCTGAACATGTGGGGGTAAACCACAGTTTTTGCGCATGGCAGAGCACGGAAGGGAAGGAGCACTGTTTGACATTTTCAAAGCAAAATTGGCTGGAATTGAGATCGGACGCCAAGTCGTGTTTGGATGTGCCTGAAAAGTGGAAACCCCCCACAGTCACCCCATTTTGGAAACTAGACCCCCCAGGGAAGTTATCTAGATGTGTGGTGAGAACTTTGAACCCCCAAGGGCTTCACAGAAGTTTATAATGTACAGCTATAAAATAAAAAATATCTAATTTTTTCCACAAAAATTATCTTTTCACCCCCAATTTTTATTTTTCAAAGGGTAACAGGACCCCAAAAGTTATTATAAAAGTTGTCCTGCGTAAGCTGTTACCCCATATGTGGGGGTAAACCACTGTTTGGGCGCATGGCAGAGCTCATCTGGAATTGAGATCAGACACTATGTTGCATTTGGACAGCCCCTGATGTGCCTAAACAGTGGAAACCTCCAACCAAATTGTAACTCCAACCCTATCCCCAACACACCCCTAACCCTAATCCTAACCATAACCCTAACCACAAACCTAACCCTAACACACCCCTAACCCCAATTCCAACCCTAACCCTAATCCTAACTTTAGCCCTAATTCTAACCCTAACTTTAGCCCCAACCCTAACTTTAGCCCCAACCCTAAACCTAACTTTAGTCCCAACCCTAACCCTAGCCCCAACCCTAACCCTAACTTTAGCCCCAACCCTAACTTTAGCCCCATCCCAACCCCTAACTTTAGCCCCAACCCTAACCCCAACTTTAGCCCCAACCCTAACTTTAGCCTTAACCATAACCCTAATGGGAAATGGAAATAAATACATTTTTTTAATTTTATTATTCTTCCCTAACTAAGAAAGTGGTAAAGGGGGTTTGATTTACTATTTATAGCGAGTTTTTATGTCTGGCAGCTGTCACACGCTAAAATACGCTTTTTATTGCAAAAAACAGTTTTTGCATCACCACATTTTGAGAACTATAATTTTTCCATATTTTGGCCCACAGAGTCATGTGGGTCTTATTTTTTGCAGGACGAGTTGATGTTTTTATTGGTACCATTTTCGGGCACATGACATTTTTTGATCGCTTTTTATTACGATTTTTGGGAGGCAGAATGAACAAAAACCAGCAAATCATGAATTTCGTTTGGGGGAGGGCTTTTATACCGTTCAGCGTTTGGTAAAATTGATAAGGCAGTTTTAATCTTCGGGTTAGTACGATTACAGCAATACCTCATTTATATATTTTTTTATGTTTTGCTGCTTTTATACAATAAAAACTATTTTATATAAAAAATAATTATTTTTGCATCGCTTTATTCTGCGAGCTATAACTTTTTTATTCTTTTGCTGATGATGCTGTATGGCAGCTTGTTTTTTGCAGGAAAAGATGTCGTTTTCAGCGGTACCATGTTTATTTATATTCATCTTTTGGTCGCGTGTTATTCCACTTTTTGTTTGGCAGTATGATGATAAAGCATTTTTTTGCCTTGTTTTTATTTTTTTCAAGAGGACAGTTTTACAGGTTGGGTCGCTACAGACACGGCGATACTAAATATGTGTACTTGTATTGTTTATTTTTTTATTTACATAAATGTATTTTTGGGAAAAATATATATATATATTTTTTTCTTTATTTAGGAATTTAAAAAAAAAAAATCTTTACACATGTTCATTTTTTTTTAAACATTTTTGCTTTGTCACAGGGTGGGACATCACTGTATAGTGTCAGATCGCTGATCTGACACTTTGCAGAGCGCTGTGTCAGATCAGTGATCTGACAGGCAGTGTAGGAGACTTCTCAGCACCTGATCTCACACAGGAACTGACAAGCCACCTCCTGGAAGGACCCGGAAGGACCCGGAAGGACCCTGTGGCCATCTTGGATCCGGGGGTCTGCAGGGAGGAGACCTTTGGAACAATGTGATCACATCGTATTGTTCTGAGGGTCTCAGGGAAGCACGCAGGGAGCCCCCTCTCTGCACGATGCTTCCCTATGCCAACGGAACGCTGCAATCATGTTTGATTGCAGCGGTACGTGACCGCTCCTGGCACATAGTGCCGGGTGTCAGCTGTGATAATCAGCTGATACTCAGCCGCGATCGGCCGAGCTCCCCCTGTGAGCGCGGCTGATCGCGTATGACGTACTATCCCTCGATGGTCAGACAGGCCTAGGTCACCTCGACGAGATAGTACTTTGGATGTCAGAAAGGGGTTAATGGTTGGTAGGGGATCAAATACTTATTTCTCAATGCAAAATGCACATAAATTTATATAATTTATATAATGTGATTTTCTGGATTTTAGTTTTTATATTCTATCTCTCAATGTTAAAATTAACCTACCCTTAAAATTATAGACTGTTCATGTCTTTGTCAGTGGGCTAACTTACAAAATTAGCAAGGGATCAAATACTTATTTCCCCCACTGTATATGATCCCAGGTATCCCAGTCACCACTTCCTTACCATGGGTCTGCTGTCCTCTGTTGTGTTCCATGTCGGGTTTTGAAAGTTGCCTGGTGTGGATCAATGACATAACCTCCCTAGACTAGTGATGGGCGAACCCCCCGATGTTCGGGATTGGCGGGTTCATCCGAGTTTTTTGTAAAGTTCGAGTTCGGGGCTGGAGATGACACGAACTTGCGTCCGAACCCCGATCTCGGACTTTACATATATGGGATGGTGAGGGGGAGCTGTAAAAAAAGCAACAAATTAATAATAAACATTAGAATTATACTTACCTGTCTAGCGACACGTCCTCCCGTCCCGCTGTCTCCCGACCGCATCTGCTTCCGGGGCTGCTCATTAACTGCTGGCAGTATTCACTGGACTCGGCATTCTTCGGCTTTTTCCGGAAGTGTTCATGCGGTGACGTCACCGCACAAACACTGCCGGAAAAAGCCGAAGACTGCCGAGTGCAGAGAATACCCGCAGAAGGTAATGAGTGGCCCCGAAAGCAGATGCGACCAGGAGACAGTGGGACGGGAGGATGCGTCACTGGACAGGTAAGTATAATTCTAATGTTTATTATTAATTTACCCTAGACCTGTTTAAGGCCCACTGAAACACACACCTGTGTCTTGAAATTGATACTGCCTGTCCAGTGTTAGGTGTGCTCCACCATCTGTGCTGTTCGTGTTTTATGTTTGCGCCAACAATCATCCCTTCTGGGTTCAGCATATTTTCACCCTGATGATCCTGAGATTTCTGGTGAACCTTTACAGTCCTTACTGTCCATTCCTGCTTGCTGTATCGACATCCAGGGTCCTTGTGCCCACCTGGACCAAAAGGCTTAGAGGATCCAACTCACCTGGGGAACCTTAACATATACTAACAGGAATGGTGCCCAATAGCTTCATTTTTCATGTTAGCAATGCGTTAAATGTGAGGACAGCCACTGTTATCCAAAATAAAAGGAAAGACTAATCAAACCTACATAGTAATGTTCATAGTTTCTATTACAGTAAATTTACTAAGTAATATCTTATTTATAACTAGAATTATATAGTATGTCTATATATGTTATGTGAAGCAGTGGTGGACATAGACTTAAGAAGGCCCCTGTGCAAAAACAGTATATAGGTCCTTTAATCTGTCTGTGAAAGAAGATCTTTGCTGCTTTGGAGATGTAAGTTGGTCTTTTTATCTCTTGTGCATTTCCAGAGCTGCACAGGTATATCAGCCCCTGAGTTGTAGACTACAGAATGCAAAATTACAAAATGTAATCCATGCTTAGCAGGTACACTATGGTCCTATAAAGTATTTGATGCATTTTTTTTTGTCTACTAACATGTTTAAAGTGCTGGAATAATTATGGTTAATAAAATGAAAATGGTTCCCATTGCAGCCTGTCACAAAGCTTAAAGCAGCTCATTGCCAAGATGTGATATTAAAGTATATGGTGCTGATCAAGCAGTCATTTCCACCAGACGCCAAAATACTGTACATAAAAATAATGAATGTCCAGGACATCAGATCAGTTGCAGATGTTCTATATTTATTATATGTTCCTTTCATTTAGCCAAAACTGTTAGACAAAAATTATATTTTTAGCCTTGACCTGGAATTAAAGTTCTGGAAATATTGTTCTCGTGGCCATTCATTTCATTACATTTAGACAAAGGAAAACCTATGTGTGATTAAACAAAGGCAATCAGTGAAGCAAACCAATAGAGTTTTGGTATACTGATTGCAAACAAACACTTCAAAGATACAGATACCTTGTGGGTGTGTTCTTACATTGAAAGTCAAAGTTGCTAAATTTTGAAGTTCTTACTTGATATTTCTTGTTAGGTTGATGACTAAAGTCAGCAATATGCATTTGATAGCTGTGGGCTGAAAGATGCTTCTGTAAAGGTGGAGTAAACGACGAACACTCTCTCTGAAGACTTATGTATTTTCTTTTGTGACCTGTACACTATTGTGTATGTTATCATCAGGTAGGCTGCAGTTTTCCTGTATTCATTGTTGACAGAGTTAACTTTAAAGGGAAGGTACCGTGTTTGTAGATCATTAATAAATCAATGTAATTTAGCATAACATGCTGTTATAGCCAAGTTTTGATTGCATTTGAAAGATATTTTGTGTGTTATAAGAGTTTAAAGAAGGCAATGGAGGCTGACATTTTGCATTCACAGTAGCAGCACAACACTATCAGTGTTAATATGGCACCCCATGGTCATAGGAGATAAGAGAGGGACATCAACCCTATCTATTATAATAGAACTGTCACTGCTGTGAAATGGACACCTCTCTGTGGGCTGCACAATTCACAGTAGTGGGAGTGTTCTGCTGCCACATTCAGGGAGCCCTCGGATCTGCTAACATAAGCAGTACTGCTTCCAGCAGAACAGATCCTCGATTGAAGGCTGAGGGGAGTGAAATGCATTAGAAAAGCACCAGCAGAATAGCAGAGACTGCAAAGACATCAAGGAGGAACAGAGTACCATAAGCATTATTGTAGCAGGAGCTGTCAGCTGCTCTGCATGAGCTGTGATAAATCCCTTCATAAAATAAGATAAGGATCTGCGGGTCTGCAGTGAACTTGTGGAGGGGGGTGAGAGAATCATGTAATCTGGGTGAAAGAGACTGATGGGAGAGACAGTAACTGCTGGTGATAGCAGATCACAGGGCAGTCACCCACAAAATGGCAGTGCCATTTCATTCATATCGAAATGTTTGCAAACAGTGCAAACATTGCATTAATACACTTTAATTACTATTTTAAGCTTAATTTCACAAAAAAACAAACTACAAAAATCTGGTGGCACCTTCCCTTGAAGGCCAGCCCATGGTTTGGGGAGGAGTAAGTGGGCGCTAGAGCTAGTTCCTGGTTATCTAGTGAGCTCAAGTTTAGCTGCAGAGAAGGAAGAAACTCTCAGCAGTGTCAGTGGTTTGGGTGTGTGCAAGAAGAGCAGACTCACAGAAGGTAGTATGATTCTTCAATTTCAAGTAACAGTGACGACAGTTCTCCTCTAGCAGGCCAGTTGGGGCATTTAGTAAAAGGGACTTTTACCCACAAATCTTAGTGTTACTCAGACCTGGAGGTCTTAGTGAAGTTATATGGGATCAGCTAGGCAGGGACACGTCCAAAAGGTATAGAACCTGGAAGACCTCCCTTATATAGTCCACAGCTTGTAGTATTAATTATAATTAATTAAGTATTAATTATAATTAAGTATTATTATGTAAACTAACTATAGGGGTTGCTTAGGCACCTCCCTATTGGGGAGGGTGCCTTATATACAAGATGCCTACCAGCTATTGGCTGTGGGCATCTTTGCAGGTGTGCTTGCTGACCCTTTAAGGGCAGGGGAGAGTGCACGCACTCTAAACACACCGCCGGAAGACATTGAGGTGTGCATGGAAAGAGAAGGAGGAGCGCGAGGATGCTGTTGCTGCTGAGGCGGTAAATGCGTTGGTGTCCCCACATGGAGAGAGCAAGGGAACCATGCGGGGGCGTTAGCAATTACCGAAGAACTTATAAAGATTTTCTGCTCCTCTTTTACCTTACCAATTGTAGACAGCTATCTTAATAAGTATCCAAGATTGTAACATTATTGCGAAGATGCCAGGTAGACAATAATTGCAAGTGACATGACAACCACTGGTTGACAACACACAGATGCATATCACAAAATTAATATTTATATCAAGATATGTTGGGCCAAGAAGGAAGGTATGGGAAACACAGATGTTTTCCAAAGTCCAAATATGAAAGTCAGCAATCATAAGTAGCTTTCAAGAAATATATATGTACTTTTTAAGAGCTTAGATTCAACCACACTGATCCTGCTGCAGCTTTGGTTCTGATGCTTACCTGCTAATCTACTGCATAGTTCAGGGTCCCATCTTGGCACACCAGAAATGGCTGGAAATGCCTTCTCAGCTAATCACTGGCTGCAGTTGTGACCCAGGAAATAGAGACTGGTGTGAACCAAATAAGCATCACAATAGTACTTTCTGGATATAGGTGAGAGTAAGCATTAGTAAGCCCTTTCATTTTTTTTCACTAGAAGAAACCCCATAAATATTATTTTTAATTAGTGACAATTTGTTAAAATGGTGATATCTTTCCTTAAAGCCAATTTACATATGTATATTTTATTAATGTATTTATTGAGATATTACACTTTTTTGCAGATTTTATTTTCAACATGATATTCATATTTTAACTTCTTAACATACATTGTATTATGAACTGGGTCCAAGGACAGCTGGCACAGACTGAGGGATAGATGGTTGGTTGATTCGTGCTTGGATGTGGTTGATATTAAGATGATATTGGGTCAAGTGTTTTTGACAACACTCATTGACGATTACTCTGGCAGTGGTGTAAAAGTTAGGCTTCAGGATCCACAATCCAGAGTACTGCTAACAGGGCTGGCTGAGACCGGCCGGTCCGAAGGCACATCCAGAGTTTCCTTTGCAGGTGGAAATCAGTGCCTACCTTCTAGCGCCTGTGTGTTGTAGTACCTCCCTGCTGAGCACCACGGGATAGTCCTCACAACTAGGGTTGAGCGAAACGGATCGGTCATTTTCAGAAATCGCTGACTTTTAGGCAAAGTCGGGTTTCATGAAACCCGAACCGATCCTAGTGTGGGATCGGCCATGCGGTACACGATCAGAGCGCCAAAGTCGTGTTTCGTATGACGCTGTTACCGCTGTTTTTCATCCAATGAAGGAGGATGCAGAGTGTGGGCAGCGTGATGACATAGGTCTCTGTCCCCACCATCTTAGACAAGGGCATGGCAGTGATTGGCTTGCTGTCTGCGGCGTCACAGGGGCTATAAAGGGGCGTGCACGCCGACTGCCATCTTACTTCTGCCGATCTGAGCATAGGGAGAGTTTGCTGCAGTTAGTCAGAAGCAGGGACAGAGTTAGGGAGGAAATATAAACCCCCAAACCGCTTGTGCTGGAGCAATTTTCACTGTCCCACACCACCTCTTTGTGCAGGGACAGTGGAGGTCGTATTTTAGTGCAGCAGCTGCATAGCTGTGTGCACGGTGCTGTGCAAACCAACTGCTTTTTTCAAAGCAAAAATCCTGTTGCTCCTTTCTGCACAGTTACCTGTCTTGTTTATTTGTCCACACTTTTTTGTTCTGAAGTCCTTTTTATTGTTGCCATACTTGTCCTGAGATCATTGTAGGGACTAGGGAGCGTGTTATAGCAGTAATTTTTTTTTTTTTTAAATAATTACAGCCACTTTCTGCCACGTTCATAGTGTTGTGTTATACCACTGGGACAGAGTTGTGGTTCAGTGTCTCCCCCCAAAAGTGAGATAGTAATTCTCACACAGTTTATATTCTGCTGTACTGCTAGTGTGTCATATATCAGGCAGCCACTTTCTGCCACGTTCATAGTGTTGTGTTATACCACTGGGCCAGAGTTGTGGTTCAGTTTCTCCCCCCAAAAGTGAGATAGTAATTCTCACACAGTTTATATTCTGCTGTACTGCTAGTGTGTCGTATATCAGGCAGCCACTTTCTGCCACGTTCATAGTGTTGTGTTATACCACTGTGCCAGAGTTGTGGTTCAGTTTCTCCCCCCAAAAGCGAGATAGTAATTCTCACACAGTTTATATTCTGCTGTACTGCTAGTGTGTCATATATCAGGCAGCCACTTTCTGCCACGTTCATAGTGTTGTGTTATACCACTGTGCCAGAGTTGTGGTTTAGTGTCTCCCCCCAAAAGTGAGATAGTATTTCTCACACAGTTTATATTCTGCAGTACTGCTAGTGTGTCGTATATCAGGCAGCCACTTTCTGCCACGTTCATAGTGTTGTGTTATACCACTGTGCCCCAGTTGTGGTTCAGTGTCTCCCCCCAAAAGTGAGATAGTATTTCTCACACAGTTTATATTCTGCAGTACTGCTAGTGTGTCGTATATCAGGCAGCCACTTTCTGCCACGTTCATAGTGTTGTGTTATACCACTGGGCCAGAGCTGTGGTTCAGTGTCTCCCCCCAAAAGTGAGATAGTATTTCTCACACAGTTTATATTCTGCAGTACTGCTAGTGTGTCATGTATCAGGCAGCCACTTTCTGCCACGTTTATAGTGTTGTGTTATACCACTGTGCCAGAGTTGTGGTTCAGTGTCTCCCCCCAAAAGTGAGACAGTATTTCTCACACAGTTTATATTCAGCTGTACTGCTAGTGCGTCGTATATCAGGCAGCCACTTTCTGCCACGTTCATAGTTTGTGTTATACCACAGGGTCAGAGTTAGGGTTCAGTGTCTCCCCCCAAAAAATGGAGATTCAAATTCTCACACAGTGTATATTTAGTTGTACTGCTAGTGCGTCGTATATCAGGCAGCCACTTTCTGCCACGTTCATAGTGTTGTGTTATACCACAGGGCCAGAGTTAGGGTTCAGTGTCTCCCCCAAAAAATAGAGATTCAAATTCTCACACAGTGTATATTCAGTTGTACTGCTAGTGCGTCGTATATCAGGCAGCCACTTTCTGCCACGTTCATAGTGTTGTGTTATACCACAGGGTCAGAGTTGGGGTTCAGTGTCTCCCCCCAAAAGTGAGATAGTATTTTTCACACAGTTTATATTCTGCAGTACTGCTAGTGTGTCTTATATCAGGCAGCCACTTTCTGCCACGTTCATAGTGTTGTGTTATACCACTGGGCCAGAGCTGGTGTTCAGTGTCTCCCCCCAAAAGTGAGATAGTATTTCTCACACAGTTTATATTCTGCAGTACTGCTAGTGTGTCGTATATCAGGCAGCCACTTTCTGCCACGTTCATAGTGTTGTGTTATACCACTGTGCCAGAGTTGTGGTTCAGTGTCTCCCCCCAAAAGTGAGATAGTATTTCTCACACAGTTTATATTCAGCTGTACTGCTAGTGCGTCGTATATCAGGCAGCCAGTTTCTGCCATGTTCATAGTGTTGTGTTATACCACAGGGCCAGAGTTAGGGTTCAGTGTCTCCCCCCAAAAAATGGAGATTCAAATTCTCACACTGTGTATATTCAGTTGTACTGCTAGTGCGTCGTATATCAGGCAGCCACTTTCTGCCACGTTCATAGTGTTGTGTTATACCACAGGGCCAGAGTTAGGGTTCAGTGTCTCCCCCCAAAAAATGGAGATTCAAATTCTCACACAGTGTATATTCAGTTGTACTGCTAGTGCGTCGTATATCAGGCAGCCACTTTCTGCCACATTCATAGTGTTGTGTTATACCACAGGGCCAGAGTTGGGGTTCAGTGTCTCCCCCCAAAAGCAAGTCATCTTTCAGGCAAGCTACGTGTCAGCAGGGGAAGGTGGGGCAAAAGAATGTGAAATCCATGATTGGTTAATTTAAATGAAGGTTAGCTAATCAACATTTTTGGTAGCCAGACGTGTCCTTTTTTCGGTCAGTATTGAACCAGCAGCACTGAACACTCTTTCTGAAAGCACACTGACAGCAGGGCAATCGAGGTCCTGTAATCCATATTCTGGCAATTCAGGCCAGGTGTCTAGTATAGATGCCCAGTAATCAAAGGGGAATGACCTGTGAGGGAGAACATCGATAAGGGCGGAAAAGTAGTTTGTAACCATACTGGACAAATGCTGTCTCCTGTCACTTTGAATCGATGCAGCTGTCCCTGTCGTGTCAGCGGTCATTGCGAAATCATTCCACAACCTTGTCATAAAACCCCTCTGTCCAACGCCACTTCGGATTTCTGCACCTCTAGCACCTCTGCCATGTTGCCCCCTGCAGCTCGTGTGAGAACCATCACCGCCGCTGTGTGCTGGGAATGCCTGAACCAAACGGTCTACAAGAGTTGTTTGTTTGGTAGCAAATATTTGACCTAGGTTCTCATGTGGCATGATATTTTGCAATTTTCCTTTATATCTTGTATCCATGAGGCAGGTCATCATTTTAACAATGCGGGGGTCCCTTTTTAGGATACGCAAGGCATACTCAGCCATGTGGGCCAATGTTCCAGGTGTCAATTAACTGTTTCTGCTGGGTTGAGGACCACTTTCTTGCAAATCAACATCACAAGTGTCCCGCAATAAACCTGTACCAGACCTTGCAATGCCACCAGTTTCTATTGCCACCTGAGAATCATCCTCCTCCCATACATATTCATCCCCATCATCCTCCTCCTCAACCTCTTCGTCCGCCAATTCGTCCTGGACAGTTCCCTGAGCAGACAATGGCTGACTGTCGTCAAGGCTTCCCTCCTCCTCGGCTGCAGATGCCTGCTCCTTAATGTGCGTCAAACTTTGCATCAGCAGACGCATAAGTGGGACGTTAATGCTTATGATGGCATCGACCACTGCACACCAGACAACTCCATGTCTGCCATCCAAGTGCCTGCCCGTGTATCCTCCCACAAATTAATTACAGCACGCCTCTGTTCGCACAGCCTCTGAATCATGTACAGTATGGAGTTCCACCTTGTTGCAACGTCGATTATTAGGCGGTAGGGTTGAGCGAAACGGGTCGATCATTTTCAAAAGTCGCCGACTTTTGGCTAAGTCGGCGTCTCATGAAACCCGATCCGACCCCTGTGCTTGTCGGCCATGCGGTACGCGACTTTCGCGCCAAAGTCGCGTTTCAATGACGCGAAAAGCGCCATTTCTCAGCCAATGAAGGTGAACGCAGAGTGTGGGCAGCGTGATGACATAGATCCTGGTCCCCACCATCTTAGAGAAGGGCATTGCAGTGATTGGCTTGCTGTCTGCGGCGTCACAGGGGCTATAAAGGGGCGTTCCCGCCGACCGCCATCTTACTGCTGCTGATCTGAGCTTAGGGAGAGGTTGCTGCCGCTTCGTCAGAAGCAGGGAGAGCGTTAGGCAGGGTCCACTAACCACCAAACCGCTTGTGCTGTAGCGATTTCCACTGTCCAACACCACCTTCGGTGTGCAGGAACAGTGGAAGCTATTTTTTTTTTTTTCTCCTCAGCGCTGTAGCTCATTGGGCTGCCCTAGAAGGCTCCGTGATAGCTGTATTGCTGTGTGTACGCCACTGTGGAAACCAACTGCTTTTTTCAAAGCACATATCCTCTTGTTCCTTTCTGCACAGCTATCTTTTTTGTTTGTCCACACTTTTTATTTAATTTGTGCATCAGTCCACTCCTATTGCTGCCTGCCATACCTGGCTTAGATTACTGCAGGGAGATAGTAATTGTAGGACAGTCCCTGTTTTTTTTTTTTTTTTTTTTGTGGGAGATTAAGATTGGCATTTCTGCTACAGTGCCATCCCTGTGTGTGCCATCTCTCACTGAGTGGGCCATAGAAAGCCTATTTATTTTTTCCGTGATTTGTGTTCTAAATTCTACCTCAACACAAAAACACTACATCAATCAGTGGTAGAAAAATATTGGCCTCAGTCAGGGCTTGTGTGCCACTGCTGTGTGTGCTATCTCTTATTCAGTGGGCTATAGAAAGCCTATTTATTTATTTTCTTATTATTTGGTTTCTAAAGTCTCCCTGAAAAAAAATAAATAAATAAAAAAACAGTGGGAGAGTAATATTGCCCTTTCAGCTTGTGTGCCAGTCTTGACTCCTGGGTGTGCCACCTCTCTCTCTAATTGTGGGCCATAGAAAGCCTTTTTTTTTTTTTTTTTTTTTTAAATATTATTGGGTTTCTAAAGTCTCCCTTAAAAAACAAAAAATACATAAAAAAACAGTGGGAGAGTAATATTGCCCTTTCAGCTTGTGTGCCAGTCTTGACTCCTGGGTGTGCCACCTCTCTCTCTCATTCAGTGGGCCATAGAAAGCCTTTTTTTTTTTTTTTTTTTTAAATATTATTGGGTTTCTAAAGTCTCCCTTAAAAAACAAAAAATACATAAAAAAACAGTGGGAGAGTAATATTGCCCTTTCAGCTTGTGTGCCAGTCTTGACTCCTGGGTGTGCCACCTCTCTCTCTCATTCAGTGGGCCATAGAAAGGCTATTTATTTTTTTGGTTTTTTTAATATTATTTGGTTTCTAAAGTCTCCCTGAAAATAATAAAAAAAAAACTTAAAAAAACAGTGGGAGAGTAATATTGCCCTTTCAGCTTGTGCGCCAGTCTTGACTCCTGGGTGTGCCACCTCTCTCTCTCATTCAGTGGGCCATAGAAAGCCTTTTTTTTTTTTTTTTTTTTAAATATTATTGGGTTTCTAAAGTCTCCCTTAAAAAACAAAAAATACATAAAAAAACAGTGGGAGAGTAATATTGCCCTTTCAGCTTGTGTGCCAGTCTTGACTCCTGGGTGTGCCACCTCTCTCTCTCATTCAGTGGGCCATAGAAAGGCTATTTATTTTTTGGGTTTTTTTAATATTATTTGGTTTCTAAAGTCTCCCTGAAAATAAAAAAAAAAAAACTTAAAAAAACAGTGGGAGAGTAATATTGCCCTTTCAGCTTGTGTGCCAGTCTTGACTCCTGGGTGTGCCACCTCTCTCTCTCATTCAGTGGGCCATAGAAAGGCTATTTATTTTTTTGGTTTTTTTAATATTATTTGGTTTCTAAAGTCTCCCTGAAAAAAAAAAAAACATAAAAAAACAGTGGGAGAGTAATATTGCCCTTTCAGCTTGTGTGCCAGTCTTGACTCCTGGGTGTGCCACCTCTCTCTCTCATTCAGTGGGCCATAGAAAGGCTATTTATTTTTTTGTTTTTTTTAATATTATTTGGTTTCTAAAGTCTCCCTGAAAAAAAAACAAACATAAAAAAACAGTGGGAGAGTAATATTGCCCTTTCAGCTTGTGTGCCAGTCTTGACTCCTGGGTGTGCCACCTCTCTCTCTCATTCAGTGGGCCATAGAAAGGCTATTTATTTTTTTGGTTTTTTTAATATTATTTGGTTTCTAAAGTCTCCCTGAAAAAAAAAAAAAAAAAAACTTAAAAAAACAGTGGGAGAGTAATATTGCCCTTTCAGCTTGTGCGCCAGTCTTGACTCCTGGGTGTGCCACCTCTCTCTCTCTAATTGTGGGGCATAGAAAGCCTTTTTTTTTTTTTTTTTTTAATATTATTTGGTTTCTAAAGTCTCCCTTAAAAAACAAAAAATACATAAAAAAACAGTGGGAGAGTAATATTGCCCTTTCAGCTTGTGTGCCAGTCTTGACTCCTGGGTGTGCCACCTCTCTCTCTAATTGTGGGCCATAGAAAGCCTTTTTTTTTTTTTTTTTTTTAAATATTATTGGGTTTCTAAAGTCTCCCTTAAAAAACAAAAAATACATAAAAAAACAGTGGGAGAGTAATATTGCCCTTTCAGCTTGTGTGCCAGTCTTGACTCCTGGGTGTGTCACCTCTCTCTCTCATTCAGTGGGCCATAGAAAGGCTATTTATTTTTTTGGTTTTTTTAATATTATTTGGTTTCTAAAGTCTCCCTGAAAATAAAAAAAAAAAACTTAAAAAAACAGTGGGAGAGTAATATTGCCCTTTCAGCTTGTGTGCCAGTCTTGACTCCTGGGTGTGCCACCTCTCTCTCTCATTCAGTGGGCCATAGAAAGGCTATTTATTTTTTTGTTTTTTTTAATATTATTTGGTTTCTAAAGTCTCCCTGAAAAAAAAAAAAAAAAAAACTTAAAAAAACAGTGGGAGAGTAATATTGCCCTTTCAGCTTGTGCGCCAGTCTTGACTCCTGGGTGTGCCACCTCTCTCTCTAATTGTGGGCCATAGAAAGCCTTTTTTTTTTTTTTGTTTAATATTATTGGGTTTCTAAAGTCTCCCTTAAAAAACAAAAAATACATAAAAAAACAGTGGGAGAGTAATATTGCCCTTTCAGCTTGTGTGCCAGTCTTGACTCCTGGGTGTGCCACCTCTCTCTCTCATTCAGTGGGCCATAGAAAGGCTATTTATTTTTTTGGTTTTTTTAATATTATTTGGTTTCTAAAGTCTCCCTGAAAATAAAAAAAAAAAAACTTAAAAAAACAGTGGGAGAGTAATATTGCCCTTTCAGCTTGTGTGCCAGTCTTGACTCCTGGGTGTGCCACCTCTCTCTCTCATTCAGTGGGCCATAGAAAGGCTATTTATTTTTTTGGTTTTTTTAATATTATTTGGTTTCTAAAGTCTCCCTGAAAAAAAAAAAAACATAAAAAAACAGTGGGAGAGTAATATTGCCCTTTCAGCTTGTGTGCCAGTCTTGACTCCTGGGTGTGCCACCTCTCTCTCTCATTCAGTGGGCCATAGAAAGGCTATTTATTTTTTTGGTTTTTTTAATATTATTTGGTTTCTAAAGTCTCCCTGAAAAAAAAAAAACATAAAAAAACAGTGGGAGAGTAATATTGCCCTTTCAGCTTGTGTGCCAGTCTTGACTCCTGGGTGTGCCACCTCTCTCTCTCATTCAGTGGGCCATAGAAAGGCTATTTATTTTTTTGGTTTTTTTAATATTATTTGGTTTCTAAAGTCTCCCTGAAAAAAAAAAAAAAAAACTTAAAAAAACAGTGGGAGAGTAATATTGCCCTTTCAGCTTGTGCGCCAGTCTTGACTCCTGGGTGTGCCACCTCTCTCTCTCTAATTGTGGGGCATAGAAAGCCTTTTTTTTTTTTTTTTTTTTTAAATATTATTTGGTTTCTAAAGTCTCCCTTAAAAAACAAAAAATACATAAAAAAACAGTGGGAGAGTAATATTGCCCTTTCAGCTTGTGTGCCAGTCTTGACTCCTGGGTGTGCCACCTCTCTCTCTCATTCAGTGGGCCATAGAAAGGCTATTTATTTTTTTGGTTTTTTTAATATTATTTGGTTTCTAAAGTCTCCCTGAAAATAAAAAATAAAAAACTTAAAAAAACAGTGGGAGAGTAATATTGCCCTTTCAGCTTGTGCGCCAGTCTTGACTCCTGGGTGTGCCACCTCTCTCTCTCATTCAGTGGGCCATAGAAAGCCTTTTTTTTTTTTTTTTTTTTAAATATTATTGGGTTTCTAAAGTCTCCCTTAAAAAACAAAAAATACATAAAAAAACAGTGGGAGAGTAATATTGCCCTTTCAGCTTGTGTGCCAGTCTTGACTCCTGGGTGTGCCACCTCTCTCTCTCATTCAGTGGGCCATAGAAAGGCTATTTATTTTTTTGGTTTTTTTAATATTATTTGGTTTCTAAAGTCTCCCTGAAAAAAAACAAAACATAAAAAAACAGTGGGAGAGTAATATTGCCCTTTCAGCTTGTGTCCCAGTCTTGACTCCTGGGTGTGCCACCTCTCTCTCTCATTCAGTGGGCCATAGAAAGCCTTTTTTTTTTTTTTTTTTAAATATTATTGGGTTTCTAAAGTCTCCCTGAAAATAAAAAAAAAAAAACTTAAAAAAACAGTGGGAGAGTAATATTGCCCTTTCAGCTTGTGCGCCAGTCTTGACTCCTGGGTGTGCCACCTCTCTCTCTCTAATTGTGGGGCATAGAAAGCCTTTTTTTTTTTGTTGTTTTTTTAATATTATTTGGTTTCTAAAGTCTCCCTTAAAAAACAAAAAATACATAAAAAAACAGTGGGAGAGTAATATTGCCCTTTCAGCTTGTGTGCCAGTCTTGACTCCTGGGTGTGCCACCTCTCTCTCTAATTGTGGGCCATAGAAAGCCTTTTTTTTTTTTTTTTTTTAAATATTATTGGGTTTCTAAAGTCTCCCTGAAAATAATAAAAAAAAAACTTAAAAAAACAGTGGGAGAGTAATATTGCCCTTTCAGCTTGTGCGCCAGTCTTGACTCCTGGGTGTGCCACCTCTCTCTCTCTAATTGTGGGCCATAGAAAGCCTTTTTTTTGTTGTTTTTTTTTTGTTTTTTTTTTAATATTATTTGGTTTCTAAAGTCTCCCTGAGAAAAAAAAAAAAATAAATTAGGTGGGAGATTAATATTGACATTAGTGCTTGAGTGACAGTCCTGCGTGTGTGTCATCTCTGTGATTTTGTGCCACAGAAAACAGAGTGTGTAACATTGTGCCTGATTTTCCTTGTGGTCTCACCAACCTGTTAAGGGATATTGAAATGATACTGAAGTTATAGCTCACCGTGTAAGTTGTTTGACAGCAACAAATAAAGTTACTTTGGTTAAGATTTTAAAACAATGAGGAAGTCTGGTGCAAGAGGTCGTCGTGGGCGTTCATTGTCAGCTGGTAATGATGGTAGTGGTAGTGGAGCATCAGGTGGTCGTGGGGATACAAATATTCCACCTAAGTCTGGAGCTGTGGAGCCAGTTTCGTCATCAGGCTACACAAGGCCTCGAACGCTCTCTTTTCTGGGAGTAGGAAAACCGCTTTTAAAGGCGGAGCAGCAACAGCAAGTTTTGGCTTACATTGCAGACTCAGCCTCTAGCTCTTTTGCCTCCTCTTCCGAAACTGGTAAATGTAAAAGCAGCGCGTCGCTTGTGGATGTTCACGGTCAGGGACAAGTCGCTTCCTTGTCCTCCTCAGCAAAAACTACAACAAGAGAGAAGGATGCAGCAGGCGACACAACGGGTCACTCCATGGAGCTCTTTACACATACCGTCCCTGGCTTAGAAAGTGAAACATTTAACAGGCCATGCCCATTACAAGTATATTCTGACATGGAGTGCACTGATGCACAGCCACAGCCAGAGTACTATGCTGCTCCTTTGACTCAGACCACCACATTGCCCTCTCAGGGTACAGATCCACAATCAGACCCTGATGAGACTATGTTGCCCCGCCACGAACCCTATACCACCGACCGACACAGTGACACAGACGAAGTTGCACACGAGCTCGAAGAGGAGGTAATAGATGACCCAGTTATTGACCCCGATTGGCAGCCATTGGGGGAACAGGGTGCAGGCGGCAGTAGTTCAGAAGCGGAGGTGGAGGAGGGGCCGCAGCAGGCATCAACATCGCAACAGGTTCCATCTGCCGGGCCCGTATCTGGCCCAAAACGCGTGTCAAAGCCAAAACCTGTTGGAGGACAGCGTGGCCATCCGGTTAAAGCTCAGTCTGCAATCCCTGAAAAGGGATCCGAGTCTAGGAAGAGTGCAGTCTGGCATTTTTTTAAACAACATCCAACTGATCAGCGCAAAGTCATCTGTCAAAAATGTTCAACTAGCTTAAGCAGAGGTCAGAATCTGAAAAGTCTAAATACTAGTTGCATGCATAGACACTTAACCACCATGCATTTTCAAGCCTGGACTAACTACCAAACGTCCCTTAAGGTTGTAGCACCCTCGGCCAATGAAGCTAGTCAGCAACGCAACATCCCTTCCGTCACTGTAAGGCCACCATTTTCCGCACCACCGGCAGTATCTGTGCAGGTTTCTTTGCCAGCCAAAAGCAGTCAGGGTCAGGGAACCACCAGTTTTGTAGGAGGAAATATTGCATCTAGGGCACCGGCGGAAACAATACCGTCTCCAACCGTCTCTCAGTCTGCCATGTACACCGGCACACCCGAAAGTTCCACGATCTCCAGCTCTCCAGTCCAGCTCACCCTACATGAGACTCTGGTTAGAAAAAGGAAGTACTTATCCTCGCATCCGCGTACACAGGGTTTTAACGCCCACATAGCTAGACTAATCTCGTTAGAGATGATGCCCTACCGGTTAGTTGAAAGCGAAGCTTTCAAAGCCCTGATGGAGTACGCTGAACCACGATACGAGCTACCCAGTCGACACTTTTTTTCCAGAAAAGCCATCCCAGCCCTGCACCAGCATGTTAAACAGCGCATCGTCCATGCACTCAGGCAATCTGTGAGTACAAAGGTGCACCTGACTACAGATGCATGGACCAGTAGGCATGGCCAGGGACGTTATGTGTCCATCACGGCACACTGGGTGAATGTGGTGGATGCAGGGTCCACAGGCGACATCAATTTAGGGACAGTTGTGCCTAGCCCACGGTCTAGGAAACAGTTGGCTGTAGGCGTTCGCACCCCCTCCTCCTCCTCCTCCTCGTCCTCCTGCAGAAGCTACAGCTCTTCCACAGAACGCAGTCTGCCAACCACTCCATCGGCAGATGACACTGTTGCACACCAGTTGTCCCATTATGGGCCAGCTACTGCCAAGCGTCAGCAGGCTGTATTGGCTATGAAGTGTTTGGGCGACAACAGACACACCGCGGAAGTTCTGTCCGAGTTCTTGCAACAAGAAACGCAGTCGTGGCTGGGCACAGTAGATCTTGAGGCAGGCAAGGTAGTGAGTGATAACGGAAGGAATTTCATGGCTGCCATCTCCCTTTCCCAACTGAAACACATTCCTTGCCTGGCTCACACCTTAAACCTGGTGGTGCAGTGCTTATTGAAAACTTATCCTGGGTTCTCCGACCTGCTCCTCAAAGTGCGTGCACTTTGCTCACATATCCGACGTTCGCCTGTACACGCCAGCCGTATGCAGACCTATCAGCGGTCTTTGAACCTTCCCCAGCATCGCCTCATCATAGACGTTGCAACAAGGTGGAACTCAACACTGCACATGCTTCAGAGACTGTGCGAACAGAGGCGTGCTGTTATTTATTTGTGGGAGGATACACGGGCAGGCAGTAGGATGGCAGACATGGAGTTGTCAGGTGTGCAGTGGTCTAAGATACAAGACATGTGTCAAGTCCTTCAGTGTTTTGAGGAATGCACACGGCTGGTTAGTGCAGACAACGCCGTAATAAGCATGAGCATCCCCCTAATGCGTCTGCTGATGCAAAGTTTGACGCACATAAAGGAGCAGGCGTCTGCACCAGAGGAAGAGGAAAGCCTTGATGACAGTCAGCCATTGTCTGGTCAGGGCAGTGTACAGGACGAGGTAGCGGGCGAAGAGGAGGTGGAGGACGAGGAGGATGATGGGGATGAGTATATTTTTAATGCCGAACCTTTCCCGGGGGCACAGGAAATTGGTTGCGTGTCACGGCCAGGTTCTGGTTTTTTGAGGGACACAAGTGACGTAGATTTGCCTGCAACTGCCCCTCAACCAATCACAACCGGAGATTTGACAACTGGAACTTTGGCCCACATGGCGGATTATGCCTTACGTATCCTAAAAAGGGACACACGCATTACGAAAATGATGAACGATGACGATTACTGGTTGGCCTGCCTCCTTGATCCACGCTATAAAGGCAAATTGCAAAATATTATGCCACATGAGAACTTGGAACTAATATTAGCAACCAAACAATCAACTCTTGTTGACCGTTTGCTTCAGGCATTCCCAGCACACAGCGCACGTGATCGTTCTCAGACGAGCACCAGGGGGCAGCAGACTAGGAGTGTTAGGGGTGCACACATCAGAAGTGGCGTTGGACAGAGGGGTTTTCTGACCAGGTTGTGGAGTGATTTTGCTATGACCGCAGACAGGACAGGTACTGCTGCATCAATTGAAAGTGACAGGAGACAACATTTGTCCAGTATGGTTACTAACTATTTTTCATCCCTTATCGATGTTCTCCCTCAACCGTCATTCCCATTTGATTACTGGGCCTCCAAATTAGACACCTGGCCAGAATTGGCAGAATATGCATTGCAGGAGCTTGCTTGCCCGGCAGCAAGTGTCCTATCAGAAAGAGTATTCAGTGCTGCAGGTTCAATATTAACCGAAAAAAGGACTCGTCTGGCTACCCAAAATGTTGACGATCTAACATTCATTAAAATGAACCACAACTGGATTTCGAAATCTTTTGCCCCACCTTGCCCGGCCGACACCTAGCTTTCCTATGAAAAGCTCTTGCCTGTGAATTACTTTTCTAATGTCTAATTTGCTGCAGCTGATTGTACAGCATACGACATGTTTACACCTCCCTAAATGGCAAAACTCCCCACACGGGGCCATGGTATCGCGACTTGGCGCAAGCACCCGTGAGACTGCTGTTTGTCTGAAGAGGTGGGTGTGCTCGCTTTTGGTTGACGGCATTGCTACTGGGTCCCTCATAGTACAATGTAGTGTCTCTGGCGGTGGCGGTGCGCTCCCAACGTCAGACACACCGTTGTAACATGAGGGGCCCTGGGGCGGTCCCGCCGGCCTCAAGAGAGTTCCCCCCTACCCCAGCTCAAAATGTGCTCTACCACGTGCAAAATTATGTCGCACAGCTCCACCAATCTTTAGTCTATTCGCTGACATCATTCAATGTCTGGCACTGACAATACAAATTTGTAGACATCTATGATGCAACTTAAAGTAGTCTGTGTCTGTGTCCTATATTGGCACCATTAAATAGTTACTGCCAAATTACTATGTCAGAAACTCAGTAGATGAGCCCACCCCTGTACCTAAGTATGCCACCTTTTTTTTTGTTTTGGTTGTTTTGCGAGACATTAACATCTATTTATATTTTGGGAGTACTGGGACAGACACTCCTTGCACTACTCCTCCACTCACCACCAAGCTGCCTGTGTATCCATGTAACCGCTGTAAAGCTGCCATGAGCCTATTGTTTGTTATTTTAGGCCTTTGATAGCCTGTCTGCGGTCCCTACTTTAAATACTCCTCCACTCATCACCAGCTGCCTGCCCGTGTATCCATGTAACCGCTGTAAAACTGCCATGAGCCTATTGTTTGTTATTTTAGGCCTTTGATAGCCTGTCTGCGGTCCCTACTTTAAATACTCCTCCACTCACCACCAAGCTGCCTGTGTATCCATGTAACCGCTGTAAAACTGCCATGAGCCTATTGTTTGTTATTTTAGGCCTTTGATAGCCTGTCTGCGGTCCCTACTTTAAATACTCCTCCACTCACCACCAAGCTGCCTGTGTATCCATGTAACCGCTGTAAAACTGCCATGAGCCTATTGTTTGTTATTTTAGGCCTTTGATAGCCTGTCTGCGGTCCCTACTTTAAATACTCCTCCACTCATCACCAGCTGCCTGCCCGTGTATCCATGTAACCGCTGTAAAACTGCCATGAGCCTATTGTTTGTTATTTTAGGCCTTTGATAGCCTGTCTGCGGTCCCTACTTTAAATACTCCTCCACTCACCACCAAGCTGCCTGTGTATCCATGTAACCGCTGTAAAACTGCCATGAGCCTATTGTTTGTTATTTTAGGCCTTTGATAGCCTGTCTGCGGTCCCTACTTTAAATACTCCTCCACTCACCACCAAGCTGCCTGTGTATCCATGTAACCGCTGTAAAACTGCCATGAGCCTATTGTTTGTTATTTTAGGCCTTTGATAGCCTGTCTGCGGTCCCTACTTTAAATACTCCTCCACTCACCACCAAGCTGCCTGTGTATCCATGTAACCGCTGTAAAACTGCCATGAGCCTATTGTTTGTTATTTTAGGCCTTTGATAGCCTGTCTGCGGTCCCTACTTTAAATACTCCTCCACTCATCACCAGCTGCCTGCCCGTGTATCCATGTAACCGCTGTAAAACTGCCATGAGCCTATTGTTTGTTATTTTAGGCCTTTGATAGCCTGTCTGCGGTCCCTACTTTAAATACTCCTCCACTCACCACCAAGCTGCCTGTGTATCCATGTAACCGCTGTAAAACTGCCATGAGCCTATTGTTTGTTATTTTAGGCCTTTGATAGCCTGTCTGCGGTCCCTACTTTAAATACTCCTCCACTCACCACCAAGCTGCCTGTGTATCCATGTAACCGCTGTAAAACTGCCATGAGCCTATTGTTTGTTATTTTAGGCCTTTGATAGCCTGTCTGCGGTCCCTACTTTAAATACTCCTCCACTCACCACCAAGCTGCCTGTGTATCCATGTAACCGCTGTAAAACTGCCATGAGCCTATTGTTTGTTATTTTAGGCCTTTGATAGCCTGTCTGCGGTCCCTACTTTAAATACTCCTCCACTCATCACCAGCTGCCTGCCTGTGTATCCATGTAACCGCTGTAAAACTGCCATGAGCCTATTGTTTGTTATTTTAGGCCTTTGATAGCCTGTCTGCGGTCCCTACTTTAAATACTCCTCCACTCACCACCAAGCTGCCTGTGTATCCATGTAACCGCTGTAAAACTGCCATGAGCCTATTGTTTGTTATTTTAGGCCTTTGATAGCCTGTCTGCGGTCCCTACTTTAAATACTCCTCCACTCATCACCAGCTGCCTGCCCGTGTATCCATGTAACCGCTGTAAAACTGCCATGAGCCTATTGTTTGTTATTTTAGGCCTTTGATAGCCTGTCTGCGGTCCCTCCTTCCACTAGGCCTCCACTGACCAGACCACTGCTGCCCGTGTACCCCTGGAACCAATTTTAAAGTGCCTACAGCCAGCCCATTTTATTGTGTTAGGCCTTCGAAGCCTGTCTGCGGTCCCTCCTTCCACTAGGCCTCCACTGACCAGACCACTGCTGCCCGTGTACCCCTGGAACCAATTTTAAAGTGCCTACAGCCAGCCCATTTTATTGTGTTAGGCCTTCGAAGCCTGTCTGCGGTCCCTCCTTCCACTAGGCCTCCACTGACCAGACCACTGCTGCCCGTGTACCCCTGGAACCAATTTTAAAGTGCCTACAGCCAGCCCATTTTATTGTGTTAGGCCTTTGAAGCCTGTCTGCGGTCCCTCCTTCCAATAGGCCTACACTGACAAAGGTACACCTGACAACAGACACATGGACCTGTAGGCATGGCCACGGAAGGTTACGTGTCCTTTGTGGCTCAATGGGTTAATGTATTGGATGCATGGTCCACACAGGGGACAGCCTGGTAAGTCTGTATGCAGTCCCTAATTCAAGTTGTCCTCAACTGAATAAAGCTGAGCTTCTACCTTCTGGCTCTCATTAAGTGTTTTTTAAAAAACAAAATGGTGGTTCCGGCCTACTAACGGTGTCTGCCCCTGCCTGGTGTTGCCCTCAACTGAATAAAGCTGAGCTTCAACCTTCTGGCTCTCATTAAGTGTTTTTTAAAAAACAAAATGGTGGTTAGGGCCTACTAACGGCTTCTGCCCCTCCCTGGTGTTGCCCTCAACTGAATAAAGCTGAGCTTCTACCTTCCGGCTCTGATTAACTGCTGTTTTTAAACAAAATGGTGGTTCCGGCCTACTAACGGTGTCTGCCCCTGCCTGGTGTTGCCCTCAACTGAATAAAGCTGAGCTTCAACCTTCTGGCTCTCATTAAGTGTTTTTTAAAAAACAAAATGGTGGTTCCGGCCTACTAACGGTGTCTGCCCCTGCCTGGTGTTGCCCTCAACTGAATAAAGCTGAGCTTCAACCTTCTGGCTCTCATTAAGTGTTTTTTAAAAAACAAAATGGTGGTTAGGGCCTACTAACGGCTTCTGCCCCTCCCTGGTGTTGCCCTCAACTGAATAAAGCTGAGCTTCTACCTTCCGGCTCTGATTAACTGCTGTTTTTAAACAAAATGGTGGTTCCGGCCTACTAACGGTGTCTGCCCCTGCCTGGTGTTGCCCTCAACTGAATAAAGCTGAGCTTCAACCTTCTGGCTCTCATTAAGTGTTTTTTAAAAAACAAAATGGTGGTTCCGGCCTACTAACGGTGTCTGCCCCTGCCTGGTGTTGCCCTCAACTGAATAAAGCTGAGCTTCAACCTTCTGGCTCTCATTAAGTGTTTTTTAAAAAACAAAATGGTGGTTCCGGCCTACTAACGGTGTCTGCCCCTGCCTGGTGTTGCCCTCAACTGAATAAAGCTGAGCTTCAACCTTCTGGCTCTCATTAAGTGTTTTTTAAAAAACAAAATGGTGGTTAGGGCCTACTAACGGCTTCTGTCCCTCCCTGGTGTTGCCCTCAACTGAATAAAGCTGAGCTTCTACCTTCCGGCTCTGATTAACTGCTGTTTTTAAACACATTGCTGGTTCCTGCTGGTTCTGGCCTACTAACGGTGTCTGCCCCTGCCTGGTGTTGCCCTCAACTGAATAAAGCTGAGCTTCAACCTTCTGGCTCTCATTAAGTGTTTTTTAAAAAACAAAATGGTGGTTAGGGCCTACTAACGGCTTCTGCCCCTCCCTGGTGTTGCCCTCAACTGAATAAAGCTGAGCTTCTACCTTCCGGCTCTGATTAACTGCTGTTTTTAAACACATTGCTGGTTCCGGCCTACTAACGGTGTCTGCCCCTGCCTGGTGTTGCCCTCAACTGAATAAAGCTGAGCTTCAACCTTCTGGCTCTCATTAAGTGTTTTTTAAAAAACAAAATGGTGGTTAGGGCCTACTAACGGCTTCTGCCCCTCCCTGGTGTTGCCCTCAACTGAATAAAGCTGAGCTTCTACCTTCCGGCTCTGATTAACTGCTGTTTTTAAACACATTGCTGGTTCCGGCCTACTAACGGTGTCTGCCCCTGCCTGGTGTTGCCCTCAACTGAATAAAGCTGAGCTTCAACCTTCTGGCTCTCATTAAGTGTTTTTTAAAAAACAAAATGGTGGTTCCGGCCTACTAACGGTGTCTGCCCCTGCCTGGTGTTGCCCTCAACTGAATAAAGCTGAGCTTCAACCTTCTGGCTCTCATTAAGTGTTTTTTAAAAAACAAAATGGTGGTTCCGGCCTACTAACGGTGTCTGCCCCTGCCTGGTGTTGCCCTCAACTGAATAAAGCTGAGCTTCAACCTTCTGGCTCTCATTAAGTGTTTTTTAAAAAACAAAATGGTGGTTCCGGCCTACTAACGGTGTCTGCCCCTGCCTGGTGTTGCCCTCAACTGAATAAAGCTGAGCTTCAACCTTCTGGCTCTCATTAAGTGTTTTTTAAAAAACAAAATGGTGGTTCCGGCCTACTAACGGTGTCTGCCCCTGCCTGGTGTTGCCCTCAACTGAATAAAGCTGAGCTTCAACCTTCTGGCTCTCATTAAGTGTTTTTTAAAAAACAAAATGGTGGTTCCGGCCTACTAACGGTGTCTGCCCCTGCCTGGTGTTGCCCTCAACTGAATAAAGCTGAGCTTCAACCTTCTGGCTCTCATTAAGTGTTTTTTAAAAAACAAAATGGTGGTTAGGGCCTACTAACGGCTTCTGTCCCTCCCTGGTGTTGCCCTCAACTGAATAAAGCTGAGCTTCTACCTTCCGGCTCTGATTAACTGCTGTTTTTAAACACATTGCTGGTTCCTGCTGGTTCCGGCCTGCTAACGGTGTCTGCCCCTGCCTGGTGTTGCCCTCAACTGAATAAAGCTGAGCTTCAACCTTCTGGCTCTCATTAAGTGTTTTTTAAAAAACAAAATGGTGGTTCCGGCCTACTAACGGTGTCTGCCCCTGCCTGGTGTTGCCCTCAACTGAATAAAGCTGAGCTTCAACCTTCTGGCTCTCATTAAGTGTTTTTTAAAAAACAAAATGGTGGTTAGGGCCTACTAACGGCTTCTGTCCCTCCCTGGTGTTGCCCTCAACTGAATAAAGCTGAGCTTCTACCTTCCGGCTCTGATTAACTGCTGTTTTTAAACACATTGCTGGTTCCTGCTGGTTCCGGCCTACTAACGGTGTCTGCCCCTGCCTGGTGTTGCCCTCAACTGAATAAAGCTGAGCTTCAACCTTCTGGCTCTCATTAAGTGTTTTTTAAAAAACAAAATGGTGGTTAGGGCCTACTAACGGCTTCTGCCCCTCCCTGGTGTTGCCCTCAACTGAATAAAGCTGAGCTTCTACCTTCCGGCTCTGATTAACTGCTGTTTTTAAACACATTGCTGGTTCCGGCCTACTAACGGTGTCTGCCCCTGCCTGGTGTTGCCCTCAACTGAATAAAGCTGAGCTTCAACCTTCTGGCTCTCATTAAGTGTTTTTTAAAAAACAAAATGGTGGTTAGGGCCTACTAACGGCTTCTGCCCCTCCCTGGTGTTGCCCTCAACTGAATAAAGCTGAGCTTCTACCTTCCGGCTCTGATTAACTGCTGTTTTTAAACACATTGCTGGTTCCGGCCTACTAACGGTGTCTGCCCCTGCCTGGTGTTGCCCTCAACTGAATAAAGCTGAGCTTCAACCTTCTGGCTCTCATTAAGTGTTTTTTAAAAAACAAAATGGTGGTTCCGGCCTACTAACGGTGTCTGCCCCTGCCTGGTGTTGCCCTCAACTGAATAAAGCTGAGCTTCAACCTTCTGGCTCTCATTAAGTGTTTTTTAAAAAACAAAATGGTGGTTCCGGCCTACTAACGGTGTCTGCCCCTGCCTGGTGTTGCCCTCAACTGAATAAAGCTGAGCTTCAACCTTCTGGCTCTCATTAAGTGTTTTTTAAAAAACAAAATGGTGGTTCCGGCCTACTAACGGTGTCTGCCCCTGCCTGGTGTTGCCCTCAACTGAATAAAGCTGAGCTTCAACCTTCTGGCTCTCATTAAGTGTTTTTTAAAAAACAAAATGGTGGTTAGGGCCTACTAATGGCTTCTGTCCCTCCCTGGTGTTGCCCTCAACTGAATAAAGCTGAGCTTCTACCTTCCGGCTCTGGTTAACTGCTGTTTTTAAACACATTGCTGGTTCCGGCCTACTAACGGTGTCTGCCCCTGCCTGGTGTTGCCCTCAACTGAATAAAGCTGAGCTTCAACCTTCTGGCTCTCATTAAGTGTTTTTTAAAAAACAAAATGGTGGTTAGGGCCTACTAACGGCTTCTGTCCCTCCCTGGTGTTGCCCTCAACTGAATAAAGCTGAGCTTCTACCTTCCGGCTCTGATTAACTGCTGTTTTTAAACACATTGCTGGTTCCGGCCTACTAACGGTGTCTGCCCCTGCCTGGTGTTGCCCTCAACTGAATAAAGCTGAGCTTCAACCTTCTGGCTCTCATTAAGTGTTTTTTAAAAATCAAAATGGTGGTTAGGGCCTACTAACGGCTTCTGTCCCTCCATGGTGTTGCGCTCAACTGAATAAAGCTGAGCTTCAACCTTCTGGCTCTCATTAAGTGTTTTTTAAAAAACAAAATGGTGGTTCCGGCCTACTAACGGTGTCTGCCCCTGCCTGGTGTTGCCCTCAACTGAATAAAGCTGAGCTTCAACCTTCTGGCTCTCATTAAGTGTTTTTTAAAAAACAAAATGGTGGTTCCGGCCTACTAACGGTGTCTGCCCCTGCCTGGTGTTGCCCTCAACTGAATAAAGCTGAGCTTCAACCTTCTGGCTCTCATTAAGTGTTTTTTAAAAAACAAAATGGTGGTTAGGGCCTACTAACGGCTTCTGTCCCTCCCTGGTGTTGCCCTCAACTGAATAAAGCTGAGCTTCTACCTTCCGGCTCTGATTAACTGCTGTTTTTAAACACATTGCTGGTTCCGGCCTACTAACGGTGTCTGCCCCTGCCTGGTGTTGCCCTCAACTGAATAAAGCTGAGCTTCAACCTTCTGGCTCTCATTAAGTGTTTTTTAAAAATCAAAATGGTGGTTAGGGCCTACTAACGGCTTCTGTCCCTCCCTGGTGTTGCCCTCAACTGAATAAAGCTGAGCTTCTACCTTCCGGCTCTGATTAACTGCTGTTTTTAAACACATTGCTGGTTCCGGCCTACTAACGGTGTCTGCCCCTGCCTGGTGTTGCCCTCAACTGAATAAAGCTGAGCTTCAACCTTCTGGCTCTCATTAAGTGTTTTTTAAAAAACAAAATGGTGGTTCCGGCCTACTAACGGTGTCTGCCCCTGCCTGGTGTTGCCCTCAACTGAATAAAGCTGAGCTTCAACCTTCTGGCTCTCATTAAGTGTTTTTTAAAAAACAAAATGGTGGTTAGGGCCTACTAACGGCTTCTGTCCCTCCCTGGCGTTGCCCTCAACTGAATAAAGCTGAGCTTCTACCTTCCGGCTCTGATTAACTGCTGTTTTTAAACACATTGCTGGTTCCGGCCTACTAACGGTGTCTGCCCCTGCCTGGTGTTGCCCTCAACTGAATAAAGCTGAGCTTCAACCTTCTGGCTCTCAATAAGTGTTTTTTAAAAAACAAAATGGTGGTTCCGGCCTACTAACGGTGTCTGCCCCTGCCTGGTGTTGCCCTCAACTGATTAAAGCTGAGCTTCAACCTTCTGGCTCTCATTAAGTGTTTTTTAAAAAACAAAATGGTGGTTAGGGCCTACTAACGGCTTCTGCCCCTTCCTGGTGTTGCCCTCAACTGAATAAAGCTGAGCTTCTACCTTCCGGCTCTGATTAACTGCTGTTTTTAAACAAAATGGTGGTTCCGGCCTACTAACGGTGTCTGCCCCTGCCTGGTGTTGCCCTCAACTGAATAAAGCTGAGCTTCAACCTTCTGGCTCTCATTAAGTGTTTTTTAAAAAACAAAATGGTGGTTCCGGCCTACTAACGGTGTCTGCCCCTGCCTGGTGTTGCCCTCAACTGAATAAAGCTGAGCTTCAACCTTCTGGCTCTCATTAAGTGTTTTTTAAAAAACAAAATGGTGGTTCCGGCCTACTAACGGTGTCTGCCCCTGCCTGGTGTTGCCCTCAACTGAATAAAGCTGAGCTTCAACCTTCTGGCTCTCATTAAGTGTTTTTTAAAAAACAAAATGGTGGTTAGGGCCTACTAACGGCTTCTGTCCCTCCCTGGTGTTGCCCTCAACTGAATAAAGCTGAGCTTCTACCTTCCGGCTCTGATTAACTGCTGTTTTTAAACACATTGCTGGTTCCTGCTGGTTCCGGCCTACTAACGGTGTCTGCCCCTGCCTGGTGTTGCCCTCAACTGAATAAAGCTGAGCTTCAACCTTCTGGCTCTCATTAAGTGTTTTTTAAAAAACAAAATGGTGGTTAGGGCCTACTAACGGCTTCTGCCCCTCCCTGGTGTTGCCCTCAACTGAATAAAGCTGAGCTTCTACCTTCCGGCTCTGATTAACTGCTGTTTTTAAACACATTGCTGGTTCCGGCCTACTAACGGTGTCTGCCCCTGCCTGGTGTTGCCCTCAACTGAATAAAGCTGAGCTTCAACCTTCTGGCTCTCATTAAGTGTTTTTTAAAAAACAAAATGGTGGTTAGGGCCTACTAACGGCTTCTGCCCCTCCCTGGTGTTGCCCTCAACTGAATAAAGCTGAGCTTCTACCTTCCGGCTCTGATTAACTGCTGTTTTTAAACACATTGCTGGTTCCGGCCTACTAACGGTGTCTGCCCCTGCCTGGTGTTGCCCTCAACTGAATAAAGCTGAGCTTCAACCTTCTGGCTCTCATTAAGTGTTTTTTAAAAAACAAAATGGTGGTTCCGGCCTACTAACGGTGTCTGCCCCTGCCTGGTGTTGCCCTCAACTGAATAAAGCTGAGCTTCAACCTTCTGGCTCTCATTAAGTGTTTTTTAAAAAACAAAATGGTGGTTCCGGCCTACTAACGGTGTCTGCCCCTGCCTGGTGTTGCCCTCAACTGAATAAAGCTGAGCTTCAACCTTCTGGCTCTCATTAAGTGTTTTTTAAAAAACAAAATGGTGGTTCCGGCCTACTAACGGTGTCTGCCCCTGCCTGGTGTTGCCCTCAACTGAATAAAGCTGAGCTTCAACCTTCTGGCTCTCATTAAGTGTTTTTTAAAAAACAAAATGGTGGTTCCGGCCTACTAACGGTGTCTGCCCCTGCCTGGTGTTGCCCTCAACTGAATAAAGCTGAGCTTCAACCTTCTGGCTCTCATTAAGTGTTTTTTAAAAAACAAAATGGTGGTTCCGGCCTACTAACGGTGTCTGCCCCTGCCTGGTGTTGCCCTCAACTGAATAAAGCTGAGCTTCAACCTTCTGGCTCTCATTAAGTGTTTTTTAAAAAACAAAATGGTGGTTAGGGCCTACTAACGGCTTCTGTCCCTCCCTGGTGTTGCCCTCAACTGAATAAAGCTGAGCTTCTACCTTCCGGCTCTGATTAACTGCTGTTTTTAAACACATTGCTGGTTCCTGCTGGTTCCGGCCTACTAACGGTGTCTGCCCCTGCCTGGTGTTGCCCTCAACTGAATAAAGCTGAGCTTCAACCTTCTGGCTCTCATTAAGTGTTTTTTAAAAAACAAAATGGTGGTTCCGGCCTACTAACGGTGTCTGCCCCTGCCTGGTGTTGCCCTCAACTGAATAAAGCTGAGCTTCAACCTTCTGGCTCTCATTAAGTGTTTTTTAAAAAACAAAATGGTGGTTAGGGCCTACTAACGGCTTCTGTCCCTCCCTGGTGTTGCCCTCAACTGAATAAAGCTGAGCTTCTACCTTCCGGCTCTGATTAACTGCTGTTTTTAAACACATTGCTGGTTCCTGCTGGTTCCGGCCTACTAACGGTGTCTGCCCCTGCCTGGTGTTGCCCTCAACTGAATAAAGCTGAGCTTCAACCTTCTGGCTCTCATTAAGTGTTTTTTAAAAAACAAAATGGTGGTTAGGGCCTACTAACGGCTTCTGCCCCTCCCTGGTGTTGCCCTCAACTGAATAAAGCTGAGCTTCTACCTTCCGGCTCTGATTAACTGCTGTTTTTAAACACATTGCTGGTTCCGGCCTACTAACGGTGTCTGCCCCTGCCTGGTGTTGCCCTCAACTGAATAAAGCTGAGCTTCAACCTTCTGGCTCTCATTAAGTGTTTTTTAAAAAACAAAATGGTGGTTAGGGCCTACTAACGGCTTCTGCCCCTCCCTGGTGTTGCCCTCAACTGAATAAAGCTGAGCTTCTACCTTCCGGCTCTGATTAACTGCTGTTTTTAAACACATTGCTGGTTCCGGCCTACTAACGGTGTCTGCCCCTGCCTGGTGTTGCCCTCAACTGAATAAAGCTGAGCTTCAACCTTCTGGCTCTCATTAAGTGTTTTTTAAAAAACAAAATGGTGGTTCCGGCCTACTAACGGTGTCTGCCCCTGCCTGGTGTTGCCCTCAACTGAATAAAGCTGAGCTTCAACCTTCTGGCTCTCATTAAGTGTTTTTTAAAAAACAAAATGGTGGTTCCGGCCTACTAACGGTGTCTGCCCCTGCCTGGTGTTGCCCTCAACTGAATAAAGCTGAGCTTCAACCTTCTGGCTCTCATTAAGTGTTTTTTAAAAAACAAAATGGTGGTTAGGGCCTACTAATGGCTTCTGTCCCTCCCTGGTGTTGCCCTCAACTGAATAAAGCTGAGCTTCTACCTTCCGGCTCTGGTTAACTGCTGTTTTTAAACACATTGCTGGTTCCGGCCTACTAACGGTGTCTGCCCCTGCCTGGTGTTGCCCTCAACTGAATAAAGCTGAGCTTCAACCTTCTGGCTCTCATTAAGTGTTTTTTAAAAAACAAAATGGTGGTTAGGGCCTACTAACGGCTTCTGTCCCTCCCTGGTGTTGCCCTCAACTGAATAAAGCTGAGCTTCTACCTTCCGGCTCTGATTAACTGCTGTTTTTAAACACATTGCTGGTTCCGGCCTACTAACGGTGTCTGCCCCTGCCTGGTGTTGCCCTCAACTGAATAAAGCTGAGCTTCAACCTTCTGGCTCTCATTAAGTGTTTTTTAAAAATCAAAATGGTGGTTAGGGCCTACTAACGGCTTCTGTCCCTCCCTGGTGTTGCGCTCAACTGAATAAAGCTGAGCTTCAACCTTCTGGCTCTCATTAAGTGTTTTTTAAAAAACAAAATGGTGGTTCCGGCCTACTAACGGTGTCTGCCCCTGCCTGGTGTTGCCCTCAACTGAATAAAGCTGAGCTTCAACCTTCTGGCTCTCATTAAGTGTTTTTTAAAAAACAAAATGGTGGTTCCGGCCTACTAACGGTGTCTGCCCCTCCCTGGTGTTGCCCTCAACTGAATAAAGCTGAGCTTCTACCTTCCGGCTCTGATTAACTGCTGTTTTTAAACACATTGCTGGTTCCGGCCTACTAACGGTGTCTGCCCCTGCCTGGTGTTGCCCTCAACTGAATAAAGCTGAGCTTCAACCTTCTGGCTCTCATTAAGTGTTTTTTAAAAAACAAAATGGTGGTTAGGGCCTACTAACGGCTTCTGCCCCTCCCTGGTGTTGCCCTCAACTGAATAAAGCTGAGCTTCTACCTTCCGGCTCTGATTAACTGCTGTTTTTAAACACATTGCTGGTTCCGGCCTACTAACGGTGTCTGCCCCTGCCTGGTGTTGCCCTCAACTGAATAAAGCTGAGCTTCAACCTTCTGGCTCTCATTAAGTGTTTTTTAAAAAACAAAATGGTGGTTCCGGCCTACTAACGGTGTCTGCCCCTGCCTGGTGTTGCCCTCAACTGAATAAAGCTGAGCTTCAACCTTCTGGCTCTCATTAAGTGTTTTTTAAAAAACAAAATGGTGGTTCCGGCCTACTAACGGTGTCTGCCCCTGCCTGGTGTTGCCCTCAACTGAATAAAGCTGAGCTTCAACCTTCTGGCTCTCATTAAGTGTTTTTTAAAAAACAAAATGGTGGTTCCGGCCTACTAACGGTGTCTGCCCCTGCCTGGTGTTGCCCTCAACTGAATAAAGCTGAGCTTCAACCTTCTGGCTCTCATTAAGTGTTTTTTAAAAAACAAAATGGTGGTTCCGGCCTACTAACGGTGTCTGCCCCTGCCTGGTGTTGCCCTCAACTGAATAAAGCTGAGCTTCAACCTTCTGGCTCTCATTAAGTGTTTTTTAAAAAACAAAATGGTGGTTCCGGCCTACTAACGGTGTCTGCCCCTGCCTGGTGTTGCCCTCAACTGAATAAAGCTGAGCTTCAACCTTCTGGCTCTCATTAAGTGTTTTTTAAAAAACAAAATGGTGGTTAGGGCCTACTAACGGCTTCTGTCCCTCCCTGGTGTTGCCCTCAACTGAATAAAGCTGAGCTTCTACCTTCCGGCTCTGATTAACTGCTGTTTTTAAACACATTGCTGGTTCCTGCTGGTTCCGGCCTACTAACGGTGTCTGCCCCTGCCTGGTGTTGCCCTCAACTGAATAAAGCTGAGCTTCAACCTTCTGGCTCTCATTAAGTGTTTTTTAAAAAACAAAATGGTGGTTCCGGCCTACTAACGGTGTCTGCCCCTGCCTGGTGTTGCCCTCAACTGAATAAAGCTGAGCTTCAACCTTCTGGCTCTCATTAAGTGTTTTTTAAAAAACAAAATGGTGGTTAGGGCCTACTAACGGCTTCTGTCCCTCCCTGGTGTTGCCCTCAACTGAATAAAGCTGAGCTTCTACCTTCCGGCTCTGATTAACTGCTGTTTTTAAACACATTGCTGGTTCCTGCTGGTTCCGGCCTACTAACGGTGTCTGCCCCTGCCTGGTGTTGCCCTCAACTGAATAAAGCTGAGCTTCAACCTTCTGGCTCTCATTAAGTGTTTTTTAAAAAACAAAATGGTGGTTAGGGCCTACTAACGGCTTCTGCCCCTCCCTGGTGTTGCCCTCAACTGAATAAAGCTGAGCTTCTACCTTCCGGCTCTGATTAACTGCTGTTTTTAAACACATTGCTGGTTCCGGCCTACTAACGGTGTCTGCCCCTGCCTGGTGTTGCCCTCAACTGAATAAAGCTGAGCTTCAACCTTCTGGCTCTCATTAAGTGTTTTTTAAAAAACAAAATGGTGGTTAGGGCCTACTAACGGCTTCTGCCCCTCCCTGGTGTTGCCCTCAACTGAATAAAGCTGAGCTTCTACCTTCCGGCTCTGATTAACTGCTGTTTTTAAACACATTGCTGGTTCCGGCCTACTAACGGTGTCTGCCCCTGCCTGGTGTTGCCCTCAACTGAATAAAGCTGAGCTTCAACCTTCTGGCTCTCATTAAGTGTTTTTTAAAAAACAAAATGGTGGTTCCGGCCTACTAACGGTGTCTGCCCCTGCCTGGTGTTGCCCTCAACTGAATAAAGCTGAGCTTCAACCTTCTGGCTCTCATTAAGTGTTTTTTAAAAAACAAAATGGTGGTTCCGGCCTACTAACGGTGTCTGCCCCTGCCTGGTGTTGCCCTCAACTGAATAAAGCTGAGCTTCAACCTTCTGGCTCTCATTAAGTGTTTTTTAAAAAACAAAATGGTGGTTCCGGCCTACTAACGGTGTCTGCCCCTGCCTGGTGTTGCCCTCAACTGAATAAAGCTGAGCTTCAACCTTCTGGCTCTCATTAAGTGTTTTTTAAAAAACAAAATGGTGGTTAGGGCCTACTAATGGCTTCTGTCCCTCCCTGGTGTTGCCCTCAACTGAATAAAGCTGAGCTTCTACCTTCCGGCTCTGGTTAACTGCTGTTTTTAAACACATTGCTGGTTCCGGCCTACTAACGGTGTCTGCCCCTGCCTGGTGTTGCCCTCAACTGAATAAAGCTGAGCTTCAACCTTCTGGCTCTCATTAAGTGTTTTTTAAAAAACAAAATGGTGGTTAGGGCCTACTAACGGCTTCTGTCCCTCCCTGGTGTTGCCCTCAACTGAATAAAGCTGAGCTTCTACCTTCCGGCTCTGATTAACTGCTGTTTTTAAACACATTGCTGGTTCCGGCCTACTAACGGTGTCTGCCCCTGCCTGGTGTTGCCCTCAACTGAATAAAGCTGAGCTTCAACCTTCTGGCTCTCATTAAGTGTTTTTTAAAAATCAAAATGGTGGTTAGGGCCTACTAACGGCTTCTGTCCCTCCCTGGTGTTGCGCTCAACTGAATAAAGCTGAGCTTCAACCTTCTGGCTCTCATTAAGTGTTTTTTAAAAAACAAAATGGTGGTTCCGGCCTACTAACGGTGTCTGCCCCTGCCTGGTGTTGCCCTCAACTGAATAAAGCTGAGCTTCAACCTTCTGGCTCTCATTAAGTGTTTTTTAAAAAACAAAATGGTGGTTCCGGCCTACTAACGGTGTCTGCCCCTGCCTGGTGTTGCCCTCAACTGAATAAAGCTGAGCTTCAACCTTCTGGCTCTCATTAAGTGTTTTTTAAAAAACAAAATGGTGGTTAGGGCCTACTAACGGCTTCTGTCCCTCCCTGGTGTTGCCCTCAACTGAATAAAGCTGAGCTTCTACCTTCCGGCTCTGATTAACTGCTGTTTTTAAACACATTGCTGGTTCCGGCCTACTAACGGTGTCTGCCCCTGCCTGGTGTTGCCCTCAACTGAATAAAGCTGAGCTTCAACCTTCTGGCTCTCATTAAGTGTTTTTTAAAAAACAAAATGGTGGTTAGGGCCTACTAACGGCTTCTGTCCCTCCCTGGCGTTGCCCTCAACTGAATAAAGCTGAGCTTCTACCTTCCGGCTCTGATTAACTGCTGTTTTTAAACACATTGCTGGTTCCGGCCTACTAACGGTGTCTGCCCCTGCCTGGTGTTGCCCTCAACTGAATAAAGCTGAGCTTCAACCTTCTGGCTCTCATTAAGTGTTTTTTAAAAAACAAAATGGTGGTTCCGGCCTACTAACGGTGTCTGCCCCTGCCTGGTGTTGCCCTCAACTGAATAAAGCTGAGCTTCAACCTTCTGGCTCTCATTAAGTGTTTTTTAAAAAAAAAAATGGTGGTTCCGGCCTACTAACGGTGTCTGCCCCTGCCTGGTGTTGCCCTCAACTGAATAAAGCTGAGCTTCAACCTTCTGGCTCTCATTAAGTGTTTTTTAAAAAACAAAATGGTGGTTAGGGCCTACTAACGGCTTCTGCCCCTCCCTGGTGTTGCCCTCAACTGAATAAAGCTGAGCTTCTACCTTCCGGCTCTGATTAACTGCTGTTTTTAAACAAAATGGTGGTTCCGGCCTACTAACGGTGTCTGCCCCTGCCTGGTGTTGCCCTCAACTGAATAAAGCTGAGCTTCAACCTTCTGGCTCTCATTAAGTGTTTTTTAAAAAACAAAATGGTGGTTAGGGCCTACTAACGGTGTCTGCCCCTCCCTGGTGTTGTCCTCAACTGAACAAAGCTGAGCTTCCACATTCTGGCTTTCGGCCTATACTATCACATATTAAACTGCATTTGGCCTACTAGTGTGGTTAGGCCCTTGAAACAGTGTCTGCTGCTCTTGGGTTTGCTACTCCACTGAACAAAGCAATGCCGCCTGTTTAGTCCTGTTACCAATTTTGATCTGCATTTAGCCTACTTTATTCTTTGGCCCTATATCTGTTTCCTCATCATCCTGCCCATTGCCCAGCCACTGCTAGATGAGTCTGCTGGTACATTGACCTAGACCACTACATTCCCCTTGTACTCTACACAGCCAGAATCTGACCCTGCTGAAAGTAAGGTTCCCCTTCCCGCTTATTATACCACCTTACACAGGGACAAAGAGGAAGGTGCAGATGAAAGTGCAGGTTCCTTCATCAGGTGGGGGGGCATACTCGTTGGCGACGTCACTGGCACAGGGCCACTCAGAGTACGCAAAAGTGTCGCTGCTGGTGGGAGGCGCCCCCGCCATGCAAACACACCGCCGTACTTTGAGGGGCCCTGTGCCAGTGCCAATGCGAACGAGTGGGCCCCCCCTGCTTGCTCAGGATCACAGCACTTGCAACGTTGAAATACTTACCTCTCCCTGCTCCACCGCCATGACGTAGTCCATGTTTCCTGGGCCCACTAAAACCTTGAACCAGCCCTACCCCCACAACTTTTGCCAAATGACCCCCAATTTCCAGTGCCCAACTATTATTATAAAGTTAATTAAGATTGACAAGCTTCAGAAAACAAGAATGGATGTTTTTGGCAGTAAAATGTGCACTGTAGGTGTTTTCCTGGCCTCCACTCACTGCCGGCTATGCTTCCCCATTGACTTGGATTGGGTTTCGTGTTTCGGTCGATCCCCGACTTTTAGCGATAATCGGCCGACTTCACTCGACTCGACTCTGGACTAAATCGGGTTTCACAAAACCAGACTCGATCTTAAAAAAATGAAAGTCGCTCAACCCTATTAGGCGGTGCTGGGGAAGATTCAGCGATCGCTGATGGTTCAGCATACGGCTGGAGTGTATGGGCATCCGGCAGATGTGCGAGCAAAGTCTTCGCACCTTCAGGAGCAGAGCTGGTAACTTTGGATAATTTTTGAGGAAGCCCTGCACCACCAGGTTAAAGGTGTGAGCCAGGCAAGGTATGTGTTTCAGTTCTGAAAGGGCTATGGCAGCCATAAAATTCCTTCCGTTATCACTGAGTACCTTGCCTGCCTCAAGATGTACACTGCCCAGCCATGACTGAGTTTGTTGCTGCAAGTACTCCACCAGTACTTCCGCGGTGTGTCTGTTGTCGCCCAAACACTTCATTTCAAACACAGCCTGCTGACGCTTACCACTAGCTGTTCGATAATGGGACACCCCGTGTGCAACACTGGCAGCTGCGGATGGAGTGGTAGGGCGACTGCGCTCTGTGCACGAGCTTTCACTTCTGGAGGAGGAGGAGGAGGAGTGGCAAACGCCTTATGCCAACTGTTTCCTTAGACTGTGGGATAGGCTGAACTGTCCCAGTATGGCTGCCCCCTGTGGACCCTGCATCCTACACATTAACCCAGTGCGCCGTGATGGACACGTAACGTCCCCGGCCATGCCTACTGGTCCATGCATCTGTTGTGAGGTGCACCTTTCCACTAACTGATTGCCTCAAGGCATGGACAATGCGGTCTTTGACATGCTGGTGGAGGGCTGGGATGGCTATTCTCGCAAAGAATTGGTGACTGGGTAGGTCATAGCGTGGTACTGAGTGGGCCATCAGGTCTTTGAAAGCTTCGCTTTCAAACAAACGGTAGGGCATCATCTGTAATGAGATTAGTATAGCAATGTGGGCGTTGAAATCCTGTGTACACGGATGAGAGGATGAGTACTTTCTTTTCCTAACGAGAGTCTCTTGTAGGGTGAGCTGGACTGGAGAGCTGCATATGGTGGAACTAGCGGTGGTGGTGGTGGACATGGCAGATTGAGAGAGAGTTTGTTATGGTATTCTTGTTGTTGGCCTACATACAGTCTTTCCTACCAATAACCTTGTGATTCCCTGACTGCTTTGGCCTTACGACGATACCTCCACATTTGCTGCTGGTGGTGTCCTAACCGGTGGGCTTACAGTGAGGGAAGCAATGTAGCATTGCTGACTACCTTCATTCCGAGCAGGTGCACCAACGGTACGGGACGTTTGGTAGTTAGTCCAGGCTTGCAAGTGCATGCTGGTTAAATGTCTAAGCATGCACGTTGTATTAAAATTTTGACGATTCTTCTCTCTGCTAAAGGTCTTTGAGCATTTCTTACAGATAACTTTTGACTGATCATTCTGATCTTGGTTAAAAAATCGCTACACTACACTCTTCCTACTATCGAAAACCTTTTCAGGCATTGTGCGCTGTGCTACTTTCACCGAATAACCACGCTCTCCTAAAACTGTTTTTGTCTTTCGCAAACATTTTTGGCATGATACGGGCCTGCCAGATGACAGCTGTTGCAATGTAGATGGCTGCTGCGAGTCATCCTCCTCCGCTTCTGAGCTAGTGGCAGCGGCACCCTCTTCCCCCAATGGCTGCCAATCTGGGTCAACAACTGGGTCATCTATCACCTCCTCCTCAATGTCATGTGCACCTTCCTCAGTGTCACCGGGTAAGGTGCTATAGTGTTCAGGACAGGGCACCATAGTCTCATCAGGGTCACATTCTGGCTCAGTAAACTGTGAGGGCAATGTAGTGATCAGAGTCAATGGAACAGCATCACAATCTAGCTGTGGCTGTGCATCAGTGCACTCCATGTCCGATTCTTCTTGTAATTGGCAGTGTACAATTTCCCTTTCTAGCCCAGGCACAGTATGTGTAAAGAGCTCCATTGAGTAACCTGTAGTGTCGCCTGATGCATCCTTCACTTTTGGTTTGGGAGAAGGACACAAGGAAACGTCTTTTTCCTGACCGGGAGCATCCACTGACGACTGGCTGCTCTTACATTTAGAACTTTGGGAAGAGGAGGCGAAAGAGCTAGAGGGTGAGTCAGCAAGGAAAGACAACACTTTTTTCTGCTTTTCTGGCTTTAAAAGCTGTTTTCCTACTCCCAGGTAAGGGAGCCTTCGAGGCCTTGTGTAGTGTTGTGAATTTGCTTTTTGCTCCCTCTAGTGGTTACTAGTTTTTTGACTCTGGTTTTTCTGTCATTCCTTTTATCCGCACCTGGGTGTTAGTTAGGGGTGTTGCTATATTAGCTCCCTAGACCTTCAGTTCTATGCCTGGCAACGTAGTTATCAGAGCTAGTCTGCTGTGCTCTTGTCTACTGATCCTGGTTCCAGTTATATCAGCTAAGTCTGCCTTTTGCTTTTTGCTATTTGTTTTGGTTTTGTATTTTTGTCCAGCTTGTTCCAAATCTATATCCTGACCTTTGCTGGAAGCTCTAGGGGGCTGGTGTTCTCCCCCCGGACCGTTAGACGGTTCGGGGGTTCTTGAATTTCCAGTGTGGATTTTGATAGGGTTTTTGTTGACCATATAAGTTACCTTTCTTTATTCTGCTATCAGTAAGCGGGCCTCTCTGTGCTAAACCTGGTTCATTTCTGTGTTTGTCATTTCCTCTTACCTCACCGTTATTATTTGTGGGGGGCTTCTATTCAGCTTTGGGGTCCCCTTCTCTGGAGGCAAGAAAGGTCTTTTGTTTTCCTCTACTAGGGGTAGCTAGATTCTCCGGCTGGAGCGTGTCATCTAGAATCAACGTAGGAATGATCCCCGGCTACTTCTAGTGTTGGCGTTAGGAGTAGATATATGGTCAACCCAGTTACCACTGCCCTATGAGCTGGATTTTTGTATTCTGCAGACTTCCACGTACCTCTGAGACCCTCGCCATTGGGGTCATAACAGTTTGCCAGGCCAGTATTAAATGTTTAATGCGTTGCAGAAGAGGGATTATAAGAAAGAAGATTCTCAGTTTTTTTTTTTTTTTTTTTCTTTCTTCTTCCCCTTTACCTCAGAGTGGCTATGCTTGCTGCAGACATGAATGTCCAGACCTTGATTACAAGTGTGGACCAGCTGGCTACTCGTGTGCAGGGCATACAAGACTATGTTATCAGAAATCCTAGGTCAGAACCTAAAATACCGATTCCTGAACTGTTTTCCGGAGACAGGTTTAAGTTTAGGAATTTTGTGAATAATTGTAAATTGTTTTTGTCCCTGAGACCCTGTTCATCTGGAGACTCTGCTCAGCAAGTAAAAATAGTTATTTCGTTCTTGCGGGGCGACCCTCAGGATTGGGCTTTTTCGCTGGCGCCAGGAGATCCGGCATTGGCTGATATTGATGCGTTTTTTCTGGCGCTCGGTTTACTTTATGAGGAACCCAATCTTGAGATTCAGGCAGAAAAGGCCTTGCTGGCTATGTCTCAGGGGCAGGACGAGGCTGAAGTGTATTGCCAAAAATTTCGGAAATGGTCCGTGCTGACACATTGGAACGAGTGTGCACTGGCCGCTAATTTTAGAAATGGCCTATCTGAAGCCATTAAGAATGTTATGGTGGGTTTTCCCATTCCCACAGGTCTCAATGATACTATGGCACTGGCTATTCAAATTGACCGGCGGTTGCGGGAGCGCAAAACCGCAAATTCCCTCATGGTGTTGTCTGAACAGACACCTAATTCGGTGCAATGTGATAGAAAAACCGCAAATTCCCTCATGGTGTTGTCTGAACAGACACCTGATTTAATGCAATGTGATAGAATCCTGACTAGAAATGAGCGGAAAATTCATAGACGCCGGAATGGCTTGTGCTACTACTGTGGTGATTCTACACGTTATCTCAGCATGCTCTAAACGTATAGCTAAGGTTGTTAGTCCTGTCACCGTTGGTAATTTGCAACCTAAATTTATTCTGTCTGTAACTTTGATTTGCTCACTGTCGTCTTATCCTGTCATGGCGTTTGTAGATTCAGGTGCTGCCCTGAGTCTTATGGATCTGTCATTTGCTAAGCACTGTGGTTTTACTCTTGAACCATTAGAAAATCCTATTCCTCTTAGGGGTATTGATGCTACGCCATTGGCAGCAAATAAACCGCAGTATTGGACACAGGTTATCATGTGCATGACTCCTGAACACCGCGAGGTGATACGTTTCCTGGTTTTATATAAAATGCATGATTTGGTTGTTTTAGGGCTGCCATGGTTACAGACCCATAATCCAGTCCTGGACTGGAAGGCTATGTCAGTCTCAAGTTGGGGCTGTCGTGGTATTCATGGGGATTCCCTGCCTGTGTCTATTGCTTCTTCTACGCCTTCGGAAGTTCCGGAGTATTTGTCTGATTATCAGGATGTCTTCAGTGAGTCTGAGTCCAGTGCACTGCCTCCTCATAGGGACTGTGACTGTGCTATAGATTTGATCCCAGGCAGTAAGTTTCCTAAGGGAAGACTGTTTAATCTGTCGGTACCTGAACATACCGCTATGCGTTCATATATCAAGGAGTCTCTGGAGAAAGGACATATTCGTCCGTCTTCTTCCCCCCTTGGTGCGGGATTCTTTTTTGTGGCTAAAAAGGACGGATCTTTGAGACCTTGTATTGATTATCGGCTTTTAAATAAGATCACTGTCAAATTTCAGTATCCTTTACCGCTGTTGTCTGACTTGTTTGCCCGGATTAAAGGTGCCAAGTGGTTCACCAAGATAGACCTTCGTGGTGCGTACAACCTTGTGCGCATTAAGCAAGGTGATGAATGGAAAACCGCATTCAATACGCCCGAAGGTCATTTTGAGTACTTGGTGATGCCTTTTGGGCTCTCCAATGCGCCTTCAGTTTTTCAGTCCTTTATGCATGACATTTTCCGGAAGTATCTGGATAAATTTTTGATTGTTTATCTGGATGATATTTTGGTTTTTTCTGATGATTGGGATTCGCATGTGGAGCAGGTCAGGTTGGTCTTTAAAATTTTGCGTGAAAATTCTTTGTTTGTCAAGGGCTCAAAGTGTCTCTTTGGTGTACAGAAGGTTCCCTTTTTGGGGTTAATTTTTTCCCCTTCTGCTGTGGAGATGGACCCAGTCAAGGTCCGAGCTATTCTTGATTGGACTCAGCCCTCGTCGGTTAAGAGTCTTCAGAATTTCTTGGGTTTCGCTAACTTCTACCGTCGTTTTATCGCTAATTTTTCTAGCATTGTGAAACCGTTGACGGATATGACCAAGAAGGGCTCCGATGTAGCTAACTGGGCTCCTGCTGCCGTGGAGGCTTTCCAGGAGTTGAAGCGCCGGTTTACTTCGGTGCCTGTTTTGTGCCAGCCCGATGTCTCACTTCCCTTTCAGGTTGAGGTGGATGCTTCAGAGATTGGAGCAGGGGCCGTTTTGTCGCAGAGAGGCCCTGGTTGCTCTGTTATGAAACCTTGTGCCTTTTTCTCCAGGAAGTTTTCGCCTGCCGAGCGAAATTATGATGTGGGCAATCGGGAGTTGTTGGCCATGAAATGGGCATTTGAGGAGTGGCGTCATTGGCTCGAGGGTGCTAAGCATCGTGTGGTGGTCTTGACTGATCACAAAAATCTGATGTATCTCGAGTCTGCTAAACACCTTAATCCGAGACAGGCCCGCTGGTCATTGTTTTTCTCCCGCTTTGATTTTGTTGTCTCGTATTTACCAGGTTCAAAGAATGTGAAGGCCGATGCTCTTTCTAGGAGCTTTGTGCCTGATGCTCCTGGAGTCGCTGATCCTGTTGGTATTCTTAAAGATGGAGTTATCTTGTCAGCTATTTCTCCGGATCTGCGACGTGTGTTGCAGAGATTTCAGGCTGATAGGCCTGAGTCTTGTCCACCTGACAGACTGTTTGTCCCGGATAAATGGACCAGCAGAGTCATTTCCGAGGTTCATTCCTCGGTGTTGGCAGGTCACCCGGGAATTTTTGGCACCAGAGATCTGGTGGCCAGGTCCTTTTGGTGGCCTTCCTTGTCAAGGGATGTGCGGTCATTTGTGCAGTCCTGTGGGACTTGTGCTCGAGCTAAGCCTTGCTGTTCTCGTGCCAGCGGTTTGCTCTTGCCCTTGCCTGTCCCGAAGAGACCTTGGACACATATCTCCATGGATTTCATTTCTGATCTTCCGCTATCTCAGGGCATGTCCGTTATCTGGGTGATATGTGATCGCTTCTCCAAGATGGTCCATTTGGTTCCTTTGCCTAAGCTGCCTTCCTCTTCCGATCTGGTTCCTGTGTTTTTCCAGAACGTGGTTCGTTTGCACGGCATCCCTGAGAATATTGTGTCAGACAGAGGATCCCAGTTCGTTTCTAGGTTCTGGCGATCCTTTTGTAGTAGGATGGGCATTGATTTGTCGTTTTCGTCTGCTTTCCATCCTCAGACTAATGGACAGACGGAGCGAACCAATCAGACTTTGGAGGCTTATTTGAGGTGTTTTGTCTCTGCTGATCAGGACGATTGGGTGACATTCTTGCCGTTGGCTGAGTTTGCCCTTAATAATCGGGCTAGTTCCGCCACCTTGGTTTCGCCTTTTTTCTGCAACTCTGGTTTCCATCCTCGCTTTTCTTCGGGTCATGTGGAGCCTTCTGACTGTCCTGGGGTGGATTCTGTGGTAGATAGGTTGCAGCGGATCTGGAATCATGTGGTGGACAACTTGAAGTTGTCACAGGAGAGGGCTCAGCGCTTTGCCAACCGCCGCCGCCGCGGTGTGGGTCCCCGACTACGCGTTGGGGATTTGGTATGGCTTTCTTCCCGCTTTGTTCCTATGAAGGTCTCCTCTCCCAAATTTAAACCTCGTTTTATTGGGCCTTACAAGATATTGGAAATCCTTAATCCTGTATCTTTTCGTCTGGATCTTCCTGTGTCGTTTGCTATTCACAATGTATTTCATAGGTCCTTGTTGCGGCGGTACATTGTGCCTGTAGTTCCTTCTGCTGAGCCTCCTGCTCCGGTGTTGGTTGAGGGCGAGTTGGAGTACATGGTGGAGAAGATCTTGGATTCTCGCCTCTCCAGGCGGAGGCTTCAGTACCTGGTCAAGTGGAAGGGCTATGGTCAGGAGGATAATTCCTGGGTGGTCGCCTCTGATGTTCATGCGGCCGATTTAGTTCGTGCCTTTCATGCCGCTCATCCTGATCGCCCTGGTGGTCGTGGTGAGGGTTCGGTGACCCCTCACTAAGGGGGGGGTACTGTTGTGAATTTGCTTTTTGCTCCCTCTAGTGGTTACTAGTTTTTTGACTCTGGTTTTTCTGTCATTCCTTTTATCCGCACCTGGGTGTTAGTTAGGGGTGTTGCTATATTAGCTCCCTAGACCTTCAGTTCTATGCCTGGCAACGTAGTTATCAGAGCTAGTCTGCTGTGCTCTTGTCTACTGATCCTGGTTCCAGTTATATCAGCTAAGTCTGCCTTTTGCTTTTTGCTATTTGTTTTGGTTTTGTATTTTTGTCCAGCTTGTTCCAAATCTATATCCTGACCTTTGCTGGAAGCTCTAGGGGGCTGGTGTTCTCCCCCCGGACCTTTAGACGGTTCGGGGGTTCTTGAATTTCCAGTGTGGATTTTGATAGGGTTTTTGTTGACCATATAAGTTACCTTTCTTTATTCTGCTATCAGTAAGCGGGCCTCTCTGTGCTAAACCTGGTTCATTTCTGTGTTTGTCATTTCCTCTTACCTCACCGTTATTATTTGTGGGGGGCTTCTATTCAGCTTTGGGGTCCCCTTCTCTGGAGGCAAGAAAGGTCTTTTGTTTTCCTCTACTAGGGGTAGCTAGATTCTCCGGCTGGAGCGTGTCATCTAGAATCAACGTAGGAATGATCCCCGGCTACTTCTAGTGTTGGCGTTAGGAGTAGATATATGGTCAACCCAGTTACCACTGCCCTATGAGCTGGATTTTTGTATTCTGCAGACTTCCACGTACCTCTGAGACCCTCGCCATTGGGGTCATAACAGTGTAGCCAGACGATGACGCAGGCTGAACACCTCCAGCCTTAGGTGCTACCGTGCTTTTGCCACTACCATGAGATGCAGCACCACCAGCACCATCAGTACCAGCTGGCAACCCCCGCCCACGGCCTCTTCCACCAGACTTCCTCATTTTTTGGGGGAGACACTGAACCACAACTCATATTACACCGTCGTAATATGAGGGGCCCTGTGCCAGTACCGCCGCCCACGAGAGAGTGTTCCCCCCCAGCTTGAACAGTGCTCTACCACTTGCAACACTACCTCTCCCAGCTCCACCACTGTGTAGTCTGTGCGGTTAAAACCTTAAATGGCACTGCCAATACAAATTATTTGAAATGATAGATGATAGCTAAAATATACAGGGGCCCTGGCCTCCATTTAATACTTTGCGCCTACTACCACTGTCTTTATTATTTGGGCGTAATAACGGTGTCTGCCGCTGCTTCTTTTTTTTCCTTCACTGAACAAAGCTGAACTTCAACTGTTGTCCCGTTTCAAATATTAAACTGCATTTGGCCTACTTGTTGGGTTGGGGCCTACTAACGGTGTCTGCCGCTCCTTGGTGTTCTCCTGGTTTATTTTTCTTGCGCTTCAATCTTCAGGCTTTCATTTAAATATTTTTTATATTAAACTGCATTTGGCCTACTTGCTGGGTTGGGCCTAGTAACATTGTCTGCTGCCGCCTCTTGTTTTCCTCTACTAAACAAAGCTGAGCTTGAAGCTTCAGGCTTTCGGCCTGTAACAACAATATGAAACTACATTTGGCCTAGTTCTTGGTTTGGGCCTAGTAACGTTGTCTGCTGTTGCCTCTTGTTTTCCTCTACTACACAAAGCTGAGCTTCAATCTTCAGGCTTTCGGCCTATATTTAGAATATGAAACTGCATTTGGCCTACTTGTTTGGTTGGGCCTACTAATGGTGTCTGCCGCTGATTGTTGTTCTCCTCCACTGAACAAACCAATGCCGCCTGTTTACTCCTGTTACCAATTTTTAACAGCTTTTAGCCTACTTTTTTTATTTTGGGCCTATATCTGTGTTTCCTCCTCATTTCTGCCCATTGCCCAGCCGCTGCTAGATGAGTCTGCTGGTACATTGACACAGACCACTACATTCCCCTTGCACTCTACACAGCCTGAATCTGACAATGCAGAAAGTCTGGTTCCCCTTCCCGCATACTATACCACCTTACACGGGGACAAAGAGGAAGGTGCAGATGAAAGTGCAGGTTCCTTCAACAGGTGGGGGGGACATACTCGTGGGCGATGTCACTGGCACAGGGCCCCTCATAGTACGCAAAAGTGTCTCTGCCGGTGGGAGGCGCCCCCGCCGTCAATCACTACGCCGTACTTTGAGGGGCCCTGTGCCAGTGGCAATGCGAACGAGTGTGCCCCCCCTGCTTGCTCAGGATCACAGCACTTGCAAAGTTGAAATACTTACCTCTCCCTGCTCCACCGCCATGACGTAGTCCGCGTTTCCTGGGCCCACGAAAAACTTGAGCCAGCCCTACTCCCCCCACAACTGTTGCCAAATGACCCCCAAATTTTCAATGGCTAACTATTATTATAAGGTAAATTAAGATTGACAAGCTTAAGTAACAAGTAACAATTGATGTTTTTGGCATTAAAATGGGCTCTGTTGGTGTTTTCCTGTCCTCCACTCACTGCCGACTTTGATTCTCCATTGACTTGCACTGGGTTTCGTGTTTCGGTCGGATCCCCGACTTTTCGCAATAATCGGCCGATTTCACCTGACCCGACTTTTGACAAAGTCGGGTTTCGCGAAACCCAACTCGATCCTGAAAAAGTAAAAGTCGCTCAACCCTACTCACAACTGTTGTGTCTGTTTCTGATGTTCTTCTCTCACAACTCGTATCTATTCTGATGTTCTTTCTCCGTCCCCCAGGTGATATGGATAGGACGCACCCGTATGACGGGTAGGCCTGGAGTTCTTCCGGGACCCTAGCGTCGACCCTCTCCCACAATTGCCCCCTATGTCTGCTTAGGTGATTTAGGTGAGGCAGCCAACCTATAATTGCCATATTTTTTGGCATATAAGACGCACTTTTTCCCCAAAAAAATTGTGAGGAAAATGGGGGGTGCGTCTTATATTCGGAACGCAGGCTTACCGGCGTTGTGGCGGCGACAGAGGTGCGGGCATGATGTGGCACGGTGAGCTGTATGGCGTGAGCAGGTCCCATCCATATTTGAGGTGAATCCGCGGCCCGGTATTGATGGAGAGCAGCAGCGCTGGTGAGTTACGGTATTTTCCGGGGGCGGCGGCCATCTTGCTGAGGCCGCGCGTGCGCAGATTCACTACTCTGCGTCCCAGGGCTTCAGGAAAATGGCCGCGGGAGGCCGCGCGTGCGCAGATGGAGATCGCGGCGGCCATTTTCCTGAAGCCGAGATCTCAATCTGCGAACTCGGCTTCAGGAAAATGGCCGCCGCGATCTCCATCTGCGCACGCGCGGCCTCCCGCGGCCATTTTCCTGAAGCCCTGGGACGCAGAGTAGTGAATCTGCGCACCCGCGGCCTCAGCAAGATGGCCGCCGCCACCGGAAAAATCCTTAACTCACCCTGCTCTGCTGCTCTCCATCAATACCAGGCCGCGGATTCACCTCAAATATGGATGGGACCTGCTCACGCCATACAGCTCACCGTGCCACATCATGCCCGCACCTCTGTCGCCGCCACAATGCCGGTAAGCCCGCCGCCACCAGGAAAACCACCCAGCTCTGCTGCTCTCCTTCACTACTGCTGTGGCGTCACCTCAAATGTGGAAGGGACCCTGGCCGCTGCCACCTGAGGAAGTGACCGCACGTCTGCCACCGCCACAGCAACCTCCCCATGGACACCAGGCCATGGCGTTGCCCACCTAAGCAGGATGGGACCCTGCTCAGGTGCACGCCGTTCCGCCCACCGCACCTCAGCATCACCTCACCTCTGCCACCACCATGCCTCCTGTGACCCTGCTCTGCCACTGCCTGCCCTCAGGTAAGAGATCTTAAATTCGTACAATAAGACGGACCCCCATCTTATAAAAAATCTTTTTTTCTGCATTTTTCACCCCAAATTTGGGGTGCGTCTTATAGTACGGTGCGTATTATATGCCAAAAAATACGGTAACTGTCCTGCCGCTGTTTGAAGTAATGCTTGGAGCCAAATACTTCCTCGGCGTTCCGGCCACCGGCTACGTGCCTCAGTAGGATGTTGCCACGATCTTAAGGCACGACTCCTACTGGCTTTATCTCCTTTTTGCTGCAATCTCATTTCTCACTTCTCCACAGTAAACCTCGCTTCGTTTCCTTTCTTAGGATGCCACCGCAACGGGTGCAGGCGCGGCTTCGTAACGTTCTGTTCTGTTCGCTAGGCCACTGTCAGGATCCCACCCCTGACAGAGACCCCCCTGAATCTTCCCCTGCAACACCCTCTGCCACAGGATGTTGCCTGGATCCAACCCAGTCAGCTTCTGACTAACTTCCTATCTGGCCCCCAGTTTTACCAGATTGTGAGGAGTGGCCTAATACATAGAACCCTTTGCTCCCCCTGGTGGCCAGAATGTGACGTGTAATGTGTGACTGTGATACCTGGTCAGGTGAACTCCTTAAGTGCCATCAGACGTACCATCACTCCCCTTAGCGGCGGAGCATCAGTACTGCAACGACCAGGACTCTGGGGCGCTGCATTAAGACTTCAAAATCCGTGAGGAAACTTCAAAATGTTTGTGGTTAATGTATTTATGTGGGAGAATTTTTAGCTGCAGTAATATATGTGTATTCATATTTAGAAAATATTGGGCATAATGATGTTGAATTAAATCTAAGTACCCCAATTTTACTAACGATCTATTTCAAATCATTGCCGACATTCAGTTTTGGTCTATACAGGTGATTCAATTTTCCTCTGATATTTATTCTGAGACTGGAATTTCATTCTTGCTGTAATTTACTAGACCACTGTCTGAATTTGATAAGGTAAAAGAAAATTGAAACCTGATGCTGAAATCTTCAGGTCCAAAAATGACATTTTTTAGCTGTTTTCTTTGGGTTTGGTGCGAGAACAATGTATGTATAAGGCTTAGTCCTATTCCAAGTATAACAGTAAAACAAAGAGAATCGTGTGATCTTGTATTTGGCATGGTCATGCTTTTTACAGCAGAACGTTACATTACAAAATATGTCACGGGTCACCCAACAAGGAGAGGCCACAGAACAACAATATACTCTATCACACGGAAAGGTTTGGTTATGAACTTGGAGAATTTGGGTGGTCCCCTTAGCTGGCAGGAGGTCCAATCTGCCATCAGCCATAATCTTCCAAATAAAGTATTAACTGTGGCGGTTGTGAAAGAAAAAAAAATATTCCTCCGGTTAAACAAAATGACAATTCACAGTGATAGCCCTTGAATGTTTTTATATCACTATTATAACACTCTTCCCACAATATTACACAATATTAGCAATATTTTTATATAAATGTGAGATTCAGCAAGGGCACAGCGGGAAAAGTATTGGGCTTTTATTATCATGTGAAAAAGACAAGAAATCTCCACTATAGGGATGTAGCAGAGCTGACTATGATGCTGCTACATCAAAAATGCTTGTTGCAAAGGTAAAGTTGTCTAAATGAACTAATGCTATTACTCACAAAAATGTATTTCTAAGATCCAGGGGACTATTGCAGCAGCAGATATGAGAGATAGAGAAATGATCATGGGGAAGACTTGTTTGTGATCAGTACTAATTAGCTAAGATAAACCCTGCTCTGACAAACAATCATATATAATTGCACAGAAAGTGACTAAAATATACTGTATATCTTAAAGGTTTTTTTTTAAAGGCAATCTGTTACTAGGATGAACCATCCTAAGCTGTCTATATGGACATGTAGGTTATAGGAAGATGAATAAAATGATACCTTGATATCTGCAATCCAATATCTTTTTCCAGAGGAATCCATCCAATATGTAAATGAGCTTTTAGGATCTATGATCCAGACACTGATCTGCCCAAGAATCTGCCTCCAGAGTGTCATGCGTGTTGGTTCAAACCCTTAACCCTATGCTTTGTGGTCAGCTTCTCTATCTGCTGAGTCACAGCAGTTACACCTTTTTTTCTGGGTGTTTTTGTCTCTCATCCTTGCTTTTGTGTTTTGAGGTTAACAGGTGTTTTTCATTTATTCATTTGTCTGCTCTATCATCTTTCGGATGCGGCTATATAAACTTTTTCCACAGGTGATATTCTCATTTAGATATCCAGCCATACTGCAGTTGTTTATGCCAGTCAGTGAAAGACTGGCTAAGTTTATCTCTCTGCTGATTATACTTTTCACACTTATACTTTTCACACTGCACCTATCTTTTGTTTCTTGCTTAGGAAGTAGGTGGCAAACTCTCTAGCATTATGTACATTATCTTCTCATTTTGTATTTCATGGTTTGTTTTAACCCACTCTGAGATCTTTTTCTATCTCACAACCCCTTCCCTTCTGTTGGTAAATTGCACTCTGCCCTGCCCTCTGGTTCCTTAGGAGGAATGTGAAGTGCTTTCAGACACCACAGATCCGAGCTGCCATAGTTTAGTCTATTGTTAGGACTATTGCAGCCCATGTAGGAACCATTAGGGACTGCAGGGTCAGAATCCATAGTCCGTACAGGAACCGGCTGGGTCAGTTGCAGTTTCCAGTGTTTTACCTATTTTCCCATGAGAGTTGTTAGACAATCATAACATGGAGGTTATTTTAAATGAAACAGGCCATTATCAGTGTGAGACATGATGATGGGACACTGCTGGAACACAGACCAGTCCTAAGTGAATCCATCTGCCTCAAAAGTGAGTGGTTCTGTTCAGGGTATTGTCTGAATCATGGTTTTGGAGCATTTAAACGGAAACCCTGACGTAAGCGCTCAGCGGAGAGTGCAGGATAAATGTGAACCGAGCCTTATTCAGATTTTTGGGAGGTAAAATGAACAAATAGACAGCAGTACAAGAATAGTTCTTATTTTTATTTTTGTGCGGTTCAACGTGCGGTATAAGTGATAAGGCAGACTTATTCTTCGTGTCGGTGCAATTCCAGAGATACCAGATTTATATTTTTTTTAGGCTTTGCTGCTATCACAGCAAAATGCTTTTTTTATTATTTATGCAGATTTACTCAGCCTGGTGTCACTAGGCGAGACTAACATAGGATTTTTGGCACTTTTTTTTACGGTGTTTGCCTAATGGAATAAATAACATGCCAGTTTCATAGAGCGGGTTTTTTCGGATGTGGTGATACCAATTTTTGTTTTATCAGAAACGCTGCATTTTGAGTTTTTGTGTTTTTCTTTACATTTTTATATGTTTGTTTTGACTTTTCACTTTTTTACTGTGGGACATGTTTAATTTTTACTTTGATCATTGGTCTCATGCACTTCTGTAGTCATGTACCCCCTTGTAACAACTTAAATACCGCTGTCGCGATTGACAGCGATATTTAAGGGGTTAATCAGCCCCGATCGGTCGCAAAACTGCTTAGGTCCAATACTGCAGGGTGTCAGCTGTCATGTACAGCTGACACCTGTGGAAATTGTAGTCGCCGGGCGGTGCTATTCTCTTATTTGCGATCGCTCTTTTAAAATGCAGATGAGGAATAAGTACCCATAACAACTGCCATTTTAATATGTATCGGCGGTCGTTAAGGGGTTAAACCCCCATGTTCACTTCTCTGAAGCAGCATAGATAAGATTGGTGCTGTTTGTTAAAGGGAATCTGTCACCTCATTTTTCATATATAAGCTTCGGCCACCGCCATCAGGGGCTTATCTACAGCATTCTGTAATGCTGTAGATAAGCCACCGATGTAACCTGAAAGATAAGAAAAACAAGTTAGATTATACTCACCTGGGGGGCAGTCCGGTGTGGTCTGGTCCGATGGGCGTTGCGGCCTGGGTCCGGTGCCTCCCATCTTCATGCGATTACGTCCTCTTCTTTGCTTCCTGTCGCGGCTCCTGCACAGGCATACTTTATCTGCCCTGTTGCAGAGTAAAGTACTGCAGTGCGCAGGCGCCAGGCTTCTCTGACCTTTCCCTTCGCCTGCGCACTGCAGTACTTTGCTCTGCCCTCAACAGGGCAAATCAGTACGCCTGCGCCGGAGCAAGGAAGAGGACGTCATCGCATGAAGATGGGAGGTGCCGGACCCGTACTGCGACGCCCATCGGACCGGACTGCACAGGATTGCCCCCCCAGGTGAGTATAATCTAACTTGTTTTTCTTATCTTTCAGGTTACATCAGGGGCTTATTTACAGCATTACAGAATGCTGTAGATAAGCCCCTGATGGCGGTGGCCGAAGCTTATATACAAAAAATGAGGTGACAGATTCCCTTTAAAGGTATGAAGGGACTATGGCATTCCACCAAATGCAGCACCATTTAGTATTTCTTACAGAGAAGGCGAATTCAGACGTCCACGAAACACTTTCCATGTACGGATTGTTATATGCCTACCGGCTACAGGTCTCTTGACTCGAGCTGGACAGCAATAGGCATTAAATAGACAGTTGAGTTCAGGTTTGGAGACCCACTGTCAGTGCGTTCCTCATGATCCATACATGGAACGTGTTTCACAGATGCCTCAATGAAGCCTAAGGGCCAGTTCAGACAAACATGTTTATTGTTGACTTACCCTATGTTCACACTTGAGTACCGGAGATTTGCGGAGGGCTGCGTACTTCCTCTGTTAAGCTCCACCCACTTCTGCCTTTCTTCAGTTTAGATCCACCTACTTCTGCATGAACCCTGCGTACCTATCTTTAACATTGGGTATGCAGGACATGCGGATGTATGCGGATGCGTTGTTTTGACGCGCCTGCCCGACTGCCTGGGAACGCAACTTGTTGCATTTTGTGCGGATGGCGGGCGCATCAAAATGTTGTATCCGCATACATCCGCATGTCCTGCGTACCCAATGTTAAAGATAGGTACACATGACACATGCAGAAGTAGGTGGACCTAAACGGAAGTGCAGAAGTGGGCGGAGCTTAACGGAGGAAGTACTCAGCCCTCCACAAAGCCCCGGTACGCAAGTGTGAACCCGGCCTCACATGGGTAGGTGTGCTATTTGTACTTAGTAGAACACACAGGCAACACATCCATTTGCTCAACCAACTACGGATGGACAGTGCTCTTACCATCGTAAGTCAGCATACTAGTACAAATAGGTAATTCGCTCCAATAATATGTACTTGCAGATGTGTCAGTGAAAATTTCAATAGCCACATAGAACGTGCACCTGTCTGCGGAGGACCACGCAAAGCTGCTCAGAGATGCAGTCACGTCTGTAATTTCAGAACATGACGACACTGTGAAATTAAAAAGTTGTCCAGTACTGATCACAAAATAATGATATATCCTCCGAGAGAAATGTTCTAAATCTTTAAGTATACAGGTGTGTGTATTAGGATAACACTGAGTTAAAAAATGCTATGAATAAGGTTTTAGCTGCAGCACTCAGGTACCTCATCCTGGTATTACAATCGGTTATACCCACTTTACAAACTCTCCATCTGTATTTGAAATGAAAGAGATACAACATTAAAATGTAGAAAGCAAACAAAATAAGGAAAATGGAAAACAAAAGTCAAGAAGGCACAGGTTGTCAGAGATGACAAATTCCCTTAGGCATTTTTTTCTCTGCTTTATGTAGAATTGAAGAAACTTGTAAAGCTGGAAGCGATCATGGTTATATTAGCGTCACACCATTTGTAGCATTGGTAGGATATCTGCACTATGGCTTTTCTTTGCTAACTGTCTACATGTCTTCATGTCCTCTTTATATCATTGCGTTTTCTCTTTGGGGACCTCGGCTGATAAAGTTAAAGCTGCAGGCTCTTGTGTTGTCCTTGAGACTTTGAGACATACCTTGACAGATTACTAGAGTGAGCTGTAGGACACGTCTAATGAGGTAACTCTGCCACTGCTTGGCTCCAAACACATAGCCTTCAGCGTACTCGAGTTTTGCTCCCTTGCTCGCTGCAGAGGTCGGAAGTTTGGGAATTAAGAATTGACAGCTTCTCAGACCCCGAGAAAAAAAAAATCACTGCTGTCATGGATTTTCCTTTGCCATGGCCTGGGGTAGAGAATTACAAGAGTTCACTTACAGGTTTAGTTACAGCCTGATCCTACAACCTTGCAATTATTCAGACTTATCTACATGTAAATAGTAACCTTTTTGCCTTCAGTCTACAGTGTTTGGAATGGAAATTATATTTTTAAAAGCTAAAAAAATCTATCAGTGCTATATATCTGGAAGTAAACAAAGCATTTGCCGGCTCAGGGAAGCATTGATTATATTTTTGTAAACTTGACACATAAAAGAATAAGATTATCTAAACAATACGGTCTTCTCTGCATTCATTCTATAATCCTCCAATGCTTAGAAACTTTGATAATGAAATATAACTTAATTTGTTCATTTGTAAATAAAAAATTGCTATCCAAAATGATCATTTTAATTGAAAAAATAATAATTCTGAATTGAAAAGTGCTGGTGAATATGTTGGTGCTATAGAAATAAAATTATTACTAATTAATAACCAACACTATATATTATATGATTGACTGCCTATGACAAGTTGAGTGAGATTTCTCTTTGCTAGAACTCAAGCAAGACATTTTCGCAAAAGGAGCATGGGAGATGGATGATTCCAATAATTCCAATAGAAATAACAAGACAAAACTGCATTAATGGGTATTTGTCAGCAGGTTTTTGCTATGCAATCTGAGAGTAGCATGATGTAAGGGCAGATGCCATGACTTCAGCAAAGTGCTGGGATGCTTGCTATCATTTTTATAAAATCACAGTTTTTTTCTGTTGCAGATATACCAGTTATATGGTCTGGAGTGTCAATGTATCTGACTAAACTAGAGGAGGTCTTTCACTTTGCCTATGGCCTAATAATCATCATACAAGGGAACAGTGCAGATCTTAGATGTAATAGCTTCTGTGTCTGTTGTTGGAATCCCTTCAATTTTTGTCACACATCTGGCAGTGTTTTTCTGAGATTGATATGCCTGGGCTCAGCCAGTCTGAGCATGCATGTTTATGTGGGGTTCTGGAGAGATGGCTAACAGTTATCTAATATATGTGACTGGCTAAACTGGAACCAGATTTTTGACATCTGGCTTGGCCCCCCAGAGTCTGCAGACCTGAACCCAATTGAATACTTGTGAGTAGAGTTGAAGAAAAAGCTGTATACCTACCGAAGTGAGTTGACCAGTATGTACCAACTTTAGGAACGTGTAGAAGAGACCTGGGATCAGATTTCAGTAGAGACATGCTTGAATCTGATCGAGAGCATGCCAAAGATTGACTTATAAAATACTACCAAAAGAAAACTTAAAATTTCAATTTTTAGCAGCAAAACAGTAACAATAAAGTGACATGACAAGTATCTGCGTAACTAATCAAAATAGTTGCAAGTCAAAATTATGGGTGAGATGGGCAAGATGATTATCTATAAAATGATGGTAGTCTCACGTTCAAAGCAGTAGTAAATGGTAAGATATGGAGCCTAAAAGTCAAAAGTTAAAGACATTGATACCCTTTTGCTCATCAGTGGAAATCCTGCGGCATTAGTATTCCGAGGCTGGTTGTAGCATTCTGGATATATATAAGGTACTCGGATCGGATAGGAATCCTGAAGAGAACGACACATGGATCAGCACGGTGGCGCAGTGGTTAGCCTTGCAGCGCTGGAGTCCTGGGTTCAAATCCCACCAAGGACAACATCTGCAAAGAGTTTGTATGTTCTCTCCGTGTTTGTGTGGGTTTCCTCCCACACTCCAAAGACATACTGATAGGGAATTTAGATTGTGAGCCCCAACGGGAACAACGATGATAATGTGCAAAACTGTAAAGCGCTGCGGAATATGTTAGCGCTATATAAAAATAAAGATTATTATTATTATTATTATGGATCCCCAAAAGAATGCAAAACACCCTCCAAAATTTGGAAATAAACTGCATCCCTTATCAGAAACAATATCGGTAGGGATCCCATATAATTTTACAATCTCTCTGATGAACATTTGCTCCAAAATCTTGGCGTTAGGTAAAGCAGGTAGCGCAATGAAATGTGACATTTTACTGAATCTGACCAGCACCACTAAAATTACAATATTACGTCCTGACATGGGATGATCAGTGATAAAAATTGACAGATAAATGAGTCTAAAGTCTACTGGGAATAGTCAATGGTTGGAAAGACCCACACAGATGAGTATGAGAGGTTTTACTATGTGCACAGACTCTGAAGGCAGCTACATACTCACGAACATCCTGATGTACCCCTGACCACCAACAAGGCTGAGTAAGAAAATCCATGGCGTCTTTATTACCAGGATGTCCGGTCAAAACCGAATCATGATGTTTAATAAAAACTTTACTCTCAGACGAAGATTTACAGGTACAAACATTTTACCTAATGAACAGGCAGCAGCGGTGTCCCCCTGAGCCTCAACAACCTCTTTCTCAAGATCGGAGCATATATACGCAATAACTATCACTTTTTGTAGTATAGGAACAGTTCACAAATATCTTCCCCCCATGAATACAACAAGATAAAGCATCTGCCTTAACGTTCTTGTTCCCTGAACTATATGTAACAAAAAAGTTAAACCTGGTGAAGAACAGTGACCATCTTGCCTGTCTAGGTGCTAGACGTTTTGTAGACTCGAGATATACCAGATTCTTGTGATCTGTGATTATCATAAGTGAATGAACTGCCACTCCAGATTATGATGCCACTCTTCAAAGGTCCACTTTTTTGATGCCAAGAGTTCCCTGTTACTAATGTCATAATTTTTCTCCACAGATGACAGTTGTTTAGAAAAGTATGCACATGGATGCAATTTACCAGGAGACGCACCCTGCAACAATACAGCCCCCACCCCCACTTCAGTCGCGTCAGTGTCCACAATAAATGGCTGAGTGACGTCAGGCTTTATGAGAAAAGGTGCCAATGCAAAACACTCCTTTAATGTATCAAATGCCTCCCTGGCCAGACTGGACCAATTGGAAAAGTCTCTCCTTTTCCTGGTCATATCCCTCATAGGTTTGGCCACTAACAAAAAGTTTTGATGAACTTACAATAGTAGTTGACAAAACCCAAAAACCTTTGTAATGCTTTTAAATACTCAGAACATTCCCAATCTAGTACCACCCGGTCTTTCGCCGGATCCATGCGAAAACCAGTGGATGAGAAAATATATCCTAGAAAAAGGATCTCCTCAAATAGAGAACATACATTTCTCTGGTTTGACACATAATTTATTGTCTCTGAGTGTCTGGGAAACCTGCCTGACATGTTCCTGATGTGACTCAAGGTCAGGTAAATAATTTGATATGTCATCAAGATCAAATACAACAAATCTGCTTAGTAGGTGACTAAAGATGTAATTTACAAAGTGCTGAAAGACAGCGGAAGCATTAGTCAACCCAAATGGCATCACAAGGTTCTCATAGTGTTCCTCAGCATACTGAAAGCTGTTTTCCACTCATTCCCCCTTTTAATACAAATGAGATTATATACCTCTCATGAGATTCATTTTAGAAAACCACTTTGCTCCTACAATCTGATTAAAGAGATCCGAAATGAGAGGGCGCGGACATGGATCCTGGGCCGTGATCTAATTGAGTTTGTGGAAATCTAGGCAAAGAAAAACCCATACCAAAGGGGGAAGAGGATGGTCTGATATGACCATTTGCCTAAATTTCCTAAGCAGCTTGGCCCCAGAAACAAGATTAATGGCACAGTCATAAGGATGATGCAAAGGAAGTTCTGGGCACCTCTGCTCTGAAAACACATTCCCACAGTCAGACAGGTATTTAGGGACAGACTGGGTATCCACCCTTGTGTAGTTCTTGACAATACTCTCTCCACCTTATCAACTCCTGAGTCTGCCAATCTACAACAAGGTTTTGCAGAGTGAGCCAAGGTAGTCCAATATCCACAGCACATGACAGTCAATACCTTCTGACTGCATGGCCCTTGGACGATTTGCGTAAAATACCCTTGTCTCAAGGGTGTGCAATTAATGGCTATTATGGGTATATGTCTGGACAGTGTATGTGGTTTGATTCATACACAAGTGCTTGTCACTAAATTAGAATATCATCAAAAAGTTAATTTATTTCAGTTCTTCTATACTAAAAGTGAAACTCATATATTATATAGAGTCATTACAAACAGAGTGATCTATTAGAAGTGTTTATTTCTGTTTATGTTGATGATTATGGCTTACAGCCAATGAAAACCTAAAAGTCATTATCTCAGTAAATTAGAATACTTTATAACACCAGCTTGAAAAATTATTTTAATATCTGAAATGTTGGCCAACTGAAATGTATGTTCAGTATATGCACTCAATACTTAGTTGAGGCTCCTTTTGCATCAATTACTGTATCAATGTGGCGTGGCATGGAGGTGATCCGATGTGGCACTGCTGAGGTGTTATGGAAGCCCAGGTTGCTTTGATAGCAGCCTTCAACTCGTCTGCAGTGTTGGATCTGATGTCTCTCTTCTTCCTCTTGATAATACCCCATAGATTCTCTATGAGGTTAAGGTCAGGCAAGTTTGCCAGCCAATCAAGAACAGTGATACTGTTGTTTTTAAACCAGGTATTAGTACTTTGGCAATGTGGGCAGGTGCCAAGTCCTGCTGGAGAATGAAATCTCCATCTCCAAAAAGCTTGTCAGCAGAGGGAAGCATGAAGTGCTCTAAAATTTCCTGTTTGATGGCTGCGCTGACTTTTGTCTTGATAAAACACAGTGGACCTACACCAGTAAGTGACATGGATCTCCAAACCATCACTGCTTGTGGAAAATTCACACTAGAGCTCAAGCAGCTTGAATTGTGTGCTTCTTCACTCTTCCTCCAGACTCTTAGACCTTGATTTCCAAATGAAATGCAAAATTTACTTTCATCTGAAAACAGCACCTTGGACTACTGAGCAACAGTCCAGTTCTTTTTCTCCTTGGCCCAGGTAAGATGCTTCTGGCATTGTCTATTAGTCATATTAGTCATGAGTGGATTGATACAAGGAATGTGACACTTGTAGCCCATGTCCTGGATACGTCTGTGTGTGGTGGCTCTTGAAGCTATGACTCCAGCAGCAGTCCACTCCATGTGAATGGCCTTTTCTTAAAAATTCTTTCAAGGCTTTGGTTATCCCAGTTGCATGTGCACCTTTTTCTACCACACTTTTTCCTTCCACCCAACTTTCCATTACTATGCTTGGATACACAGCTCTCTGTGAACAGCCAGCTTCTTCAGCAATGACCTTTTGTGGCTTACCCTCCTTGTGAAGTGTGTCAATGACTGCCTTCTGGACATGTATCAAGTCAACAGTCTTCCCCATGATTGTGCAGCCTAACGAAACAGAGTAAGTCACCTTTTAAATGCTTAGGAAGCCTTTGCAGGTGTTTTTTGCTAATTATTCTAATTTAGTGAGATAATGACTTTTGGGTTTTCATTGGCTGTAAGCCATAAACATCAACATAAACAGAAATAAACATTTGAAATAGATCACTCTGTAGCGACTCTATTAAAATATATGAGTTTCAATTTTTGTATTGAAGAACTGAAATAAATTACCGTAACTTTTTGATGATATTCTAATTTAGTGAGGAGCACTTCTATACAGTTGAAACTTGAAGTTTACATACGCTATATAAAAATACACATATGCATGTTTTTCTCAATATCTGACATGAAATCAGAATAAACCTTTCCAGTTTTAGGTCAATTAGGATTACCATAATTATTAAATGTGCCAAATGGCAGAATAATGACAGAGGGAGAATGTTTTAAGGCATTTTTATTACTTACTTCAAAGTCAAATGTTTACATATATTTCATTAGTATTTGCTACCATTGCCTTTAAACTGAATGACTTGGGTCAAATGTTTGGGATATCCTTCCACAAGCTTCTCACAATAGTTGGTCGGAATTTGGGCCCATTCCTCCTGACAAAACTGGTGTAACTGATCCAGGTTTGTAGGTCACCTTGCTTGCACCTGCCTTTAAAGCTTTGCCCATAAATTTTCAATAGGATTGAGATAAGGGCTTTATGATGGCCACTCCAAAATATTGAATTTGTTGTCCTTAGGCCACTTTGTTACCATTTTGACAGTATGCTTCAGGTCATTGTCTATTTGGAAGACCCATTTCCGACCAAGCTTTTAACTTTCTGGCTGATGTTTTTAGGGGTTGCTTCAGTATTACCACATAATCTTCTTTTCTCATGATGCCATCTATTTTGTGAAGTGCACTAGTCCCTGCTGCAGCAAAACAACCCCACAATATGATGCTGCTACCGCCGTGTTTCACAGTTGGGATGGTGTTCTTAAGTTTCCAAGCTTCTTCCTTTTCCTCCAAATGTAACGATGGTCATTATGCCCCAAAAAGTTCAATTTTAGTTTCATCAGGCCACAGGACATGTCTCCAAAAATTAAGGTATTTTGTTCCTGTGTGCATTTTCAAACATTAATCCGGCTTTTTTATGTTTGTTTTGGAGTGATGGCCTCTTCCTGGCAGAGTGGCCTTTCAGCCCATGTTCTTACAGTACTCGTTTCACTGTGGATATTGACATAATCTTACCAGCTTCTGCCATCATCTTCACAAGGACTGTTGTTGGGTTGATATACACCTGTCGGACCAATGCTTGTTTATCTCTGGGACACAGAACCTGTCTACTTTCTGAGCAGCATGATGGCTGAACATTCCTATCTTGTTTGCACTTGCGTATATTTGTTTGTACAGATGAATAAGGCACCTTCAGGTACCTTGAAATTGTAACCAAGGATGAGCCAGACGTGTGCAAGCTCACAATTATCTTCCTGATATCTTGGCTGAATTCTGGAGAATTTCCCATGATGCTACACAATGAAGCAGAGTGTTTCAGTTGTGCATTAATCCACAAGTGTGTCTCTAATTAACTGAGAAGCTTCCAAACACATGACATCGTCATATGGGCAGTCTAGAAATGTTTAAAGGCATTGTAATCTTAGTGTATGTAAACTTTTGACTTTGCAATAAGTAATAAAAATGCCTTAAAAATACTCTTGCTATCATTATTCTGGCATTTGGCAAATATTAATAATTATGGTAATCCTACCTATTTGACCTAAAATGGGAAAGGTTTATTGTGATTTCATGTCAGATATTTAGAAAAACATGCATATTGGTCTTTTTATATAGTGTATGTAAACTTCTAGTTTCAACTGTATGACTCAGAGCCAGAAAAAATTCCTCCACCATCTGAAGCGACTGGGAGTCAGACAGGCGAGAGAATGCCCATGCTTGGGGGTCACCCTGAAGGATAGAGATTATTATCCAAACCCATTGCTCTTCGGTTCCTGAGGAACAAGGATGTAACCTGAAGTATAGCTTACAGGCCTCCCTGAAAACAAATATCTTGTCACGCCCCCCAGAGGATCTGTCAGTCAAAGCGATCTTGGGCCTTACTAAGATTTGCTTGGGAGTCACAAACAATCCCCAAACCTGATTTGATGGGGTGCTGCAAAACCACAGTTCATAGATCTGCCGCCTCCAGGCTGAGTTGCTGCAGTTGCCCTTTTAAACTAGTGATGGGATCCATAATGGATCAAAAAAGGGTTTCGTTCAGTGCTAATGTCACAACCCCGTTGTTGGGTGTCCCGGGACCAGGGGTTCCTTCCTTGACCCTAATGCTAGTGGCACGTTAGCTCACTCTGTTCACTGGATTACTTCTGATGGTGAAAACACCAGAGCCACTTACCGTGCCTTAGCTCCTGAATCCCTCCTCAGTCTGTACCTCTTTCCCATCCAGGGAAGAGGGAAGTAGTATTGTACTGTAGACTAACAAGGTAATACAAACAGGGATAATAAATATAAATATAGTCACACAAACAAGAGGTATACACCGGGAAGTGAAGGATGGGGTAAAACCAAAGTAGGAGGAGTGGAATTAGCACACACCCAAAACTTAGCAACAGTCTCATGTAAATACACCAAACGCCTTCTCAAACAACATCCACAAACAACCATCTATTAACCATGTAGCATAACTTTCTCTGGCTATAAGTGCTAGTCAGGGCCCAGATTATATAGGAGATGGGAGTGACTAACAATGAACAGCTGAGAGCCTTAATGCAGGAAAGCTTCCAAAAGCTCTCAACTGAGCAGATTAACCCATGTACTGATAAAAGAAACCTACACCATTTAATATGAAGGGGAAGTGCTTTTAAACAGTGCAGGACTAGGAGAAATCAGATGCTTCGGTCTCATCTCTGTGGTCGCAAGCCTGTGACAGCTACCCACCCGACGTCAGGGACCAACCCGAGTATTCCGAATGATCAAATGAAAGTCAGATATTGCTTTTCAACCATGCTTCCACAGAATTAAAAAAAATAAAACTCATGAAATAGGCCTGGACCAAAATGATGGTACCCCTGAAAATAATGTGACAAAAGGGACATATTAAATCAAGGTGTGTCCACTAACTAGCATCATAGGTGTCTACCATCTTATAATCAGTGAGTGGGCCTGTATATAGGGCTACAGATACTCATTGTGCTGTTTGGTGACATGGTGTGTATCACAATCAACATGGACCAGAGGAAGTGAAGGCTTGTCTCAGGAGATTAGAAAGAAAATTGCTGACAAACATTTTAAAGGTAAAGACCATCTCCAAGCAACTTGATGTTCCTGTGACTACAGTTGCACATATTATTCAGAAATTTAAGATCCATGGGACTGTAGCCAACCTCCCTGGATGTGGCCGCAGGAGGAAAATTGATGACATCAAAGAGACGGATAAGGCAGGTTTCACATTTGTCCTCCATGAAGCTCCGCCCACCACCGCACCGCCTCTAGTCAGCTCCGCCTATGTCAGCATGCGGCATGCGTACCCTATCTTTACCATTAGGTACGCAGGCCATGCCAATATATGCCTCCGCATGCGTCGTTTTGACAGTGCGGCGACCTGAGCCGAGCGCAGCGAGTCGCATTTTGGTGCGGTCGCCACACCATCAAAATGACTCAAGTGGAGGCATCTGCATACATCGGCATGGCCTGAGTACCTAATGGTAAAGATAGGGTATGCATGCCGACATAGGTGGAGCTGAACGGAGGAGGTGCGGCGGTGGGCGGAGCTTCACGGAGGACGTACACAGCCCTCCGCAGCACCTCCATCCGCAAATGTGAAACCAGCCTAATACGAATAGTAACAAAAGAGCCCAGAAAAACTTCTGCGCTGCTCCAGGGGTTGTTCATTTCACACCGGCAACACTTATAGCAAACATCTTTGACCTCCTGTCTCAGTTGAGGTCAATATACCAACCATTGTAACCACTGAAAGTTTTTCTCAACACCAAAATGTACATCTCTCTCATGAGCTTCACCGGGTTTTCCAGCTAGGCTGCAAGTCTCTCTCTGACAGTCTATTAACACGCGTTGAGCCTCCCGCATCCCAAAACGGCCCACTCCCAACCTGTCTTCCTAACCCCGTCCAACCCTGGTGCTGTATGTCCTGGCTGGAAGTGATGGCCCTGTTCTCTAGTGCTACCTGCAATTCGGCATTCAGGACCTGAAATTACGTCACGGCTTGCTGTGATTGGTCGCGTCGCGGTCACATGGGCGGCACGCAACCAATCACAAGCCGTGACGTAATTTTAAAAATGGGCGCGTTTCCTGCCTCCCGTGACGTCACGGCTTGTGACTGGTCGCGTCGCCCATGTGACCGCGACGCGATCAATCACAAGCCGGAACGTAATTTTAAATTCCTGAATGCCTAGAATTAGGCAGTCAGGACCTGAAAATTAAGTCACGGCTTGCTGTGATTGGTCGCGTCGCGGCCACATGGGCGGCACGCGACCAATCAAAAGCCGTGACGTCACGGAAGGAAGTAAACGCGCGCATTTTAAGCAAAGAACGCTGCCAGTTCCCACGGTGAGGTCCAGGCTGCGTCGGAGAGGTGAGTATAGCAATATTTTTTATTTTAATTCTTTATTTTACACATTAATGTTGTTTCTATACCGATACCCGATACCACAAAAGTATCGGATCTCGGTATCGGAATTCCGATACCCGCAAGTATCGGCCGATACCCGATACTTGCGGTATCGGAATGCTCAACACTAGTGGTGAGCACTTTGAACCCCCAGGTGCTTCACAGAAGTTTATAACGTAGAGCCGTGAAAATAAAAAATTGCATTTTTTCTACAAAAATGATTTTTTGCCCCCAAATTTTTATTTTCACAAGGGTAACAGGAGAAATTAGACCACAAATATTGTTGTGCAATTTCTCCTGAGTACATTGATACCCCATATGTGGGGGTAAACCACTGTTTGGGCGCACTGCAGAGCTTGGAAGAGAAGGAGTGGCGTTATACTTTTTCAATGTAGAATTGGCTGGAATTGAGATCGGACGCCATGTTGCGTTTGGAGAGCCCCTGATGTGCCTAAACAGTGGAAACCCCCCACAAGTGACACCATTTTGGAAACTAGACCCCTTAAGGAACTTAACTAGATGTGTGGTGAGCACTTTAAACCCCCAGGTGCTTCACGGAAGTTTATAGCGTAGAGCCGTGAAAAGAAAAAGTCACTTTTTTTTCTACAAAAATGATATATTTGCCCCAAAATATTTATTTTGACAAGGGTAACAGGAGAAATTGGGCCACAAAAGTTGTTGTGAAATTTCTCCTGAGTACGTTGATACCCCATATGTGGGGGTAAACCACTGTTTGGGCGCACCGCAGAGCTTGGAAGAGAAGGAGTGCCGTTTTACTTTTTCAATGTAGAATTGGCTGGAATTGAGATCGGACACCATGTCGCGTTTGGAGAGCCCCTGATGTGCCTAAACAGTAGAAACCCCCCACAAGTGACCCCATTTTAGAAACTAGACCCATTAAGGAACTTATCTAGATGTGTGGTGAGCACTTTAAACCCCCAAGTGCTTCACAGAAATTTATAAAGTAGAGCCGTGAAAATAAAAAATCCTTTTTTATTTCCTCAAAAATGATTTTTTAGCCTGCAATTTTTTATTTTCTGAAGGGTAACAGGAGACATTGTACCCCAAAATCTGTTGAACAGTTTGTCCTGAGTACGCTCATACCTCATATGTGGGGGGGGGCACTGTTTGGGCACCCATCGGGGCTCGGAAGGGAAGGAGCGCCGCTTGGAATGCAGACTTTGATGGGATGTCTGCGGGCGTCATGTTGCATTTGCAGAGCTCCTGATGTACCTAAACAGTAGAAACCCCCCACAAGTGACCCCATTTTGGAAACTAGACCCCCCAAAGAGCTTATCTAGATGTGTGGTGAGCACTATTAACCCCCAACTGCTTTACAGAAGTTTATAATGTAGAGCCATGAAAGTAAAAAAAATCATATTTTTTCCACAAAAATGATTTTTCACCCCCAAATTTTTACTTTCACAAGTGTAACAGGAGAAATTGGACCCCAAAATTTATTGTGCAATTTATGCTGAGTAGGATGATACCCCATATGTGGGGGTAAACCACTGTTTGGGCGCATGGCAGAGCTCGGAAGGGAAGGAGTGCCGTTTTGGAAAGCAGACTTTGAATGGTCTGCGGGCGTTATGTTGCGTTTGCAGAGCCCCTGATGTCCATAAACAGTAGAAACCCCTCACAAATGACCCCATTTTGGAAACTAGACCCCCCAAGGAACTTATCTAGATGTGTTGTGAGAACTTTGAATGTCCAAGTGCTTCACAGAAGTTTATAATGCAGTCGTGAAAATAAAAAATTTTTTTTTCCACAAAAAAGATTTTTTAGCCCCCAAGTTTTTATTTTCACAAGGGTGCAAGAGAAATTGGACCCCAAAAGTTGTTGTCCAATTTGTCCTGAGTACACTGATACCCCATGTATGGGGGGGACCACTGATTGGGTGCACGGCAGAGCTCGGAAGGGAAGAAGCGCCGTTTTGGAATGCAGACTTTGATAGAATGGTCTGCGGGTGATATGTTGCGTTTGCAGAGCCCCCGATGTACCTAAACAGTAGAAACCCCCCACAAGTGACCCCATTTTGGAAACTAGACCCCCCAACGAACTTATCTAGATGTGTTGGGAGAACTTTGAATGCCCAAGTGCTTCACAGAAGTTTATAATGCAGAGTCGTGAAAATAAAAAATATTTTTTTTCCACAAAAAAGATTTTTTAGCCCCCAAGTTTTTATTTTCACAAGGGTACAAGAGAAATTTGACCCCAAAAGTTGTTGTCCAAATTGTCCTGAGTACACTGATACCCCATGTGTGGGGAAAACTGTTGTGAATTTACCTTTTTGGCTCCCTCTAGTGGTTACTAGTGATTTGACTCTGGGAATGTCTGCCATCCCTTGTATGCTCACCTGGGTCATTAGGTCAGGGGTGTTGCTATATAAGCTCCCTGGACCTTCAGTTCAATGCCTGGCAACGTTGTAATCAGAGCTAATCTGTTGTGCTCTTGTCTAGTGATCCTGGTTCCTGCTAGATTAAGCTAAGTCTGCTTTCTTGCTTTTTGCTATTTGTTTTTGTTTGCATTTTTGTCCAGCTTGTACATAATCTGTATCCTTACCTTGCTGGAAGCTCTAGGGAGGCTGGAGTTCTCCCCCCGGGCCGTTAGACGGTTCGGGGGTTCTTGAATTTCCAGTGTGGATTTTTGATAGGGTTTTTGTTGACCATATAAGTTATCTTACTACATTCTGCTATTAGTAAGTGGGCCTCTCTTTGCTAAACCTAGTTCATCTCTGTGTTTGTCATTTCCTCTTACCTCACCGTTATTATTTGTGGGGGGCTTGTATCCAACTTTTGGGGTCTATTCTCTGGAGGCAAGAGAGGTCTTTGTTTTCCTCTTCTAGGGGTAGTTAGTCCTCCGGCTGGCGCGAGACATCTAGCGACCAACGTAGGCATGTTCCCCGGCTACTTCTAGTGTTGGTGTTAGGAGTAGATATATGGTCAACCCAGTTACCACTGCCCTATGAGCTGGATTTTTGTACTTCGCAGACTTACTTGTTCCTCTGAGACCCTCGCCATTGGGGTCATAACAGTTTGCCAGGCCAGTATTAAATGTTAAATGCATTGCAGAAGCGAGATTATAAGAAAGAAAATTCTGAGTTTTTTTTTTCTCTTTCTCATTTTTTTTTCTTTTCCCCTTTACCTCTGAGTGGCTTGTGTTTGCTGCAGACATGAATGTCCAGACCTTGATTACAGGTGTGGACCAGCTTACTGCTCGTGTGCAGGGCATACAAGATTATGTTATCAGAAATCCTATGTCAGAACCTAAGATACCGATTCCTGAACTGTTTTCCGGAGACCGATTTAAATTTAGAAATTTCAGGAATAATTGTAAATTGTTTTTGTCCCTGAGACCCTGTTCATCTGGAGACTCCGCTCAGCAAGTGAAAATTGTTATTTCTTTTTTACGGGGCGACCCTCAGGATTGGGCCTTCTCGCTGGCGCCAGGAGATCCGGCATTGGCTGATATTGATGCGTTTTTTCTGGCGCTCGGTTTGCTTTATGAGGAACCCAATCTTGAGATTCAGGCAGAAAAAGCCTTGCTGGCTATGTCTCAGGGCCAGGACGAGGCTGAAGTGTATTGCCAAAAATTTCGGAAATGGTCCGTGCTGACCCAGTGGAACGAGTGTGCATTGGCTGCAAATTTCAGAAATGGCCTTTCTGAAGCCATTAAGAATGTGATGGTGGGTTTTCCCATTCCCACAGGTCTGAATGATTCCATGGCCCTGGCAATTCAAATCGACCGGCGGTTGCGGGAGCGCAAAACCGCAAATTCCCTCATGGTGTTGTCTGAACAGGCACCTGATTTAATGCAATGTGATAGAATCCTGACTAGAAATGAGCGGAAAATTCATAGACGCCAGAATGGCTTGTGTTACTACTGTGGTGATTCTACACATGTTATCTCAGCATGCTCTAAACGTCTTACTAGGGTTGTTAGTCCTGTCGCCATTGGTAATTTGCAACCTAAATTTATTCTATCTGTAACTTTGATTTGCTCACTGTCATCGTATCCTGTCATGGCGTTTGTAGACTCAGGTGCTGCCCTGAGTCTGATGGATCTGTCATGTGCCAAGCGCTGCGGTTTTGTTCTGGAGCCATTAGAAAATCCTATCCCTCTTAGGGGTATTGATGCTACGCCTTTGGCAAAAAATAAACCGCAGTTTTGGACACAGGTTACCATGTGCATGACTCCCGAACATCGGGAGGTGATACGTTTTCTTGTTCTGCATAAGATGCATGATTTGGTTGTTTTGGGTTTGCCATGGTTACAGACCCATAATCCAGTCTTGGACTGGAAGGCAATGTCGGTGTCAAGTTGGGGCTGCCATGGAATTCATGGAGATTCCCTGCCCTTGTCTATTGCTTCTTCTACGCCCTCGGAAGTTCCGGCGTATTTGTCTGATTATCAGGATGTCTTCAGCGAGTCTAAGTCCAGTGCACTGCCTCCTCATAGGGAATGTGACTGTGCAATAGATTTGATTCCTGGCAGTAAGTTTCCTAAGGGGAGACTGTTTAATTTGTCGGTACCTGAACATACCGCGATGCGTTCATATATCAAGGAGTCTCTTGAGAAGGGGCATATCCGTCCTTCTTCCCCTCTTGGTGCGGGATTCTTTTTTGTGGCCAAAAAGGACGGATCTTTGAGGCCTTGTATTGACTATCGGCTTTTAAACAAGATCACTGTCAAATTTCAGTATCCTTTGCCGCTGTTGTCAGACTTGTTTGCCCGGATTAAAGGTGCCAAGTGGTTCACCAAGATAGACCTTCGTGGTGCGTACAACCTTGTGCGCATTAAGCAAGGCGATGAATGGAAAACCGCATTCAATACGCCCGAAGGTCATTTTGAGTACTTGGTGATGCCATTTGGGCTCTCTAATGCACCTTCAGTTTTTCAGTCCTTCATGCATGACATTTTCCGGAAGTATCTGGATAAATTTTTGATTGTTTATCTGGATGATATTCTGTTTTTTTCTGATGATTGGGACTCGCATGTGGAGCAGGTCAGGATGGTTTTTAAGATTTTGCGTGAAAATTCTTTGTTTGTTAAAGGCTCAAAGTGTCTCTTTGGTGTACTGAGGGTTCCCTTTTTGGGGTTCATTTTTTCCCCTTCTGCTGTGGAGATGGACCCAGTCAAGGTCCGAGCTATTCATGATTGGACTCAACCCTCGTCAGTTAAGAGTCTTCAGAAGTTCTTGGGTTTTGCTAACTTCTACCGTCGTTTTATCGCAAATTTTTCTAGCGTTGTTAAACCATTGATGGATATGACCAAGAAAGGCTCTGATGTAGCTAACTGGGCTCCTGCTGCCGTGGAGGCTTTCCAGGAGTTGAAACGCCGGTTTACTTTGGCGCCTGTTTTGTGCCAACCTGACACCTCACTTCCCTTTCAGGTGGAGGTGGATGCTTCGGAGATTGGGGCAGGGGCCGTTTTGTCGCAGAGAGGCCCTGGTTGCTCTACTATGAGACCTTGTGCCTTTTTCTCCAGGAAGTTTTCGCCGGCAGAGCGAAATTATGATGTGGGCAATCGGGAGTTGTTGGCCATGAAGTGGGCATTTGAGGAGTGGCGTCATTGGCTCGAGGGTGCTAAGCATCGTGTGGTGGTCTTGACTGATCACAAAAATCTGATGTATCTCGAGTCTGCTAAACGCCTGAATCCTAGACAGGCCCGCTGGTCATTGTTTTTCTCCCGTTTTGACTTTGTGGTCTCGTATTTACCAGGTTCTAAGAATGTGAAGGCCGATGCTCTGTCTAGGAGCTTTGTGCCTGATGCTCCTGGAGTCGCTGAACCTGTGGGTATTCTTAAGGAAGGAGTTATCTTGTCAGCTATTTCTCCTGATCTGCGGCGTGTGTTGCAGAGATTTCAGGCTGGTAGGCCTGACTCTTGTCCATCTGACAGATTGTTTGTGCCTGCTAAATGGACCAGCAGAGTCATTTCCGAGGTTCATTCCTCAGTGTTGGCAGGGCACCCGGGAATTTTTGGCACCAGAGATCTGGTGGCCAGGTCCTTTTGGTGGCCTTCCTTCTCAAGGGATGTGCGGTCATTTGTGCAGTCCTGTGGAACTTGTGCTCGAGCTAAGCCTTGCTGTTCTCGTGCCAGCGGGTTGCTCTTGCCCTTGCCTGTCCCGAAGAGACCTTGGACACACATCTCTATGGATTTCATTTCTGATCTTCCAGTGTCTCAGGGCATGTCTGTCATCTGGGTAATATGTGATCGTTTCTCCAAGATGGTCCATTTGGTTCCTTTGCCTAAGCTGCCCTCCTCTTCTGATCTGGTTCCTGTGTTCTTCCAGAACGTGGTTCGTTTGCACGGCATTCCTGAGAATATTGTGTCGGACAGAGGATCCCAGTTTGTTTCCAGGTTCTGGCGATCCTTTTGTGGTAGGATGGGCATTGATTTGTCGTTTTCGTCCGCTTTTCATCCCCAGACTAACGGACAAACGGAGCGAACTAATCAGACTCTGGAGGCTTATTTGAGGTGTTTTGTCTCTTCTGATCAGGATGATTGGGTGACCTTCTTGCCGTTGGCTGAATTTGCCCTTAATAATCGGGCTAGTTCCGCCACCTTGGTTTCGCCATTTTTCTGCAACTCTGGTTTCCATCCTCGTTTTTCCTCAGGACATGTGGAGCCTTCTGACTGTCCTGGGGTGGATTCTGTGGTGGATAGGTTGCAGCGGATCTGGAGTCATGTGGTGGACAACTTGAAGTTGTCACAGGAGAAGGCTCAGCGTTTTGCCAACCGCCGCCGCGGTGTGGGTCCCCGACTTCGCGTTGGGGATTTGGTATGGCTGTCTTCTCGATTTGTTCCTATGAAGGTCTCCTCTCCCAAATTTAAGCCTCGCTTCATTGGTCCTTACAAGATATTGGAAATCCTTAATCCTGTATCCTTTCGCCTGGATCTTCCGGTGTCGTTTGCCATTCACAACGTATTTCATAGGTCCTTGTTGCGGCGGTACGTTGTGCCTGTGGTCCCTTCTGCTGAGCCTCCTGCTCCGGTGTTGGTTGAGGGCGAGTTGGAGTACGTGGTGGAGAAGATCTTAGATTCTCGTCTCTCCAGGCGGAGGCTTCAGTACCTGGTCAAGTGGAAGGGCTATGGTCAGGAGGATAATTCCTGGGTGGTCGCCTCTGATGTGCATGCGGCTGATTTGGTTCGTGCCTTTCACACCGCTCATCCTGATCGCCCTGGTGGTCTTGGTGAGGGTTCGGTGACCCCTCACTAAGGGGGGGGGTACTGTTGTGAATTTACCTTTTTGGCTCCCTCTAGTGGTTACTAGTGATTTGACTCTGGGAATGTCTGCCATCGCTTGTATGCTCACCTGGGTCGTTAGGTCAGGGATGTTGCTATATAAGCTCCCTGGACCTTCAGTTCAATGCCTGGCAACGTTGTAATCAGAGCTAATCTGTTGTGCTCTTGTCTACTGATCCTGGTTCCTGCTAGATTAAGCTAAGTCTGCTTTCTTGCTTTTTGCTATTTGTTTTTGTTTGCATTTTTGTCCAGCTTGTACATAATCTGTATCCTTACCTTGCTGGAAGCTCTAGGGAGGCTGGAGTTCTCCCCCCGGGCCGTTAGACGGTTCGGGGGTTCTTGAATTTCCAGTGTGGATTTTTGATAGGGTTTTTGTTGACCATATAAGTTATCTTACTACATTCTGCTATTAGTAAGTGGGCCTCTCTTTGCTAAACCTAGTTCATCTCTGTGTTTGTCATTTCCTCTTACCTCACCGTTATTATTTGTGGGGGGCTTGTATCCAACTTTTGGGGTCTATTCTCTGGAGGCAAGAGAGGTCTTTGTTTTCCTCTTCTAGGGGTAGTTAGTCCTCCGGCTGGCGCGAGACATCTAGCGACCAACGTAGGCATGTTCCCCGGCTACTTCTAGTGTTGGTGTTAGGAGTAGATATATGGTCAACCCAGTTACCACTGCCCTATGAGCTGGATTTTTGTACTTCGCAGACTTACTTGTTCCTCTGAGACCCTCGCCATTGGGGTCATAACAGGGAACCACTGTTTGGGCGCATGGCAGAGCTCGGAAGGGAAGGAACGCCATTTTGGATTGCAGACTTTGATAGAATGGTCTGCGGACATGATGTTGCGTTTGCAGAGACCCTGATGTACCTAAACAGTAGAAACCCCCCACAAGTGACTCCATTTTGGAAACTAGACCCCCCAAGGAACTTATCTAGATGTGTGGTGAGAACTTTGAATGCCCAAGTGCTTCACAGAAGTTTATAATGCAGAGTTGTGAAAATAAAAAATATTTTTTTTCCACAAAAAAGATTTTTAGCCCCCACATTTTTATTTTCACAAGGGTAACAGGAGAAATTGGACCCTAAAAGTTGTTGTCCAATTTATCCCGAGTACGCTGATGCCCCGTATGTGGGGGTAAACCACTGTTTGGGCGCACGGCAGAGCTCGGAAGGGAGGGAGCACCATTTGACTTTTTGAGCGCAAAATTGGCTGTGGCGTTTAGAGACCCCCTGATGTACCTAAACAGTGGAAACCCCCCAAATCTAACTCCTAACCCCAACACACCCCTAACCCTAATGCCAACCCGATCCATAATCCTAATCACAACCCTAACGATAATCACAACCCTAACCCCCAAACAACCATAACCCTAATCAGAACCCTAAATCCAACACACCCCTAATCCTAATCTCAACCCTAACCTCAAACCTATCCCTAATCCCAATACACCCCTAATCCCAACCCTAACCTTAACCCTAATCCTGAACCTAACCCTAATCCCAAACGTAACCCTAATGCCAACCCTAATCCAAACCCTAATCCCAACTCTAACCCTAACTTTAGCCGCAACCCTAGTCCTAAATTTAGCCCCAACCCTAGCCCTAACTTTGGCCCCAACCCTAACCTGTTGTGAATTCCGCTCTTGGGCTCCCTCCGGTGGTTGTAAGTGGCATTTTTGCGAGTTCTGCTCTTGGGCTCCCTCCGGTGGTTTTAAGTGGTACTGCTGCTCCTTGGATTTAGTAGTCAGCAGCTGCTTCCACTGATTATCTTTCTGGCTCGACTATTTAGCCTGGTTCTATCCTTCAGCCTTTGCCAGTTGTCAATGGTTCCTGGTTGGATTCACATCTCTGCTTGGATTTCCCTGATATTCTGACCAGTTCAGCAAAGATAAGTCCTTGCTTTGTTCTTTTGCAGTCCACTTGTTGTGGACTTAATCTTTCTGCACTTTCTATGTTTTTTCTAGTCCAGCTTGTCAGTATGGATTTATTCAGTTAAGCTGGAAGCTCGGGGAAGCAGATTTACCCTCCACACCTTTAGTCAGGTGTGGAGATTTTTGTAAACTCTGTGGTGGATTTTTCTAGTTTTTAATACTGTCCGCACAGTATTCTTTCCTGTTCTATTTATCTAGTTAGACTGGCCTAATTTGCTACATCCTGGTTTCATTCTGCGTATGTCATTTCCCTCTCCACTCACAGTCAATATTTGTGGCGGGCTGTCCTACCCTTTGGGGATTTTCTCTGAGGCAAGATAGCTTTCCTGATTCTATCTTTAGGGGTAGTTAGTCCTCCGGCTGTGACGAGGTGTCTAGGGAGTGACAGGAACATCCCACGGCTACTTCTAGTGTTGAGTTAAGCTCAGGAACTGCGGTCAGTACAGGTACCACCTCCTCCAGAGCACGTCCCATGTTGCTCCTAAACCACCAGCTCATAACACTAACCCTAGCCCCAACCCTAACCCTAAATTTAGCCCCAACTCTAACCCTAGCCCTAACTTTTGCCCCCACCCTAACCCTAGCCCTAACCTTAAATTTAGCCCCAACCCTAACCCTAAATTTAGCCCCAACCCTAACCCTAAATTTAGCCCCAACCCTAACCCTAAATTTAGCCCCAACCCTAACCCTAAATTTAGCCTCAACCCTAACCCTAAATTTAGCCCTAACCCAAACCCTAGCCCTAACCCTAACCCTAACCCTAAATTTAGCCCCAACTCCTCTAGCTACCAGCTGGCAGATCATGGCGATTGCACTGCGCATGCGCCCGCCATTTTCTTACCGAAGGAAGAAGCCGACGGCCAGGAGAGGACACAGGAGGACCCAGGGACACCGGTAAGTATGATAGGGTCCACGAATCCCCCTATTTCTCTGTCCTCTGATGTGCGATCACATCAGAGGACAGAGAATTACACATTGCTTTTTTTTTTTGCGGTCGCCGGTAAACAGTTAATTACCGGCGATCGCAAAACAGGGGTCGGTAAAAACCGACCCCGAACATGTTCTTTGGGGTCTCGGCTACCCCCGTGTTGTGGATTCTGTTTGTGGGCTCCCTCTGGTGGTTACTGCTGGTACTGGGTGACTTTGGTGGGTTGCGGCCTTTGGTTTCCACCTGTCCATCAGAGGCTGGGTGGTTCCTATTTTACCTGGCCTTTCTGTCATTCCCTTGCCGGCTATCAATGTATTCAGATGTGCTCTGTTTGGTTCCTGCCTACCTGCTCCCAGATCTTTCAGGATAAGCTAAGTGCTGATTTTCAGTTGTTGGTTTTTTTGTCCAGCTTGCTTATTATGTCTCTATGCTAGCTGGTAGCTCTAGTGGACTGAGGTTCTCCCCATGTGCCATGAGTTGGCACATGGGTTCTTGTAATCTCAGGATGGTTTTTTTGATTAGGGTTTTTTGCTGACCGCTCAGACCCCTTTTGTATCGTTCTGCTTTCTAGTTTACAGCGGGCCTCAATTTGCTGAACCTATATATATCATCTCTATGTGTGTGCCTTCCTCTCATTTCACCGTCAATACATGTGGGGGGCAACTATACCTTTTGGGGTTCATTCCTCTGGAGGCAAGTGAGGTCTTTATTTTCTCTGCAGTACTAGTTAGCTCTTAGGCTGGTGCGTGGCGTCTAGAACCAACGTAGGCACGCTCCCTGGCTATCTCTAGTTGCGTTTGTCAGGCGTAGGGCAGCGGTCAGCCCAGGTTCCATCACCCTAGAGCTCGTCCGATATTTTGTATTAATTTGCTTGTCCCTTGCTATCCCTAGCCATTGGGATTCATGACAGTATAGCCGGCCCACAAAGTGTTAATTGTTTGGGCTGAAGCAGGAGAAAAAGAAGTGTCTTAGGGAAATTTTTTTTTTTTTTTTCCTTCAGAGTTTTGCTGCCTAGCCCTTAATTGCTGTCTAGCTGCTTCTTACCTCCTCTTAACCCTTGAATGGCTCTGATATTAGCTGTTTAACATGGATGTCCAGAGTTTGGCTTCCAGCCTGAGTAATCTCGCGGCAAAAGTTCAAAACATACAGGATTTTGTTGTTCACACTTCCATGTCTGAACCTAGAATTCCTATTCCAGAGTTCTTTTCTGGAGATAGATCTACCTTCCTGAATTTCAGGAACAATTGTAAATTGTTTCTTTCTTTAAAATCTCGCTCCTCTGGAGACCCTGCTCAACAGGTTAAGATTGTAATATCTTTCCTGCGGGGCGACCCTCAGAATTGGGCATTTGCATTGGCACCAGGGGATCCTGCATTGCTCAATGTGGATGCGTTTTTTCTGGCATTGGGATTGCTCTATGAGGAACCCAACCTGGAGATTCAGGCTGAAAAGGCTTTATTAGCCCTCTCTCAGGGGCATGATGAAGCGGAAATATATTGTCAAAAATTTCGGAAATGGTCGGTGCTTACTCAGTGGAATGAGTGCGCCCTGGCTGCAAACTTCAGAAATGGTCTTTCCGAGGCCATTATGGATATTATGGTGGGGTTCCCTACGCCTACAGGTCTGAATGAGTCGATGGCTATGGCCATTCAGATTGATCGGCGTTTACGGGTGCGCAAACCCGTGCACCACTTGGCGGTGTCTTCTGAACAGGCACCTGAGACTATGCAATGTGATAGAATTCAGTCCAGAAGTGAACGGCAAAATTATAGGCGGAAAAATGGATTGTGTTTTTATTGTGGTGATTCAGCTCATGTTATATCAGCATGCTCTAAACGCACAAAAAGGGTTGATAAATCTTTTGCCATTGGTACTCTGCAGCCTAAGTTCATTTTGTCTGTGACTCTGATTTTTTCACTGTCTTCCATTTCCGTCGATGCCTATGTGGATTCAGGCGCTGCCCTGAGTCTTATGGATTGGTCATTTGCTAAACGCTGCGGTTTTAGTCTGGAGCCTCTGGAAGTTCCTATCCCTCTGAAGGGAATTGACTCTACACCATTGGCTATGAATAAGCCGCAGTATTGGACACAAGTGACCATGCGCATGACTCCCGTTCATCAGGAGGTGATTCGCTTCCTTGTACTGTATAATTTACATGATGTACTAGTGCTTGGTCTGCCATGGTTACAAACTCATAATCCTGTCCTGGACTGGAAAACAATGTCTGTGTTAAGCTGGGGATGTCAGGGGGTTCATGATGATGCACCTCCGATTTCAATCGCTTCATCTACTCCTTCTGAGATCCCTGCGTTTTTGTCTGACTATAGGGATGTTTTTGAGGAGCCTAAGCTCAATTCGCTCCCTCCTCATAGAGAGTGTGACTGTGCTATAGAATTGATTCCTGGCAGTAAGTTCCCTAAGGGTCGTTTATTTAATCTGTCACTGCCAGAGCATACTGCTATGCGGAATTATATTAAGGAGTCCTTGGAAAAGGGACATATTCATCCATCTTTGTCCCCTCTGGGAGCAGGTTTTTTTTTCGTGGCCAAAAAAGATGGTTCCCTGAGGCCTTGTATAGATTATCGCCTTCTGAATAAGATTACAGTCAAATATCAGTATCCACTGCCATTATTGACTGATTTGTTTGCTCGCATTAAGGGGGCTAGGTGGTTCACTAAGATAGATCTTCGCGGTGCGTATAATCTGGTGCGGATAAAACAGGGTGACGAGTGGAAAACCGCATTTAATACGCCTGAGGGCCATTTTGAGTATTTGGTAATGCCTTTTGGACTCTCCAATGCTCCGTCAGTCTTTCAGTCCTTTATGCACAATATTTTCCGTGAATATCTGGATAAGTTTATGATTGTGTATTTGGATGATATTTTGGTGTTTTCTGATGACTGGGAGTCTCATGTTTTACAGGTCAGGAAGGTGTTTCAGGTTCTGCGGGCCAATTCTCTGTTTGTGAAGGGCTCAAAGTGTCTCTTCGGAGTCCAGAAGATTTCTTTTTTGGGGTACATTTTTTCTCCTTCTACTATTGAGATGGATCCCGTCAAGGTTCAGGCGATTTGTGACTGGACACAACCTACATCTGTTAAGAGCCTTCAGAAGTTCTTGGGGTTTGCTAATTTTTATCGTCGGTTCATTGCTAATTTTTCCAGTATTGTTAAACCTTTGACTGATTTGACTAAAAAGGGTGCTGATGTTGCTGATTGGTCTCCTGCGGCCGTGGAGGCCTTTCGGGAACTTAAGCGCCGGTTTTCTTCTGCTCCTGTGTTGTGTCAACCAGATGTTTCACTTCCTTTTCAGGTTGAGGTTGATGCTTCCGAGATTGGAGCGGGGGCGGTTTTGTCACAGAGAAGTTCTAATGGCTCGGTGATGAAGCCATGTGCATTCTTCTCTAGAAAATTCTCGCCCGCCGAGCGCAATTATGATGTGGGTAATCGGGAGCTTTTGGCCATGAAGTGGGCATTTGAGGAGTGGCGTCATTGGCTTGAGGGTGCTAAACATCGTGTGGTGGTCTTGACTGATCACAAGAATCTCATTTACCTTGAGTCTGCCAGGCGTTTGAATCCTAGACAGGCTCGTTGGTCGTTGTTTTTTTCTCGTTTCAATTTCGTGGTTTCATACCTGCCAGGTTCTAAGAATGTGAAGGCAGATGCTCTTTCCAGGAGTTTTGTGCCTGACTCTCCTGGAGACTCTGGGCCTACTGGTATCCTTAGGGATGGAGTAATATTGTCCGCCGTATCCCCAGACTTGCGACGTGCATTGCAGGAGTTTCAGGTGGATAAACCGGATCGTTGTCCGCCAGAAAGACTGTTTGTTCCGGATGATTGGACCAGTAGAGTCATCTCCGAGGTCCATTCTTCTGTGTTGGCTGGTCATCCTGGAATATTTGGTACTAGAGACTTGGTGGCCAGGTCTTTTTGGTGGCCTTCCTTGTCTAGGGATGTGCGTACCTTTGTGCAGTCTTGTGAAGTGTGTGCTCGAGCTAAGCCTTGCTGTTCTCGGGCCAGTGGGTTGTTGTTATCCTTGCCCATCCCGAAGAGGCCTTGGACGCACATTTCCATGGATTTTATTTCTGATCTCCCGGTTTCACAGAAAATGTCCGTTATCTGGGTTGTGTGTGACCGCTTTTCTAAGATGGTTCATTTGGTGCCCTTGCCTAAGTTGCCTTCCTCCTCTGAGTTGGTCCCTTTATTTTTTCAGAACGTGGTTCGTTTGCATGGGATTCTGGAGAATATCGTTTCTGACAGGGGATCCCAGTTTGTGTCTAGATTTTGGCGGACGTTTTGTGCCAAGATGGGCATTGATTTGTCTTTCTCGTCTGCATTCCATCCTCAGACGAATGGCCAGACGGAGCGAACTAATCAGACCTTGGAAACTTATTTGAGGTGTTTTGTTTCTGCTGATCAAGATGACTGGGTTGCTTTTTTGCCACTGGCCGAATTTGCTCTTAATAATCGGGCTAGTTCTGCCACGTTGGTCTCTCCTTTTTTTTGTAATTCGGGGTTTCATCCTCGTTTTTCCTCTGGTCAGGTGGAGTCTTCGGATTGTCCTGGAGTGGACGTGGTGGTGGACAGGCTACATCAGATTTGGAATCAGGTGGTGGACAATTTGAAGTTATCTCAGGAGAAGACTCAGCAGTTTGCTAATCGCCGTCGCCGCGTGGGTCCCCGACTTCTTGTTGGGGATTTGGTGTGGTTGTCTTCTCGTTTTGTCCCTATGAAGGTCTCTTCTCCTAAGTTCAAGCCTCGGTTCATCGGTCCTTATAGGATCTCGGAGATTCTTAACCCTGTATCTTTTCGTTTGGATCTCCCAGCATCGTTTGCTATTCATAATGTGTTCCATCGGTCGTTGTTGCGGAGGTATGAGGTGCCCGTTGTTCCTTCGGTTGAGCCTCCTGCTCCGGTGCTGGTGGAGGGAGAATTGGAGTATGTTGTTGAGAAGATCTTGGATTCTCGTGTTTCCAGACGCAAACTCCAGTATTTGGTTAAGTGGAAGGGTTATGGTCAGGAGGATAATTCCTGGGTGGTCGCCTCCGATGTTCATGCGACTGATTTGGTCCGCGCCTTCCATAGAGCTCACCCTGATCGCCCTGGGGGTTCTCGTGAGGGTTCGGTGACCCCTCCTCAAGGGGGGGGTACTGTTGTGGATTCTGTTTGTGGGCTCCCTCTGGTGGTTACTGCTGGTACTGGGTGACTTTGGTGGGTTGCGGCCTTTGGTTTCCACCTGTCCATCAGAGGCTGGGTGGTTCCTATTTTACCTGGCCTTTCTGTCATTCCCTTGCCGGCTATCAATGTATTCAGATGTGCTCTGTTTGGTTCCTGCCTACCTGCTCCCAGATCTTTCAGGATAAGCTAAGTGCTGATTTTCAGTTGTTGGTTTTTTTGTCCAGCTTGCTTATTATGTCTCTATGCTAGCTGGTAGCTCTAGTGGACTGAGGTTCTCCCCATGTGCCATGAGTTGGCACATGGGTTCTTGTAATCTCAGGATGGTTTTTTTGATTAGGGTTTTTTGCTGACCGCTCAGACCCCTTTTGTATCGTTCTGCTTTCTAGTTTACAGCGGGCCTCAATTTGCTGAACCTATATATATCATCTCTATGTGTGTGCCTTCCTCTCATTTCACCGTCAATACATGTGGGGGGCAACTATACCTTTTGGGGTTCATTCCTCTGGAGGCAAGTGAGGTCTTTATTTTCTCTGCAGTACTAGTTAGCTCTTAGGCTGGTGCGTGGCGTCTAGAACCAACGTAGGCACGCTCCCTGGCTATCTCTAGTTGCGTTTGTCAGGCGTAGGGCAGCGGTCAGCCCAGGTTCCATCACCCTAGAGCTCGTCCGATATTTTGTATTACTTTGCTTGTCCCTTGCTATCCCTAGCCATTGGGATTCATGACACCCCCGGCAGCCGAGACCCCAAAGATCTCCCGGGTGCCGGCCGGCGGGCGCACTGCGCATGCGCCCGCCATTTTTTGGCCAGAAGAAGATGGCCGCGCCCATCGGGAGCCACGAGGAGCACCCGGGGAAAAAGGTGAGTATTGGGGGCTATCAGGGGCGATCGGGGACCCCATTTCTCTGTCCTCTGATGTGCGATCACATCGGAGGACATAGAAATTAAATGGCAAATCGCGTTTTTGCTTTTTTTTTTGCGACCGCCGGTAAACGGTTAATTACCGGTGATCGCAACTCGGGGGTCGGTAAGAAACCCCCGAATCATGTTCTCTGGGGTCTCGGCTACCCCCGGTAACCGAGACCCCAGAGAAAATCCGACTCTGGGGGGCGCTATTCACTTTTTCCACAGCGCCGTTAATCGTGCTGTGGTTTAAGTACCCTTAACTGCCGCCGTTAAAAGGCGTATCGGTGGTCATTAAGGGGTTAATGCTTTTTATTATTGTTTACATTTTTATAACACTTTTTATACACTGCTCAAAAAAATAAAGGGAACACTTAAACAACAGAATATAACTCCAAGTAAATCAAACTTCTGCAAAATCAAACTGTCCACTTAGGAAGCAACACTGTTTGACAATCAATTTCACATGCTGTTGTGTAAGTGGAATAGACAACAGATGGAAATTATTGGCAATTATCAAGACACACTCAATAAAGGAATGGTTCTGTCGGTGGGAACCACAGACAACATCTCAGTACCAATGCTTTCTCGCTGATGTTTTGGTCACTTTTGAATGTTGGTTGTGCTTTTACATTCGTGATAGCATGAGACGGACTCTACAACCCACACAAGTGGCTCAGGTAGTGCAGCTTATCCAGGATGACACATCAATGCGAACTGTGGCAAGAAGGTTTGCAGTGTCTGTCAGCGTAGTGTCCAGAGGCTGGAGGTGCTACCAGGAGACAGGCCAGTACACCAGGAGATGTGGAGGGGGCCATAGGAGGGCAACAACCCAGCAGCAGGACCGCTACCTCTGCCTTTGTGCAAAGAGGAACAGGAGGAGCACTGCCAAAGCCCTGCAAAATAACCTCCAGCAGGCCACAAATGTGCATGTGTCTGCACAAACGGTTAGAAACCGATTTCATGAGGATGGTCTGAGTGCCCGACGTCCACAGATGGGCGTTGTGCTCACAGTCCAACACCGTGCAGGCCGCATGGCATTTGGCACCGAACACTAGGGTTGGCAAATTCACCACTGGCACCCTGTGCTCTTCATAGATGAATGCAGTTTCTCACTGAGCATATGTGACAGACGTGAAGGAGTCTTGAAATGCCTTGGAGAGCAATCTGTTGCCTGCACCATCCTTCAGCATGACCAGTTTGGCAGTGGGTCAGTAATGGTGTGGGGTGGCATTTCTTTGGAGGGCCACACAGTCCTCCATGTGCTCACCAGAGGTAGCCTGACTGCCATTAGGTACCGAGATGAGATCCTCAGACCCCTTGTGAGACCATATGCAGGTGCGGATGGCCCTGGGTTCCTCCTAATGCAGGACAATGCCAGACCTCATGTGGCTGGAGTGTGTCAGCAGTCCCTGCAAGATGAAGGCATTGAAGCTATGGACTGGCCCTCCCGTTCCCCAGACCTGAATCTGATTGAACACATCTGGGACATCATGTCTCGCACCATCCACCAACATTGCGCTGCACCACAGACTGTCCAGGAGTTTGTGGATGCGTTAGTCCAGGTCTGGGAGGAGATGCCTCAGGAGATCATCCGCCGCCTCATCAGGAGCATGCCCAGGCATTGTAGGGAGGTCATACAGGCACGTGGAGGCCACACAAACTACTGAGCATCATTTCCTTGTCTTGTGGCATTTCCACTGAAGTTGGATCAGCCTGTAACTTCATTTTCCACTTTGACTTTGAGCATCATTCCAACTCCAGACCTCTGTGGTATATTAGTTGTGATTTACGTTATAATTTTTAGGTTTTATTGTTCTAAACACATTCCACTATGTAATGAATAAAGATTTTCATCTGGAATATTTCATTCAGTGATATCAAGGATTTGGGTTTTTAGTGTTCCCTTTATTTTTTGGAGCAGTATATTTTATATGTTCAGAAAAATCTTTTTATATGTACATTATATTATATTACATTATATTATATACTTCCTCTTCTGATCATTTTTCTTCATAAATAAATATCTAGTGACACATATCTAAAGAGGTTGGCCACTACATTTTTATTGATGGCCTATTCAAGGGATAGGCCATTAATATCTGATCGGTGGGGTTGTGATATCAGAAACCCCTATCAATCAGTTGTTACCACACCCGAACGGAAATTCTCAGATACTGCTGAAACACAGCAGCTCCATCAAAACTACAGTTACTGGGGCTGATATGGGGTGGATTTGCAGTAAACAATTGCAGCTACAATAGAAATGATGGAGCTGCTGAGTTTCAGCAGTATATGAGAACTTCTGGCCACCACTGGAGCCGTCAACTGCTCTTGGCACTGGCGATGGCTATCACAACTCTACCAATTGCATATTGATGGCCTTTAGTAAAGATTGCAATAAAAGCAATAAACGAGTAGTGGCCAACCTCTTTAAGGAGGAATTCACACATTGTGTTTCTATTGCCTCTCTTTTGTCACTCTTTTCTGAAAATATTGATGAATTCAACTATGTTAGATAATGACAGAAACATACGGTAATCAAGTTTGGGTTAATTCAAGAGGGTCCCTGACAGAGCCAATTTGCTGCTTAATGACCAGGCCAATTTTTAAAATTCTGATCACTGTCACTTGTGGTTATAACTCTGGAACGCTTCAACAGATCCCACTGATTCTGAGAACGTTTTTTAGTTACATATTGTACTTTATGATAGCAGTAAAATTTATTCGATATGACTTGCGTTTATTTATGAAAAATGGAAATATTGCGAAAATTTTGAAAATTTAGCAATTTTCAAACTTTTAATTTTTATGCCCTTAAACCAGAGAGCTATGTTACACAAAATACTTAATAAATAAAATTTCCCACATGTATACTTTACATCAGCACAATTTTGGAAACAAATTTTTTTTGTTAGAAAGTTATAAGGGTTAAAAGTTGACCAGCGATTTCTCATTTTTCCAACAAAATGTACAAAACCATTTTTTTAGGGACCACCTCACATTTGAAGTCACTTTGAGGGGTGTACATGACAGAAAATACCCAAAAGTGACACCATTCTAAAATCTGCACCCCTCAATGTGTGCAAAACCAAATTTAAGAAGTTTATTAACCCTTTACGTGCTTCACTGGAACCAAAGAAATGTGGAAATAAAAAATGAACATTTAACTTTTTTCACATTTTAGTTCAGAACCAATTATTTTTATTTTCACTAGTGTAAAAAGAGAAAAGAAACCCCAAAAGTTGTTCAATTTCTCATGAATACGCCGATACCCCATATGTGGGGTTAAACCACTGTTTGGGTGCATGACAGAGCTCGGAAGGGAAGGAGCGCCGCTTGACTTTTTCAATGCAGAATTGGCTGGAATTGAGATATGTCGCGTTTGGAGAGCCCCTAATTTGCCTAAACACTGAAAACCCCCCACAAGTGACACCATTTTGGAAACTAGACCCCCTATGGAACTTATCTAGATTTGTTGTGAGCACTTTTAACCCCCAAGTGATTCATAGAAGTTTATAACGTAGACCTGTGAAAATAAAAAATCATATTTTTTCCACAAAAATTTGCTTTTCGCCCCAAATATTTATTTTTCCAAGGGTAACAGGAGAAATTAGACCCCCAAAGCTGTTGTTCAATTTGGATTGAGTATGCTGATACCCAATATGTGGGGCTAAACCACTGCTTGGGTGCATGGCAGAATACAGAAAGGAGGGATACCCGTTTGACTTTTTGAATGCAAAATTGGCTGGAATAAATGGTGGCGCCATGCCGAATTTTGAGATCCTAACCCTAATCCCAACCCTAACCATAATCCTAACCACAAACCTAACCCTAACACACCACTAACCCTAATCCCAACCCTAAGCATAATCCCAACCCTAACCCTAGCCCTAAGCCTAACATTAGCCAAACTCACTTTAGCCCAACTCACTTTAGCCCAACTCTGACCCTAATGGAAAAATGGAAATATATATTTAACTAAGGGGGTGATAAAAGGGGTTTTATTTACTACTTGTTTTGATAACTTTGATAGAGTCGATCACAGTGATCAAAATGAACCAATAAGAAAAATTTCCTATTTTTGTTGAGTGCCGGACGGCAGATCTCGGCGGGTGCACTGCGCATGTGCCTGTCATTTTCTCCCGGAAGAGGATGCCAGCGGCCCGGGGTACATCACGGGGGGATGCAGGGACTCCAGAGGTATCGGGGGGGGGGGCGATCGGGGGACTGGGGACCCTATTTCTCTCTCCTCTGATGTGCGATCACATCAGAGGAAAGAGAAATTAAGTGGAAAAAAACTCGAATCATGTTCTCTAGGGTCTCAGCTACCCGTGGTAGCCAAGAAACCCAAGAGAAATTTTGACTCTGGGGGCGCTATACACTTTTTCCACAGTGCCGTTAATTAAGTACCCCTAACTGTCAATATTAAAAGGCCTATCAGCAGTCGTTAAGGGGTTAAAGTTGTTAGGCAGAAAGATATACTAACATTCCAAAATCAAACCCAGAAAAACATTGAAAGAGTTATTTAGAAAAATAGTCAAAGTATAAGGGCTAGGACAGAACACAACTGGACTAATTCATTAAGATTGGCGTTGCCCATGACAGTCTTAATCAAGGGGTTTGCTAGAGTATGATGCACTGAATTCATGCCACTTAATGAATTTGACACATCCTCTGAGTGGCATGCGCCTAGCCCGAATTGCTGTTCCACAACTGGAGTTGCAATTATGGTGTAAGAAATGCTTTTGCAGCAGAATTAGATGGGTGGTTGGTTATAACCACACTCCAGTCTTCCCCCACTCCTCCCCAGCTCTGACCATTTTGGCATAGCTGCTTCACCCTCTCCTGAAAATTCTAAAAGTAGCAGTGTTTTTGTGCAAGTTCAAATTGTGCAAACACACACACACACACACACGTCATCACTTCTGTATTTATCTCCCACTCCTGGTTTTGTCTTACAGATACTGATGGAAAATACTGACCAATTACTGAACGTGTGAACTTGGCCTGAGAGTAAAGGTACCTTCACACTAAACGATATCGCTAGCGATCCGTGACGTTGCAGCGTTCTGGCTAGCGATATCGTTTAGTTTGACACGCAGCAGCGATCAGGATCCTGCTGTGATGTCGCTGGTCGTTGAACAAAGTTCAGAACTTTATTTGGTCGTCAGACCGGCGTGTATCGTCGTGTTTGACACCAAAAGCAACGATACCAGCGATGTTTTACACTGGTAACCAGGGTAAAATGTAAAAAAAACAAACAGTACATACTCACCTTCGCGTCCCCTGACAACCGCTTCCCACACTGACTGAGCGCCGTAAAGTGAAAGTGAAAGTACAGCACAGCGGTGACGTCACCGCTCTGCTGTTAGGGCCGGCACTCAGTCAGTGCAGGAAGCGGACGCCGGGGGACGCGAATGTAAGTATGTACTGTTTTTTTTTTTTACATTTTACGCTGGTAACCAGGGTAAACATCGGGTTACTAAGCGTGGCCCTGCGCTTAGTAACCCGATGTTTACCCTGGTTACCCGGGGACCTCGGCATCGTTGGTCGCTGGAGAGCGGTCTGTGTGACAGCTCTCCAGCGACCAAACAGCGACGCTGCAGCGATCGGCATCGTTGTCGCTATCGCTGCAGCGTCGCTTAATGTGAAGGTACCTTTAGACCTCCAGAAGCATTATAAGTACAATAAGGAAACTGGCATCTGGCTGGGCGGACTATGTGGATGTAAATAAATTGCTGTGTGCTCCCATTGTCCAAGTTGCCCTGACATTTGTCCACTGAACAGCTCTAGAAACTTGCCTGTCAGTAGGACCTTCATTTACATCACTGACATCTTTATTATTCATAGCTTTATTATTTATAGTCTCCCAACAGGAAGGGGATACACTCCTATCCAGAGAGGTTAATGCAGCACACAGAGGTAGCATGGTGGCACCCTACAGTAGACATAGCCGATTCAGGAGCCATAAGAGGAGGAAGAGGAGTGGGAGACAAAATAGGAGTTGAAGACAGTGCGAGGGCACAATAAAGGGTAGAGGCTCAAAAACACACAAAATAAAATCTAAAGGGGCCATTGCATCACTATATATGTTTTCCATGCATCAGCACACGGCGATTAATGAATACATGAACCCCGATACTGCTGTTAATGTTAAAAACGTAAGGTACTTAGTGATTTTTATCAATGTCGAACATCTGCAAGACATGCAGCCGCGGCATCTCGTGCATTTTTTTTTCGAGCACGCTGATAATTCTCAATTAGGACACTAGTGTGCTCAGATAACACCTTATCCAAGCATGCTCGCTCATCACTCATATTCAGCCCTGGAGGGGTCAGCCCCCCCCCCAATATGTACTACAAAAAAAAAGAAAAAAATAAAGGCCTCACAATATACTGCTGCACAAATACACTATGTGGCCAGTATATAAACATTTCACATCACTTTATCACCATAATTTACATTTCATGACTGTAATAGTCAAACTTACTCATAAGTATATCTCTTTTCTGGACACAGCATGATCACACCTTTTAGAAATAGTCAAAAATCTCCTTTTCAAGTTCTCTCATAATGTCTATGGTTAAAACAGAACTTGGGCGCCTCGACTACTTGTGCATGCAGCAGGCTGTTGTGACCTTATGTTTAGATGTCTTCGCCTTCTATTATTGTGCTCCACTGATTCTATTGTTACTAGAAATTGCAAGAACTTTAACTTTATTATTTTAACTTTGAAAAATGAGCAGTGGGACAGATTTTAATGAAGACAAATAAGGACTATTTTCATTTGGGAGATCTTTTAATACGATGCTCATGTGGTGTGAATTATCGAGTCAAGTAGCAACAAGAAATAACATGTGGAGATCTAGTTATTTTGCCACCACAAATTAGAAAGTTCTTTCTACGGACTTAGCAGCTAAAAGCCATATGCATTTCTAAAAGCTGCAGTGCCCTTGTGAAAATCAAAAGTTAATACTATGTCCTCAGTTTTCTTTTATATACAGAAGATCTCTGGCTATTTTTTATACTAGAACTGTCTGCCATATTTGTGTATTATTAAAATGAGGCCGCACTAGGCCCTGTCATAAAAGGGAGACCGACATGACAGGGTTGGGGTGGGAATTTAAGTGAGAAGGTGGATTAGGTGTACAGAATTGGTTAATCTAGTAGGGGAGGCTATTGGGAGCACCAGTGTGGGAGGAGGGACTGTAGGGGAGGGGATAACAGGGAAAAGGGTATATAATGGGATGTCCAGGAAGAAAGCAGCCATCTTAGGCACATCCTGGAAAAAGTTAGGAATCTGTCCCATTACTCATCGGGTGTCTTTTTTGAAGATGGAGTCTGTGGATGCCATCCTCCAGCAACTGAGGAATACTGCTGGACTCGTGGGACCAGACTGGCTGCAGGTGTCCGTCCAGAGCGGGAGTTGGTGGTGGACAAACCCAGTCCCCTCCTGAGATTCGCCGACCGTGGAGGACTAGGTCTCCGGTGTGCCTATGCCCTGAGGTAACCCCCCCGCGTCCAGCGCCGCATAAGGAGCCCTTCCAGGGATCCTTCAGGTCCGGTGATGTGCTGGCCTGTTGCCTCCTGACGTTCTCAATCTGCCCTGCAATGTGGCTCACAGCGAGTGAGGCGCCAGCCTCCCTTCCATTGGTGACATTAGCTGTTGAGTCGGGACCAGGAGCAGTGGGTCCCCTGGGCTCTGTGGGACCCGCCCAATGAAGCGCACTTGGCAATGTGTGCAGGAGAAGCCAGGGTCGAAGGCCACATCCGGTGGCTTCTGGCTGGCCCCACCTCAACAGCCATTCCACGTTGCCACTGGGCAATATGTAGCTGCACGGAGCCAGGTAGTTTTCGTCCAGCAGCCGGATTGCCACGCATCCAACCAGATGACAGGACTCGCCCCCAGCACTCACACATAGATCCTCCATGCCCATCCTCTCACTGCAGCAGTATTAATGTGCTTGCATTGAGCCACCCTCCATGAAGCCCTTCTGTAGGACCAGATGTGAGAGGACCCCTACATTGATAGCATTAGGAGGAAATTGACAGTGCCTCTCCCCTCTAGAACTACTTTTTGCAAGTGGAGCTTCATTACCACTTTCAATCAGTCTCATGTAATGGTTAAAAAATTCTATCGAAATATTGGTTCATTTTAATGGGGGATCCAGTGCTTTTGAAACATTTACCTCCTCACCCCATAACCATATTTCAAAGAAACCAGACTTTAGGGAATAAGGTTGCACCCAGTAACATGTCAATAGTCCCATTCATATCAAGACCTCGTGCGCATTTGAATTTGGGCTGTTTGCCATGTGGGAGTACCAAATGTTTGTGTTGCATCTCTAATGGGAAGGGTGCACGTAAATTCAAATCCAACATGACGGGCAATATGTTTTTAATCAATTCATCTGTTAACTGTCAAACTACTCATGTAGTCTATCTGATTGAATGTGGTTGCGGTCTACAGTATGTTGGCTGCACCATACAAACGATACATGCGAGACTAAATAAACATAGACAGAACATAAAAAATGGCTTTATGTTACACAGCCTATCGAAGCATTTTTTATTGATGCACCAAAAAAATTGGAAAGCGATGCAACTAACAATTATTGACCAGTGGTTTTACCCTAACTGGTGTCTGTGTTCTCCTTCTGCGCTCCTGAGACTGGCTATTCTGTTCCTGTTGCAAAACATCCAAATGACCCTGATCAAAAGTTTAGATACCCCATTTCTTTGTACCGTGTATTGCCCCTTCTAACAACAATGACAGCTTGAAGTCTTTTGTGGTAGTTGTGGATGAGGTTCTTTATTTTCTCAGATGGTAAAGCTGCCCATTCTTCTTGTCAAAAAGCCTCCAGTTCCTGTAAATTCCTGGGCTGTCTAGCATGAACTGTGTGCTTGAGATCTCCCCAGAGTGGCTCAATGAATTTGAGGTCAGGAGACTGAATTAGCCACTCCAGAACCTTCACTTTTTTCCGCTGTAGGCAATGATATGTTGACTTGGCCTTGTGTTTTGGATCGTTGTCATGTTGAAACGTCCAAGTAAGTCCCATGCGCAGCTTCCGGGCCGATGAATGCAAATTTACCTCCAGTATTTGCTGACAACATGCTGCATTCATCATTCCTTTAACTTTGACCAAGTTTCCTGTGCCTTTGCCACTCACACATGCCCAAAACATCAGCGATCGACCTCTGTGCTTTACAGTAGGAATGGTGTTCTTTTCATCATAGGTCTTGTTGACCTCTCTCCAAATGTAATGTTTATGGTTGTGGCCAAGAAGTTCAATTTTGGTCTCATCACTCCAAATTTCCTTGTTCCAGAAGTTTTGAGGCTTGTCTCTGTGCTGTTTTGTGTATTGTAGGAGAAATACTTTGTGGCATTTGCGCAGTAATGGCTTTCTTCTGGCGACTTGACCATGCAGCCCATTGCTCTTCAAGTGCCTCCTTTTTGTGTATCTTGAAACAGCCACATCACTAGCTTTCAGGTGATGTTTCCTGCATTTCAGGTGATGTTATTTGTGGATTTTTCTTTGCTTCCCAAACAATTTTCCTAGCAGTTATGGATGACAGTTTTGTTGGTCTAGCTGACCGTGGTTTTGTTTTTACAGAGCCCCTGATTTTCCATTTGTTAATCACAGTTTGAATTCTCATGACTGACATTATCAATTCCTTGGATATCTTTTTGTATCCCTTTCCTGTTTTATAGAGTTCAACTACCTTTTCCCGTAGATCCATTGACAATTCTTTTGCTTTCCCAATGACTCACAATCTAGAAACATCAGTGGCTGGATGAAAGATGCAAAAGTCTGTCTGGATAGCAGAAACTCACTCAGCTTTTATGCACACACTGATTACAAGCAAACAGGTTTCAGGTGAGGATTTACCTGTACGTGAGACCACTCAAAATCTTTTTTCCACCTCTCCACTACGTACTCCAGAGGACAGGGTGTTATTGTTTTTTTCTAGGGAGATCGGCGGAGGCATGGGTTTATTGGTACAAGGGTATCAGGAATTAGTGGCAATTTGAGTTTGCAGAGGGCACAGGATTTGGAAGCACCGACAGTTGCATGGATGGAGGCATTAGGCCATGTGCACACGTTCAGTATTTTTCGCGTTTTTTTCGCGTTTTTTCGCTATAAAAACGTGATAAAAACGCGAAAAAAACGCTTACATATGCCTCCTATTATTTTAAGTGTATTCCGCACTTTTTGTGCAAATGTAGCCTTTTTTTCCGCGAAAAAATCGCATCGCGGAAAAAAAAGCAACATGTTCATTAAAATGCGGAATTGCAGGGGATTCCGCACACCTGGGAGTCCATTGATCTGCTTACTTCCCGCACGGGGCTGTGCACACCATGCGGGAAGTAAGCAGATTATGTGCGGTTGGTACCCAGGGTGGAGGAGAGGAGACTCTCCTCCACGCACTGGGCACCATATAAGTGGTCAAAAAATAAGAATTAAAATAAAAAACAGTCCTATACTCACCCTTGATGTCTTCCCGCCTCCACTGCATGCTGCCGTTCGGTTCCTGTAGCTGGTGTGCGGCGAAAGACCTGCCGATGACGTCACTGTCCTGTGATTGGTCGTGAGCGGTCATGTGACCGCTCACGTGACCGTGACGTCACGGAAGGTCCTGTGCGCACAGACCAGCTATAGGAAGAGGAGCCGGACGCCGCTGATGAGATGTCTGGGTGAGTATAAGCATTTTTTTATTTTTTTTATTATTTTTAAACATTCTATCTTTTACTATAGATGCTGCATAGGCAGCATCTATAGTAAAAAGTTGGTCACACTTGTCAAACAGTATGTTTGACAAGTGTGACCAACCTGTCAGTCAGTTTTCCAAGCGATGCTACAGATCGCTTGGAAAACTTTAGCATTCTGCAAGAATGCTAAAAAAACGCGAAAAAAACGGAAAAAAAACGGGAAAAAAAAATGCGGATTTCTTGCAGAAAATTTCCGGTTTTCTTCAGGAAATTTCTGCAAGAAATCCGCAACGTGTGCACATACCCTCAGATCCGTGATTAGGGAGCAGGGCATCTTGCATATCAGTTTTAGGTAGTAGGGGTCAAGGGTCAAAGGCATCAGGATCATTGATCACAAGGGTAGGTGCTGTGGGGGATGGGTCATCAGCTGCAGTGCAGTCGCTGGTAGATAAGGAAAAAGAGGATTCAGTCAGGATTGATGATGCCCAAAAGGTGAAATGCATGTGTGTTTTGAGGGACTGCTGGGGGCACACTTAAAACAGTAGGAAAGAGAAAAATATGGAAAAACGAGTACGTCTATATTTTTTCTCTTTTGCCTCAAGAATGATTTAATCTGGGTAGTATTAAAAAGGACAACACTTAAAAAGAGGATGAGAAGAGAAGGTGCCGGTTAATCCCACATACCTTCACTAACTGGCTTCAGGGATTTGCCATTTTGGCTAGTGTAATAGGGGAGAAGGCACCCGAAAAGTATCCAGCTTTGTTTTGCTACATGGACGCCATCGGGGAGGCATACAGAGTGTATGGGGGGGCAAGAGTGGTTGCGGTATGAAAAACAATTTCATCAGTGTAAGGCGGTGTGGTCCAATATTCGGTGTGACCACAAAGATACAGGTTTGTGGTAAGGATAACTGCCCCTAATAGATTAGGTCAGGGGACTCAGTCTTTTCTAGGGGGCATTGGGGGTTCTGGACAGTCAGGTCACTGGGTGGCTATGCAGAAAGGTCTGTGCTTCATTTTCAATAGAAGGAACCTGCAAGTTCGGAACAAAAAGCAAATTCAAGCATGAATGTTCATCTTGGGGCTGCATAGAGCGTCTAAATGTTTTGGGGAGGGTAATGTATCACCCCAGGTTCCTGGTTGCTACAGTGGCATTGCTTTCCTCACGAGGAGAGTGATGTCATGCTTGGAAGTGGGTAAGGATCCCTTTATCAGGTATCACAAACATGCAATATGTTCTTACTCCAGGCCAGAAGGGGGAGCTCTGAATTAGTTTGTGGATGGCTCCCCTATATATATTCTGGCTGGAGGGAAAGTATAGTCAGTCAGTCTGTGAGAGAGTCTGAGAGAGGAAAGAGTGGGACCGTGCAGCCACGTGAGGTGCTGCAGTTCCTGGAAAGGAGAGAGAGAAAAGGATGGAACAAGCTGTAGAGAGCAAAAAGGAGAAAAGAGCAAAGGAACGTTAAGAGCAGGAGGGAAGCTGTGACTGAGCTTCCTCCACGCTGAAGCGCAGATACCGGTAGCCGGAAGACCAAGGTTGTGGGGGTAACTTCATGCCCCATGGCAAAAACCGGTGGACAGTTGGGCTTCAAGTCACCTGTCTACCATTAACACCTGAAGACATAGTAGCAGATAGAGCCCGGGTCGTGATAGAGATCCTGTAAAAAGGCTCCAGTTACCTGTCATGTGAGTGGTATCCTACCTAAAGGGGACAGAGAGAATGTGAGGACCTTGTGAGAGGCTTAAGGCAGCAAGAGACTACAACACAGCGCTAGAAGGAAGGCTTCCAACGCCACTTGGTCAGGGGGATTCCAGATTCGCTTCCAAGCCTGACAGACCACACTAGTACCTGTGATCCAGTACCCTGGACTGTGGTTGCCTGAACTCTACAATAAAGAGGTAAAGAGACTGCAACTTGTGTCCTTTGTTTCTTTGTACACCACCTACTATCTTTATCTACTACACTGGGAGCCCTGGGGACCTAACTTCACGTGTGGGAAGCCATACCATCCCTGCTGCCATAACATCACCCCAGAGGACCCCTTTAAGCAGCGTTGGACTTCCCTGACCGAATACCACAGGTGGCGTCACGAACATTTATTATTTTACAAATCCATTTAAAGACTTTCCCCTTAACATGGGTGCCCAGGGCCACGGACCAGATCACCGCTGCCATGACACATACCTTTAAGTACCGACCAAGTACCCCACAGCCCTGGTGGGCATTCCATTTTGGCATCACAAACAGGATGGACCGACCCATTGAAATGGGTCTGAGTCCCTAAGAGACTGTGCTTTATTGAGAGACTATTGAGCTACTAATTGCCGCCAAAACTGACACCATTACAGCACCATGTGGCATGCAGGAGGAGAAGGACGTGTTGTCGTGGGTGGAGCATGCTAATGTTTTGGTTTTTCCGGCTCTTATCAAGGATGTCTGTACAAAAAGGACCCATAAGAGGGAGGTCACGTTGCCGTGGTTGATGGGCATACATGAATTGGCCAATTTATGCACTAAGAACCATCATTTTCATTCATTTCCATACGTTTTAAAAAAAAAAAAAATTAGTAAAATTTTTTTTTGAGTAATAAAATCTAGATGATATGCTTATAATGTTTTTCTGTGTTTTCACGTGGTCTAAACTTATGTATAGTGCTGCTATGCTTTCTTTTTTCTATATAATACAGTCTGTCAACTTGCACATGTTCACACTTAGGAGGTGCTGTGCAGTCTTTTTGTATATTTAACTATTGGATGTTGGCTGCATCCAGCCTGATTCTGCACTCCTCCCATTGACCTGCAGGTGGCCGTAATCAGCTCTATTTGCCCATAAATTGTAGGCTAAACCCCAGAGCAGACATGAGTGTCCAAAATTGAAGGTTGATAGTCCAAGAGAAGGCATGTACAGTAGAGCAGGGACCCATCAGAGGGAGGTCACCTTGCCATGGTTCATGGGCATACATGGATTGGCCAATTGACTTTTGGGTTTTCACTGGCTGTAAGCCATAATCATCAACAATAACAGAAATAAACACTTGAAATAGATCACTCTGTTTGTAATGACTCTGAATAATGTATGAGTTTCACTTTTTGCATTGCAGAACTGAAACACAACTGTTTGATGATATTCTAATTTTGTGATAAGCACCTGTATATCTTCCATCCTGGTATAAATGTCCCTTATCCTGAGCATCATGTTATATATATCCCCCAACCTGGAATATATGTCCATTAACCAGGGCCCCATCCTAGTATTTATATCTCCCATCCTGGGAATAAGTCCCTTATTCTAGGCGTCATCCTGGTAAATTTATCCCCCAATCTGGTGTATATAGCTCTGGCAAAAATTAAGAGACCACCACATCAAATGCCTGTCATGGGCTGCCTAATCTCCAGACCTGGACCGCATTGAAAACCTCTGGAATGTAATCAAGAGGATGATGGATAATCACAAGCCATGAAACAAAGAAGAACTGCTTACATTTCTGCACCAGAAGCAGTGTGAAAGACTAGTGGAATTAAACTGGAGAAATTCGTGGATATCATCTGCGCTGCTGTTCAAATCACGATCCACATGTTTCCTCATGGGTTCCTTCTGTGCATTTAATGCTTCATTGTTTTAACCCGCTGCTGTATTCGATCATTTAGCAATTGATTCAAACTTCACATTAAATTCTATATGAATCAATTTCCAATTAATTTTATTTTGTTTTAACCCTTTTTTTAAAATATTTTTTCTCTAAGGAATATGATTTTCACTTCTTGACCTTTAAAGGGACTCTGTCACCTGAATTTGGCTGGCTCTGTTTACGGTCCGATGGGTGGTGTTTTCTGTTCTTTCATGCACCCCTTCCTTTCCCGCTGGCTGCAATATTGTCTTCAATTTGCTTCGGTTTCCTCCATAGTACACGCTTGCGCAATGCAATCTTGTCTTGCGCACGCGCAAGTATGCTTTGCCCAACTGCGGGCAAAGCCGAAAAGCATTAGTGCGCATGCGCTGGTGCACTATGTCCCGGAAGTATTTCACTGTGTTCTGGGACATAGTGCGCCGGCGCATGCACACTAATGCTTTTCGGCTTTGCCCGCTGTTGGCAAGATTGCATTGCGCACGCGTGTACTACGGAGGAAACCAAATCAAATTCAAGACAATATTGACCTGTTTTCCCGCACCAGCCTGATCCGTCTTAGAATGCCGGATCCAAAAAACAATGCCGCCAGTCCAAAAGTTGACGTCCTGAGCCAATAAACCACCCGCACTAACTCTGCTACGAGACACCAATTCACCTATACATAGAGCCCCAAAAAAGGCCAGAGAAAAAGCCAGACGAAACAATACCATTTCAAAATGAGAGCAGCAAATACCATCCAATATTCCACCTAAACATTCAAGCACGCTGAAAGATATAGGCCGGCGCCCATTGACGCTCCTATTACCTCTCCAAAAACTTTTTAACGCTTGCCTCACCAAAAAATTCTTTGTCACATCCGCCGAGCCCTCCAGCTTGAAACCAAAAGCTAGACCGGCCACAAATTTGTTCACCTTAGAAATAGACCAACCTAAATCTGATGCCCTGCAGACCAAACACAAAACAGCTAACAACTTGTCTTCCTCCGACCCCAACGTACCCCACTGCAACACCGAAGTCTGCCAAATATTCCATGATGCTTCATACGACGCCCAGGTCTGACTCGTAACTGAGCCCGAATCAACCGTCCCGCTCCTCCTTAAGAATTAGCCACAAGTGCGAAGGGCATGCCGCTCCTGATGCTTCCGCTTCTGGTGCCAGCTCCCGGAAACGCTCCCACTGTAAACGAGATAAGGCATCTGCTATAGAATTTTGCACGCCAGGTACATGCACCGCTGAAATCCATGCATTGATCTCCAGACATTGTAAAAAAAGTTCTCTCACCAACTTTATCACGGGGGGAGAGGTCACTGACAGAGTGTTGATCACCGACACCACACTCATATTGTTGCAATGAAACCTAACTCTGCAATTCGCAAACACCTCACCCCAAATTAAAACTGCCACCACAATGGGAAACAATTCCATCAAAGTGAGATTTTTTGTGAGACCCTTCTTATGCCACCAGTCAGGCCACGTTCCGACGCTCCCACGCCCTGCACAATAGGCCCCGTAACCAACGCTGCCTGCTGCGTCCGTGTAAATCTTGCAATCAAAGTTAGCCACCATCTGCTGTTGTATCAGAGAGCGACCATTGTACTGCACCAAAAAACGCTGCCACACCAACAAATCCTCCTTATGCTCTTGTCGCAATCGAATAAAATGGTGCGCAGACCGCACCCCCGCCGTCACACTGGACAACCTACGGCAAAAAATTCGACCCATGGGCATGATCCTTCACACAAAATACAAGCGGCCGAGCAAAGACTGCAACTCTTTCAAAGTCAGCTTTTTAAGCCTGACAATTCGATCAACCTCCTGTTTTAGGGACAACAGTTTATCTTCTGGCAACCCTGGCCTCGAGAGCCATGCCCCCACGGGTGGTGCCGCCGCCCCGCTCGCCACCCCACTGTCCAATCTACTCAAAAGTTGTGACACGCTAAGTAAAACATCACGCAACCCAGGCTCAACCGACCCACTCGAACCCCCTAAGGCTACGTTCACATTAGCGTTGTGCGACGCAGCGTCGGGCGCCGCTGCGGCGACGCATGCGTCATGCGCCCCTATATTTAACATGGGGGCGCATGGACATGCGTTGCACTTGCGTTTTGTGACGCATGCGTCACTGCGGCGCACGCGTCAGGGCGCAGAGGACGCAGCAAGTTGCATTTTTTGTGCGTCCAAAATCAAGCAAAAAAAGGACGCATGCGTCACAAAACCCTGCGTTGTGCATGCGTTTACATTTGCGTTGTGCGTTGCGTCGCCGACGCTGTGGCGCACAACGCAAATGTGAACGTAGCCTAAACTCCGTCGCCATCCCGCTGAACGCCTGCGTGCCTCTAACCTCTGCGGACGCAACCTCCTTAGGCAACATACTAGACATAGATTCACACTCACTGAGCTGTGCAGGTGCTGTGTCCCTGCCAGCCGTACGTCCTGAATCCAGACGTCCCCATCGCCATCTCGCTCGTTGTCAAAAACCAAGTCTTCAGCGTGGCTGCACTGCTCCCGGCCCGCTCCCCTAACCTCCTCATCACCAGGGGGGACCGGAGCGTCTGCTACGCTTCGCACCACCGACCTCATCCTGGATCTGGACCGTGCCTGCTCCCCCGATCGTGCATTCCTGTCAGGCTCCCGACCTCTGGGCCTGCCAGGCAGTGTGTCCCCACTGCCCGCCGCACCTCCCATCCTTTGCTGGTTGTCAGGGCCCTGCTGCCGACTCGTCCCCTGCAGCACCGCGCCCACCGACATCCTTTGGCGCGCGCTTCTGGTAGCAGGCCCCGAGCCTGGGGCCTCGCTAATGGGACCCACCGCACTGCCGCCGTTCTGGGCAGTGCCCAACGTTCCCGGCCTGCTCCTGCCCGGTTGCGGTGTAGCCATGCCGCCCCGGGAGTCCGCTCCTCTCCCTGCAGTGCCCCGGGCCTGAGATGTTGTCTGTGGTGATGCTGCCGGCCTGGCCTGCCTTCCGGTGCGGCCCTCTCCACCGCTGCGCTCCGGTGACCGATGCCTGCAGGCCGGCGAGGAGGATTCCTGCTGGAGGGGGCACAGCGGGGGGACGCCGCACCGCTGCACCCGGAGGGGCTCCTAAGCCTGCGCCTGCCGCACGTGCTCACCTCCGGCGACAGTCTCTGGGGAGGCCTCAACCGCCTGCTGCCCCTGCTGCTCGTGTCCTGCGCTCCTGCGTTTCCCAGCAGCAAAGCAAGCTGCTCCTCCAGCCATCCACCTCTTCTTGACCTTGCAACGTCCCTCAGGCGCCCCACAAGAGCATCCAACGACTCCATGAGGTAAAGCTGCAAGCTGGGGGGGGCTGTTCTCTTCACTCTGGCTTCCAGATAGCAACTGACACATTTCCCGCACTTTTCCCCTCATACCCACACCCCCCTACTAAAGTCCCTCCCTACGCTCCCCCTTCTACCCAATAATATTCTCCTGGCCCAAGTTTTAAAAGATGCCTATGACCAAGCACAGCCACGGGGGACCTATACTGATCTGTGCTTATTCCTGCCCCCTCCTAGAATTCTGGGTTGACCTCATGCAAGAAACTACAGTCTTTCTCACTACTTACAAGCAACTACAGAATGTTGTGTCTTTTGAGAAAAGACAAAGGCCCCAATTCATAAAAAGCGGCTATGCCGTTCATGCCGATCTTGATGGGTGGGCATGTTGGAGTCAGATGTAACCGATTCATTAAGAGGTGCATGCCTCTTAATTAATCAAAGGTATCTTACAAGTGATGTGCGCCTCCTTGTCCCTTAGAAATGGATTAAGATTTATGGTGTAAGGTATGAATTAGACAAGCTTATGCCCCGGTGCTGTCAGAGCTGGCCAAAACAGGCGTAAAAACAACAAAGGTGGCAACATTTTTCGTAATTCCACCTTGCACAAAAATTCAGGAACTTTTCAAAGCAATTTACACCGGAATTCTGATGCAATTGCTCTGATTATTTGAGGCCTAAATGGGACAATTTTTCAATAATTTTAAAAAAAACATTAAAAGTCTTTGCAATGTTATTAAACAGGCTTTTTGTTACCACCAGTTACCATCTTTTTACCCATTGCCAGATATATTGAGGTCAGTTGGACATTTCTAAGGCTGTGTTTGTGTTTTAGACCTCAAAAGGAGTTCAACATAGCTCTGGAAGACCTCAGAGTGTTATATACAATTTTTGGGGGCAATTAAGGGCTTTTGCAGTATTGGGACTTGATTAGCTGCTCCTGCTGTGCTGCTTCCCCTCTTATACACAGGCAAGGTACAGCGCCGGCCGGCCGTAAAGCACAGCACAGCGGTGACGTCACCGCTGTGCTCTGCTTTTACTTTACGGCCGGCCGGAGCTCACAGTCAGTGCCGGAAGCAGACGGCCAGGGACCTGACGGACATCAGAAGGTGAGTATGTACTGTTTTTTTTTTACATTTACAATGGTAACCAGGGTAAACATCGGGTTACTATGCGTGGCCCTGCGCTTAGTAACCCGATGTTTACCCTGGATACCCGGGGACTTCAGCATCGTTGGTCGCTGGAGAGCTGTCTGTGTGACAGCTCTCCAGCGACCACACAGCAACGCTGCAGCGATCGGCATCGTTGTCGATATCGCTGCAGCGTCGCTTAATGTGACGGTACCTATAGTCTGGGAGTCCTTCATGTGTTTTTTCAGCAAACTCTATGCAGGCTATAATATGTCTTGAACTGAGGAGAGACTTCCGTCCGGCCACTCTGACATAAAGGCCCAACTGGTGGAGGGGTGTAGTGATAGTTGACTTTGTGGAGCTTTCTCCCATCTCCCTACTGCATCTCTGGACCTCAGCCACAGTGATCTTGTGGTTCTTCTTTACCTCTCTCACCAAGGCTCTTCTCCCACAATTACTCAGTTTGGCTGGACGGCCAGGTCTAAGAAGACTTCTGGTGGTCCCAATCTTCTTCCATATAAGGATTATGGAGACCACAGTGCTCTTAGGAACCATGAGTACTGCAGAAATTATTTTGTAACCTTGGCCAGATCTGTGCCTTGCCACAATTCTGTCTCTGAGCTCTTTGGCCAGTTCCTTTGACTTCATGATTCTCATTTGGTCTGACATGCACTGTGAGCTGTGAGCTCTTATATAGACAGGTGTGTGCATTTCCAAATCAAGTCCTATCTGTTTAATTAAACACAGCTGGACTCCAATGAAGGAGTAGAACCACCTCAAGGAGGATCACAAGGAAATGGACAGCATGTGACTTAAATATGAGTGATATGTGATATTTCAGTTTTTCTTTTTTATTAAAGGGAACCTGTCACCCCTAAAATCAAAGTTGAGCTAAGCCCACCGGCATCAGGAGCTTATCTACAGGCATTCTATAATGCTGTAGATAAGCCCCCGGTGTATCCTGAAGATGAGAAAAAGAGGATAGATTATACTCACCTGGGCGGGTGGTCTGATCCGATAGGCATCGCGGTCCGGTCCGGGGCCTCCCATCTTTATAGGATGACGTTCTCTTCTTGTCTTCATGCTGCGGCTCCGGCGCAGGTGTACTTTGTCTGCCCTGTTGAGGGCAGAGCAAAGTACTGCAGTGCGCAGGCGCCGGGCCTCTCTGACCTTTCCCGGCGCCTGCGCACTGCATTACTTTGCTCAAAATACACCTGCGTCGGAGCCGCAACGTGAAGACAAGAAGAGGACGTCATTGTAAGAAGATGGGAGGCCCCGTACCGGACCACGATGCCCATCGGACCGGACCGCAGCGGGACCGCCCCTTGGTGAGTATATTCTAACCTCTTTTTCTCATCTTTCAAACCTTCGATTTTGGGGGTGACAGGTTCCCTTTAAATTTGCATAAATTACTACATTTCTGTTTTTTTCAGGCAAGATGGGGTGCAGAGAGTACATTAATGTGAAAAAATAAACTTTTTTGAACTTACCAAATGGCTGCAATGAAACAAAGAGTGAAAAATTTAAAGGGGTATGAATACTATACGTACCCACTGTATATACAAGCTACAGCATTATGAAAGAAACTGTTTTAAAGTGGTTCCCTAAGAATGTAATAAAATTGCCCGCATTGCATAATTTAAATGGCAGCCCATCATTGTTGTGTGTCAGGATGGGCAGAAAAGATACCAGTTTTAAAAAAGGCTGTCACAGGAGAAAATTTAGATCTCACTGAACACAGATTTTTTTTCTCCAGCCTCAGTCCTCCATGTGCAATCAGTTACTTGAGGAGATTTATTTATTCTCATGTCACAACCCTTTTCCAGCAGCTCATGATACAAGTGCTAAGTATACAGTGCCACTGTCTGTTGAGACACATATCTGGGGAGCTGTATGTCTTCAGACTATAGCCTGTCCTGACATATAACTAGGGTGGGCCGCAATTTGAATTATATGACATGGGCCATTTTATTATTACATTTGTGGAGATTCCCTTTAACTATTCCTTAGCACTATGTCTGTGCATAGAAAGTCAGGATTTAATACTCTATATTAGAAAAGTCTCTGACTTCTATAAAAGTACAGTATATTATGAAATTAAAGCCGAATTTGGGGCATAAAAATGAAAGTAGGTAAAATGTTTATAAATGGGCTACAAAATGCGTGTGATTGGTATTGTCATGGATTTACCATGACAGAGAGGAGCCAGAAGACCACAACATCTGATTTCTCGTACTACTGCACTGATTAGAAGCACTTCACCTTCATATTAAAAGGTGCAGGTTTCTTTTAGCAGTGCAGGGGTTAATCTGCTCAGCTGAGAGCTCCTGGAAGCTTTCCTGCATTAAGGCTCAGCTGTTCACTGTTAGCCACTCCCATCTGCTATATAATATGGACCCTGGCTAGCACTATTTGTCAGAGTTAGCTTTTGCTGTATGGCTGTAGATTGTTGGTGGTTGTTATTTGAGAAGGCATTTGGTGGATTTATCTCTGACTGTTGCTAGGTTTTGGGTGTGTGATAATTCCCTTTCTTCTCCTACTTTGGTTTAACCCCATCCTCCACTCTCCAGTGCATTCCTCTGTTCTTTGTGTGAGTATATTTGTATGTTTCTCATTTTTTGTTCATATTAGCTTGTTAGTCTGGTTGGTGTATTACGGTATACTACTACTCCCCTCTTGCCTTGGTGGGGGAATAGTACAGACTGAGGGTGGATTCACGAGCTAAGGCAATGTACGTGGCCCTGACACATGAAATACGCATTTGTCCCCCATAAACCATGAACTGCATTATAAGGCCTCATTCAGATATGCATGATTTTTATTATAAGGTAAAACATGGATCATTATTCATCAATGTTTTGGGTCTGATATTCAGGTGTGTGGGGTCAGTGTTTCAGTCTTTACAATTAGTGTTTGGTCATGGTGTCATTTTTATCATCAGTGTTTCATCAGTGATTTTCAAGGATGAAAAACATAAAAAATAAATTACAAATCTTCTCCTTTTTATTGCAATGTTAGCCCCTTACTGACAGAGCCAATTTTGAACTTAATGATCAAGCCAACTTTTACAATTCTGACCACTGTCAATTTATGAGGTTATAGCTCTGAAAAGCTTCAATGGATCCCACTGATTCTGAGATTGCTTTTTTGTGATATATTGTACTTAATGTTAGTGGTAAAATTTCTTCGATATAACTTGTGTTTATTTTTGAAAAAAAAATGGAAATTTGGCAAAAATGTTGAAAGTTTAGCAATTTTCAAACTTTTAATTTTTGTTCCCTTAAATCAGAGTGTCATATTGCACAAAATAGTTAACAAATAACATTTCCCACATGTCTACTTTACATAAGCATAATTTTGGACACATAATATTTTTTTTGTTAGGATGTTATAAAGTTTAAAAGTTGACCAGCGATTTCTCATTTTTCCAACAAAATTTACAACACCATTTTTTTTAGGGACCACCTCACATTTGAAGTGAGTTTGGGGGGGTCAATATGGCAGAAAATACCCAAAAGTGACACCATTCTATAAAACACACCCATCAAGGTGCTTAAAACCATATTCAAGAAGTTTATTAACCCTTCAGGTGCTTCACGAGAACTAAACCAATGTGGAAGAAAAAATGAACATTTTAGTTTTTTCACAAAAAATTTACTTTAGACCCAAACTTTTTAATTTTCACAAGAGTAACAAGAGAAAATGGACCACAAAATTTGTTGTGCAATGTCTCTTGAGTACACAGATATCCCGTATGTTGGGGAAAGTCACTGTTTGGGCACATGGCAGGGCTCGGAAGGGAGGGAGAATCGTTTGACTTTTTGAACCCAAAATTGGCTGGAATCAATGGCGAGCGCCATGTCATGTTTGAAGACCACCTGCAGTACCTTAAACAGTGGAAACCCCCAATTCTCACTCCAACCCTAAAACAGGCCTATCCGACCCTAATCCCAATCCTAACCCTAATCCCAACCATAACCATAACCACAACCCTAACCCCAACTCCAAACCCATCCTAATCCCAACACCCCAACTGTAACCCCAACACAACCGTATACCCAACACAACGCTAACCCCAACACCACAATCATAACCCCCACATCACAATGGTAACCCCAACACCACAACTGTAACTCCAACTGTAACCCCAACACAACCCTAACCCTAGCCTTATCACTATCCCTAGCCCCAACCCTAACCCTAGCTCTAGCCCCAACCCTAACCCTAGCTCTAACCCCAACCCTAAACCTAGCCCTAACCCTAGCTCTAACCCCAACCCTAACCCTAACCCTAGAACCAACCCTAACCCTAATAGAAAAATGGAAATAAATATATTTTTTATTTTATTATTTTTACCTAACTAAGGGGGTGACAAAGGGGGGTTTGATTTACTATTTTTTTTATTTTGATCGCTGTGATAGGGTTTATCACAGTGATCAAAATGTACCAATAGGAAAAATCTTCTATTGTTGTAGAGAAATGAATGGTACATCTGATTTTTTTTTGTGGTGAATAACAGCAATCGCAACACTGGAGACGGTAAGAACCGACCCAAATCACGTTCTCCGGAGTCTCAACTACCCCCATTAGCCGAGACCCTGGAGATTTTCCAACCCTGGGGGCATTATACCCTTATTTATTAGCGCCATTAAAAGACGTTTCAGTGGTCATTAAGGGGTTAATCACAGACTGTACACAGATTGCATGCTGATGCCATGCATGTGTTGTCCCACTTGGTAATTGGTAATTTTGATCCATGATCAAAAGCAAACATGATTTTTTGAGAACCAGTCGGTCATGGGAACAGTCCCATGAACTATAATATGTAAGAGTTCTAATTGTGAAAACACAGAGAGAACACATACATGACTCATGGATATCTGAATGAGACCTAACAGTACTTTTCATTATTCCGGTAAAATAAGATTGGCTTCTACAAGTGTTGTATAATCTGACCACTAATGAGTCCCAAGGATTGTGATTTCTCAGTGTTTAAAACCAAAATATACCTTGTTTCCTCTAACACAAGGAGCATGACAAATGGATGTAGTAAATACTGATTTTTAATGTATGCCATACCTCATTTGAAGCTAATTATATCTAAATATGTGAAGTAGAAAGGAAATATTTTTCCTGTCCTCCTTGTAAGTGTGGACTGTTAATTACATCCACGTGAAGCAGCTGGAATAGTTCTCGACATCAGATAATGATTAAAGTAGAGGAAACTAGAAGCCTGACTGGATTGTTAAGTCAGCATGTCTATAGGCTTGTGGTTGGGAGAAACATGCCTGCATTGATCCTGGATCTTTGCATTCTTGTCCCTTGCCAAAGGGATGATTACCATGGTTGGATTATCACAGCCCAAGCAAATAGGACATGGTGGCGACAGAGTAAATGATTGAGTGCACAATATATTGAATGTTTTTCTCTAACAGCCAATTAGCATGCAGGTGACATTTGTTACGGGATAATGGAGTGCAGTATATATCTGATTAGTTTTCAAACATAAGTATTTGACAAAAAACAAAAACAATTCCCTTATATTGTCATAGGTTATTGTTTTATACTCAAGTGTGTTTCAGTAGTGAATTTTATATAATACTAGCATTATATATACTGGGTACTACCCAGCTTCGCCCGGGTTAATAACTGCTGTTGGCAAAATAGAATGTGTTAACAATAATTTATTCTGCACACAAAAAACACAAAAGAAATAGATAGAAATGTAATTATTAAAAGGCAAAAACTAAGCTAATAGAAGGTTTTCACAACATATATTTCAACACCAGAGATATTCCACACAGATTTAACTAAATTGGCCAAGTAATGTGAAGGAATCTTCTACTACTTATTTGAGAGCCTTTTGATAAACGACATTCTTAGTTTTTCCTTCAGGTGCAAAGACCAACAGATTTTTGGCTGTTCCAACTCTTGAACAGCCCACATAAAGTTAACCATGATAAAAGCATGGAGATTGTACATCGATTCCAACTACTTTCAAGGACTGTCCCTGAGCCTTGTTGATGGACATAGCAAATGCCAGTCGAACAGGAAACTGGAGGCGTTTAAAATCAAAAGTCAAATCAGATGGAATGAGAGGGTTTGTTGGAATGGAAACATCTTCTCCTTTGGCACATCCTGTCAAAATGGTTGCCTCAATTACATGTGGAAACAGGTTCTTAATCAAGAGTCTTGTTCCATTACACAGCTTTGGTGGATCCAAATTTCTCAATAGCAGAATAGGTGCTCCAGGTTTTAGAAAGAGGTTGGAGGAGGATGTCCTTGTGACTCCAAGGAATTGGGGAACTCAGTGGGATAAAATAATGCTTGAGCAGGGTCTATTACTGTATCCACTGACTTGTAGATGGGCACACACCTGGAAGGAGATTAAGAATTTGAAAATTGATCTTGATGACGCTGTCACTTTTGGGAGCTAGAATAGCCCTTTCACACAGCCAGCCAGAATTTTTGAAGTGGAGTTGAATGTTTGGAAAAACCTTATTTAGAATTGAGAGTCCTCAGTGGTTGATACCTTTTAATGGCTAACTGAAAAGATGGTAACAAATTGCAAGCTTTCGAGACTACATACGTCTCTTCATCAGGCAAAGACTAAAACAAATTCTGAAGAATCACATATTTATGCACAACATAGTATAGAAAAAAAAAAAAGAGGGGAAAAAAACCATGGATAAGCCAGGTGACATGAAGCAGAATTACCATGGGAGATAAAGAGTTATGTCCATAAATATTGGGCCTGTCCTTAGATAATGATTGTTTTATTGTCCTGTGATTAGGGTCTCTGTTGTGATGACCCCACATGGTCTGATGGGCAAGTTCCTTAGTTCATGTAAAAAGACATAAATCCGTGTGACACATTCATTCCTGCAGTTAGAGTGTCAAAGGTCGTCATCAGTTTATATTCCCAGACTCTCCTGTCTTTTTGCGATTTGAAGTTACCTTTTAGTACAAGTATCTAAGAATTGGCCCAATATTTATGGACATAACTGTTTATCTCCCATGGTAATTCTGCTTCATGTCACCTGGCTTATCCATGGTTTTTTGCCCCTCTTTTTTTTTTTTTTCTATACTATGTTGTGCATAAATATGTGATTCTTCAGAATTTGTTTTAGTCTTTGCCTGATGAAGAGACATATGTAGTCTTGAAAGCTTGCAATTTGTTACCATCTTTTCAGTTAGCCATTAAAAGGTATCAACCACTGAGGACTCTCAATTCTAAATATTTTTCTATCTACTGGCTAACACGGTACCAAGATATATTTCTTTCCTGGAAAAACCTTTGCTTTCAACTCCTCAATGGAAGTCACAGTGCAACAAAAGTTGCTTGGGAAGGTCTGCTACTCATTGCAAACTATTGTTCCTTTTCTGAAGCACAATGTCACGGCTTTGAAAATCATTACCTACAATCAAGGTGGCTACCTCATCAAATGTGGGAGCATTGAAATGTCGCTGATGTTCACTTTGTGGTGTTTTGTCAGCTTGAATGACAACCTTGTAATCGTCATTTGGCATGCATTCAAGTGCAGTCTTGAAAAGTTGAACATATGGATTGTTGGAATGAAGGAACTGCTGCAAAATAGTGACAATATCAAGGCGAGTGTTAGGAATCAAAAAGCATCTCCGCTGAGCCTCTGCTTCTGCATTTCCCATAAAGAAGAGTTGAAGAAATTGAGGTTCTGCTCCTTGTAATGGAAGCAGTGAGCCAATTGTGTGGTAACCCTGTCCTTGAACTTTAAATATCGGCATAAATCCTGTTGTAAACATTTCTTTTGTTGCACCAAATGATGTCATTTGGAAGCAGGAGTTGTACTTCCTGATGTTGTCCAAGAAATGCTTTGATATTGTACTGGTACCTGTCATCAGAGACTTTAGGGGATCTGGTGGTGACAGGAGAGGTGGAAGTTTTATCTTGCCATTTGCGCAGCATAAACCTGGCGGTTCATCTTTCCAATTCAGGGCACTGCAGTATATGCAGACCACGTCCATTTTTCCTATGACTCATTGGCCCTTGAGGAAGCAGCTCTGCTTCTCTTATCTGCAAGCCTCACTTCCCTCTCCTCAGAAAGTTCATTGGCTCTTGAGGAAGCAGTTCTTGTTCTCTTGTCTGCAAGCCTCGCTTCCCTCTCCTCAGAAAGTTCATTGGCCCTTGAGGAAGCAGCTCTTGTTCTCTTGTCTGCAAGCCTCGCTTCCCTCTGCTCAGAAAGGTCATTGGCTCTTGAGAAAGAAGCTTCTGTTCTCATGTGTGTCAGCCTTGTTTCTCGGTCTTCACATTTTTCATTGGCCCATAATGCAGCTTTTCTTTTCGCATCAGCTGACATTCGTGCCATGGAATTCCTTTTCTTATGAGGCATTATTCTGGTAAAAATAGTCTGTAACTGGCAGTTTCTATATCCTCTCACATAGAGGTAATGTGACTCACATCAGCCTTTCCACCAACACACCCTAACTGACATGCTATTACCTCACACAAGCTTTGTTATACTAAGAATGTCCTTTGTAGCCTATATTAACCAATCAGAGCTCAGATTAATTAACTGTAGCAAAATAGAAGCTGAGCTGTGATTGGTTGCTATTGGCAGCCTGATAAATCCCCAGCCAACAGGAAGCCCTCGCCCCTGGCAGTATATATTAGCTCACACATACACATAATAGACAGGTCATGTGACTGACAGCTGCTGTATTTCCTATATGGTATATTTGTTGCTCTTGTAGTTTGTCTGTTTATTAATCAGATTTTTATTTTTGAAGGATAATACCAGACTTGTGTGTGTTTTAGGGCGAGTTTCATGTGTCAAGTTGTGTGTTGAGTTGCGTGTGGTGACATGCATGTAGCGACTTTTGTGAGATGAGTTTTGTGTGGCGACATACGTGTAGCAACTTTTTGTGTGTCGAATTGCATGTGACAGGTTAGTGTAGCAAGTTGTGTGCAGCAAGTTTTGCGCATGACGAGTTTTGTGCGTGGCGAGTTTTATGTGTGGTGCGTTTTGAGTCTGTGCAAGTTTTGTGTGAGGCAACTTTTGCATGTGTTGCAACTTTTGTGCATGTGGCAATTTTTCCGTGTGTGCAAGTTTTGCATATGGCGAGTTTTCCATGAGGTGAGTTTTGCACGTGTTGCGAGTTTTGCGTGAGCCTAGTTTTGCATGTGGAGAGTTTTGCATGTGGCGAATTTTTCACGTGGCGAGTTTTGAGTGGCGACTTTTATGTTTCGACTTTTATGTGGCGGGGTTGGTGTAAGTGTGCTGAAATGTGTACTGAGGGTGGTATATGTGTTCAAGCATGTGGTAGTGTGTGGCGCATTTTGTGTGTGTGTTCATACCCCCGTGTGTGGTGAGTATCCCATGTCGGGGCCCCACCTTAGCAACTGTACGGTATATACTCTTTGGCGCCATCACTCTCATTCTTTAAGTCCCCCTTGTTCACATCTGGCAGCTGTCAATTTGCCTCCAACACTTTTCCTTTCACTTTTTCCCCATTATGTAGATAGGGGCAAAATTGTTTGGTGAATTGGAAAGTGCGGGGTTAAAATTTCACCTCACAACATAGCCTATGACGCTCTCGGGGTCCAGACGTGTGACTGTCCAAAATGTTGTGGCTGTAGCTGAAACGGTGCAGATGCCAATCCCGGATATACACACATACATACAGTACAGACCAAAAGTTTGGACACACCTTCTCATTTAAAGATTTTTTTTGTATTTTCATGACTATGAAAATTGTACATTCACACTGAAGGCATCAAAACTATGAATTAACACATGTGGAATTATATACTTAACAAAAAAGTGTGAAACAACTGAAATTATGTCTTATATTCTAGGTTCTTCAAAGTAGCCACCTTTTGCTTTGATGACTGCTTTGCACACTCTTGGCATTCTCTTGATGAGCTTCAAGAGTTAGTCAGCAGAAATGGTTTTCACTTCACAGGTGTGCCCTGTCTGGTTTAATAAGTGGGATTTCTTGCCTTATAAATGGGGTTGGGACCATCAGTTGTGTTGTGCAGAAGTCTGGTGGATACACAGCTGAGCTAAGTAAAGAAAAATGAGTGGCTATTAGTGTTGAGCATTCCGATACTGCAAGTATCGGGTATCGGCCGATACTTGCTGTATCGGAATTCCGATACCGAGATCCGATATTTTTGTGATATCGGGTATCGGTATCGAAACAACATTAATGTAAAAATGTGTAAAAGAGAGAATTAAAATAAAAAATATTGCTATACTCACCTCTCCGACGCAGCCTGCACCTTACCGAGGGAAGCGGCAGCGTTCTTTGTTTAAAATTCGCGCTTTTCTTTCCTTTACGTGAGTCCCGGCTTGTGATTGGTTGCGTGCCGCCCATGTGACCGGGATGCAACCAATCACAGCAAGCCTGTTATGACCCCAATGGCGAGGGTCTCAGAGGTACGTGGAAGTCTGCAGAATACAAAAATCCAGCTCATAGGGCAGTGGTAACTGGGTTGACCATATATCTACTCCTAACGCCAACACTAGAAGTAGCCGGGGATCATTCCTACGTTGATTCTAGATGACACGCTCCAGCCGGAGAATCTAGCTACCCCTAGTAGAGGAAAACAAAAGACCTTTCTTGCCTCCAGAGAAGGGGACCCCAAAGCTGGATAGAAGCCCCCCACAAATAATAACGGTGAGGTAAGAGGAAATGACAAACACAGAAATGAACCAGGTTTAGCACAGAGAGGCCCGCTTACTGATAGCAGAATAAAGAAAGGTAACTTATATGGTCAACAAAAACCCTATCAAAATCCACACTGGAAATTCAAGAACCCCCGAACCGTCTAACGGTCCGGGGGGAGAACACCAGCCCCCTAGAGCTTCCAGCAAAGGTCAGGATATAGATTTGGAACAAGCTGGACAAAAATACAAAACCAAAACAAATAGCAAAAAGCAAAAGGCAGACTTAGCTGATATAACTGGAACCAGGATCAGTAGACAAGAGCACAGCAGACTAGCTCTGAAAACTACGTTGCCAGGCATAGAACTGAAGGTCTAGGGAGCTTATATAGCAACACCCCTAGCTAACGACCCAGGTGCGGATAAAAGGAATGACAGAAAAACCAGAGTCAAAAAACTAGTAACCACTAGAGGGAGCAAAAAGCAAATTCACAACAGTACCCCCCCCTTAGTGAGGGGTCACCGAACCCTCACCACGACCACCAGGGCGATCAGGATGAGCGGCATGAAAGGCACGAACTAAATCGGCCGCATGAACATCAGAGGCGACCACCCAGGAATTATCCTCCTGACCATAGCCCTTCCACTTGACCAGGTACTGAAGCCTCCGCCTGGAGAGGCGAGAATCCAAGATCTTCTCCACCACGTACTCCAACTCGCCCTCAACCAACACCGGAGCAGGAGGCTCAGCAGAAGGAACTACAGGCACAATGTACCGCCGCAACAAGGACCTATGAAATACATTGTGAATAGCAAACGACACAGGAAGATCCAGACGAAAAGATACAGGATTAAGGATTTCCAATATCTTGTAAGGCCCAATAAAACGAGGTTTAAATTTGGGAGAGGAGACCTTCATAGGAACAAAGCGGGA